>NC_142876.1:71990000-73193750 GCF_051225735.1 Oryctolagus cuniculus | reverse complement strand
AGCATATGGTAGATCTGTAACCCTAGTGTAGCAGACACAGCTTACAGGAGTTCTGTAGCTTGCGAGTAGGTAAATGTAACGCTAATGTAGCAGAAAACAGCTTACAGGCATTTTGTAGCTTGTGAGTAGGTAAATGTAGTAAATGGGAGTTCTGTAACCGTAGTGTCGCAGACACAGCTTATGGGAGTTCTGTACCTTGGATACAGGTAAAGCAGCATATAGGAGTTCTGTAACGCTAGTTTAGCAGACACAGCTTTCAGGATTTCTGTAGCTTGGGAGTTGGTAAGTGCAGCATATGGTAGATCTGTAACCCTAGTGTTGCAGACACAGCACACAGGAGTTCTGTGGATTCAGGGTAGGTAAATGCAGCATGTAAAATTTCTGTAACCTATTAGAGAAGGTACAGATTATGAGAGTTTTGTAGCGTGGCAGTTGGTAAATTCACTCAAACGGAGTTCTGAAACACCAGTGCAGCAGACACAGCTTACGGGCATCTGTAGCTTGGGAGTAGGTAAATGCAGTATATGGAAGTTCTATAACCCAAGTGTAGACGACACAGCCTACGGGAGTCCTGTAGCTTGGAAGTAGGTAAATGCAGCGTATGGGAGTTCTGTTATCCTAGTGTAGCAGACACAGCTTATGGGAGTTCTGCCGCCTGGGTGTAGGCAAAAGCAGCATATGGGAATTCTATAACTGCAGTGTAGCAGACAGAGTTGACGAGAGGTCTGTAGCTAGGGAGAAGGAAAATGCAGCATGTGTGAGTTCTGTAACACTAGTTTAGCAGACACAGCGTATAGGAGTTCTGTAGCTTCGGAGTAGGTAAATGTAGTAAAGGGAGTTCTGCAACCGTATTGCAGCAGACAGAGCTTACGGCAGTACTGCACCTTGGAAGCAGGTAAACGCGGTATATAGCAGTTGTGTAACCCTAGTGTTGCAGACACAAGTTGCAGAAGTTCTGCACCTTGGGAGTAGGTAAATTCAGTATATGAAGTTCTGTAACCCTAGTGTAGCAGACACAGCTTACGGGAGTTCTGTAGCTTGGGAGTGGGTAAAAGTAGCATATGGCAGCTAACACTATTGTAGCAGAAATCAGCTTAGAGGAATTTTGTAGCTTGTGAGTAGGTAAATGTAGAAAATGGGAGTTCTGTAACCGTATTGCAGCAGACAGAGCTTAGGTTAGTGCTATACCTTGGAAGCATGTAAATGCAGTATATAGGTGTTCGGTAATGCTAGTTTAGCAGATAGAGCTTACGGGATTTCTGAAGCTTGGGAGTAGGTAAGTGCAGCAGATGGTAGATCTGTAACCCAATGAAGCAGACACAGCTTACGGGAGTTCTGTAGCTTAGGAGTATGTGAATTCAGCATGTAAAATTTCTGTAACCCTATTAGAGAAGGTACAGATTATGAGAGTTTTGTAGCGTGGCAGTTGGTAAATTCACTCAAACGGAGTTCTGTAACACCAGTGCAGCAGACACAGCTTACGGGCATCCGTAGCTTGAGAGTAGGTAAATGCAGCATATGGAAGGTCTATAACCCAAGTGTAGACGACACAGCCTATGGGAGTCCTGTAGCTTGGAAGTAGGCAAATGCAGCCTATGGGACTTCTGTTATCCTAGTGTAGCAGACACAGCTCATGGGAGTTCTGCCGCCTGGGTGTAGGCAAATGCAGCATTTCGGAATTCTGTAACCCTACTGTAGCAGACACAGCTTTCGGGAGTTCTGTAGCTTGGGAGAAGGTCAATGCACGATATGAGACTTCTGTAACTCTAGTGTATTAGACAGCTTCCAGGAGGTCTAAAGCTTGGGAGAAGGCAAATGCAATAAATAGGAGTTCTGTAACTCTAGTGTATTAGACACAGCATATGGGAGTTCTGTTATCCTAGTGTAGCAGACACAGCTTATGGGAGTTCTGTTATCCTAGCGTAGCAGACACAGCTTATGGGAGTTCTGCCGCCTGGGTGTAGGCAAATGCAGCATATGGGAATTCTGTAACCGTAGTGTAGCAGACAGAGTTGACGAGAGGTCTGTAGCTTGGGAGAAGGAAAATGCAGCATGTGTGAGTTCTGTAAGACTAGTTTAGCAGACACAGCGTATAGGAGTTCTGTAGCTTCGGAGTAGGTAAATGTAGTAAATGGGAGTTCTGCAACCGTATTGCAGCAGACACAGCTTACGGGAGTACTATACCTTGGAAGCAGGTAAATGCAGTATATAGCAGTTGTGTAACCCTAGTGTTGCAGACACAACGTACAGGAGTTCTGCACCTTGGGAGTAGGTAAATTCAGTATATGAAGTTCTGTAACCCTAGTGTAGCAGACACAGTTACAGAAGGGCTGTAGCTTGGGAGTTGGTAAATGTAGCATAAGGCATCTCTGTAACACTAGTATAGCAGAAATCAGCTTACAGGAGTTTTGTAGCTTGGGAGTAGGTAAATGTAGTAAATGGGAGTTCTGCAACCGTATTGCTGCAGACAGAGCTTATGGGACTGCTGCACCTTGGAAGCAGGTAAATGCAGTGTAAAGCTGTATATTTCTGTAGCTTGGGAGTTGGTAAGTGCAGCATATGGTAGATCTGTAACCCTAGTGTAGCAGACACAGCTTACAGGAGTTCTGTAGCTTGCGAGTAGGTAAATGTAACGCTAATGTAGCAGAAAACAGCTTACAGGCATTTTGTAGCTTGTGAGTAGGTAAATGTAGTAAATGGGAGTTCTGTAACCGTAGTGTCGCAGACACAGCTTATGGGAGTTCTGTACCTTGGATACAGGTAAAGCAGCATATAGGAGTTCTGTAACGCTAGTTTAGCAGACACAGCTTTCAGGATTTCTGTAGCTTGGGAGTTGGTAAGTGCAGCATATGGTAGATCTGTAACCCTAGTGTTGCAGACACAGCACACAGGAGTTCTGTGGATTCAGGGTAGGTAAATGCAGCATGTAAAATTTCTGTAACCTATTAGAGAAGGTACAGATTATGAGAGTTTTGTAGCGTGGCAGTTGGTAAATTCACTCAAACGGAGTTCTGAAACACCAGTGCAGCAGACACAGCTTACGGGCATCTGTAGCTTGGGAGTAGGTAAATGCAGTATATGGAAGTTCTATAACCCAAGTGTAGACGACACAGCCTACGGGAGTCCTGTAGCTTGGAAGTAGGTAAATGCAGCGTATGGGAGTTCTGTTATCCTAGTGTAGCAGACACAGCTTATGGGAGTTCTGCCGCCTGGGTGTAGGCAAAAGCAGCATATGGGAATTCTATAACTGCAGTGTAGCAGACAGAGTTGACGAGAGGTCTGTAGCTAGGGAGAAGGAAAATGCAGCATATGTGAGTTCTGTAAGACTAGTTTAGCAGACACAGCGTATAGGAGTTCTGTAGCTTCGGAGTAGGTAAATGTAGTAAAGGGAGTTCTGCAACCGTATTGCAGCAGACAGAGCTTACGGCAGTACTGCACCTTGGAAGCAGGTAAATGCGGTATATAGCAGTTGTGTAACCCTAGTGTTGCAGACACAAGTTGCAGAAGTTCTGCACCTTGGGAGTAGGTAAATTCAGTATATGAAGTTCTGTAACCCTAGTGTAGCAGACACAGCTTACGGAAGTTCTGTAGCTTGGGAGTGGGTAAAAGTAGCATATGGCAGCTAACACTATTGTAGCAGAAATCAGCTTAGAGGAATTTTGTAGCTTGTGAGTAGGTAAATGTAGAAAATGGGAGTTCTGTAACCGTATTGCAGCAGACAGAGCTTAGGTTAGTGCTATACCTTGGAAGCATGTAAATGCAGTATATAGGTGTTCGGTAATGCTAGTTTAGCAGATAGAGCTTACGGGATTTCTGAAGCTTGGGAGTAGGTAAGTGCAGCAGATGGTAGATCTGTAACCCAATGAAGCAGACACAGCTTACGGGAGTTCTGTAGCTTAGGAGTATGTGAATTCAGCATGTAAAATTTCTGTAACCCTATTAGAGAAGGTACAGATTATGAGAGTTTTGTAGCGTGGCAGTTGGTAAATTCACTCAAACGGAGTTCTGTAACACCAGTGCAGCAGACACAGCTTACGGGCATCCGTAGCTTGAGAGTAGGTAAATGCAGCATATGGAAGGTCTATAACCCAAGTGTAGACGACACAGCCTATGGGAGTCCTGTAGCTTGGAAGTAGGCAAATGCAGCCTATGGGACTTCTGTTATCCTAGTGTAGCAGACACAGCTCATGGGAGTTCTGCCGCCTGGGTGTAGGCAAATGCAGCATTTCGGAATTCTGTAACCCTACTGTAGCAGACACAGCTTTCGGGAGTTCTGTAGCTTGGGAGAAGGTCAATGCACGATATGAGACTTCTGTAACTCTAGTGTATTAGACACAGCATATGGGAGTTCTGTTATCCTAGTGTAGCAGACACAGCTTATGGGAGTTCTGTTATCCTAGCGTAGCAGACACAGCTTATGGGAGTTCTGCCACCTGGGTGTAGGCAAATGCAGCATATGGGAATTCTGTAACCGTAGTGTAGCAGACAGAGTTGACGAGAGGTCTGTAGCTTGGGAGAAGGAAAATGCAGCATGTGTGAGTTCTGTAAGACTAGTTTAGCAGACACAGCGTATAGGAGTTCTGTAGCTTCGGAGTAGGTAAATGTAGTAAATGGGAGTTCTGCAACCGTATTGCAGCAGACACAGCTTACGGGAGTACTATACCTTGGAAGCAGGTAAATGCAGTATATAGCAGTTGTGTAACCCTAGTGTTGCAGACACAACGTACAGGAGTTCTGCACCTTGGGAGTAGGTAAATTCAGTATATGAAGTTCTGTAACCCTAGTGTAGCAGACACAGTTACAGAAGGGCTGTAGCTTGGGAGTTGGTAAATGTAGCATAAGGCATCTCTGTAACACTAGTATAGCAGAAATCAGCTTACAGGAGTTTTGTAGCTTGGGAGTAGGTAAATGTAGTAAATGGGAGTTCTGCAACCGTATTGCTGCAGACAGAGCTTATGGGACTGCTGCACCTTGGAAGCAGGTAAATGCAGTGTAAAGCTGTATATTTCTGTAGCTTCGGAGTTGGTAAGTGCAGCATATGGTAGATCTGTAACCCTAGTGTAGCAGACACAGCTTACAGGAGTTCTGTAGCTTGGGAGTAGGTAAATGTAACGCTAATGTAGCAGAAAACAGCTTACAGGCATTTTGTAGCTTGTGAGTAGGTAAATGTAGTAAATGGGAGTTCTGTAACCGTAGTGTCGCAGACACAGCTTATGGGAGTTCTGTACCTTGGATACAGGTAAAGCAGCATATAGGAGTTCTGTAACGCTAGTTTAGCAGACACAGCTTTCAGGATTTCTGTAGCTTGGGAGTTGGTAAGTGCAGCATATGGTAGATCTGTAACCCTAGTGTTGCAGACACAGCACACAGGAGTTCTGTGGATTCAGGGTAGGTAAATGCAGCATGTAAAATTTCTGTAACCTATTAGAGAAGGTACAGATTATGAGAGTTTTGTAGCGTGGCAGTTGGTAAATTCACTCAAACGGAGTTCTGAAACACCAGTGCAGCAGACACAGCTTACGGGCATCTGTAGCTTGGGAGTAGGTAAATGCAGTATATGGAAGTTCTATAACCCAAGTGTAGACGACACAGCCTACGGGAGTCCTGTAGCTTGGAAGTAGGTAAATGCAGCGTATGGGAGTTCTGTTATCCTAGTGTAGCAGACACAGCTTATGGGAGTTCTGCCGCCTGGGTGTAGGCAAAAGCAGCATATGGGAATTCTATAACTGCAGTGTAGCAGACAGAGTTGACGAGAGGTCTGTAGCTAGGGAGAAGGAAAATGCAGCATGTGTGAGTTCTGTAACACTAGTTTAGCAGACACAGCGTATAGGAGTTCTCTAGCTTCGGAGTAGGTAAATGTAGTAAAGGGAGTTCTGCAACCGTATTGCAGCAGACAGAGCTTACGGCAGTACTGCACCTTGGAAGCAGGTAAACGCGGTATATAGCAGTTGTGTAACCCTAGTGTTGCAGACACAAGTTGCAGAAGTTCTGCACCTTGGGAGTAGGTAAATTCAGTATATGAAGTTCTGTAACCCTAGTGTAGCAGACACAGCTTACGGGAGTTCTGTAGCTTGGGAGTGGGTAAAAGTAGCATATGGCAGCTAACACTATTGTAGCAGAAATCAGCTTAGAGGAATTTTGTAGCTTGTGAGTAGGTAAATGTAGAAAATGGGAGTTCTGTAACCGTATTGCAGCAGACAGAGCTTAGGTTAGTGCTATACCTTGGAAGCATGTAAATGCAGTATATAGGTGTTCGGTAATGCTAGTTTAGCAGATAGAGCTTACGGGATTTCTGAAGCTTGGGAGTAGGTAAGTGCAGCAGATGGTAGATCTGTAACCCAATGAAGCAGACACAGCTTACGGGAGTTCTGTAGCTTAGGAGTATGTGAATTCAGCATGTAAAATTTCTGTAACCCTATTAGAGAAGGTACAGATTATGAGAGTTTTGTAGCGTGGCAGTTGGTAAATTCACTCAAACGGAGTTCTGTAACACCAGTGCAGCAGACACAGCTTACGGGCATCCGTAGCTTGAGAGTAGGTAAATGCAGCATATGGAAGGTCTATAACCCAAGTGTAGACGACACAGCCTATGGGAGTCCTGTAGCTTGGAAGTAGGCAAATGCAGCCTATGGGACTTCTGTTATCCTAGTGTAGCAGACACAGCTCATGGGAGTTCTGCCGCCTGGGTGTAGGCAAATGCAGCATTTCGGAATTCTGTAACCCTACTGTAGCAGACACAGCTTTCGGGAGTTCTGTAGCTTGGGAGAAGGTCAATGCACGATATGAGACTTCTGTAACTCTAGTGTATTAGACAGCTTCCAGGAGGTCTAAAGCTTGGGAGAAGGCAAATGCAATAAATAGGAGTTCTGTAACTCTAGTGTATTAGACACAGCATATGGGAGTTCTGTTATCCTAGTGTAGCAGACACAGCTTATGGGAGTTCTGTTATCCTAGCGTAGCAGACACAGCTTATGGGAGTTCTGCCGCCTGGGTGTAGGCAAATGCAGCATATGGGAATTCTGTAACCGTAGTGTAGCAGACAGAGTTGACGAGAGGTCTGTAGCTTGGGAGAAGGAAAATGCAGCATGTGTGAGTTCTGTAAGACTAGTTTAGCAGACACAGCGTATAGGAGTTCTGTAGCTTCGGAGTAGGTAAATGTAGTAAATGGGAGTTCTGCAACCGTATTGCAGCAGACACAGCTTACGGGAGTACTATACCTTGGAAGCAGGTAAATGCAGTATATAGCAGTTGTGTAACCCTAGTGTTGCAGACACAACGTACAGGAGTTCTGCACCTTGGGAGTAGGTAAATTCAGTATATGAAGTTCTGTAACCCTAGTGTAGCAGACACAGTTACAGAAGGGCTGTAGCTTGGGAGTTGGTAAATGTAGCATAAGGCATCTCTGTAACACTAGTATAGCAGAAATCAGCTTACAGGAGTTTTGTAGCTTGGGAGTAGGTAAATGTAGTAAATGGGAGTTCTGCAACCGTATTGCTGCAGACAGAGCTTATGGGACTGCTGCACCTTGGAAGCAGGTAAATGCAGTGTAAAGCTGTATATTTCTGTAGCTTCGGAGTTGGTAAGTGCAGCATATGGTAGATCTGTAACCCTAGTGTAGCAGACACAGCTTACAGGAGTTCTGTAGCTTGCGAGTAGGTAAATGTAACGCTAATGTAGCAGAAAACAGCTTACAGGCATTTTGTAGCTTGTGAGTAGGTAAATGTAGTAAATGGGAGTTCTGTAACCGTAGTGTCGCAGACACAGCTTATGGGAGTTCTGTACCTTGGATACAGGTAAAGCAGCATATAGGAGTTCTGTAACGCTAGTTTAGCAGACACAGCTTTCAGGATTTCTGTAGCTTGGGAGTTGGTAAGTGCAGCATATGGTAGATCTGTAACCCTAGTGTTGCAGACACAGCACACAGGAGTTCTGTGGATTCAGGGTAGGTAAATGCAGCATGTAAAATTTCTGTAACCTATTAGAGAAGGTACAGATTATGAGAGTTTTGTAGCGTGGCAGTTGGTAAATTCACTCAAACGGAGTTCTGAAACACCAGTGCAGCAGACACAGCTTACGGGCATCTGTAGCTTGGGAGTAGGTAAATGCAGTATATGGAAGTTCTATAACCCAAGTGTAGACGACACAGCCTACGGGAGTCCTGTAGCTTGGAAGTAGGTAAATGCAGCGTATGGGAGTTCTGTTATCCTAGTGTAGCAGACACAGCTTATGGGAGTTCTGCCGCCTGGGTGTAGGCAAAAGCAGCATATGGGAATTCTATAACTGCAGTGTAGCAGACAGAGTTGACGAGAGGTCTGTAGCTAGGGAGAAGGAAAATGCAGCACATGTGAGTTCTGTAACACTAGTTTAGCAGACACAGCGTATAGGAGTTCTGTAGCTTCGGAGTAGGTAAATGTAGTAAAGGGAGTTCTGCAACCGTATTGCAGCAGACAGAGCTTACGGCAGTACTGCACCTTGGAAGCAGGTAAATGCGGTATATAGCAGTTGTGTAACCCTAGTGTTGCAGACACAAGTTGCAGAAGTTCTGCACCTTGGGAGTAGGTAAATTCAGTATATGAAGTTCTGTAACCCTAGTGTAGCAGACACAGCTTACGGAAGTTCTGTAGCTTGGGAGTGGGTAAAAGTAGCATATGGCAGCTAACACTATTGTAGCAGAAATCAGCTTAGAGGAATTTTGTAGCTTGTGAGTAGGTAAATGTAGAAAATGGGAGTTCTGTAACCGTATTGCAGCAGACAGAGCTTAGGTTAGTGCTATACCTTGGAAGCATGTAAATGCAGTATATAGGTGTTCGGTAATGCTAGTTTAGCAGATAGAGCTTACGGGATTTCTGAAGCTTGGGAGTAGGTAAGTGCAGCAGATGGTAGATCTGTAACCCAATGAAGCAGACACAGCTTACGGGAGTTCTGTAGCTTAGGAGTATGTGAATTCAGCATGTAAAATTTCTGTAACCCTATTAGAGAAGGTACAGATTATGAGAGTTTTGTAGCGTGGCAGTTGGTAAATTCACTCAAACGGAGTTCTGTAACACCAGTGCAGCAGACACAGCTTACGGGCATCCGTAGCTTGAGAGTAGGTAAATGCAGCATATGGAAGGTCTATGACCCAAGTGTAGACGACACAGCCTATGGGAGTCCTGTAGCTTGGAAGTAGGCAAATGCAGCCTATGGGACTTCTGTTATCCTAGTGTAGCAGACACAGCTCATGGGAGTTCTGCCGCCTGGGTGTAGGCAAATGCAGCATTTCGGAATTCTGTAACCCTACTGTAGCAGACACAGCTTTCGGGAGTTCTGTAGCTTGGGAGAAGGTCAATGCACGATATGAGACTTCTGTAACTCTAGTGTATTAGACACAGCATATGGGAGTTCTGTTATCCTAGTGTAGCAGACACAGCTTATGGGAGTTCTGTTATCCTAGCGTAGCAGACACAGCTTATGGGAGTTCTGCCACCTGGGTGTAGGCAAATGCAGCATATGGGAATTCTGTAACCGTAGTGTAGCAGACAGAGTTGACGAGAGGTCTGTAGCTTGGGAGAAGGAAAATGCAGCATGTGTGAGTTCTGTAAGACTAGTTTAGCAGACACAGCGTATAGGAGTTCTGTAGCTTCGGAGTAGGTAAATGTAGTAAATGGGAGTTCTGCAACCGTATTGCAGCAGACACAGCTTACGGGAGTACTATACCTTGGAAGCAGGTAAATGCAGTATATAGCAGTTGTGTAACCCTAGTGTTGCAGACACAACGTACAGGAGTTCTGCACCTTGGGAGTAGGTAAATTCAGTATATGAAGTTCTGTAACCCTAGTGTAGCAGACACAGTTACAGAAGGGCTGTAGCTTGGGAGTTGGTAAATGTAGCATAAGGCATCTCTGTAACACTAGTATAGCAGAAATCAGCTTACAGGAGTTTTGTAGCTTGGGAGTAGGTAAATGTAGTAAATGGGAGTTCTGCAACCGTATTGCTGCAGACAGAGCTTATGGGACTGCTGCACCTTGGAAGCAGGTAAATGCAGTGTAAAGCTGTATATTTCTGTAGCTTGGGAGTTGGTAAGTGCAGCATATGGTAGATCTGTAACCCTAGTGTAGCAGACACAGCTTACAGGAGTTCTGTAGCTTGCGAGTAGGTAAATGTAACGCTAATGTAGCAGAAAACAGCTTACAGGCATTTTGTAGCTTGTGAGTAGGTAAATGTAGTAAATGGGAGTTCTGTAACCGTAGTGTCGCAGACACAGCTTATGGGAGTTCTGTACCTTGGATACAGGTAAAGCAGCATATAGGAGTTCTGTAACGCTAGTTTAGCAGACACAGCTTTCAGGATTTCTGTAGCTTGGGAGTTGGTAAGTGCAGCATATGGTAGATCTGTAACCCTAGTGTTGCAGACACAGCACACAGGAGTTCTGTGGATTCAGGGTAGGTAAATGCAGCATGTAAAATTTCTGTAACCTATTAGAGAAGGTACAGATTATGAGAGTTTTGTAGCGTGGCAGTTGGTAAATTCACTCAAACGGAGTTCTGAAACACCAGTGCAGCAGACACAGCTTACGGGCATCTGTAGCTTGGGAGTAGGTAAATGCAGTATATGGAAGTTCTATAACCCAAGTGTAGACGACACAGCCTACGGGAGTCCTGTAGCTTGGAAGTAGGTAAATGCAGCGTATGGGAGTTCTGTTATCCTAGTGTAGCAGACACAGCTTATGGGAGTTCTGCCGCCTGGGTGTAGGCAAAAGCAGCATATGGGAATTCTATAACTGCAGTGTAGCAGACAGAGTTGACGAGAGGTCTGTAGCTAGGGAGAAGGAAAATGCAGCATGTGTGAGTTCTGTAACACTAGTTTAGCAGACACAGCGTATAGGAGTTCTCTAGCTTCGGAGTAGGTAAATGTAGTAAAGGGAGTTCTGCAACCGTATTGCAGCAGACAGAGCTTACGGCAGTACTGCACCTTGGAAGCAGGTAAACGCGGTATATAGCAGTTGTGTAACCCTAGTGTTGCAGACACAAGTTGCAGAAGTTCTGCACCTTGGGAGTAGGTAAATTCAGTATATGAAGTTCTGTAACCCTAGTGTAGCAGACACAGCTTACGGGAGTTCTGTAGCTTGGGAGTGGGTAAAAGTAGCATATGGCAGCTAACACTATTGTAGCAGAAATCAGCTTAGAGGAATTTTGTAGCTTGTGAGTAGGTAAATGTAGAAAATGGGAGTTCTGTAACCGTATTGCAGCAGACAGAGCTTAGGTTAGTGCTATACCTTGGAAGCATGTAAATGCAGTATATAGGTGTTCGGTAATGCTAGTTTAGCAGATAGAGCTTACGGGATTTCTGAAGCTTGGGAGTAGGTAAGTGCAGCAGATGGTAGATCTGTAACCCAATGAAGCAGACACAGCTTACGGGAGTTCTGTAGCTTAGGAGTATGTGAATTCAGCATGTAAAATTTCTGTAACCCTATTAGAGAAGGTACAGATTATGAGAGTTTTGTAGCGTGGCAGTTGGTAAATTCACTCAAACGGAGTTCTGTAACACCAGTGCAGCAGACACAGCTTACGGGCATCCGTAGCTTGAGAGTAGGTAAATGCAGCATATGGAAGGTCTATGACCCAAGTGTAGACGACACAGCCTATGGGAGTCCTGTAGCTTGGAAGTAGGCAAATGCAGCCTATGGGACTTCTGTTATCCTAGTGTAGCAGACACAGCTCATGGGAGTTCTGCCGCCTGGGTGTAGGCAAATGCAGCATTTCGGAATTCTGTAACCCTACTGTAGCAGACACAGCTTTCGGGAGTTCTGTAGCTTGGGAGAAGGTCAATGCACGATATGAGACTTCTGTAACTCTAGTGTATTAGACACAGCATATGGGAGTTCTGTTATCCTAGTGTAGCAGACACAGCTTATGGGAGTTCTGTTATCCTAGCGTAGCAGACACAGCTTATGGGAGTTCTGCCACCTGGGTGTAGGCAAATGCAGCATATGGGAATTCTGTAACCGTAGTGTAGCAGACAGAGTTGACGAGAGGTCTGTAGCTTGGGAGAAGGAAAATGCAGCATGTGTGAGTTCTGTAAGACTAGTTTAGCAGACACAGCGTATAGGAGTTCTGTAGCTTCGGAGTAGGTAAATGTAGTAAATGGGAGTTCTGCAACCGTATTGCAGCAGACACAGCTTACGGGAGTACTATACCTTGGAAGCAGGTAAATGCAGTATATAGCAGTTGTGTAACCCTAGTGTTGCAGACACAACGTACAGGAGTTCTGCACCTTGGGAGTAGGTAAATTCAGTATATGAAGTTCTGTAACCCTAGTGTAGCAGACACAGTTACAGAAGGGCTGTAGCTTGGGAGTTGGTAAATGTAGCATAAGGCATCTCTGTAACACTAGTATAGCAGAAATCAGCTTACAGGAGTTTTGTAGCTTGGGAGTAGGTAAATGTAGTAAATGGGAGTTCTGCAACCGTATTGCTGCAGACAGAGCTTATGGGACTGCTGCACCTTGGAAGCAGGTAAATGCAGTGTAAAGCTGTATATTTCTGTAGCTTGGGAGTTGGTAAGTGCAGCATATGGTAGATCTGTAACCCTAGTGTAGCAGACACAGCTTACAGGAGTTCTGTAGCTTGCGAGTAGGTAAATGTAACGCTAATGTAGCAGAAAACAGCTTACAGGCATTTTGTAGCTTGTGAGTAGGTAAATGTAGTAAATGGGAGTTCTGTAACCGTAGTGTCGCAGACACAGCTTATGGGAGTTCTGTACCTTGGATACAGGTAAAGCAGCATATAGGAGTTCTGTAACGCTAGTTTAGCAGACACAGCTTTCAGGATTTCTGTAGCTTGGGAGTTGGTAAGTGCAGCATATGGTAGATCTGTAACCCTAGTGTTGCAGACACAGCACACAGGAGTTCTGTGGATTCAGGGTAGGTAAATGCAGCATGTAAAATTTCTGTAACCTATTAGAGAAGGTACAGATTATGAGAGTTTTGTAGCGTGGCAGTTGGTAAATTCACTCAAACGGAGTTCTGAAACACCAGTGCAGCAGACACAGCTTACGGGCATCTGTAGCTTGGGAGTAGGTAAATGCAGTATATGGAAGTTCTATAACCCAAGTGTAGACGACACAGCCTACGGGAGTCCTGTAGCTTGGAAGTAGGTAAATGCAGCGTATGGGAGTTCTGTTATCCTAGTGTAGCAGACACAGCTTATGGGAGTTCTGCCGCCTGGGTGTAGGCAAAAGCAGCATATGGGAATTCTATAACTGCAGTGTAGCAGACAGAGTTGACGAGAGGTCTGTAGCTAGGGAGAAGGAAAATGCAGCATGTGTGAGTTCTGTAACACTAGTTTAGCAGACACAGCGTATAGGAGTTCTCTAGCTTCGGAGTAGGTAAATGTAGTAAAGGGAGTTCTGCAACCGTATTGCAGCAGACAGAGCTTACGGCAGTACTGCACCTTGGAAGCAGGTAAACGCGGTATATAGCAGTTGTGTAACCCTAGTGTTGCAGACACAAGTTGCAGAAGTTCTGCACCTTGGGAGTAGGTAAATTCAGTATATGAAGTTCTGTAACCCTAGTGTAGCAGACACAGCTTACGGGAGTTCTGTAGCTTGGGAGTGGGTAAAAGTAGCATATGGCAGCTAACACTATTGTAGCAGAAATCAGCTTAGAGGAATTTTGTAGCTTGTGAGTAGGTAAATGTAGAAAATGGGAGTTCTGTAACCGTATTGCAGCAGACAGAGCTTAGGTTAGTGCTATACCTTGGAAGCATGTAAATGCAGTATATAGGTGTTCGGTAATGCTAGTTTAGCAGATAGAGCTTACGGGATTTCTGAAGCTTGGGAGTAGGTAAGTGCAGCAGATGGTAGATCTGTAACCCAATGAAGCAGACACAGCTTACGGGAGTTCTGTAGCTTAGGAGTATGTGAATTCAGCATGTAAAATTTCTGTAACCCTATTAGAGAAGGTACAGATTATGAGAGTTTTGTAGCGTGGCAGTTGGTAAATTCACTCAAACGGAGTTCTGTAACACCAGTGCAGCAGACACAGCTTACGGGCATCCGTAGCTTGAGAGTAGGTAAATGCAGCATATGGAAGGTCTATAACCCAAGTGTAGACGACACAGCCTATGGGAGTCCTGTAGCTTGGAAGTAGGCAAATGCAGCCTATGGGACTTCTGTTATCCTAGTGTAGCAGACACAGCTCATGGGAGTTCTGCCGCCTGGGTGTAGGCAAATGCAGCATTTCGGAATTCTGTAACCCTACTGTAGCAGACACAGCTTTCGGGAGTTCTGTAGCTTGGGAGAAGGTCAATGCACGATATGAGACTTCTGTAACTCTAGTGTATTAGACAGCTTCCAGGAGGTCTAAAGCTTGGGAGAAGGCAAATGCAATAAATAGGAGTTCTGTAACTCTAGTGTATTAGACACAGCATATGGGAGTTCTGTTATCCTAGTGTAGCAGACACAGCTTATGGGAGTTCTGTTATCCTAGCGTAGCAGACACAGCTTATGGGAGTTCTGCCGCCTGGGTGTAGGCAAATGCAGCATATGGGAATTCTGTAACCGTAGTGTAGCAGACAGAGTTGACGAGAGGTCTGTAGCTTGGGAGAAGGAAAATGCAGCATGTGTGAGTTCTGTAAGACTAGTTTAGCAGACACAGCGTATAGGAGTTCTGTAGCTTCGGAGTAGGTAAATGTAGTAAATGGGAGTTCTGCAACCGTATTGCAGCAGACACAGCTTACGGGAGTACTATACCTTGGAAGCAGGTAAATGCAGTATATAGCAGTTGTGTAACCCTAGTGTTGCAGACACAACGTACAGGAGTTCTGCACCTTGGGAGTAGGTAAATTCAGTATATGAAGTTCTGTAACCCTAGTGTAGCAGACACAGTTACAGAAGGGCTGTAGCTTGGGAGTTGGTAAATGTAGCATAAGGCATCTCTGTAACACTAGTATAGCAGAAATCAGCTTACAGGAGTTTTGTAGCTTGGGAGTAGGTAAATGTAGTAAATGGGAGTTCTGCAACCGTATTGCTGCAGACAGAGCTTATGGGACTGCTGCACCTTGGAAGCAGGTAAATGCAGTGTAAAGCTGTATATTTCTGTAGCTTCGGAGTTGGTAAGTGCAGCATATGGTAGATCTGTAACCCTAGTGTAGCAGACACAGCTTACAGGAGTTCTGTAGCTTGCGAGTAGGTAAATGTAACGCTAATGTAGCAGAAAACAGCTTACAGGCATTTTGTAGCTTGTGAGTAGGTAAATGTAGTAAATGGGAGTTCTGTAACCGTAGTGTCGCAGACACAGCTTATGGGAGTTCTGTACCTTGGATACAGGTAAAGCAGCATATAGGAGTTCTGTAACGCTAGTTTAGCAGACACAGCTTTCAGGATTTCTGTAGCTTGGGAGTTGGTAAGTGCAGCATATGGTAGATCTGTAACCCTAGTGTTGCAGACACAGCACACAGGAGTTCTGTGGATTCAGGGTAGGTAAATGCAGCATGTAAAATTTCTGTAACCTATTAGAGAAGGTACAGATTATGAGAGTTTTGTAGCGTGGCAGTTGGTAAATTCACTCAAACGGAGTTCTGAAACACCAGTGCAGCAGACACAGCTTACGGGCATCTGTAGCTTGGGAGTAGGTAAATGCAGTATATGGAAGTTCTATAACCCAAGTGTAGACGACACAGCCTACGGGAGTCCTGTAGCTTGGAAGTAGGTAAATGCAGCGTATGGGAGTTCTGTTATCCTAGTGTAGCAGACACAGCTTATGGGAGTTCTGCCGCCTGGGTGTAGGCAAAAGCAGCATATGGGAATTCTATAACTGCAGTGTAGCAGACAGAGTTGACGAGAGGTCTGTAGCTAGGGAGAAGGAAAATGCAGCATGTGTGAGTTCTGTAACACTAGTTTAGCAGACACAGCGTATAGGAGTTCTCTAGCTTCGGAGTAGGTAAATGTAGTAAAGGGAGTTCTGCAACCGTATTGCAGCAGACAGAGCTTACGGCAGTACTGCACCTTGGAAGCAGGTAAATGCGGTATATAGCAGTTGTGTAACCCTAGTGTTGCAGACACAAGTTGCAGAAGTTCTGCACCTTGGGAGTATGTAAATTCAGTATATGAAGTTCTGTAACCCTAGTGTAGCAGACACAGCTTACGGGAGTTCTGTAGCTTGGGAGTGGGTAAAAGTAGCATATGGCAGCTAACACTATTGTAGCAGAAATCAGCTTAGAGGAATTTTGTAGCTTGTGAGTAGGTAAATGTAGAAAATGGGAGTTCTGTAACCGTATTGCAGCAGACAGAGCTTAGGGGAGTGCTATACCTTGGAAGCATGTAAATGCAGTATATAGGTGTTCGGTAATGCTAGTTTAGCAGATAGAGCTTACGGGATTTCTGAAGCTTGGGAGTAGGTAAGTGCAGCAGATGGTAGATCTGTAACCCAATGAAGCAGACACAGCTTACGGGAGTTCTGTAGCTTAGGAGTATGTGAATTCAGCATGTAAAATTTCTGTAACCCTATTATAGAAGGTACAGATTATGAGAGTTTGTAGCGTGGCAGTTGGTAAATTCACTCAAGCGGAGTTCTGTAACACCAGTGCAGCAGACACAGCTTACGGGCATCCGTAGCTTGAGAGTAGGTAAATGCAGCATATGGAAGGTCTATAACCCAAGTGTAGACGACACAGCCTATGGGAGTCCTGCACCTTGGAAGTAGACAAATGCAGCCTATGGGACTTCTGTTATCCTAGTGTAGCAGACACAGCTCATGGGAGTTCTGCCGCCTGGGTGTAGGCAAATGCAGCATTTCGGAATTCTGTAACCCTACTGTAGCAGACACAGCTTTCGGGAGTTCTGCACCTTGGGAGTATGTAAATTCAGTATATGAAGTTCTGTAACCCTAGTGTAGCAGACACAGTTACAGAAGGGCTGTAGCTTGGGAGTTGGTAAATGTAGCATAAGGCATCTCTGTAACACTAGTATAGCAGAAATCAGCTTACAGGAGTTTTGTAGCTTGTGAGTAGGTAAATGTAGTAAATGGGAGTTCTGCAACCGTATTGCTGCAGACAGAGCTTATGGGACTGCTGCACCTTGGAAGCAGGTAAATGCAGTGTAAAGCTGTATATTTCTGTAGCTTGGGAGTTGGTAAGTGCAGCATATGGTAGATCTGTAACCCTAGTGTAGCAGACACAGCTTACAGGAGTTCTGTAGCTTGGGAGTAGGTAAATGTAACGCTAATGTAGCAGAAAACAGCTTACAGGAATTTTGTAGCTTGTGAGTAGGTAAATGTAGTAAATGGGAGTTCTGTAACCGTAGTGTCGCAGACACAGCTTATGGGAGTTCTGTACCTTGGATACAGGTAAAGCAGCATATAGGAGTTCTGTAACGCTAGTTTAGCAGACACAGCTTTCAGGATTTCTGTAGCTTGGGAGTTGGTAAGTGCAGCATATGGTAGATCTGTAACCCTAGTGTTGCAGACACAGCACACAGGAGTTCTGTGGATTCAGGGTAGGAAAATGCAGCATGTAAAATTTCTGTAACCTATTAGAGAAGGTACAGATTATGAGAGTTTTGTAGCGTGGCAGTTGGTAAATTCACTCAAACGGAGTTCTGAAACACCAGTGCAGCAGACACAGCTTACGGGCATCTGTAGCTTGGGAGTAGGTAAATGCAGTATATGGAAGTTCTATAACCCAAGTGTAGACGACACAGCCTACGGGAGTCCTGTAGCTTGGAAGTAGGTAAATGCAGCGTATGGGAGTTCTGTTATCCTAGTGTAGCAGACACAGCTTATGGGAGTTCTGCCGCCTGGGTGTAGGCAAAAGCAGCATATGGGAATTCTATAACTGCAGTGTAGCAGACAGAGTTGACGAGAGGTCTGTAGCTAGGGAGAAGGAAAATGCAGCATGTGTGAGTTCTGTAACACTAGTTTAGCAGACACAGCGTATAGGAGTTCTCTAGCTTCGGAGTAGGTAAATGTAGTAAAGGGAGTTCTGCAACCGTATTGCAGCAGACAGAGCTTACGGCAGTACTGCACCTTGGAAGCAGGTAAACGCGGTATATAGCAGTTGTGTAACCCTAGTGTTGCAGACACAAGTTGCAGAAGTTCTGCACCTTGGGAGTAGGTAAATTCAGTATATGAAGTTCTGTAACCCTAGTGTAGCAGACACAGCTTACGGGAGTTCTGTAGCTTGGGAGTGGGTAAAAGTAGCATATGGCAGCTAACACTATTGTAGCAGAAATCAGCTTAGAGGAATTTTGTAGCTTGTGAGTAGGTAAATGGAGAAAATGGGAGTTCTGTAACCGTATTGCAGCAGACAGAGCTTAGGTTAGTGCTATACCTTGGAAGCATGTAAATGCAGTACATAGGTGTTCGGTAATGCTAGTTTAGCAGAGAGCTTACGGGATTTCTGAAGCTTGGGAGTAGGTAAGTGCAGCAGATGGTAGATCTGTAACCCAATGAAGCAGACACAGCTTACGGGAGTTCTGTAGCTTAGGAGTATGTGAATTCAGCATGTAAAATTTCTGTAACCCTATTAGAGAAGGTACAGATTATGAGAGTTTTGTAGCGTGGCAGTTGGTAAATTCACTCAAACGGAGTTCTGTAACACCAGTGCAGCAGACACAGCTTACGGGCATCCGTAGCTTGAGAGTAGGTAAATGCAGCATATGGAAGGTCTATAACCCAAGTGTAGACGACACAGCCTATGGGAGTCCTGTAGCTTGGAAGTAGGCAAATGCAGCCTATGGGACTTCTGTTATCCTAGTGTAGCAGACACAGCTCATGGGAGTTCTGCCGCCTGGGTGTAGGCAAATGCAGCATTTCGGAATTCTGTAACCCTACTGTAGCAGACACAGCTTTCGGGAGTTCTGTAGCTTGGGAGAAGGTCAATGCACGATATGAGACTTCTGTAACTCTAGTGTATTAGACAGCTTCCAGGAGGTCTAAAGCTTGGGAGAAGGCAAATGCAATAAATAGGAGTTCTGTAACTCTAGTGTATTAGACACAGCATATGGGAGTTCTGTTATCCTAGTGTAGCAGACACAGCTTATGGGAGTTCTGTTATCCTAGCGTAGCAGACACAGCTTATGGGAGTTCTGCCGCCTGGGTGTAGGCAAATGCAGCATATGGGAATTCTGTAACCGTAGTGTAGCAGACAGAGTTGACGAGAGGTCTGTAGCTTGGGAGAAGGAAAATGCAGCATGTGTGAGTTCTGTAAGACTAGTTTAGCAGACACAGCGTATAGGAGTTCTGTAGCTTTGGAGTAGGTAAATGTAGTAAATGGGAGTTCTGCAACCATATTGCAGCAGACACAGCTTACGGGAGTACTATACCTTGGAAGCAGGTAAATGCAGTATATAGCAGTTGTGTAACCCTAGTGTTGCAGACACAACGTACAGGAGTTCTGCACCTTGGGAGTAGGTAAATTCAGTATATGAAGTTCTGTAACCCTAGTGTAGCAGACACAGTTACAGAAGGGCTGTAGCTTGGGAGTTGGTAAATGCAGTATATGGAAGTTCTATAACCCAAGTGTAGACGACACAGCCTACGGGAGTCCTGTAGCTTGGAAGTAGGTAAATGCAGCGTATGGGAGTTCTGTTATCCTAGTGTAGCAGACACAGCTTATGGGAGTTCTGCCGCCTGGGTGTAGGCAAAAGCAGCATATGGGAATTCTATAACTGCAGTGTAGCAGACAGAGTTGATGAGAGGTCTGTAGCTAGGGAGAAGGAAAATGCAGCATGTGTGAGTTCTGTAACACTAGTTTAGCAGACACAGCGTATAGGAGTTCTGTAGCTTCGGAGTAGGTAAATGTAGTAAATGGGAGTTCTGCAACCGTATTGCAGCAGACACAGCTTACGGCAGTACTGCACCTTGGAAGCAGGTAAACGCGGTATATAGCAGTTGTTTAACCCTAGTGTTGCAGACACAAGTTGCAGAAGTTCTGCACCTTGGGAGTAGGTAAATTCAGTATATGAAGTTCTGTAACCCTAGTGTAGCAGACACAGCTTACGGGAGTTCTGTAGCTTGGGAGTGGGTAAAAGTAGCATATGGCAGCTAACACTATTGTAGCAGAAATCAGCTTAGAGGAATTTTGTAGCTTGTGAGTAGGTAAATGTAGAAAATGGGAGTTCTGTAACCGTATTGCAGCAGACAGAGCTTAGGTTAGTGCTATACCTTGGAAGCATGTAAATGCAGTATATAGGTGTTCGGTAATGCTAGTTTAGCAGATAGAGCTTACTGGATTTCTGAAGCAGATGGTAGATGCTGTAACCCAATGAAGCAGACACAGCTTACGGGAGTTCTGTAGCTTAGGAGTATGTGAATTCAGCATGTAAAATTTCTGTAACCCTATTAGAGAAGGTACAGATTATGAGAGTTTTGTAGCGTGGCAGTTGGTAAATTCACTCAAACGGAGTTCTGTAACACCAGTGCAGCAGACACAGCTTACGGGCATCCGTAGCTTGAGAGTAGGTAAATGCAGCATATGGAAGGTCTATAACCCAAGTGTAGACGACACAGCCTATGGGAGTCCTGTAGCTTGGAAGTAGGCAAATGCAGCCTATGGGACTTCTGTTATCCTAGTGTAGCAGACACAGCTCATGGGAGTTCTGCCGCCTGGGTGTAGGCAAATGCAGCATTTCGGAATTCTGATCAGCACGGGAGTTTTGACCTGCTCCGTTTCCGACCTGGGCCGGTTCACCCCTCCTTAGGCAACCTGGTGGTCCCCCGCTCCCGGGAGGTCACCATATTGATGCCGAACTTAGTGCGGACACCCGATCGGCATAGCGCACGACAGCCCAGAACTCCTGGACTCAAGCGATCCTCCGGCCTCAGCCTCCCGAGTAGCTGGGACTACAGGCGCGCGCCACCGCGCCCGGCCATTTCGGAATTCTGTAACCCTACTGTAGCAGACACAGCTTTCGGGAGTTCTGTAGCTTGGGAGAAGGTCAATGCACGATATGAGACTTCTGTAACTCTAGTGTATTAGACAGCTTCCAGGAGGTCTAAAGCTTGGGAGAAGGCAAATGCAATAAATAGGAGTTCTGTAACTCTAGTGTATTAGACACAGCATATGGGAGTTCTGTTATCCTAGTGTAGCAGACACAGCTTATGGGAGTTCTGTTATCCTAGCGTAGCAGACACAGCTTATGGGAGTTCTGCCGCCTGGGTGTAGGCAAATGCAGCATATGGGAATTCTGTAACCGTAGTGTAGCAGACAGAGTTGACGAGAGGTCTGTAGCTTGGGAGAAGGAAAATGCAGCATGTGTGAGTTCTGTAAGACTAGTTTAGCAGACACAGCGTATAGGAGTTCTGTAGCTTCGGAGTAGGTAAATGTAGTAAATGGGAGTTCTGCAACCGTATTGCAGCAGACACAGCTTACGGGAGTACTATACCTTGGAAGCAGGTAAATGCAGTATATAGCAGTTGTGTAACCCTAGTGTTGCAGACACAACGTACAGGAGTTCTGCACCTTGGGAGTAGGTAAATTCAGTATATGAAGTTCTGTAACCCTAGTGTAGCAGACACAGTTACAGAAGGGCTGTAGCTTGGGAGTTGGTAAATGTAGCATAAGGCATCTCTGTAACACTAGTATAGCAGAAATCAGCTTACAGGAGTTTTGTAGCTTGGGAGTAGGTAAATGTAGTAAATGGGAGTTCTGCAACCGTATTGCTGCAGACAGAGCTTATGGGACTGCTGCACCTTGGAAGCAGGTAAATGCAGTGTAAAGCTGTATATTTCTGTAGCTTCGGAGTTGGTAAGTGCAGCATATGGTAGATCTGTAACCCTAGTGTAGCAGACACAGCTTACAGGAGTTCTGTAGCTTGGGAGTAGGTAAATGTAACGCTAATGTAGCAGAAAACAGCTTACAGGAATTTTGTAGCTTGTGAGTAGGTAAATGTAGTAAATGGGAGTTCTGTAACCGTAGTGTCGCAGACACAGCTTATGGGAGTTCTGTACCTTGGATACAGGTAAAGCAGCATATAGGAGTTCTGTAACGCTAGTTTAGCAGACACAGCTTTCAGGATTTCTGTAGCTTGGGAGTTGGTAAGTGCAGCATATGGTAGATCTGTAACCCTAGTGTTGCAGACACAGCACACAGGAGTTCTGTGGATTCAGGGTAGGAAAATGCAGCATGTAAAATTTCTGTAACCTATTAGAGAAGGTACAGATTATGAGAGTTTTGTAGCGTGGCAGTTGGTAAATTCACTCAAACGGAGTTCTGAAACACCAGTGCAGCAGACACAGCTTACGGGCATCTGTAGCTTGGGAGTAGGTAAATGCAGTATATGGAAGTTCTATAACCCAAGTGTAGACGACACAGCCTACGGGAGTCCTGTAGCTTGGAAGTAGGTAAATGCAGCGTATGGGAGTTCTGTTATCCTAGTGTAGCAGACACAGCTTATGGGAGTTCTGCCGCCTGGGTGTAGGCAAAAGCAGCATATGGGAATTCTATAACTGCAGTGTAGCAGACAGAGTTGACGAGAGGTCTGTAGCTAGGGAGAAGGAAAATGCAGCATATGTGAGTTCTGTAACACTAGTTTAGCAGACACAGCGTATAGGAGTTCTCTAGCTTCGGAGTAGGTAAATGTAGTAAAGGGAGTTCTGCAACCGTATTGCAGCAGACAGAGCTTACGGCAGTACTGCACCTTGGAAGCAGGTAAATGCGGTATATAGCAGTTGTGTAACCCTAGTGTTGCAGACACAACTTACAGGAGTTCTGCACCTTGGGAGTAGGTAAATTCAGTATATGAAGTTCTGTAACCCTAGTGTAGCAGACACAGCTTACGGGAGTTCTGTAGCTTGGGAGTGGGTAAAAGTAGCATATGGCAGCTAACACTATTGTAGCAGAAATCAGCTTAGAGGAATTTTGTAGCTTGTGAGTAGGTAAATGTAGTAAATGGGAGTTCTGTAACCGTATTGCAGCAGACAGTGCTTATGGCAGTACTGCACCTTGGAAGCAGGTAAATGCGGTATATAGCAGTTGTGTAACCCTAGTGTTGCAGACACAAGTTGCAGTAGTTCTGCACCTTGGGAGTAGGTAAATTCAGTATTTGAAGTTCTGTAACTCTAGTGTAGCAGACACAGCTTACGGAAGTTCTGTAGCTTGGGAGTGGGTAAAAGTAGCATATGGCAGCTAACACTATTGTAGCAGAAATCAGCTTAGAGGAATTTTGTAGCTTGTGAGTAGGTACATGTAGTAAATGGGAGTTCTGTAACCGTATTGCAGCAGACAGAGCTTAGGGGAGTGCTATACCTTGGAAGCATGTAAATGCAGTACATAGGTGTTCGGTAATGCTAGTTTAGCAGATAGAGCTTACGGGATTTCTGTAGCTTGGGAGTAGGTAAGTGCAGCATATGGTAGATCTGTAGCCCAATGAAGCAGACACAGCTTACGGGAGTTCTGTAGCTTAGGAGTATGTGAATTCAGCATGTAAAATTTCTGTAACCCTATTATAGAAGGTACAGATTATGAGAGTTTGTAGCGTGGCAGTTGGTAAATTCACTCAAACGGAGTTCTGTAACACCAGTGCAGCAGACACAGCTTACAGGCATCCGTAGCTTGAGAGTAGGTAAATGCAGCATATGGAAGGTCTATAACCCAAGTGTAGACGACACAGCCTATGGGAGTCCTGCACCTTGGAAGTAGGCAAATGCAGCCTATGGGACTTCTGTTATCCTAGTGTAGCAGACACAGCTCATGGGAGTTCTGCCGCCTGGGTGTAGGCAAATGCAGCATTTCGGAATTCTGTAACCATACTGTAGCAGACACAGCTTTCGGGAGTTCTGTAGCTTGGGAGAAGGTCAATGCACGATATGAGACTTCTGTAACTCTAGTGTATTAGACAGCTTCCGGGAGGTCTAAAGCTTGGGAGAAGGTAAATGCAATAAATAGGAGTTCTGTAACTCTAGTGTATTAGACACAGCATATGGGAGTTCTGTTATCCTAGTGTAGCAGACACAGCTTATGGGAGTTCTGTTATCCTAGTGTAGCAGACACAGCTTATGGGAGTTCTGCCGCCTGGGTGTAGGCAAATGCAGCATATGGGAATTCTGTAACCGTAGTGTAGCAGACAGAGTTGACGAGAGGTCTGTAGCTTGGGAGAAGGAAAATGCAGCATGTGTGAGTTCTGTAAGACTAGTTTAGCAGACACAGCGTATAGGAGTTCTGTAGCTTCGGAGTAGGTAAATGTAGTAAATGGGAGTTCTGCAACCGTATTGCAGCAGACACAGCTTACGGGAGTACTCTACCTTGGAAGCAGGTAAATGCAGTATATAGCAGTTGTGTAACCCTAGTGTTGCAGACACAACGTACAGGAGTTCTGCACCTTGGGAGTAGGTAAATTCAGTATATGAAGTTCTGTAACCCTAGTGTAGCAGACACAGTTACAGAAGGGCTGTAGCTTGGGAGTTGGTAAATGTAGCATAAGGCATCTCTGTAACACTAGTATAGCAGAAATCAGCTTACAGGAGTTTTGTAGCTTGTGAGTAGGTAAATGTAGTAAATGGGAGTTCTGCAACCGTATTGCTGCAGACAGAGCTTATGGGACTGCTGCACCTTGGAAGCAGGTAAATGCAGTGTAAAGCTGTATAATTCTGTATCTTGGGAGTTGGTAAGTGCAGCATATGGTAGATCTGTAACCCTAGTGTAGCAGACACAGCTTACAGGAGTTCTGTAGCTTGGGAGTAGGTAAATGTAACACTAATGTAGCAGAAAACAGCTTACAGGAATTTTGTAGCTTGTGAGTAGGTAAATGTAGTAAATGGGAGTTCTGTAACCATAGTGTCGCAGACACAGCTTATGGGAGTTCTGTACCTTGGATACAGGTAAAGCAGCATATAGGAGTTCTGTAACGCTAGTTTAGCAGACACAGCTTTCAGGATTTCTGTAGCTTGGGAGTTGGTAAGTGCAGCATATGGTAGATCTGTAACCCTAGTGTTGCAGACACAGCACACAGGAGTTCTGTGGATTCAGGGTAGGTAAATGCAGCATGTAAAATTTCTGTAACCTATTAGAGAAGGTACAGATTATGAGAGTTTTGTAGCGTGGCAGTTGGTAAATTCACTCAAACGGAGTTCTGAAACACCAGTGCAGCAGACACACCTTACGGGCATCTGTAGCTTGGGAGTAGGTAAATGCAGTATATGGAAGTTCTATAACCCAAGTGTAGACGACCCAGCCTACGGGAGTCCTGTAGCTTGGAAGTAGGTAAATGCGGTATATAGCAGTTGTGTAACCCTAGTGTTGCAGACACAAGTTGCAGAAGTTCTGCACCTTGGGAGTAGGTAAATTCAGTATATGAAGTTCTGTAACCCTAGTGTAGCAGACACAGCTTACGGGAGTTCTGTAGCTTGGGAGTGGGTAAAAGTAGCATATGGCAGCTAACACTATTGTAGCAGAAATCAGCTTAGAGGAATTTTGTAGCTTGTGAGTAGGTAAATGTAGAAAATGGGAGTTCTGTAACCGTATTGCAGCAGACAGAGCTTAGGTTAGTGCTATACCTTGGAAGCATGTAAATGCAGTATATAGGTGTTCGGTAATGCTAGTTTAGCAGATAGAGCTTACGGGATTTCTGTATCTTGGGAGTTGGTAAGTGCAGCAGATGGTAGATCTGTAACCCAATGAAGCAGACACAGCTTACGGGAGTTCTGTAGCTTAGGAGTATGTGAATTCAGCATGTAAAATTTCTGTAACCCTATTATAGAAGGTACAGATTATGAGAGTTTGTAGCGTGGCAGTTGGTAAATTCACTCAAGCGGAGTTCTGTAACACCAGTGCAGCAGACACAGCTTACAGGCATCCGTAGCTTGAGAGTAGGTAAATGCAGCATATGGAAGGTCTATAACCCAAGTGTAGACGACACAGCCTATGGGAGTCCTGCACCTTGGAAGTAGGCAAATGCAGCCTATGGGACTTCTGTTATCCTAGTGTAGCAGACACAGCTCATGGGAGTTCTGCCGCCTGGGTGTAGGCAAATGCAGCATTTCGGAATTCTGTAACCATACTGTAGCAGACACAGCTTTCGGGAGTTCTGTAGCTTGGGAGAAGGTCAATGCACGATATGAGACTTCTGTAACTCTAGTGTATTAGACAGCTTCCGGGAGGTCTAAAGCTTGGGAGAAAGTAAATGCAATAAATAGGAGTTCTGTAACTCTAGTGTATTAGACACAGCATATGGGATTTCTGTTATCCTAGTGTAGCAGACACAGCTTATGGGAGTTCTGTTATCCTAGTGTAGCAGACACAGCTTATGGGAGTTCTGTTATCCTAGCGTAGCAGACACAGCTTATGGGAGTTCTGCCGCCTGGGTGTAGGCAAATGCAGCATATGGGAATTCTGTAACCGTAGTGTAGCAGACAGAGTTGACGAGAGGTCTGTAGCTTGGGAGAAGGAAAATGCAGCATGTGTGAGTTCTGTAAGACTAGTTTAGCAGACACAGCGTATAGGAGTTCTGTAGCTTTGGAGTAGGTAAATGTAGTAAATGGGAGTTCTGCAACCATATTGCAGCAGACACAGCTTACGGGAGTACTATACCTTGGAAGCAGGTAAATGCAGTATATAGCAGTTGTGTAACCCTAGTGTTGCAGACACAACGTACAGGAGTTCTGCACCTTGGGAGTAGGTAAATTCAGTATATGAAGTTCTGTAACCCTAGTGTAGCAGACACAGTTACAGAAGGGCTGTAGCTTGGGAGTTGGTAAATGCAGTATATGGAAGTTCTATAACCCAAGTGTAGACGACACAGCCTACGGGAGTCCTGTAGCTTGGAAGTAGGTAAATGCAGCGTATGGGAGTTCTGTTATCCTAGTGTAGCAGACACAGCTTATGGGAGTTCTGCCGCCTGGGTGTAGGCAAAAGCAGCATATGGGAATTCTATAACTGCAGTGTAGCAGACAGAGTTGATGAGAGGTCTGTAGCTAGGGAGAAGGAAAATGCAGCATGTGTGAGTTCTGTAACACTAGTTTAGCAGACACAGCGTATAGGAGTTCTGTAGCTTCGGAGTAGGTAAATGTAGTAAATGGGAGTTCTGCAACCGTATTGCAGCAGACACAGCTTACGGCAGTACTGCACCTTGGAAGCAGGTAAACGCGGTATATAGCAGTTGTGTAACCCTAGTGTTGCAGACACAAGTTGCAGAAGTTCTGCACCTTGGGAGTAGGTAAATTCAGTATATGAAGTTCTGTAACCCTAGTGTAGCAGACACAGCTTACGGGAGTTCTGTAGCTTGGGAGTGGGTAAAAGTAGCATATGGCAGCTAACACTATTGTAGCAGAAATCAGCTTAGAGGAATTTTGTAGCTTGTGAGTAGGTAAATGTAGAAAATGGGAGTTCTGTAACCGTATTGCAGCAGACAGAGCTTAGGTTAGTGCTATACCTTGGAAGCATGTAAATGCAGTATATAGGTGTTCGGTAATGCTAGTTTAGCAGATAGAGCTTACTGGATTTCTGAAGCAGATGGTAGATGCTGTAACCCAATGAAGCAGACACAGCTTACGGGAGTTCTGTAGCTTAGGAGTATGTGAATTCAGCATGTAAAATTTCTGTAACCCTATTAGAGAAGGTACAGATTATGAGAGTTTTGTAGCGTGGCAGTTGGTAAATTCACTCAAACGGAGTTCTGTAACACCAGTGCAGCAGACACAGCTTACGGGCATCCGTAGCTTGAGAGTAGGTAAATGCAGCATATGGAAGGTCTATAACCCAAGTGTAGACGACACAGCCTATGGGAGTCCTGTAGCTTGGAAGTAGGCAAATGCAGCCTATGGGACTTCTGTTATCCTAGTGTAGCAGACACAGCTCATGGGAGTTCTGCCGCCTGGGTGTAGGCAAATGCAGCATTTCGGAATTCTGTAACCCTACTGTAGCAGACACAGCTTTCGGGAGTTCTGTAGCTTGGGAGAAGGTCAATGCACGATATGAGACTTCTGTAACTCTAGTGTATTAGACAGCTTCCAGGAGGTCTAAAGCTTGGGAGAAGGCAAATGCAATAAATAGGAGTTCTGTAACTCTAGTGTATTAGACACAGCATATGGGAGTTCTGTTATCCTAGTGTAGCAGACACAGCTTATGGGAGTTCTGTTATCCTAGCGTAGCAGACACAGCTTATGGGAGTTCTGCCGCCTGGGTGTAGGCAAATGCAGCATATGGGAATTCTGTAACCGTAGTGTAGCAGACAGAGTTGACGAGAGGTCTGTAGCTTGGGAGAAGGAAAATGCAGCATGTGTGAGTTCTGTAAGACTAGTTTAGCAGACACAGCGTATAGGAGTTCTGTAGCTTCGGAGTAGGTAAATGTAGTAAATGGGAGTTCTGCAACCGTATTGCAGCAGACACAGCTTACGGGAGTACTATACCTTGGAAGCAGGTAAATGCAGTATATAGCAGTTGTGTAACCCTAGTGTTGCAGACACAACGTACAGGAGTTCTGCACCTTGGGAGTAGGTAAATTCAGTATATGAAGTTCTGTAACCCTAGTGTAGCAGACACAGTTACAGAAGGGCTGTAGCTTGGGAGTTGGTAAATGTAGCATAAGGCATCTCTGTAACACTAGTATAGCAGAAATCAGCTTACAGGAGTTTTGTAGCTTGGGAGTAGGTAAATGTAGTAAATGGGAGTTCTGCAACCGTATTGCTGCAGACAGAGCTTATGGGACTGCTGCACCTTGGAAGCAGGTAAATGCAGTGTAAAGCTGTATATTTCTGTAGCTTCGGAGTTGGTAAGTGCAGCATATGGTAGATCTGTAACCCTAGTGTAGCAGACACAGCTTACAGGAGTTCTGTAGCTTGGGAGTAGGTAAATGTAACGCTAATGTAGCAGAAAACAGCTTACAGGAATTTTGTAGCTTGTGAGTAGGTAAATGTAGTAAATGGGAGTTCTGTAACCGTAGTGTCGCAGACACAGCTTATGGGAGTTCTGTACCTTGGATACAGGTAAAGCAGCATATAGGAGTTCTGTAACGCTAGTTTAGCAGACACAGCTTTCAGGATTTCTGTAGCTTGGGAGTTGGTAAGTGCAGCATATGGTAGATCTGTAACCCTAGTGTTGCAGACACAGCACACAGGAGTTCTGTGGATTCAGGGTAGGAAAATGCAGCATGTAAAATTTCTGTAACCTATTAGAGAAGGTACAGATTATGAGAGTTTTGTAGCGTGGCAGTTGGTAAATTCACTCAAACGGAGTTCTGAAACACCAGTGCAGCAGACACAGCTTACGGGCATCTGTAGCTTGGGAGTAGGTAAATGCAGTATATGGAAGTTCTATAACCCAAGTGTAGACGACACAGCCTACGGGAGTCCTGTAGCTTGGAAGTAGGTAAATGCAGCGTATGGGAGTTCTGTTATCCTAGTGTAGCAGACACAGCTTATGGGAGTTCTGCCGCCTGGGTGTAGGCAAAAGCAGCATATGGGAATTCTATAACTGCAGTGTAGCAGACAGAGTTGACGAGAGGTCTGTAGCTAGGGAGAAGGAAAATGCAGCATATGTGAGTTCTGTAACACTAGTTTAGCAGACACAGCGTATAGGAGTTCTCTAGCTTCGGAGTAGGTAAATGTAGTAAAGGGAGTTCTGCAACCGTATTGCAGCAGACAGAGCTTACGGCAGTACTGCACCTTGGAAGCAGGTAAATGCGGTATATAGCAGTTGTGTAACCCTAGTGTTGCAGACACAACTTACAGGAGTTCTGCACCTTGGGAGTAGGTAAATTCAGTATATGAAGTTCTGTAACCCTAGTGTAGCAGACACAGCTTACGGGAGTTCTGTAGCTTGGGAGTGGGTAAAAGTAGCATATGGCAGCTAACACTATTGTAGCAGAAATCAGCTTAGAGGAATTTTGTAGCTTGTGAGTAGGTAAATGTAGTAAATGGGAGTTCTGTAACCGTATTGCAGCAGACAGTGCTTATGGCAGTACTGCACCTTGGAAGCAGGTAAATGCGGTATATAGCAGTTGTGTAACCCTAGTGTTGCAGACACAAGTTGCAGTAGTTCTGCACCTTGGGAGTAGGTAAATTCAGTATTTGAAGTTCTGTAACTCTAGTGTAGCAGACACAGCTTACGGAAGTTCTGTAGCTTGGGAGTGGGTAAAAGTAGCATATGGCAGCTAACACTATTGTAGCAGAAATCAGCTTAGAGGAATTTTGTAGCTTGTGAGTAGGTACATGTAGTAAATGGGAGTTCTGTAACCGTATTGCAGCAGACAGAGCTTAGGGGAGTGCTATACCTTGGAAGCATGTAAATGCAGTACATAGGTGTTCGGTAATGCTAGTTTAGCAGATAGAGCTTACGGGATTTCTGTAGCTTGGGAGTAGGTAAGTGCAGCATATGGTAGATCTGTAGCCCAATGAAGCAGACACAGCTTACGGGAGTTCTGTAGCTTAGGAGTATGTGAATTCAGCATGTAAAATTTCTGTAACCCTATTATAGAAGGTACAGATTATGAGAGTTTGTAGCGTGGCAGTTGGTAAATTCACTCAAACGGAGTTCTGTAACACCAGTGCAGCAGACACAGCTTACAGGCATCCGTAGCTTGAGAGTAGGTAAATGCAGCATATGGAAGGTCTATAACCCAAGTGTAGACGACACAGCCTATGGGAGTCCTGCACCTTGGAAGTAGGCAAATGCAGCCTATGGGACTTCTGTTATCCTAGTGTAGCAGACACAGCTCATGGGAGTTCTGCCGCCTGGGTGTAGGCAAATGCAGCATTTCGGAATTCTGTAACCATACTGTAGCAGACACAGCTTTCGGGAGTTCTGTAGCTTGGGAGAAGGTCAATGCACGATATGAGACTTCTGTAACTCTAGTGTATTAGACAGCTTCCGGGAGGTCTAAAGCTTGGGAGAAGGTAAATGCAATAAATAGGAGTTCTGTAACTCTAGTGTATTAGACACAGCATATGGGAGTTCTGTTATCCTAGTGTAGCAGACACAGCTTATGGGAGTTCTGTTATCCTAGTGTAGCAGACACAGCTTATGGGAGTTCTGCCGCCTGGGTGTAGGCAAATGCAGCATATGGGAATTCTGTAACCGTAGTGTAGCAGACAGAGTTGACGAGAGGTCTGTAGCTTGGGAGAAGGAAAATGCAGCATGTGTGAGTTCTGTAAGACTAGTTTAGCAGACACAGCGTATAGGAGTTCTGTAGCTTCGGAGTAGGTAAATGTAGTAAATGGGAGTTCTGCAACCGTATTGCAGCAGACACAGCTTACGGGAGTACTCTACCTTGGAAGCAGGTAAATGCAGTATATAGCAGTTGTGTAACCCTAGTGTTGCAGACACAACGTACAGGAGTTCTGCACCTTGGGAGTAGGTAAATTCAGTATATGAAGTTCTGTAACCCTAGTGTAGCAGACACAGTTACAGAAGGGCTGTAGCTTGGGAGTTGGTAAATGTAGCATAAGGCATCTCTGTAACACTAGTATAGCAGAAATCAGCTTACAGGAGTTTTGTAGCTTGTGAGTAGGTAAATGTAGTAAATGGGAGTTCTGCAACCGTATTGCTGCAGACAGAGCTTATGGGACTGCTGCACCTTGGAAGCAGGTAAATGCAGTGTAAAGCTGTATAATTCTGTATCTTGGGAGTTGGTAAGTGCAGCATATGGTAGATCTGTAACCCTAGTGTAGCAGACACAGCTTACAGGAGTTCTGTAGCTTGGGAGTAGGTAAATGTAACACTAATGTAGCAGAAAACAGCTTACAGGAATTTTGTAGCTTGTGAGTAGGTAAATGTAGTAAATGGGAGTTCTGTAACCATAGTGTCGCAGACACAGCTTATGGGAGTTCTGTACCTTGGATACAGGTAAAGCAGCATATAGGAGTTCTGTAACGCTAGTTTAGCAGACACAGCTTTCAGGATTTCTGTAGCTTGGGAGTTGGTAAGTGCAGCATATGGTAGATCTGTAACCCTAGTGTTGCAGACACAGCACACAGGAGTTCTGTGGATTCAGGGTAGGTAAATGCAGCATGTAAAATTTCTGTAACCTATTAGAGAAGGTACAGATTATGAGAGTTTTGTAGCGTGGCAGTTGGTAAATTCACTCAAACGGAGTTCTGAAACACCAGTGCAGCAGACACACCTTACGGGCATCTGTAGCTTGGGAGTAGGTAAATGCAGTATATGGAAGTTCTATAACCCAAGTGTAGACGACCCAGCCTACGGGAGTCCTGTAGCTTGGAAGTAGGTAAATGCGGTATATAGCAGTTGTGTAACCCTAGTGTTGCAGACACAAGTTGCAGAAGTTCTGCACCTTGGGAGTAGGTAAATTCAGTATATGAAGTTCTGTAACCCTAGTGTAGCAGACACAGCTTACGGGAGTTCTGTAGCTTGGGAGTGGGTAAAAGTAGCATATGGCAGCTAACACTATTGTAGCAGAAATCAGCTTAGAGGAATTTTGTAGCTTGTGAGTAGGTAAATGTAGAAAATGGGAGTTCTGTAACCGTATTGCAGCAGACAGAGCTTAGGTTAGTGCTATACCTTGGAAGCATGTAAATGCAGTATATAGGTGTTCGGTAATGCTAGTTTAGCAGATAGAGCTTACGGGATTTCTGTATCTTGGGAGTTGGTAAGTGCAGCAGATGGTAGATCTGTAACCCAATGAAGCAGACACAGCTTACGGGAGTTCTGTAGCTTAGGAGTATGTGAATTCAGCATGTAAAATTTCTGTAACCCTATTATAGAAGGTACAGATTATGAGAGTTTGTAGCGTGGCAGTTGGTAAATTCACTCAAGCGGAGTTCTGTAACACCAGTGCAGCAGACACAGCTTACAGGCATCCGTAGCTTGAGAGTAGGTAAATGCAGCATATGGAAGGTCTATAACCCAAGTGTAGACGACACAGCCTATGGGAGTCCTGCACCTTGGAAGTAGGCAAATGCAGCCTATGGGACTTCTGTTATCCTAGTGTAGCAGACACAGCTCATGGGAGTTCTGCCGCCTGGGTGTAGGCAAATGCAGCATTTCGGAATTCTGTAACCATACTGTAGCAGACACAGCTTTCGGGAGTTCTGTAGCTTGGGAGAAGGTCAATGCACGATATGAGACTTCTGTAACTCTAGTGTATTAGACAGCTTCCGGGAGGTCTAAAGCTTGGGAGAAAGTAAATGCAATAAATAGGAGTTCTGTAACTCTAGTGTATTAGACACAGCATATGGGATTTCTGTTATCCTAGTGTAGCAGACACAGCTTATGGGAGTTCTGTTATCCTAGTGTAGCAGACACAGCTTATGGGAGTTCTGCCGCCTGGGTGTAGGCAAATGCAGCATATGGGAATTCTGTAACCGTAGTGTAGCAGACAGAGTTGACGAGAGGTCTGTAGCTTGGGAGAAGGAAAATGCAGCATGTGTGAGTTCTGTAAGACTAGTTTAGCAGACACAGCGTATAGGAGTTCTGTAGCTTCGGAGTAGGTAAATGTAGTAAATGGGAGTTCTGCAACCGTATTGCAGCAGACACAGCTTACGGGAGTACTATACCTTGGAAGCAGGTAAATGCGGTATATAGCAGTTGTGTAACCCTAGTGTTGCAGACACAACGTACAGGAGTTCTGCACCTTGGGAGTATGTAAATTCAGTATATGAAGTTCTGTAACCCTAGTGTAGCAGACACAGTTACAGAAGGGCTGTAGCTTGGGAGTTGGTAAATGTAGCATAAGGCATCTCTGTAACACTAGTATAGCAGAAATCAGCTTACTGGAGTTTTGGAGCTTGGGAGTAGGTAAATGTAGTAAATGGGAGTTCTGCAACCGTATTGCTGCAGACAGAGCTTATGGGACTGCTGCACCTTGGAAGCAGGTAAATGCAGTGTAAAGCTGTATAATTCTGTAGCTTCGGAGTTGGTAAGTGCAGCATATGGTAGATCTGTAACCCTAGTGTAGCAGACACAGCTTACAGGAGTTCTGTAGCTTGGGAGTAGGTAAATGTAACACTAATGTAGCAGAAAACAGCTTACAGGAATTTTGTAGCTTGTGAGTAGGTAAATGTAGTAAATGGGAGTTCTGTAACCGTAGTGTCGCAGACACAGCTTATGGGAGTTCTGTACCTTGGATACAGGTAAAGCAGCATATAGGAGTTCTGTAACGCTAGTTTAGCAGACACAGCTTTCAGGATTTCTGTAGCTTGGGAGTTGGTAAGTGCAGCATATGGTAGATCTGTAACCCTAGTGTTGCAGACACAGCACACAGGAGTTCTGTGGATTCAGGGTAGGTAAATGCAGCATGTAAAATTTCTGTAACCTATTAGAGAAGGTACAGATTATGAGAGTTTTGTAGCGTGGCAGTTGGTAAATTCACTCAAACGGAGTTCTGAAACACCAGTGCAGCAGACACAGCTTACGGGCATCTGTAGCTTGGGAGTAGGTAAATGCAGTATATGGAAGTTCTATAACCCAAGTGTAGACGACACAGCCTACGGGAGTCCTGTAGCTTGGAAGTAGGTAAATGCAGCGTATGGGAGTTCTGTTATCCTAGTGTAGCAGACACAGCTTATGGGAGTTCTGCCGCCTGGGTGTAGGCAAAAGCAGCATATGGGAATTCTATAACTGCAGTGTAGCAGACAGAGTTGACGAGAGGTCTGTAGCTAGGGAGAAGGAAAATGCAGCATATGTGAGTTCTGTAACACTAGTTTAGCAGACACAGCGTATAGGAGTTCTCTAGCTTCGGAGTAGGTAAATGTAGTAAAGGGAGTTCTGCAACCGTATTGCAGCAGACAGAGCTTACGGCAGTACTGCACCTTGGAAGCAGGTAAATGCGGTATATAGCAGTTGTGTAACCCTAGTGTTGCAGACACAACTTACAGGAGTTCTGCACCTTGGGAGTAGGTAAATTCAGTATATGAAGTTCTGTAACCCTAGTGTAGCAGACACAGTTACAGAAGGGCTGTAGCTTGGGAGTGGGTAAAAGCAGCATATGGCAGCTAACACTATTGTAGCAGAAATCAGCTTAGAGGAATTTTGTAGCTTGTGAGTAGGTAAATGTAGAAAATGGGAGTTCTGTAACCGTATTGCAGCAGACAGAGCTTATGGCAGTACTGCACCTTGGAAGCAGGTAAATGTGGTATATAGCAGTTGTGTAACCCTAGTGTTGCAGACACAAGTTGCAGTAGTTCTGCACCTTGGGAGTAGGTAAATTCAGTATTTGAAGTTCTGTAACTCTAGTGTAGCAGACACAGCTTACGGAAGTTCTGTAGCTTGGGAGTGGGTAAAAGTAGCATATGGCAGCTAACACTATTGTAGCAGAAATCAGCTTAGAGGAATTTTGTAGCTTGTGAGTAGGTACATGTAGTAAATGGGAGTTCTGTAACCGTATTGCAGCAGACAGAGCTTAGGGGAGTGCTATACCTTGGAAGCATGTAAATGCAGTACATAGGTGTTCGGTAATGCTAGTTTAGCAGATAGAGCTTACGGGATTTCTGTAGCTTGGGAGTAGGTAAGTGCAGCAGATGGTAGATCTGTAGCCCAATGAAGCAGACACAGCTTACGGGAGTTCTGTAGCTTAGGAGTATGTGAATTCAGCATGTAAAATTTCTGTAACCCTATTATAGAAGGTACAGATTATGAGAGTTTGTAGCGTGGCAGTTGGTAAATTCACTCAAACGGAGTTCTGTAACACCAGTGCAGCAGACACAGCTTACAGGCATCCGTAGCTTGAGAGTAGGTAAATGCAGCATATGGAAGGTCTATAACCCAAGTGTAGACGACACAGCCTATGGGAGTCCTGCACCTTGGAAGTAGGCAAATGCAGCCTATGGGACTTCTGTTATCCTAGTGTAGCAGACACAGCTCATGGGAGTTCTGCCGCCTGGGTGTAGGCAAATGCAGCATTTCGGAATTCTGTAACCCTACTGTAGCAGACACAGCTTTCGGGAGTTCTGTAGCTTGGGAGAAGGTCAATGCACGATACGAGACTTCTGTAACTCTAGTGTATTAGACAGCTTCCGGGAGGTCTAAAGCTTGGGAGAAGGTAAATGCAATAAATAGGAGTTCTGTAACTCTAGTGTATTAGACACAGCATATGGGAGTTCTGTTATCCTAGTGTAGCAGACACAGCTTATGGGAGTTCTGTTATCCTAGTGTAGCAGACACAGCTTATGGGAGTTCTGCCGCCTGGGTGTAGGCAAATGCAGCATATGGGAATTCTGTAACCGTAGTGTAGCAGACAGAGTTGACGAGAGGTCTGTAGCTTGGGAGAAGGAAAATGCAGCATGTGTGAGTTCTGTAAGACTAGTTTAGCAGACACAGCGTATAGGAGTTCTGTAGCTTCGGAGTAGGTAAATGTAGTAAATGGGAGTTCTGCAACCGTATTGCAGCAGATACAGCTTACGGGAGTACTATACCTTGGAAGCAGGTAAATGCAGTATATAGCAGTTGTGTAACCCTAGTGTTGCAGACACAACGTACAGGAGTTCTGCACCTTGGGAGTAGGTAAATTCAGTATATGAAGTTCTGTAACCCTAGTGTAGCAGACACAGTTACAGAAGGGCTGTAGCTTGGGAGTTGGTAAATGTAGCATAAGGCATCTCTGTAACACTAGTATAGCAGAAATCAGCTTACAGGAGTTTTGTAGCTTGTGAGTAGGTAAATGTAGTAAATGGGAGTTCTGCAACCGTATTGCTGCAGACAGAGCTTATGGGACTGCTGCACCTTGGAAGCAGGTAAATGCAGTGTAAAGCTGTATAATTCTGTAGCTTCGGAGTTGGTAAGTGCAGCATATGGTAGATCTGTAACCCTAGTGTAGCAGACACAGCTTACAGGAGTTCTGTAGCTTGGGAGTAGGTAAATGTAACACTAATGTAGCAGAAAACAGCTTACAGGAATTTTGTAGCTTGTGAGTAGGTAAATGTAGTAAATGGGAGTTCTGTAACCATAGTGTCGCAGACACAGCTTATGGGAGTTCTGTACCTTGGATACAGGTAAAGCAGCATATAGGAGTTCTGTAACGCTAGTTTAGCAGACACAGCTTTCAGGATTTCTGTAGCTTGGGAGTTGGTAAGTGCAGCATATGGTAGATCTGTAACCCTAGTGTTGCAGACACAGCACACAGGAGTTCTGTGGATTCAGGGTAGGTAAATGCAGCATGTAAAATTTCTGTAACCTATTAGAGAAGGTACAGATTATGAGAGTTTTGTAGCGTGGCAGTTGGTAAATTCACTCAAACGGAGTTCTGAAACACCAGTGCAGCAGACACAGCTTACGGGCATCTGTAGCTTGGGAGTAGGTAAATGCAGTATATGGAAGTTCTATAACCCAAGTGTAGACGACACAGCCTACGGGAGTCCTGTAGCTTGGAAGTAGGTAAATGCAGCGTATGGGAGTTCTGTTATCCTAGTGTAGCAGACACAGCTTATGGGAGTTCTGCCGCCTGGGTGTAGGCAAAAGCAGCATATGGGAATTCTATAACTGCAGTGTAGCAGACAGAGTTGACGAGAGGTCTGTAGCTAGGGAGAAGGAAAATGCAGCATATGTGAGTTCTGTAACACTAGTTTAGCAGACACAGCGTATAGGAGTTCTCTAGCTTCGGAGTAGGTAAATGTAGTAAAGGGAGTTCTGCAACCGTATTGCAGCAGACAGAGCTTACGGCAGTACTGCACCTTGGAAGCAGGTAAATGCGGTATATAGCAGTTGTGTAACCCTAGTGTTGCAGACACAACTTACAGGAGTTCTGCACCTTGGGAGTAGGTAAATTCAGTATATGAAGTTCTGTAACCCTAGTGTAGCAGACACAGTTACAGAAGGGCTGTAGCTTGGGAGTGGGTAAAAGCAGCATATGGCAGCTAACACTATTGTAGCAGAAATCAGCTTAGAGGAATTTTGTAGCTTGTGAGTAGGTAAATGTAGAAAATGGGAGTTCTGTAACCGTATTGCAGCAGACAGAGCTTATGGCAGTACTGCACCTTGGAAGCAGGTAAATGCGGTATATAGCAGTTGTGTAACTCTAGTGTTGCAGACACAAGTTGCAGTAGTTCTGCACCTTGGGAGTAGGTAAATTCAGTATATGAAGTTCTGTAACCCTAGTGTAGCAGACACAGCTTACGGGAGTTCTGTAGCTTGGGAGTGGGTAAAAGTAGCATATGGCAGCTAACACTATTGTAGCAGAAATCAGCTTAGAGGAATTTTGTAGCTTGTGAGTAGGTAAATGTAGTAAATGGGAGTTCTGTAACCGTATTGCAGCAGACAGAGCTTATGGCAGTACTGCACCTTGGAAGCAGGTAAATGTGGTATATAGCAGTTGTGTAACCCTAGTGTTGCAGACACAAGTTGCAGTAGTTCTGCACCTTGGGAGTAGGTAAATTCAGTATTTGAAGTTCTGTAACTCTAGTGTAGCAGACACAGCTTACGGAAGTTCTGTAGCTTGGGAGTGGGTAAAAGTAGCATATGGCAGCTAACACTATTGTAGCAGAAATCAGCTTAGAGGAATTTTGTAGCTTGTGAGTAGGTACATGTAGTAAATGGGAGTTCTGTAACCGTATTGCAGCAGACAGAGCTTAGGGGAGTGCTATACCTTGGAAGCATGTAAATGCAGTACATAGGTGTTCGGTAATGCTAGTTTAGCAGATAGAGCTTACGGGATTTCTGTAGCTTGGGAGTAGGTAAGTGCAGCAGATGGTAGATCTGTAGCCCAATGAAGCAGACACAGCTTACGGGAGTTCTGTAGCTTAGGAGTATGTGAATTCAGCATGTAAAATTTCTGTAACCCTATTATAGAAGGTACAGATTATGAGAGTTTGTAGCGTGGCAGTTGGTAAATTCACTCAAACGGAGTTCTGTAACACCAGTGCAGCAGACACAGCTTACAGGCATCCGTAGCTTGAGAGTAGGTAAATGCAGCATATGGAAGGTCTATAACCCAAGTGTAGACGACACAGCCTATGGGAGTCCTGCACCTTGGAAGTAGGCAAATGCAGCCTATGGGACTTCTGTTATCCTAGTGTAGCAGACACAGCTCATGGGAGTTCTGCCGCCTGGGTGTAGGCAAATGCAGCATTTCGGAATTCTGTAACCCTACTGTAGCAGACACAGCTTTCGGGAGTTCTGTAGCTTGGGAGAAGGTCAATGCACGATATGAGACTTCTGTAACTCTAGTGTATTAGACAGCTTCCGGGAGGTCTAAAGCTTGGGAGAAGGTAAATGCAATAAATAGGAGTTCTGTAACTCTAGTGTATTAGACACAGCATATGGGATTTCTGTTATCCTAGTGTAGCAGACACAGCTTATGGGAGTTCTGTTATCCTAGCGTAGAAGACACAGCTTATGGGAGTTCTGCCGCCTGGGTGTAGGCAAATGCAGCATATGGGAATTCTGTAACCGTAGTGTAGCAGACAGAGTTGACGAGAGGTCTGTAGCTTGGGAGAAGGAAAATGCAGCATGTGTGAGTTCTGTAAGACTAGTTTAGCAGACACAGCGTATAGGAGTTCTGTAGCTTCGGAGTAGGTAAATGTAGTAAATGGGAGTTCTGCAACCGTATTGCAGCAGATACAGCTTACGGGAGTACTATACCTTGGAAGCAGGTAAATGCAGTATATAGCAGTTGTGTAACCCTAGTGTTGCAGACACAACGTACAGGAGTTCTGCACCTTGGGAGTAGGTAAATTCAGTATATGAAGTTCTGTAACCCTAGTGTAGCAGACACAGTTACAGAAGGGCTGTAGCTTGGGAGTTGGTAAATGTAGCATAAGGCATCTCTGTAACACTAGTATAGCAGAAATCAGCTTACAGGAGTTTTGTAGCTTGTGAGTAGGTAAATGTAGTAAATGGGAGTTCTGCAACCGTATTGCTGCAGACAGAGCTTATGGGACTGCTGCACCTTGGAAGCAGGTAAATGCAGTGTAAAGCTGTATAATTCTGTAGCTTCGGAGTTGGTAAGTGCAGCATATGGTAGATCTGTAACCCTAGTGTAGCAGACACAGCTTACAGGAGTTCTGTAGCTTGGGAGTAGGTAAATGTAACACTAATGTAGCAGAAAACAGCTTACAGGAATTTTGTAGCTTGTGAGTAGGTAAATGTAGTAAATGGGAGTTCTGTAACCATAGTGTCGCAGACACAGCTTATGGGAGTTCTGTACCTTGGATACAGGTAAAGCAGCATATAGGAGTTCTGTAACGCTAGTTTAGCAGACACAGCTTTCAGGATTTCTGTAGCTTGGGAGTTGGTAAGTGCAGCATATGGTAGATCTGTAACCCTAGTGTTGCAGACACAGCACACAGGAGTTCTGTGGATTCAGGGTAGGTAAATGCAGCATGTAAAATTTCTGTAACCTATTAGAGAAGGTACAGATTATGAGAGTTTTGTAGCGTGGCAGTTGGTAAATTCACTCAAACGGAGTTCTGAAACACCAGTGCAGCAGACACAGCTTACGGGCATCTGTAGCTTGGGAGTAGGTAAATGCAGTATATGGAAGTTCTATAACCCAAGTGTAGACGACACAGCCTACGGGAGTCCTGTAGCTTGGAAGTAGGTAAATGCAGCGTATGGGAGTTCTGTTATCCTAGTGTAGCAGACACAGCTTATGGGAGTTCTGCCGCCTGGGTGTAGGCAAAAGCAGCATATGGGAATTCTATAACTGCAGTGTAGCAGACAGAGTTGACGAGAGGTCTGTAGCTAGGGAGAAGGAAAATGCAGCATATGTGAGTTCTGTAACACTAGTTTAGCAGACACAGCGTATAGGAGTTCTCTAGCTTCGGAGTAGGTAAATGTAGTAAAGGGAGTTCTGCAACCGTATTGCAGCAGACAGAGCTTACGGCAGTACTGCACCTTGGAAGCAGGTAAATGCGGTATATAGCAGTTGTGTAACTCTAGTGTTGCAGACACAACTTACAGGAGTTCTGCACCTTGGGAGTAGGTAAATTCAGTATATGAAGTTCTGTAACCCTAGTGTAGCAGACACAGCTTACGGGAGTTCTGTAGCTTGGGAGTGGGTAAAAGTAGCATATGGCAGCTAACACTATTGTAGCAGAAATCAGCTTAGAGGAATTTTGTAGCTTGTGAGTAGGTAAATGTAGAAAATGGGAGTTCTGTAACCGTATTGCAGCAGACAGAGCTTATGGCAGTACTGCACCTTGGAAGCAGGTAAATGCGGTATATAGCAGTTGTGTAACTCTAGTGTTGCAGACACAAGTTGCAGTATTTCTGCACCTTGGGAGTAGGTAAATTCAGTATTTGAAGTTCTGTAACTCTAGTGTAGCAGACACAGCTTACGGAAGTTCTGTAGCTTGGGAGTAGGTAAGTGCAGCAGATGGTAGATCTGTAGCCCAATGAAGCAGACACAGCTTACGGGAGTTCTGTAGCTTAGGAGTATGTGAATTCAGCATGTAAAATTTCTGTAACCCTATTATAGAAGGTACAGATTATGAGAGTTTGTAGCGTGGCAGTTGGTAAATTCACTCAAGCGGAGTTCTGTAACACCAGTGCAGCAGACACAGCTTACAGGCATCCGTAGCTTGAGAGTAGGTAAATGCAGCATATGGAAGGTCTATAACCCAAGTGTAGACGACACAGCCTATGGGAGTCCTGCACCTTGGAAGTAGGCAAATGCAGCCTATGGGACTTCTGTTATCCTAGTGTAGCAGACACAGCTCATGGGAGTTCTGCTGCCTGGGTGTAGGCAAATGCAGCATTTCGGAATTCTGTAACCATACTGTAGCAGACACAGCTTTCGGGAGTTCTGTAGCTTGGGAGAAGGTCAATGCACGATATGAGACTTCTGTAACTCTAGTGTATTAGACAGCTTCCGGGAGGTCTAAAGCTTGGGAGAAGGTAAATGCAATAAATAGGAGTTCTGTAACTCTAGTGTATTAGACACAGCATATGGGAGTTCTGTTATCCTAGTGTAGCAGACACAGCTTATGGGAGTTCTGTTATCCTAGTGTAGCAGACACAGCTTATGGGAGTTCTGCCGCCTGGGTGTAGGCAAATGCAGCATATGGGAATTCTGTAACCGTAGTGTAGCAGACAGAGTTGACGAGAGGTCTGTAGCTTGGGAGAAGGAAAATGCAGCATGTGTGAGTTCTGTAAGACTAGTTTAGCAGACACAGCGTATAGGAGTTCTGTAGCTTCGGAGTAGGTAAATGTAGTAAATGGGAGTTCTGCAACCGTATTGCAGCAGATACAGCTTACGGGAGTACTATACCTTGGAAGCAGGTAAATGCAGTATATAGCAGTTGTGTAACCCTAGTGTTGCAGACACAACGTACAGGAGTTCTGCACCTTGGGAGTAGGTAAATTCAGTATATGAAGTTCTGTAACCCTAGTGTAGCAGACACAGTTACAGAAGGGCTGTAGCTTGGGAGTTGGTAAATGTAGCATAAGGCATCTCTGTAACACTAGTATAGCAGAAATCAGCTTACAGGAGTTTTGTAGCTTGTGAGTAGGTAAATGTAGTAAATGGGAGTTCTGCAACCGTATTGCTGCAGACAGAGCTTATGGGACTGCTGCACCTTGGAAGCAGGTAAATGCAGTGTAAAGCTGTATAATTCTGTATCTTGGGAGTTGGTAAGTGCAGCATATGGTAGATCTGTAACCCTAGTGTAGCAGACACAGCTTACAGGAGTTCTGTAGCTTGGGAGTAGGTAAATGTAACACTAATGTAGCAGAAAACAGCTTACAGGAATTTTGTAGCTTGTGAGTAGGTAAATGTAGTAAATGGGAGTTCTGTAACCGAAGTGTCGCAGACACAGCTTATGGGAGTTCTGTACCTTGGATACAGGTAAAGCAGCATATAGGAGTTCTGTAACGCTAGTTTAGCAGACACAGCTTTCAGGATTTCTGTAGCTTGGGAGTTGGTAAGTGCAGCATATGGTAGATCTGTAACCCTAGTGTTGCAGACACAGCACACAGGAGTTCTGTGGATTCAGGGTAGGTAAATGCAGCATGTAAAATTTCTGTAACCTATTAGAGAAGGTACAGATTATGAGAGTTTTGTAGCGTGGCAGTTGGTAAATTCACTCAAACGGAGTTCTGAAACACCAGTGCAGCAGACACAGCTTACGGGCATCTGTAGCTTGGGAGTAGGTAAATGCAGTATATGGAAGTTCTATAACCCAAGTGTAGACGACACAGCCTACGGGAGTCCTGTAGCTTGGAAGTAGGTAAATGCAGCGTATGGGAGTTCTGTTATCCTAGTGTAGCAGACACAGCTTATGGGAGTTCTGCCGCCTGGGTGTAGGCAAAAGCAGCATATGGGAATTCTATAACTGCAGTGTAGCAGACAGAGTTGACGAGAGGTCTGTAGCTAGGGAGAAGGAAAATGCAGCATATGTGAGTTCTGTAACACTAGTTTAGCAGACACAGCGTATAGGAGTTCTCTAGCTTCGGAGTAGGTAAATGTAGTAAAGGGAGTTCTGCAACCGTATTGCAGCAGACAGAGCTTACGGCAGTACTGCACCTTGGAAGCAGGTAAATGCGGTATATAGCAGTTGTGTAACCCTAGTGTTGCAGACACAACTTACAGGAGTTCTGCACCTTGGGAGTAGGTAAATTCAGTATATGAAGTTCTGTAACCCTAGTGTAGCAGACACAGCTTACGGGAGTTCTGTAGCTTGGGAGTGGGTAAAAGTAGCATATGGCAGCTAACACTATTGTAGCAGAAATCAGCTTAGAGGAATTTTGTAGCTTGTGAGTAGGTAAATGTAGAAAATGGGAGTTCTGTAACCGTATTGCAGCAGACAGAGCTTATGGCAGTACTGCACCTTGGAAGCAGGTAAATGCGGTATATAGCAGTTGTGTAACTCTAGTGTTGCAGACACAAGTTGCAGTATTTCTGCACCTTGGGAGTAGGTAAATTCAGTATTTGAAGTTCTGTAACTCTAGTGTAGCAGACACAGCTTACGGAAGTTCTGTAGCTTGGGAGTGGGTAAAAGTAGCATATGGCAGCTAACACTATTGTAGCAGAAATCAGCTTAGAGGAGTTTTGTAGCTTGTGAGTAGGTACATGTAGTAAATGGGAGTTCTGTAACCGTATTGCAGCAGACAGAGCTTAGGGGAGTGCTATACCTTGGAAGCATGTAAATGCAGTACATAGGTGTTCGGTAATGCTAGTTTAGCAGATAGAGCTTACGGGATTTCTGTAGCTTGGGAGTAGGTAAGTGCAGCAGATGGTAGATCTGTAGCCCAATGAAGCAGACACAGCTTACGGGAGTTCTGTAGCTTAGGAGTATGTGAATTCAGCATGTAAAATTTCTGTAACCCTATTATAGAAGGTACAGATTATGAGAGTTTGTAGCGTGGCAGTTGGTAAATTCACTCAAACGGAGTTCTGTAACACCAGTGCAGCAGACACAGCTTACAGGCATCCGTAGCTTGAGAGTAGGTAAATGCAGCATATGGAAGGTCTATAACCCAAGTGTAGACGACACAGCCTATGGGAGTCCTGCACCTTGGAAGTAGGCAAATGCAGCCTATGGGACTTCTGTTATCCTAGTGTAGCAGACACAGCTCATGGGAGTTCTGCCGCCTGGGTGTAGGCAAATGCAGCATTTCGGAATTCTGTAACCAACTGTAGCAGACACAGCTTTCGGGAGTTCTGTAGCTTGGGAGAAGGTCAATGCACGATATGAGACTTCTGTAACTCTAGTGTATTAGACAGCTTCCGGGAGGTCTAAAGCTTGGGAGAAGGTAAATGCAATAAATAGGAGTTCTGTAACTCTAGTGTATTAGACACAGCATATGGGAGTTCTGTTATCCTAGTGTAGCAGACACAGCTTATGGGAGTTCTGTTATCCTAGTGTAGCAGACACAGCTTATGGGAGTTCTGTTATCCTAGTGTAGAAGACACAGCTTATGGGAGTTCTGCCGCCTGGGTGTAGGCAAATGCAGCATATGGGAATTCTGTAACCGTAGTGTAGCAGACAGAGTTGACAAGAGGTCTGTAGCTTGGGAGAAGGAAAATGCAGCATATGTGAGTTCTGTAACCCTAGTGTAGCAGACACAGCTTACAGGAGTTCTGTAGCTTGGGAGTAGGTAAATGTAACACTAATGTAGCAGAAAACAGCTTACAGGAATTTTGTAACTTGTGTGTAGGTAAATGTAGTAAATGGGAGTTCTGTAACCGTAGTGTCGCAGACACAGCTTATGGGAGTTCTGTACCTTGGATACAGGTAAAGCAGCATATGATTTCTGTAACGCTAGTTTAGCAGACACAGCTTTCAGGATTTCTGTAGCTTGGGAGTTGGTAAGTGCAGCATATGGTAGATCTGTAACCCTAGTGTTGCAGACACAGCACACAGGAGTTCTGTGGATTCAGGGTAGGTAAATGCAGCATGTAAAATTTCTGTAACCTATTAGAGAAGGTACAGATTATGAGAGTTTTGTAGCGTGGCAGTTGGTAAATTCACTCAAACGGAGTTCTGAAACACCAGTGCAGCAGACACAGCTTACGGGCATCTGTAGCTTGGGAGTAGGTAAATGCAGTATATGGAAGTTCTATAACCCAAGTGTAGACGACACAGCCTACGGGAGTCCTGTAGCTTGGAAGTAGGTAAATGCAGCGTATGGGAGTTCTGTTATCCTAGTGTAGCAGACACAGCTTATGGGAGTTCTGCCGCCTGGGTGTAGGCAAAAGCAGCATATGGGAATTCTATAACTGCAGTGTAGCAGACAGAGTTGACGAGAGGTCTGTAGCTAGGGAGAAGGAAAATGCAGCATATGTGAGTTCTGTAACACTAGTTTAGCAGACACAGCGTATAGGAGTTCTGTAGCTTCGGAGTAGGTAAATGTAGTAAAGGGAGTTCTGCAACCGTATTGCAGCAGACAGAGCTTACGGCAGTACTGCACCTTGGAAGCAGGTAAATGCGGTATATAGCAGTTGTGTAACCCTAGTGTTGCAGACACAACTTACAGGAGTTCTGCACCTTGGGAGTAGGTAAATTCAGTATATGAAGTTCTGTAACCCTAGTGTAGCAGACACAGCTTACGGGAGTTCTGTAGCTTGGGAGTGGGTAAAAGTAGCATATGGCAGCTAACACTATTGTAGCAGAAATCAGCTTAGAGGAATTTTGTAGCTTGTGAGTAGGTAAATGTAGAAAATGGGAGTTCTGTAACCGTATTGCAGCAGACAGAGCTTATGGCAGTACTGCACCTTGGAAGCAGGTAAATGCGGTATATAGCAGTTGTGTAACCCTAGTGTTGCAGACACAAGTTGCAGTAGTTCTGCACCTTGGGAGTAGGTAAATTCAGTATTTGAAGTTCTGTAACTCTAGTGTAGCAGACACAGCTTACGGAAGTTCTGTAGCTTGGGAGTGGGTAAAAGTAGCATATGGCAGCTAACACTATTGTAGCAGAAATCAGCTTAGAGGAATTTTGTAGCTTGTGAGTAGGTACATGTAGTAAATGGGAGTTCTGTAACCGTATTGCAGCAGACAGAGCTTAGGGGAGTGCTATACCTTGGAAGCATGTAAATGCAGTACATAGGTGTTCGGTAATGCTAGTTTAGCAGATAGAGCTTACGGGATTTCTGTAGCTTGGGAGTAGGTAAGTGCAGCAGATGGTAGATCTGTAGCCCAATGAAGCAGACACAGCTTACGGGAGTTCTGTAGCTTAGGAGTATGTGAATTCAGCATGTAAAATTTCTGTAACCCTATTATAGAAGGTACAGATTATGAGAGTTTGTAGCGTGGCAGTTGGTAAATTCACTCAAACGGAGTTCTGAAACACCAGTGCAGCAGACACAGCTTACGGGCATCTGTAGCTTGGGAGTAGGTAAATGCAGTATATGGAAGTTCTATAACCCAAGTGTAGACGACACAGCCTACGGGAGTCCTGTAGCTTGGAAGTAGGTAAATGCAGCGTATGGGAGTTCTGTTATCCTAGTGTAGCAGACACAGCTTATGGGAGTTCTGCCGCCTGGGTGTAGGCAAAAGCAGCATATGGGAATTCTATAACTGCAGTGTAGCAGACAGAGTTGACGAGAGGTCTGTAGCTAGGGAGAAGGAAAATGCAGCATATGTGAGTTCTGTAACACTAGTTTAGCAGACACAGCGTATAGGAGTTCTCTAGCTTCGGAGTAGGTAAATGTAGTAAAGGGAGTTCTGCAACCGTATTGCAGCAGACAGAGCTTACGGCAGTACTGCACCTTGGAAGCAGGTAAATGCGGTATATAGCAGTTGTGTAACCCTAGTGTTGCAGACACAACTTACAGGAGTTCTGCACCTTGGGAGTAGGTAAATTCAGTATATGAAGTTCTGTAACCCTAGTGTAGCAGACACAGTTACAGAAGGGCTGTAGCTTGGGAGTGGGTAAAAGTAGCATATGGCAGCTAACACTATTGTAGCAGAAATCAGCTTAGAGGAATTTTGTAGCTTGTGAGTAGGTAAATGTAGAAAATGGGAGTTCTGTAACCGTATTGCAGCAGACAGAGCTTATGGCAGTACTGCACCTTGGAAGCAGGTAAATGCGGTATATAGCAGTTGTGTAACCCTAGTGTTGCAGACACAAGTTGCAGTATTTCTGCACCTTGGGAGTAGGTAAATTCAGTATTTGAAGTTCTGTAACTCTAGTGTAGCAGACACAGCTTACGGAAGTTCTGTAGCTTGGGAGTAGGTAAGTGCAGCAGATGGTAGATCTGTAGCCCAATGAAGCAGACACAGCTTACGGGAGTTCTGTAGCTTAGGAGTATGTGAATTCAGCATGTAAAATTTCTGTAACCCTATTATAGAAGGTACAGATTATGAGAGTTTGTAGCGTGGCAGTTGGTAAATTCACTCAAGCGGAGTTCTGTAACACCAGTGCAGCAGACACAGCTTACAGGCATCCGTAGCTTGAGAGTAGGTAAATGCAGCATATGGAAGGTCTATAACCCAAGTGTAGACGACACAGCCTATGGGAGTCCTGCACCTTGGAAGTAGGCAAATGCAGCCTATGGGACTTCTGTTATCCTAGTGTAGCAGACACAGCTCATGGGAGTTCTGCCGCCTGGGTGTAGGCAAATGCAGCATTTCGGAATTCTGTAACCATACTGTAGCAGACACAGCTTTCGGGAGTTCTGTAGCTTGGGAGAAGGTCAATGCACGATATGAGACTTCTGTAACTCTAGTGTATTAGACAGCTTCCGGGAGGTCTAAAGCTTGGGAGAAGGTAAATGCAATAAATAGGAGTTCTGTAACTCTAGTGTATTAGACACAGCATATGGGAGTTCTGTTATCCTAGTGTAGCAGACACAGCTTATGGGAGTTCTGTTATCCTAGTGTAGCAGACACAGCTTATGGGAGTTCTGCCGCCTGGGTGTAGGCAAATGCAGCATATGGGAATTCTGTAACCGTAGTGTAGCAGACAGAGTTGACGAGAGGTCTGTAGCTTGGGAGAAGGAAAATGCAGCATGTGTGAGTTCTGTAAGACTAGTTTAGCAGACACAGCGTATAGGAGTTCTGTAGCTTCGGAGTAGGTAAATGTAGTAAATGGGAGTTCTGCAACCGTATTGCAGCAGATACAGCTTACGGGAGTACTATACCTTGGAAGCAGGTAAATGCAGTATATAGCAGTTGTGTAACCCTAGTGTTGCAGACACAACGTACAGGAGTTCTGCACCTTGGGAGTAGGTAAATTCAGTATATGAAGTTCTGTAACCCTAGTGTAGCAGACACAGTTACAGAAGGGCTGTAGCTTGGGAGTTGGTAAATGTAGCATAAGGCATCTCTGTAACACTAGTATAGCAGAAATCAGCTTACAGGAGTTTTGTAGCTTGTGAGTAGGTAAATGTAGTAAATGGGAGTTCTGCAACCGTATTGCTGCAGACAGAGCTTATGGGACTGCTGCACCTTGGAAGCAGGTAAATGCAGTGTAAAGCTGTATAATTCTGTATCTTGGGAGTTGGTAAGTGCAGCATATGGTAGATCTGTAACCCTAGTGTAGCAGACACAGCTTACAGGAGTTCTGTAGCTTGGGAGTAGGTAAATGTAACACTAATGTAGCAGAAAACAGCTTACAGGAATTTTGTAGCTTGTGAGTAGGTAAATGTAGTAAATGGGAGTTCTGTAACCGAAGTGTCGCAGACACAGCTTATGGGAGTTCTGTACCTTGGATACAGGTAAAGCAGCATATAGGAGTTCTGTAACGCTAGTTTAGCAGACACAGCTTTCAGGATTTCTGTAGCTTGGGAGTTGGTAAGTGCAGCATATGGTAGATCTGTAACCCTAGTGTTGCAGACACAGCACACAGGAGTTCTGTGGATTCAGGGTAGGTAAATGCAGCATGTAAAATTTCTGTAACCTATTAGAGAAGGTACAGATTATGAGAGTTTTGTAGCGTGGCAGTTGGTAAATTCACTCAAACGGAGTTCTGAAACACCAGTGCAGCAGACACAGCTTACGGGCATCTGTAGCTTGGGAGTAGGTAAATGCAGTATATGGAAGTTCTATAACCCAAGTGTAGACGACACAGCCTACGGGAGTCCTGTAGCTTGGAAGTAGGTAAATGCAGCGTATGGGAGTTCTGTTATCCTAGTGTAGCAGACACAGCTTATGGGAGTTCTGCCGCCTGGGTGTAGGCAAAAGCAGCATATGGGAATTCTATAACTGCAGTGTAGCAGACAGAGTTGACGAGAGGTCTGTAGCTAGGGAGAAGGAAAATGCAGCATATGTGAGTTCTGTAACACTAGTTTAGCAGACACAGCGTATAGGAGTTCTCTAGCTTCGGAGTAGGTAAATGTAGTAAAGGGAGTTCTGCAACCGTATTGCAGCAGACAGAGCTTACGGCAGTACTGCACCTTGGAAGCAGGTAAATGCGGTATATAGCAGTTGTGTAACCCTAGTGTTGCAGACACAACTTACAGGAGTTCTGCACCTTGGGAGTAGGTAAATTCAGTATATGAAGTTCTGTAACCCTAGTGTAGCAGACACAGTTACAGAAGGGCTGTAGCTTGGGAGTGGGTAAAAGCAGCATATGGCAGCTAACACTATTGTAGCAGAAATCAGCTTAGAGGAATTTTGTAGCTTGTGAGTAAGTAAATGTAGAAAATGGGAGTTCTGTAACCGTATTGCAGCAGACAGAGCTTATGGCAGTACTGCACCTTGGATGCAGGTAAATGCGGTATATAGCAGTTGTGTAACCCTAGTGTTGCAGACACAAGTTGCAGTAGTTCTGCACCTTGGGAGTAGGTAAATTCAGTATTTGAAGTTCTGTAACTCTAGTGTAGCAGACACAGCTTACGGAAGTTCTGTAGCTTGGGAGTGGGTAAAAGTAGCATATGGCAGCTAACACTATTGTAGCAGAAATCAGCTTAGAGGAGTTTTGTAGCTTGTGAGTAGGTACATGTAGTAAATGGGAGTTCTGTAACCGTATTGCAGCAGACAGAGCTTAGGGGAGTGCTATACCTTGGAAGCATGTAAATGCAGTACATAGGTGTTCGGTAATGCTAGTTTAGCAGATAGAGCTTACGGGATTTCTGTAGCTTGGGAGTAGGTAAGTGCAGCAGATGGTAGATCTGTAGCCCAATGAAGCAGACACAGCTTACGGGAGTTCTGTAGCTTAGGAGTATGTGAATTCAGCATGTAAAATTTCTGTAACCCTATTATAGAAGGTACAGATTATGAGAGTTTGTAGCGTGGCAGTTGGTAAATTCACTCAAACGGAGTTCTGTAACACCAGTGCAGCAGACACAGCTTACAGGCATCCGTAGCTTGAGAGTAGGTAAATGCAGCATATGGAAGGTCTATAACCCAAGTGTAGACGACACAGCCTATGGGAGTCCTGCACCTTGGAAGTAGGCAAATGCAGCCTATGGGACTTCTGTTATCCTAGTGTAGCAGACACAGCTCATGGGAGTTCTGCCGCCTGGGTGTAGGCAAATGCAGCATTTCGGAATTCTGTAACCAACTGTAGCAGACACAGCTTTCGGGAGTTCTGTAGCTTGGGAGAAGGTCAATGCACGATATGAGACTTCTGTAACTCTAGTGTATTAGACAGCTTCCGGGAGGTCTAAAGCTTGGGAGAAGGTAAATGCAATAAATAGGAGTTCTGTAACTCTAGTGTATTAGACACAGCATATGGGAGTTCTGTTATCCTAGTGTAGCAGACACAGCTTATGGGAGTTCTGTTATCCTAGTGTAGCAGACACAGCTTATGGGAGTTCTGTTATCCTAGTGTAGAAGACACAGCTTATGGGAGTTCTGCCGCCTGGGTGTAGGCAAATGCAGCATATGGGAATTCTGTAACCGTAGTGTAGCAGACAGAGTTGACAAGAGGTCTGTAGCTTGGGAGAAGGAAAATGCAGCATATGTGAGTTCTGTAACCCTAGTGTAGCAGACACAGCTTACAGGAGTTCTGTAGCTTGGGAGTAGGTAAATGTAACACTAATGTAGCAGAAAACAGCTTACAGGAATTTTGTAACTTGTGTGTAGGTAAATGTAGTAAATGGGAGTTCTGTAACCGTAGTGTCGCAGACACAGCTTATGGGAGTTCTGTACCTTGGATACAGGTAAAGCAGCATATGATTTCTGTAACGCTAGTTTAGCAGACACAGCTTTCAGGATTTCTGTAGCTTGGGAGTTGGTAAGTGCAGCATATGGTAGATCTGTAACCCTAGTGTTGCAGACACAGCACACAGGAGTTCTGTGGATTCAGGGTAGGTAAATGCAGCATGTAAAATTTCTGTAACCTATTAGAGAAGGTACAGATTATGAGAGTTTTGTAGCGTGGCAGTTGGTAAATTCACTCAAACGGAGTTCTGAAACACCAGTGCAGCAGACACAGCTTACGGGCATCTGTAGCTTGGGAGTAGGTAAATGCAGTATATGGAAGTTCTATAACCCAAGTGTAGACGACACAGCCTACGGGAGTCCTGTAGCTTGGAAGTAGGTAAATGCAGCGTATGGGAGTTCTGTTATCCTAGTGTAGCAGACACAGCTTATGGGAGTTCTGCCGCCTGGGTGTAGGCAAAAGCAGCATATGGGAATTCTATAACTGCAGTGTAGCAGACAGAGTTGACGAGAGGTCTGTAGCTAGGGAGAAGGAAAATGCAGCATATGTGAGTTCTGTAACACTAGTTTAGCAGACACAGCGTATAGGAGTTCTGTAGCTTCGGAGTAGGTAAATGTAGTAAAGGGAGTTCTGCAACCGTATTGCAGCAGACAGAGCTTACGGCAGTACTGCACCTTGGAAGCAGGTAAATGCGGTATATAGCAGTTGTGTAACCCTAGTGTTGCAGACACAACTTACAGGAGTTCTGCACCTTGGGAGTAGGTAAATTCAGTATATGAAGTTCTGTAACCCTAGTGTAGCAGACACAGCTTACGGGAGTTCTGTAGCTTGGGAGTGGGTAAAAGTAGCATATGGCAGCTAACACTATTGTAGCAGAAATCAGCTTAGAGGAATTTTGTAGCTTGTGAGTAGGTAAATGTAGAAAATGGGAGTTCTGTAACCGTATTGCAGCAGACAGAGCTTATGGCAGTACTGCACCTTGGAAGCAGGTAAATGCGGTATATAGCAGTTGTGTAACCCTAGTGTTGCAGACACAAGTTGCAGTAGTTCTGCACCTTGGGAGTAGGTAAATTCAGTATTTGAAGTTCTGTAACTCTAGTGTAGCAGACACAGCTTACGGAAGTTCTGTAGCTTGGGAGTGGGTAAAAGTAGCATATGGCAGCTAACACTATTGTAGCAGAAATCAGCTTAGAGGAATTTTGTAGCTTGTGAGTAGGTACATGTAGTAAATGGGAGTTCTGTAACCGTATTGCAGCAGACAGAGCTTAGGGGAGTGCTATACCTTGGAAGCATGTAAATGCAGTACATAGGTGTTCGGTAATGCTAGTTTAGCAGATAGAGCTTACGGGATTTCTGTAGCTTGGGAGTAGGTAAGTGCAGCAGATGGTAGATCTGTAGCCCAATGAAGCAGACACAGCTTACGGGAGTTCTGTAGCTTAGGAGTATGTGAATTCAGCATGTAAAATTTCTGTAACCCTATTATAGAAGGTACAGATTATGAGAGTTTGTAGCGTGGCAGTTGGTAAATTCACTCAAACGGAGTTCTGAAACACCAGTGCAGCAGACACAGCTTACGGGCATCTGTAGCTTGGGAGTAGGTAAATGCAGTATATGGAAGTTCTATAACCCAAGTGTAGACGACACAGCCTACGGGAGTCCTGTAGCTTGGAAGTAGGTAAATGCAGCGTATGGGAGTTCTGTTATCCTAGTGTAGCAGACACAGCTTATGGGAGTTCTGCCGCCTGGGTGTAGGCAAAAGCAGCATATGGGAATTCTATAACTGCAGTGTAGCAGACAGAGTTGACGAGAGGTCTGTAGCTAGGGAGAAGGAAAATGCAGCATATGTGAGTTCTGTAACACTAGTTTAGCAGACACAGCGTATAGGAGTTCTCTAGCTTCGGAGTAGGTAAATGTAGTAAAGGGAGTTCTGCAACCGTATTGCAGCAGACAGAGCTTACGGCAGTACTGCACCTTGGAAGCAGGTAAATGCGGTATATAGCAGTTGTGTAACCCTAGTGTTGCAGACACAACTTACAGGAGTTCTGCACCTTGGGAGTAGGTAAATTCAGTATATGAAGTTCTGTAACCCTAGTGTAGCAGACACAGTTACAGAAGGGCTGTAGCTTGGGAGTGGGTAAAAGTAGCATATGGCAGCTAACACTATTGTAGCAGAAATCAGCTTAGAGGAATTTTGTAGCTTGTGAGTAGGTAAATGTAGAAAATGGGAGTTCTGTAACCGTATTGCAGCAGACAGAGCTTATGGCAGTACTGCACCTTGGAAGCAGGTAAATGCGGTATATAGCAGTTGTGTAACCCTAGTGTTGCAGACACAAGTTGCAGTATTTCTGCACCTTGGGAGTAGGTAAATTCAGTATTTGAAGTTCTGTAACTCTAGTGTAGCAGACACAGCTTACGGAAGTTCTGTAGCTTGGGAGTAGGTAAGTGCAGCAGATGGTAGATCTGTAGCCCAATGAAGCAGACACAGCTTACGGGAGTTCTGTAGCTTAGGAGTATGTGAATTCAGCATGTAAAATTTCTGTAACCCTATTATAGAAGGTACAGATTATGAGAGTTTGTAGCGTGGCAGTTGGTAAATTCACTCAAGCGGAGTTCTGTAACACCAGTGCAGCAGACACAGCTTACAGGCATCCGTAGCTTGAGAGTAGGTAAATGCAGCATATGGAAGGTCTATAACCCAAGTGTAGACGACACAGCCTATGGGAGTCCTGCACCTTGGAAGTAGGCAAATGCAGCCTATGGGACTTCTGTTATCCTAGTGTAGCAGACACAGCTCATGGGAGTTCTGCCGCCTGGGTGTAGGCAAATGCAGCATTTCGGAATTCTGTAACCATACTGTAGCAGACACAGCTTTCGGGAGTTCTGTAGCTTGGGAGAAGGTCAATGCACGATATGAGACTTCTGTAACTCTAGTGTATTAGACAGCTTCCGGGAGGTCTAAAGCTTGGGAGAAGGTAAATGCAATAAATAGGAGTTCTGTAACTCTAGTGTATTAGACACAGCATATGGGAGTTCTGTTATCCTAGTGTAGCAGACACAGCTTATGGGAGTTCTGTTATCCTAGTGTAGCAGACACAGCTTATGGGAGTTCTGCCGCCTGGGTGTAGGCAAATGCAGCATATGGGAATTCTGTAACCGTAGTGTAGCAGACAGAGTTGACGAGAGGTCTGTAGCTTGGGAGAAGGAAAATGCAGCATGTGTGAGTTCTGTAAGACTAGTTTAGCAGACACAGCGTATAGGAGTTCTGTAGCTTCGGAGTAGGTAAATGTAGTAAATGGGAGTTCTGCAACCGTATTGCAGCAGATACAGCTTACGGGAGTACTATACCTTGGAAGCAGGTAAATGCAGTATATAGCAGTTGTGTAACCCTAGTGTTGCAGACACAACGTACAGGAGTTCTGCACCTTGGGAGTAGGTAAATTCAGTATATGAAGTTCTGTAACCCTAGTGTAGCAGACACAGTTACAGAAGGGCTGTAGCTTGGGAGTTGGTAAATGTAGCATAAGGCATCTCTGTAACACTAGTATAGCAGAAATCAGCTTACAGGAGTTTTGTAGCTTGTGAGTAGGTAAATGTAGTAAATGGGAGTTCTGCAACCGTATTGCTGCAGACAGAGCTTATGGGACTGCTGCACCTTGGAAGCAGGTAAATGCAGTGTAAAGCTGTATAATTCTGTATCTTGGGAGTTGGTAAGTGCAGCATATGGTAGATCTGTAACCCTAGTGTAGCAGACACAGCTTACAGGAGTTCTGTAGCTTGGGAGTAGGTAAATGTAACACTAATGTAGCAGAAAACAGCTTACAGGAATTTTGTAGCTTGTGAGTAGGTAAATGTAGTAAATGGGAGTTCTGTAACCGAAGTGTCGCAGACACAGCTTATGGGAGTTCTGTACCTTGGATACAGGTAAAGCAGCATATAGGAGTTCTGTAACGCTAGTTTAGCAGACACAGCTTTCAGGATTTCTGTAGCTTGGGAGTTGGTAAGTGCAGCATATGGTAGATCTGTAACCCTAGTGTTGCAGACACAGCACACAGGAGTTCTGTGGATTCAGGGTAGGTAAATGCAGCATGTAAAATTTCTGTAACCTATTAGAGAAGGTACAGATTATGAGAGTTTTGTAGCGTGGCAGTTGGTAAATTCACTCAAACGGAGTTCTGAAACACCAGTGCAGCAGACACAGCTTACGGGCATCTGTAGCTTGGGAGTAGGTAAATGCAGTATATGGAAGTTCTATAACCCAAGTGTAGACGACACAGCCTACGGGAGTCCTGTAGCTTGGAAGTAGGTAAATGCAGCGTATGGGAGTTCTGTTATCCTAGTGTAGCAGACACAGCTTATGGGAGTTCTGCCGCCTGGGTGTAGGCAAAAGCAGCATATGGGAATTCTATAACTGCAGTGTAGCAGACAGAGTTGACGAGAGGTCTGTAGCTAGGGAGAAGGAAAATGCAGCATATGTGAGTTCTGTAACACTAGTTTAGCAGACACAGCGTATAGGAGTTCTCTAGCTTCGGAGTAGGTAAATGTAGTAAAGGGAGTTCTGCAACCGTATTGCAGCAGACAGAGCTTACGGCAGTACTGCACCTTGGAAGCAGGTAAATGCGGTATATAGCAGTTGTGTAACCCTAGTGTTGCAGACACAACTTACAGGAGTTCTGCACCTTGGGAGTAGGTAAATTCAGTATATGAAGTTCTGTAACCCTAGTGTAGCAGACACAGTTACAGAAGGGCTGTAGCTTGGGAGTGGGTAAAAGCAGCATATGGCAGCTAACACTATTGTAGCAGAAATCAGCTTAGAGGAATTTTGTAGCTTGTGAGTAAGTAAATGTAGAAAATGGGAGTTCTGTAACCGTATTGCAGCAGACAGAGCTTATGGCAGTACTGCACCTTGGATGCAGGTAAATGCGGTATATAGCAGTTGTGTAACCCTAGTGTTGCAGACACAAGTTGCAGTAGTTCTGCACCTTGGGAGTAGGTAAATTCAGTATTTGAAGTTCTGTAACTCTAGTGTAGCAGACACAGCTTACGGAAGTTCTGTAGCTTGGGAGTGGGTAAAAGTAGCATATGGCAGCTAACACTATTGTAGCAGAAATCAGCTTAGAGGAGTTTTGTAGCTTGTGAGTAGGTACATGTAGTAAATGGGAGTTCTGTAACCGTATTGCAGCAGACAGAGCTTAGGGGAGTGCTATACCTTGGAAGCATGTAAATGCAGTACATAGGTGTTCGGTAATGCTAGTTTAGCAGATAGAGCTTACGGGATTTCTGTAGCTTGGGAGTAGGTAAGTGCAGCAGATGGTAGATCTGTAGCCCAATGAAGCAGACACAGCTTACGGGAGTTCTGTAGCTTAGGAGTATGTGAATTCAGCATGTAAAATTTCTGTAACCCTATTATAGAAGGTACAGATTATGAGAGTTTGTAGCGTGGCAGTTGGTAAATTCACTCAAACGGAGTTCTGTAACACCAGTGCAGCAGACACAGCTTACAGGCATCCGTAGCTTGAGAGTAGGTAAATGCAGCATATGGAAGGTCTATAACCCAAGTGTAGACGACACAGCCTATGGGAGTCCTGCACCTTGGAAGTAGGCAAATGCAGCCTATGGGACTTCTGTTATCCTAGTGTAGCAGACACAGCTCATGGGAGTTCTGCCGCCTGGGTGTAGGCAAATGCAGCATTTCGGAATTCTGTAACCAACTGTAGCAGACACAGCTTTCGGGAGTTCTGTAGCTTGGGAGAAGGTCAATGCACGATATGAGACTTCTGTAACTCTAGTGTATTAGACAGCTTCCGGGAGGTCTAAAGCTTGGGAGAAGGTAAATGCAATAAATAGGAGTTCTGTAACTCTAGTGTATTAGACACAGCATATGGGAGTTCTGTTATCCTAGTGTAGCAGACACAGCTTATGGGAGTTCTGTTATCCTAGTGTAGCAGACACAGCTTATGGGAGTTCTGTTATCCTAGTGTAGAAGACACAGCTTATGGGAGTTCTGCCGCCTGGGTGTAGGCAAATGCAGCATATGGGAATTCTGTAACCGTAGTGTAGCAGACAGAGTTGACAAGAGGTCTGTAGCTTGGGAGAAGGAAAATGCAGCATATGTGAGTTCTGTAACCCTAGTGTAGCAGACACAGCTTACAGGAGTTCTGTAGCTTGGGAGTAGGTAAATGTAACACTAATGTAGCAGAAAACAGCTTACAGGAATTTTGTAACTTGTGTGTAGGTAAATGTAGTAAATGGGAGTTCTGTAACCGTAGTGTCGCAGACACAGCTTATGGGAGTTCTGTACCTTGGATACAGGTAAAGCAGCATATGATTTCTGTAACGCTAGTTTAGCAGACACAGCTTTCAGGATTTCTGTAGCTTGGGAGTTGGTAAGTGCAGCATATGGTAGATCTGTAACCCTAGTGTTGCAGACACAGCACACAGGAGTTCTGTGGATTCAGGGTAGGTAAATGCAGCATGTAAAATTTCTGTAACCTATTAGAGAAGGTACAGATTATGAGAGTTTTGTAGCGTGGCAGTTGGTAAATTCACTCAAACGGAGTTCTGAAACACCAGTGCAGCAGACACAGCTTACGGGCATCTGTAGCTTGGGAGTAGGTAAATGCAGTATATGGAAGTTCTATAACCCAAGTGTAGACGACACAGCCTACGGGAGTCCTGTAGCTTGGAAGTAGGTAAATGCAGCGTATGGGAGTTCTGTTATCCTAGTGTAGCAGACACAGCTTATGGGAGTTCTGCCGCCTGGGTGTAGGCAAAAGCAGCATATGGGAATTCTATAACTGCAGTGTAGCAGACAGAGTTGACGAGAGGTCTGTAGCTAGGGAGAAGGAAAATGCAGCATATGTGAGTTCTGTAACACTAGTTTAGCAGACACAGCGTATAGGAGTTCTGTAGCTTCGGAGTAGGTAAATGTAGTAAAGGGAGTTCTGCAACCGTATTGCAGCAGACAGAGCTTACGGCAGTACTGCACCTTGGAAGCAGGTAAATGCGGTATATAGCAGTTGTGTAACCCTAGTGTTGCAGACACAACTTACAGGAGTTCTGCACCTTGGGAGTAGGTAAATTCAGTATATGAAGTTCTGTAACCCTAGTGTAGCAGACACAGCTTACGGGAGTTCTGTAGCTTGGGAGTGGGTAAAAGTAGCATATGGCAGCTAACACTATTGTAGCAGAAATCAGCTTAGAGGAATTTTGTAGCTTGTGAGTAGGTAAATGTAGAAAATGGGAGTTCTGTAACCGTATTGCAGCAGACAGAGCTTATGGCAGTACTGCACCTTGGAAGCAGGTAAATGCGGTATATAGCAGTTGTGTAACCCTAGTGTTGCAGACACAAGTTGCAGTAGTTCTGCACCTTGGGAGTAGGTAAATTCAGTATTTGAAGTTCTGTAACTCTAGTGTAGCAGACACAGCTTACGGAAGTTCTGTAGCTTGGGAGTGGGTAAAAGTAGCATATGGCAGCTAACACTATTGTAGCAGAAATCAGCTTAGAGGAATTTTGTAGCTTGTGAGTAGGTACATGTAGTAAATGGGAGTTCTGTAACCGTATTGCAGCAGACAGAGCTTAGGGGAGTGCTATACCTTGGAAGCATGTAAATGCAGTACATAGGTGTTCGGTAATGCTAGTTTAGCAGATAGAGCTTACGGGATTTCTGTAGCTTGGGAGTAGGTAAGTGCAGCAGATGGTAGATCTGTAGCCCAATGAAGCAGACACAGCTTACGGGAGTTCTGTAGCTTAGGAGTATGTGAATTCAGCATGTAAAATTTCTGTAACCCTATTATAGAAGGTACAGATTATGAGAGTTTGTAGCGTGGCAGTTGGTAAATTCACTCAAACGGAGTTCTGAAACACCAGTGCAGCAGACACAGCTTACGGGCATCTGTAGCTTGGGAGTAGGTAAATGCAGTATATGGAAGTTCTATAACCCAAGTGTAGACGACACAGCCTACGGGAGTCCTGTAGCTTGGAAGTAGGTAAATGCAGCGTATGGGAGTTCTGTTATCCTAGTGTAGCAGACACAGCTTATGGGAGTTCTGCCGCCTGGGTGTAGGCAAAAGCAGCATATGGGAATTCTATAACTGCAGTGTAGCAGACAGAGTTGACGAGAGGTCTGTAGCTAGGGAGAAGGAAAATGCAGCATATGTGAGTTCTGTAACACTAGTTTAGCAGACACAGCGTATAGGAGTTCTCTAGCTTCGGAGTAGGTAAATGTAGTAAAGGGAGTTCTGCAACCGTATTGCAGCAGACAGAGCTTACGGCAGTACTGCACCTTGGAAGCAGGTAAATGCGGTATATAGCAGTTGTGTAACCCTAGTGTTGCAGACACAACTTACAGGAGTTCTGCACCTTGGGAGTAGGTAAATTCAGTATATGAAGTTCTGTAACCCTAGTGTAGCAGACACAGTTACAGAAGGGCTGTAGCTTGGGAGTGGGTAAAAGTAGCATATGGCAGCTAACACTATTGTAGCAGAAATCAGCTTAGAGGAATTTTGTAGCTTGTGAGTAGGTAAATGTAGAAAATGGGAGTTCTGTAACCGTATTGCAGCAGACAGAGCTTATGGCAGTACTGCACCTTGGAAGCAGGTAAATGCGGTATATAGCAGTTGTGTAACCCTAGTGTTGCAGACACAAGTTGCAGTATTTCTGCACCTTGGGAGTAGGTAAATTCAGTATTTGAAGTTCTGTAACTCTAGTGTAGCAGACACAGCTTACGGAAGTTCTGTAGCTTGGGAGTAGGTAAGTGCAGCAGATGGTAGATCTGTAGCCCAATGAAGCAGACACAGCTTACGGGAGTTCTGTAGCTTAGGAGTATGTGAATTCAGCATGTAAAATTTCTGTAACCCTATTATAGAAGGTACAGATTATGAGAGTTTGTAGCGTGGCAGTTGGTAAATTCACTCAAGCGGAGTTCTGTAACACCAGTGCAGCAGACACAGCTTACAGGCATCCGTAGCTTGAGAGTAGGTAAATGCAGCATATGGAAGGTCTATAACCCAAGTGTAGACGACACAGCCTATGGGAGTCCTGCACCTTGGAAGTAGGCAAATGCAGCCTATGGGACTTCTGTTATCCTAGTGTAGCAGACACAGCTCATGGGAGTTCTGCCGCCTGGGTGTAGGCAAATGCAGCATTTCGGAATTCTGTAACCATACTGTAGCAGACACAGCTTTCGGGAGTTCTGTAGCTTGGGAGAAGGTCAATGCACGATATGAGACTTCTGTAACTCTAGTGTATTAGACAGCTTCCGGGAGGTCTAAAGCTTGGGAGAAGGTAAATGCAATAAATAGGAGTTCTGTAACTCTAGTGTATTAGACACAGCATATGGGAGTTCTGTTATCCTAGTGTAGCAGACACAGCTTATGGGAGTTCTGTTATCCTAGTGTAGCAGACACAGCTTATGGGAGTTCTGCCGCCTGGGTGTAGGCAAATGCAGCATATGGGAATTCTGTAACCGTAGTGTAGCAGACAGAGTTGACGAGAGGTCTGTAGCTTGGGAGAAGGAAAATGCAGCATGTGTGAGTTCTGTAAGACTAGTTTAGCAGACACAGCGTATAGGAGTTCTGTAGCTTCGGAGTAGGTAAATGTAGTAAATGGGAGTTCTGCAACCGTATTGCAGCAGATACAGCTTACGGGAGTACTATACCTTGGAAGCAGGTAAATGCAGTATATAGCAGTTGTGTAACCCTAGTGTTGCAGACACAACGTACAGGAGTTCTGCACCTTGGGAGTAGGTAAATTCAGTATATGAAGTTCTGTAACCCTAGTGTAGCAGACACAGTTACAGAAGGGCTGTAGCTTGGGAGTTGGTAAATGTAGCATAAGGCATCTCTGTAACACTAGTATAGCAGAAATCAGCTTACAGGAGTTTTGTAGCTTGTGAGTAGGTAAATGTAGTAAATGGGAGTTCTGCAACCGTATTGCTGCAGACAGAGCTTATGGGACTGCTGCACCTTGGAAGCAGGTAAATGCAGTGTAAAGCTGTATAATTCTGTATCTTGGGAGTTGGTAAGTGCAGCATATGGTAGATCTGTAACCCTAGTGTAGCAGACACAGCTTACAGGAGTTCTGTAGCTTGGGAGTAGGTAAATGTAACACTAATGTAGCAGAAAACAGCTTACAGGAATTTTGTAGCTTGTGAGTAGGTAAATGTAGTAAATGGGAGTTCTGTAACCGAAGTGTCGCAGACACAGCTTATGGGAGTTCTGTACCTTGGATACAGGTAAAGCAGCATATAGGAGTTCTGTAACGCTAGTTTAGCAGACACAGCTTTCAGGATTTCTGTAGCTTGGGAGTTGGTAAGTGCAGCATATGGTAGATCTGTAACCCTAGTGTTGCAGACACAGCACACAGGAGTTCTGTGGATTCAGGGTAGGTAAATGCAGCATGTAAAATTTCTGTAACCTATTAGAGAAGGTACAGATTATGAGAGTTTTGTAGCGTGGCAGTTGGTAAATTCACTCAAACGGAGTTCTGAAACACCAGTGCAGCAGACACAGCTTACGGGCATCTGTAGCTTGGGAGTAGGTAAATGCAGTATATGGAAGTTCTATAACCCAAGTGTAGACGACACAGCCTACGGGAGTCCTGTAGCTTGGAAGTAGGTAAATGCAGCGTATGGGAGTTCTGTTATCCTAGTGTAGCAGACACAGCTTATGGGAGTTCTGCCGCCTGGGTGTAGGCAAAAGCAGCATATGGGAATTCTATAACTGCAGTGTAGCAGACAGAGTTGACGAGAGGTCTGTAGCTAGGGAGAAGGAAAATGCAGCATATGTGAGTTCTGTAACACTAGTTTAGCAGACACAGCGTATAGGAGTTCTCTAGCTTCGGAGTAGGTAAATGTAGTAAAGGGAGTTCTGCAACCGTATTGCAGCAGACAGAGCTTACGGCAGTACTGCACCTTGGAAGCAGGTAAATGCGGTATATAGCAGTTGTGTAACCCTAGTGTTGCAGACACAACTTACAGGAGTTCTGCACCTTGGGAGTAGGTAAATTCAGTATATGAAGTTCTGTAACCCTAGTGTAGCAGACACAGTTACAGAAGGGCTGTAGCTTGGGAGTGGGTAAAAGCAGCATATGGCAGCTAACACTATTGTAGCAGAAATCAGCTTAGAGGAATTTTGTAGCTTGTGAGTAAGTAAATGTAGAAAATGGGAGTTCTGTAACCGTATTGCAGCAGACAGAGCTTATGGCAGTACTGCACCTTGGATGCAGGTAAATGCGGTATATAGCAGTTGTGTAACCCTAGTGTTGCAGACACAAGTTGCAGTAGTTCTGCACCTTGGGAGTAGGTAAATTCAGTATTTGAAGTTCTGTAACTCTAGTGTAGCAGACACAGCTTACGGAAGTTCTGTAGCTTGGGAGTGGGTAAAAGTAGCATATGGCAGCTAACACTATTGTAGCAGAAATCAGCTTAGAGGAGTTTTGTAGCTTGTGAGTAGGTACATGTAGTAAATGGGAGTTCTGTAACCGTATTGCAGCAGACAGAGCTTAGGGGAGTGCTATACCTTGGAAGCATGTAAATGCAGTACATAGGTGTTCGGTAATGCTAGTTTAGCAGATAGAGCTTACGGGATTTCTGTAGCTTGGGAGTAGGTAAGTGCAGCAGATGGTAGATCTGTAGCCCAATGAAGCAGACACAGCTTACGGGAGTTCTGTAGCTTAGGAGTATGTGAATTCAGCATGTAAAATTTCTGTAACCCTATTATAGAAGGTACAGATTATGAGAGTTTGTAGCGTGGCAGTTGGTAAATTCACTCAAACGGAGTTCTGTAACACCAGTGCAGCAGACACAGCTTACAGGCATCCGTAGCTTGAGAGTAGGTAAATGCAGCATATGGAAGGTCTATAACCCAAGTGTAGACGACACAGCCTATGGGAGTCCTGCACCTTGGAAGTAGGCAAATGCAGCCTATGGGACTTCTGTTATCCTAGTGTAGCAGACACAGCTCATGGGAGTTCTGCCGCCTGGGTGTAGGCAAATGCAGCATTTCGGAATTCTGTAACCAACTGTAGCAGACACAGCTTTCGGGAGTTCTGTAGCTTGGGAGAAGGTCAATGCACGATATGAGACTTCTGTAACTCTAGTGTATTAGACAGCTTCCGGGAGGTCTAAAGCTTGGGAGAAGGTAAATGCAATAAATAGGAGTTCTGTAACTCTAGTGTATTAGACACAGCATATGGGAGTTCTGTTATCCTAGTGTAGCAGACACAGCTTATGGGAGTTCTGTTATCCTAGTGTAGCAGACACAGCTTATGGGAGTTCTGTTATCCTAGTGTAGAAGACACAGCTTATGGGAGTTCTGCCGCCTGGGTGTAGGCAAATGCAGCATATGGGAATTCTGTAACCGTAGTGTAGCAGACAGAGTTGACAAGAGGTCTGTAGCTTGGGAGAAGGAAAATGCAGCATATGTGAGTTCTGTAACCCTAGTGTAGCAGACACAGCTTACAGGAGTTCTGTAGCTTGGGAGTAGGTAAATGTAACACTAATGTAGCAGAAAACAGCTTACAGGAATTTTGTAACTTGTGTGTAGGTAAATGTAGTAAATGGGAGTTCTGTAACCGTAGTGTCGCAGACACAGCTTATGGGAGTTCTGTACCTTGGATACAGGTAAAGCAGCATATGATTTCTGTAACGCTAGTTTAGCAGACACAGCTTTCAGGATTTCTGTAGCTTGGGAGTTGGTAAGTGCAGCATATGGTAGATCTGTAACCCTAGTGTTGCAGACACAGCACACAGGAGTTCTGTGGATTCAGGGTAGGTAAATGCAGCATGTAAAATTTCTGTAACCTATTAGAGAAGGTACAGATTATGAGAGTTTTGTAGCGTGGCAGTTGGTAAATTCACTCAAACGGAGTTCTGAAACACCAGTGCAGCAGACACAGCTTACGGGCATCTGTAGCTTGGGAGTAGGTAAATGCAGTATATGGAAGTTCTATAACCCAAGTGTAGACGACACAGCCTACGGGAGTCCTGTAGCTTGGAAGTAGGTAAATGCAGCGTATGGGAGTTCTGTTATCCTAGTGTAGCAGACACAGCTTATGGGAGTTCTGCCGCCTGGGTGTAGGCAAAAGCAGCATATGGGAATTCTATAACTGCAGTGTAGCAGACAGAGTTGACGAGAGGTCTGTAGCTAGGGAGAAGGAAAATGCAGCATATGTGAGTTCTGTAACACTAGTTTAGCAGACACAGCGTATAGGAGTTCTGTAGCTTCGGAGTAGGTAAATGTAGTAAAGGGAGTTCTGCAACCGTATTGCAGCAGACAGAGCTTACGGCAGTACTGCACCTTGGAAGCAGGTAAATGCGGTATATAGCAGTTGTGTAACCCTAGTGTTGCAGACACAACTTACAGGAGTTCTGCACCTTGGGAGTAGGTAAATTCAGTATATGAAGTTCTGTAACCCTAGTGTAGCAGACACAGCTTACGGGAGTTCTGTAGCTTGGGAGTGGGTAAAAGTAGCATATGGCAGCTAACACTATTGTAGCAGAAATCAGCTTAGAGGAATTTTGTAGCTTGTGAGTAGGTAAATGTAGAAAATGGGAGTTCTGTAACCGTATTGCAGCAGACAGAGCTTATGGCAGTACTGCACCTTGGAAGCAGGTAAATGCGGTATATAGCAGTTGTGTAACCCTAGTGTTGCAGACACAAGTTGCAGTAGTTCTGCACCTTGGGAGTAGGTAAATTCAGTATTTGAAGTTCTGTAACTCTAGTGTAGCAGACACAGCTTACGGAAGTTCTGTAGCTTGGGAGTGGGTAAAAGTAGCATATGGCAGCTAACACTATTGTAGCAGAAATCAGCTTAGAGGAATTTTGTAGCTTGTGAGTAGGTACATGTAGTAAATGGGAGTTCTGTAACCGTATTGCAGCAGACAGAGCTTAGGGGAGTGCTATACCTTGGAAGCATGTAAATGCAGTACATAGGTGTTCGGTAATGCTAGTTTAGCAGATAGAGCTTACGGGATTTCTGTAGCTTGGGAGTAGGTAAGTGCAGCAGATGGTAGATCTGTAGCCCAATGAAGCAGACACAGCTTACGGGAGTTCTGTAGCTTAGGAGTATGTGAATTCAGCATGTAAAATTTCTGTAACCCTATTATAGAAGGTACAGATTATGAGAGTTTGTAGCGTGGCAGTTGGTAAATTCACTCAAACGGAGTTCTGAAACACCAGTGCAGCAGACACAGCTTACGGGCATCTGTAGCTTGGGAGTAGGTAAATGCAGTATATGGAAGTTCTATAACCCAAGTGTAGACGACACAGCCTACGGGAGTCCTGTAGCTTGGAAGTAGGTAAATGCAGCGTATGGGAGTTCTGTTATCCTAGTGTAGCAGACACAGCTTATGGGAGTTCTGCCGCCTGGGTGTAGGCAAAAGCAGCATATGGGAATTCTATAACTGCAGTGTAGCAGACAGAGTTGACGAGAGGTCTGTAGCTAGGGAGAAGGAAAATGCAGCATATGTGAGTTCTGTAACACTAGTTTAGCAGACACAGCGTATAGGAGTTCTCTAGCTTCGGAGTAGGTAAATGTAGTAAAGGGAGTTCTGCAACCGTATTGCAGCAGACAGAGCTTACGGCAGTACTGCACCTTGGAAGCAGGTAAATGCGGTATATAGCAGTTGTGTAACCCTAGTGTTGCAGACACAACTTACAGGAGTTCTGCACCTTGGGAGTAGGTAAATTCAGTATATGAAGTTCTGTAACCCTAGTGTAGCAGACACAGTTACAGAAGGGCTGTAGCTTGGGAGTGGGTAAAAGTAGCATATGGCAGCTAACACTATTGTAGCAGAAATCAGCTTAGAGGAATTTTGTAGCTTGTGAGTAGGTAAATGTAGAAAATGGGAGTTCTGTAACCGTATTGCAGCAGACAGAGCTTATGGCAGTACTGCACCTTGGAAGCAGGTAAATGCGGTATATAGCAGTTGTGTAACTCTAGTGTTGCAGACACAAGTTGCAGTATTTCTGCACCTTGGGAGTAGGTAAATTCAGTATTTGAAGTTCTGTAACTCTAGTGTAGCAGACACAGCTTACGGAAGTTCTGTAGCTTGGGAGTAGGTAAGTGCAGCAGATGGTAGATCTGTAGCCCAATGAAGCAGACACAGCTTACGGGAGTTCTGTAGCTTAGGAGTATGTGAATTCAGCATGTAAAATTTCTGTAACCCTATTATAGAAGGTACAGATTATGAGAGTTTGTAGCGTGGCAGTTGGTAAATTCACTCAAGCGGAGTTCTGTAACACCAGTGCAGCAGACACAGCTTACAGGCATCCGTAGCTTGAGAGTAGGTAAATGCAGCATATGGAAGGTCTATAACCCAAGTGTAGACGACACAGCCTATGGGAGTCCTGCACCTTGGAAGTAGGCAAATGCAGCCTATGGGACTTCTGTTATCCTAGTGTAGCAGACACAGCTCATGGGAGTTCTGCCGCCTGGGTGTAGGCAAATGCAGCATTTCGGAATTCTGTAACCATACTGTAGCAGACACAGCTTTCGGGAGTTCTGTAGCTTGGGAGAAGGTCAATGCACGATATGAGACTTCTGTAACTCTAGTGTATTAGACAGCTTCCGGGAGGTCTAAAGCTTGGGAGAAGGTAAATGCAATAAATAGGAGTTCTGTAACTCTAGTGTATTAGACACAGCATATGGGAGTTCTGTTATCCTAGTGTAGCAGACACAGCTTATGGGAGTTCTGTTATCCTAGTGTAGCAGACACAGCTTATGGGAGTTCTGCCGCCTGGGTGTAGGCAAATGCAGCATATGGGAATTCTGTAACCGTAGTGTAGCAGACAGAGTTGACGAGAGGTCTGTAGCTTGGGAGAAGGAAAATGCAGCATGTGTGAGTTCTGTAAGACTAGTTTAGCAGACACAGCGTATAGGAGTTCTGTAGCTTCGGAGTAGGTAAATGTAGTAAATGGGAGTTCTGCAACCGTATTGCAGCAGATACAGCTTACGGGAGTACTATACCTTGGAAGCAGGTAAATGCAGTATATAGCAGTTGTGTAACCCTAGTGTTGCAGACACAACGTACAGGAGTTCTGCACCTTGGGAGTAGGTAAATTCAGTATATGAAGTTCTGTAACCCTAGTGTAGCAGACACAGTTACAGAAGGGCTGTAGCTTGGGAGTTGGTAAATGTAGCATAAGGCATCTCTGTAACACTAGTATAGCAGAAATCAGCTTACAGGAGTTTTGTAGCTTGTGAGTAGGTAAATGTAGTAAATGGGAGTTCTGCAACCGTATTGCTGCAGACAGAGCTTATGGGACTGCTGCACCTTGGAAGCAGGTAAATGCAGTGTAAAGCTGTATAATTCTGTATCTTGGGAGTTGGTAAGTGCAGCATATGGTAGATCTGTAACCCTAGTGTAGCAGACACAGCTTACAGGAGTTCTGTAGCTTGGGAGTAGGTAAATGTAACACTAATGTAGCAGAAAACAGCTTACAGGAATTTTGTAGCTTGTGAGTAGGTAAATGTAGTAAATGGGAGTTCTGTAACCGAAGTGTCGCAGACACAGCTTATGGGAGTTCTGTACCTTGGATACAGGTAAAGCAGCATATAGGAGTTCTGTAACGCTAGTTTAGCAGACACAGCTTTCAGGATTTCTGTAGCTTGGGAGTTGGTAAGTGCAGCATATGGTAGATCTGTAACCCTAGTGTTGCAGACACAGCACACAGGAGTTCTGTGGATTCAGGGTAGGTAAATGCAGCATGTAAAATTTCTGTAACCTATTAGAGAAGGTACAGATTATGAGAGTTTTGTAGCGTGGCAGTTGGTAAATTCACTCAAACGGAGTTCTGAAACACCAGTGCAGCAGACACAGCTTACGGGCATCTGTAGCTTGGGAGTAGGTAAATGCAGTATATGGAAGTTCTATAACCCAAGTGTAGACGACACAGCCTACGGGAGTCCTGTAGCTTGGAAGTAGGTAAATGCAGCGTATGGGAGTTCTGTTATCCTAGTGTAGCAGACACAGCTTATGGGAGTTCTGCCGCCTGGGTGTAGGCAAAAGCAGCATATGGGAATTCTATAACTGCAGTGTAGCAGACAGAGTTGACGAGAGGTCTGTAGCTAGGGAGAAGGAAAATGCAGCATATGTGAGTTCTGTAACACTAGTTTAGCAGACACAGCGTATAGGAGTTCTCTAGCTTCGGAGTAGGTAAATGTAGTAAAGGGAGTTCTGCAACCGTATTGCAGCAGACAGAGCTTACGGCAGTACTGCACCTTGGAAGCAGGTAAATGCGGTATATAGCAGTTGTGTAACCCTAGTGTTGCAGACACAACTTACAGGAGTTCTGCACCTTGGGAGTAGGTAAATTCAGTATATGAAGTTCTGTAACCCTAGTGTAGCAGACACAGTTACAGAAGGGCTGTAGCTTGGGAGTGGGTAAAAGCAGCATATGGCAGCTAACACTATTGTAGCAGAAATCAGCTTAGAGGAATTTTGTAGCTTGTGAGTAAGTAAATGTAGAAAATGGGAGTTCTGTAACCGTATTGCAGCAGACAGAGCTTATGGCAGTACTGCACCTTGGATGCAGGTAAATGCGGTATATAGCAGTTGTGTAACCCTAGTGTTGCAGACACAAGTTGCAGTAGTTCTGCACCTTGGGAGTAGGTAAATTCAGTATTTGAAGTTCTGTAACTCTAGTGTAGCAGACACAGCTTACGGAAGTTCTGTAGCTTGGGAGTGGGTAAAAGTAGCATATGGCAGCTAACACTATTGTAGCAGAAATCAGCTTAGAGGAGTTTTGTAGCTTGTGAGTAGGTACATGTAGTAAATGGGAGTTCTGTAACCGTATTGCAGCAGACAGAGCTTAGGGGAGTGCTATACCTTGGAAGCATGTAAATGCAGTACATAGGTGTTCGGTAATGCTAGTTTAGCAGATAGAGCTTACGGGATTTCTGTAGCTTGGGAGTAGGTAAGTGCAGCAGATGGTAGATCTGTAGCCCAATGAAGCAGACACAGCTTACGGGAGTTCTGTAGCTTAGGAGTATGTGAATTCAGCATGTAAAATTTCTGTAACCCTATTATAGAAGGTACAGATTATGAGAGTTTGTAGCGTGGCAGTTGGTAAATTCACTCAAACGGAGTTCTGTAACACCAGTGCAGCAGACACAGCTTACAGGCATCCGTAGCTTGAGAGTAGGTAAATGCAGCATATGGAAGGTCTATAACCCAAGTGTAGACGACACAGCCTATGGGAGTCCTGCACCTTGGAAGTAGGCAAATGCAGCCTATGGGACTTCTGTTATCCTAGTGTAGCAGACACAGCTCATGGGAGTTCTGCCGCCTGGGTGTAGGCAAATGCAGCATTTCGGAATTCTGTAACCAACTGTAGCAGACACAGCTTTCGGGAGTTCTGTAGCTTGGGAGAAGGTCAATGCACGATATGAGACTTCTGTAACTCTAGTGTATTAGACAGCTTCCGGGAGGTCTAAAGCTTGGGAGAAGGTAAATGCAATAAATAGGAGTTCTGTAACTCTAGTGTATTAGACACAGCATATGGGAGTTCTGTTATCCTAGTGTAGCAGACACAGCTTATGGGAGTTCTGTTATCCTAGTGTAGCAGACACAGCTTATGGGAGTTCTGTTATCCTAGTGTAGAAGACACAGCTTATGGGAGTTCTGCCGCCTGGGTGTAGGCAAATGCAGCATATGGGAATTCTGTAACCGTAGTGTAGCAGACAGAGTTGACAAGAGGTCTGTAGCTTGGGAGAAGGAAAATGCAGCATATGTGAGTTCTGTAACCCTAGTGTAGCAGACACAGCTTACAGGAGTTCTGTAGCTTGGGAGTAGGTAAATGTAACACTAATGTAGCAGAAAACAGCTTACAGGAATTTTGTAACTTGTGTGTAGGTAAATGTAGTAAATGGGAGTTCTGTAACCGTAGTGTCGCAGACACAGCTTATGGGAGTTCTGTACCTTGGATACAGGTAAAGCAGCATATAGGAGTTCTGTAACGCTAGTTTAGCAGACACAGCTTTCAGGATTTCTGTAGCTTGGGAGTTGGTAAGTGCAGCATATGGTAGATCTGTAACCCTAGTGTTGCAGACACAGCACACAGGAGTTCTGTGGATTCAGGGTAGGTAAATGCAGCATGTAAAATTTCTGTAACCTATTAGAGAAGGTACAGATTATGAGAGTTTTGTAGCGTGGCAGTTGGTAAATTCACTCAAACGGAGTTCTGAAACACCAGTGCAGCAGACACAGCTTACGGGCATCTGTAGCTTGGGAGTAGGTAAATGCAGTATATGGAAGTTCTATAACCCAAGTGTAGACGACACAGCCTACGGGAGTCCTGTAGCTTGGAAGTAGGTAAATGCAGCGTATGGGAGTTCTGTTATCCTAGTGTAGCAGACACAGCTTATGGGAGTTCTGCCGCCTGGGTGTAGGCAAAAGCAGCATATGGGAATTCTATAACTGCAGTGTAGCAGACAGAGTTGACGAGAGGTCTGTAGCTAGGGAGAAGGAAAATGCAGCATATGTGAGTTCTGTAACACTAGTTTAGCAGACACAGCGTATAGGAGTTCTGTAGCTTCGGAGTAGGTAAATGTAGTAAAGGGAGTTCTGCAACCGTATTGCAGCAGACAGAGCTTACGGCAGTACTGCACCTTGGAAGCAGGTAAATGCGGTATATAGCAGTTGTGTAACCCTAGTGTTGCAGACACAACTTACAGGAGTTCTGCACCTTGGGAGTATGTAAATTCAGTATATGAAGTTCTGTAACCCTAGTGTAGCAGACACAGCTTACGGGAGTTCTGTAGCTTGGGAGTGGGTAAAAGTAGCATATGGCAGCTAACACTATTGTAGCAGAAATCAGCTTAGAGGAATTTTGTAGCTTGTGAGTAGGTAAATGTAGAAAATGGGAGTTCTGTAACCGTATTGCAGCAGACAGAGCTTATGGCAGTACTGCACCTTGGAAGCAGGTAAATGCGGTATATAGCAGTTGTGTAACCCTAGTGTTGCAGACACAAGTTGCAGTAGTTCTGCACCTTGGGAGTAGGTAAATTCAGTATTTGAAGTTCTGTAACTCTAGTGTAGCAGACACAGCTTACGGAAGTTCTGTAGCTTGGGAGTGGGTAAAAGTAGCATATGGCAGCTAACACTATTGTAGCAGAAATCAGCTTAGAGGAATTTTGTAGCTTGTGAGTAGGTACATGTAGTAAATGGGAGTTCTGTAACCGTATTGCAGCAGACAGAGCTTAGGGGAGTGCTATACCTTGGAAGCATGTAAATGCAGTACATAGGTGTTCGGTAATGCTAGTTTAGCAGATAGAGCTTACGGGATTTCTGTAGCTTGGGAGTAGGTAAGTGCAGCAGATGGTAGATCTGTAGCCCAATGAAGCAGACACAGCTTACGGGAGTTCTGTAGCTTAGGAGTATGTGAATTCAGCATGTAAAATTTCTGTAACCCTATTATAGAAGGTACAGATTATGAGAGTTTGTAGCGTGGCAGTTGGTAAATTCACTCAAACGGAGTTCTGAAACACCAGTGCAGCAGACACAGCTTACGGGCATCTGTAGCTTGGGAGTAGGTAAATGCAGTATATGGAAGTTCTATAACCCAAGTGTAGACGACACAGCCTACGGGAGTCCTGTAGCTTGGAAGTAGGTAAATGCAGCGTATGGGAGTTCTGTTATCCTAGTGTAGCAGACACAGCTTATGGGAGTTCTGCCGCCTGGGTGTAGGCAAAAGCAGCATATGGGAATTCTATAACTGCAGTGTAGCAGACAGAGTTGACGAGAGGTCTGTAGCTAGGGAGAAGGAAAATGCAGCATATGTGAGTTCTGTAACACTAGTTTAGCAGACACAGCGTATAGGAGTTCTCTAGCTTCGGAGTAGGTAAATGTAGTAAAGGGAGTTCTGCAACCGTATTGCAGCAGACAGAGCTTACGGCAGTACTGCACCTTGGAAGCAGGTAAATGCGGTATATAGCAGTTGTGTAACCCTAGTGTTGCAGACACAACTTACAGGAGTTCTGCACCTTGGGAGTAGGTAAATTCAGTATATGAAGTTCTGTAACCCTAGTGTAGCAGACACAGTTACAGAAGGGCTGTAGCTTGGGAGTGGGTAAAAGTAGCATATGGCAGCTAACACTATTGTAGCAGAAATCAGCTTAGAGGAATTTTGTAGCTTGTGAGTAGGTAAATGTAGAAAATGGGAGTTCTGTAACCGTATTGCAGCAGACAGAGCTTATGGCAGTACTGCACCTTGGAAGCAGGTAAATGCGGTATATAGCAGTTGTGTAACTCTAGTGTTGCAGACACAAGTTGCAGTATTTCTGCACCTTGGGAGTAGGTAAATTCAGTATTTGAAGTTCTGTAACTCTAGTGTAGCAGACACAGCTTACGGAAGTTCTGTAGCTTGGGAGTAGGTAAGTGCAGCAGATGGTAGATCTGTAGCCCAATGAAGCAGACACAGCTTACGGGAGTTCTGTAGCTTAGGAGTATGTGAATTCAGCATGTAAAATTTCTGTAACCCTATTATAGAAGGTACAGATTATGAGAGTTTGTAGCGTGGCAGTTGGTAAATTCACTCAAACGGAGTTCTGTAACACCAGTGCAGCAGACACAGCTTACAGGCATCCGTAGCTTGAGAGTAGGTAAATGCAGCATATGGAAGGTCTATAACCCAAGTGTAGACGACACAGCCTATGGGAGTCCTGCACCTTGGAAGTAGGCAAATGCAGCCTATGGGACTTCTGTTATCCTAGTGTAGCAGACACAGCTCATGGGAGTTCTGCCGCCTGGGTGTAGGCAAATGCAGCATTTCGGAATTCTGTAACCATACTGTAGCAGACACAGCTTTCGGGAGTTCTGTAGCTTGGGAGAAGGTCAATGCACGATATGAGACTTCTGTAACTCTAGTGTATTAGACAGCTTCCGGGAGGTCTAAAGCTTGGGAGAAGGTAAATGCAATAAATAGGAGTTCTGTAACTCTAGTGTATTAGACACAGCATATGGGAGTTCTGTTATCCTAGTGTAGCAGACACAGCTTATGGGAGTTCTGTTATCCTAGTGTAGCAGACACAGCTTATGGGAGTTCTGCCGCCTGGGTGTAGGCAAATGCAGCATATGGGAATTCTGTAACCGTAGTGTAGCAGACAGAGTTGACGAGAGGTCTGTAGCTTGGGAGAAGGAAAATGCAGCATGTGTGAGTTCTGTAAGACTAGTTTAGCAGACACAGCGTATAGGAGTTCTGTAGCTTCGGAGTAGGTAAATGTAGTAAATGGGAGTTCTGCAACCGTATTGCAGCAGATACAGCTTACGGGAGTACTATACCTTGGAAGCAGGTAAATGCAGTATATAGCAGTTGTGTAACCCTAGTGTTGCAGACACAACGTACAGGAGTTCTGCACCTTGGGAGTAGGTAAATTCAGTATATGAAGTTCTGTAACCCTAGTGTAGCAGACACAGTTACAGAAGGGCTGTAGCTTGGGAGTTGGTAAATGTAGCATAAGGCATCTCTGTAACACTAGTATAGCAGAAATCAGCTTACAGGAGTTTTGTAGCTTGTGAGTAGGTAAATGTAGTAAATGGGAGTTCTGCAACCGTATTGCTGCAGACAGAGCTTATGGGACTGCTGCACCTTGGAAGCAGGTAAATGCAGTGTAAAGCTGTATAATTCTGTATCTTGGGAGTTGGTAAGTGCAGCATATGGTAGATCTGTAACCCTAGTGTAGCAGACACAGCTTACAGGAGTTCTGTAGCTTGGGAGTAGGTAAATGTAACACTAATGTAGCAGAAAACAGCTTACAGGAATTTTGTAGCTTGTGAGTAGGTAAATGTAGTAAATGGGAGTTCTGTAACCGAAGTGTCGCAGACACAGCTTATGGGAGTTCTGTACCTTGGATACAGGTAAAGCAGCATATAGGAGTTCTGTAACGCTAGTTTAGCAGACACAGCTTTCAGGATTTCTGTAGCTTGGGAGTTGGTAAGTGCAGCATATGGTAGATCTGTAACCCTAGTGTTGCAGACACAGCACACAGGAGTTCTGTGGATTCAGGGTAGGTAAATGCAGCATGTAAAATTTCTGTAACCTATTAGAGAAGGTACAGATTATGAGAGTTTTGTAGCGTGGCAGTTGGTAAATTCACTCAAACGGAGTTCTGAAACACCAGTGCAGCAGACACAGCTTACGGGCATCTGTAGCTTGGGAGTAGGTAAATGCAGTATATGGAAGTTCTATAACCCAAGTGTAGACGACACAGCCTACGGGAGTCCTGTAGCTTGGAAGTAGGTAAATGCAGCGTATGGGAGTTCTGTTATCCTAGTGTAGCAGACACAGCTTATGGGAGTTCTGCCGCCTGGGTGTAGGCAAAAGCAGCATATGGGAATTCTATAACTGCAGTGTAGCAGACAGAGTTGACGAGAGGTCTGTAGCTAGGGAGAAGGAAAATGCAGCATATGTGAGTTCTGTAACACTAGTTTAGCAGACACAGCGTATAGGAGTTCTCTAGCTTCGGAGTAGGTAAATGTAGTAAAGGGAGTTCTGCAACCGTATTGCAGCAGACAGAGCTTACGGCAGTACTGCACCTTGGAAGCAGGTAAATGCGGTATATAGCAGTTGTGTAACCCTAGTGTTGCAGACACAACTTACAGGAGTTCTGCACCTTGGGAGTAGGTAAATTCAGTATATGAAGTTCTGTAACCCTAGTGTAGCAGACACAGCTTACGGGAGTTCTGTAGCTTGGGAGTGGGTAAAAGTAGCATATGGCAGCTAACACTATTGTAGCAGAAATCAGCTTAGAGGAATTTTGTAGCTTGTGAGTAGGTAAATGTAGAAAATGGGAGTTCTGTAACCGTATTGCAGCAGACAGAGCTTATGGCAGTACTGCACCTTGGAAGCAGGTAAATGCGGTATATAGCAGTTGTGTAACCCTAGTGTTGCAGACACAAGTTGCAGTAGTTCTGCACCTTGGGAGTAGGTAAATTCAGTATTTGAAGTTCTGTAACTCTAGTGTAGCAGACACAGCTTACGGAAGTTCTGTAGCTTGGGAGTGGGTAAAAGTAGCATATGGCAGCTAACACTATTGTAGCAGAAATCAGCTTAGAGGAATTTTGTAGCTTGTGAGTAGGTACATGTAGTAAATGGGAGTTCTGTAACCGTATTGCAGCAGACAGAGCTTAGGGGAGTGCTATACCTTGGAAGCATGTAAATGCAGTACATAGGTGTTCGGTAATGCTAGTTTAGCAGATAGAGCTTACGGGATTTCTGTAGCTTGGGAGTAGGTAAGTGCAGCAGATGGTAGATCTGTAGCCCAATGAAGCAGACACAGCTTACGGGAGTTCTGTAGCTTAGGAGTATGTGAATTCAGCATGTAAAATTTCTGTAACCCTATTATAGAAGGTACAGATTATGAGAGTTTGTAGCGTGGCAGTTGGTAAATTCACTCAAACGGAGTTCTGAAACACCAGTGCAGCAGACACAGCTTACGGGCATCTGTAGCTTGGGAGTAGGTAAATGCAGTATATGGAAGTTCTATAACCCAAGTGTAGACGACACAGCCTACGGGAGTCCTGTAGCTTGGAAGTAGGTAAATGCAGCGTATGGGAGTTCTGTTATCCTAGTGTAGCAGACACAGCTTATGGGAGTTCTGCCGCCTGGGTGTAGGCAAAAGCAGCATATGGGAATTCTATAACTGCAGTGTAGCAGACAGAGTTGACGAGAGGTCTGTAGCTAGGGAGAAGGAAAATGCAGCATATGTGAGTTCTGTAACACTAGTTTAGCAGACACAGCGTATAGGAGTTCTCTAGCTTCGGAGTAGGTAAATGTAGTAAAGGGAGTTCTGCAACCGTATTGCAGCAGACAGAGCTTACGGCAGTACTGCACCTTGGAAGCAGGTAAATGCGGTATATAGCAGTTGTGTAACCCTAGTGTTGCAGACACAACTTACAGGAGTTCTGCACCTTGGGAGTAGGTAAATTCAGTATATGAAGTTCTGTAACCCTAGTGTAGCAGACACAGTTACAGAAGGGCTGTAGCTTGGGAGTGGGTAAAAGTAGCATATGGCAGCTAACACTATTGTAGCAGAAATCAGCTTAGAGGAATTTTGTACCTTGTGAGTAGGTAAATGTAGAAAATGGGAGTTCTGTAACCGTATTGCAGCAGACAGAGCTTATGGCAGTACTGCACCTTGGAAGCAGGTAAATGCGGTATATAGCAGTTGTGTAACTCTAGTGTTGCAGACACAAGTTGCAGTATTTCTGCACCTTGGGAGTAGGTAAATTCAGTATTTGAAGTTCTGTAACTCTAGTGTAGCAGACACAGCTTACGGAAGTTCTGTAGCTTGGGAGTAGGTAAGTGCAGCAGATGGTAGATCTGTAGCCCAATGAAGCAGACACAGCTTACGGGAGTTCTGTAGCTTAGGAGTATGTGAATTCAGCATGTAAAATTTCTGTAACCCTATTATAGAAGGTACAGATTATGAGAGTTTGTAGCGTGGCAGTTGGTAAATTCACTCAAACGGAGTTCTGTAACACCAGTGCAGCAGACACAGCTTACAGGCATCCGTAGCTTGAGAGTAGGTAAATGCAGCATATGGAAGGTCTATAACCCAAGTGTAGACGACACAGCCTATGGGAGTCCTGCACCTTGGAAGTAGGCAAATGCAGCCTATGGGACTTCTGTTATCCTAGTGTAGCAGACACAGCTCATGGGAGTTCTGCCGCCTGGGTGTAGGCAAATGCAGCATTTCGGAATTCTGTAACCATACTGTAGCAGACACAGCTTTCGGGAGTTCTGTAGCTTGGGAGAAGGTCAATGCACGATATGAGACTTCTGTAACTCTAGTGTATTAGACAGCTTCCGGGAGGTCTAAAGCTTGGGAGAAGGTAAATGCAATAAATAGGAGTTCTGTAACTCTAGTGTATTAGACACAGCATATGGGAGTTCTGTTATCCTAGTGTAGCAGACACAGCTTATGGGAGTTCTGTTATCCTAGTGTAGCAGACACAGCTTATGGGAGTTCTGCCGCCTGGGTGTAGGCAAATGCAGCATATGGGAATTCTGTAACCGTAGTGTAGCAGACAGAGTTGACGAGAGGTCTGTAGCTTGGGAGAAGGAAAATGCAGCATGTGTGAGTTCTGTAAGACTAGTTTAGCAGACACAGCGTATAGGAGTTCTGTAGCTTCGGAGTAGGTAAATGTAGTAAATGGGAGTTCTGCAACCGTATTGCAGCAGATACAGCTTACGGGAGTACTATACCTTGGAAGCAGGTAAATGCAGTATATAGCAGTTGTGTAACCCTAGTGTTGCAGACACAACGTACAGGAGTTCTGCACCTTGGGAGTAGGTAAATTCAGTATATGAAGTTCTGTAACCCTAGTGTAGCAGACACAGTTACAGAAGGGCTGTAGCTTGGGAGTTGGTAAATGTAGCATAAGGCATCTCTGTAACACTAGTATAGCAGAAATCAGCTTACAGGAGTTTTGTAGCTTGTGAGTAGGTAAATGTAGTAAATGGGAGTTCTGCAACCGTATTGCTGCAGACAGAGCTTATGGGACTGCTGCACCTTGGAAGCAGGTAAATGCAGTGTAAAGCTGTATAATTCTGTATCTTGGGAGTTGGTAAGTGCAGCATATGGTAGATCTGTAACCCTAGTGTAGCAGACACAGCTTACAGGAGTTCTGTAGCTTGGGAGTAGGTAAATGTAACACTAATGTAGCAGAAAACAGCTTACAGGAATTTTGTAGCTTGTGAGTAGGTAAATGTAGTAAATGGGAGTTCTGTAACCGAAGTGTCGCAGACACAGCTTATGGGAGTTCTGTACCTTGGATACAGGTAAAGCAGCATATAGGAGTTCTGTAACGCTAGTTTAGCAGACACAGCTTTCAGGATTTCTGTAGCTTGGGAGTTGGTAAGTGCAGCATATGGTAGATCTGTAACCCTAGTGTTGCAGACACAGCACACAGGAGTTCTGTGGATTCAGGGTAGGTAAATGCAGCATGTAAAATTTCTGTAACCTATTAGAGAAGGTACAGATTATGAGAGTTTTGTAGCGTGGCAGTTGGTAAATTCACTCAAACGGAGTTCTGAAACACCAGTGCAGCAGACACAGCTTACGGGCATCTGTAGCTTGGGAGTAGGTAAATGCAGTATATGGAAGTTCTATAACCCAAGTGTAGACGACACAGCCTACGGGAGTCCTGTAGCTTGGAAGTAGGTAAATGCAGCGTATGGGAGTTCTGTTATCCTAGTGTAGCAGACACAGCTTATGGGAGTTCTGCCGCCTGGGTGTAGGCAAAAGCAGCATATGGGAATTCTATAACTGCAGTGTAGCAGACAGAGTTGACGAGAGGTCTGTAGCTAGGGAGAAGGAAAATGCAGCATATGTGAGTTCTGTAACACTAGTTTAGCAGACACAGCGTATAGGAGTTCTGTAGCTTCGGAGTAGGTAAATGTAGTAAAGGGAGTTCTGCAACCGTATTGCAGCAGACAGAGCTTACGGCAGTACTGCACCTTGGAAGCAGGTAAATGCGGTATATAGCAGTTGTGTAACCCTAGTGTTGCAGACACAACTTACAGGAGTTCTGCACCTTGGGAGTAGGTAAATTCAGTATATGAAGTTCTGTAACCCTAGTGTAGCAGACACAGTTACAGAAGGGCTGTAGCTTGGGAGTGGGTAAAAGCAGCATATGGCAGCTAACACTATTGTAGCAGAAATCAGCTTAGAGGAATTTTGTAGCTTGTGAGTAAGTAAATGTAGAAAATGGGAGTTCTGTAACCGTATTGCAGCAGACAGAGCTTATGGCAGTACTGCACCTTGGAAGCAGGTAAATGCGGTATATAGCAGTTGTGTAACCCTAGTGTTGCAGACACAAGTTGCAGTAGTTCTGCACCTTGGGAGTAGGTAAATTCAGTATTTGAAGTTCTGTAACTCTAGTGTAGCAGACACAGCTTACGGAAGTTCTGTAGCTTGGGAGTGGGTAAAAGTAGCATATGGCAGCTAACACTATTGTAGCAGAAATCAGCTTAGAGGAATTTTGTAGCTTGTGAGTAGGTACATGTAGTAAATGGGAGTTCTGTAACCGTATTGCAGCAGACAGAGCTTAGGGGAGTGCTATACCTTGGAAGCATGTAAATGCAGTACATAGGTGTTCGGTAATGCTAGTTTAGCAGATAGAGCTTACGGGATTTCTGTAGCTTGGGAGTAGGTAAGTGCAGCAGATGGTAGATCTGTAGCCCAATGAAGCAGACACAGCTTACGGGAGTTCTGTAGCTTAGGAGTATGTGAATTCAGCATGTAAAATTTCTGTAACCCTATTATAGAAGGTACAGATTATGAGAGTTTGTAGCGTGGCAGTTGGTAAATTCACTCAAACGGAGTTCTGTAACACCAGTGCAGCAGACACAGCTTACAGGCATCCGTAGCTTGAGAGTAGGTAAATGCAGCATATGGAAGGTCTATAACCCAAGTGTAGACGACACAGCCTATGGGAGTCCTGCACCTTGGAAGTAGGCAAATGCAGCCTATGGGACTTCTGTTATCCTAGTGTAGCAGACACAGCTCATGGGAGTTCTGCCGCCTGGGTGTAGGCAAATGCAGCATTTCGGAATTCTGTAACCAACTGTAGCAGACACAGCTTTCGGGAGTTCTGTAGCTTGGGAGAAGGTCAATGCACGATATGAGACTTCTGTAACTCTAGTGTATTAGACAGCTTCCGGGAGGTCTAAAGCTTGGGAGAAGGTAAATGCAATAAATAGGAGTTCTGTAACTCTAGTGTATTAGACACAGCATATGGGAGTTCTGTTATCCTAGTGTAGCAGACACAGCTTATGGGAGTTCTGTTATCCTAGTGTAGCAGACACAGCTTATGGGAGTTCTGCCGCCTGGGTGTAGGCAAATGCAGCATATGGGAATTCTGTAACCGTAGTGTAGCAGACAGAGTTGACAAGAGGTCTGTAGCTTGGGAGAAGGAAAATGCAGCATATGTGAGTTCTGTAACCCTAGTGTAGCAGACACAGCTTACAGGAGTTCTGTAGCTTGGGAGTAGGTAAATGTAACACTAATGTAGCAGAAAACAGCTTACAGGAATTTTGTAACTTGTGTGTAGGTAAATGTAGTAAATGGGAGTTCTGTAACCGTAGTGTCGCAGACACAGCTTATGGGAGTTCTGTACCTTGGATACAGGTAAAGCAGCATATGATTTCTGTAACGCTAGTTTAGCAGACACAGCTTTCAGGATTTCTGTAGCTTGGGAGTTGGTAAGTGCAGCATATGGTAGATCTGTAACCCTAGTGTTGCAGACACAGCACACAGGAGTTCTGTGGATTCAGGGTAGGTAAATGCAGCATGTAAAATTTCTGTAACCTATTAGAGAAGGTACAGATTATGAGAGTTTTGTAGCGTGGCAGTTGGTAAATTCACTCAAACGGAGTTCTGAAACACCAGTGCAGCAGACACAGCTTACGGGCATCTGTAGCTTGGGAGTAGGTAAATGCAGTATATGGAAGTTCTATAACCCAAGTGTAGACGACACAGCCTACGGGAGTCCTGTAGCTTGGAAGTAGGTAAATGCAGCCTATGGGAGTTCTGTTATCCTAGTGTAGCAGACACAGCTTATGGGAGTTCTGCCGCCTGGGTGTAGGCAAAAGCAGCATATGGGAATTCTATAACTGCAGTGTAGCAGACAGAGTTGACGAGAGGTCTGTAGCTAGGGAGAAGGAAAATGCAGCATATGTGAGTTCTGTAACACTAGTTTAGCAGACACAGCGTATAGGAGTTCTGTAGCTTCGGAGTAGGTAAATGTAGTAAAGGGAGTTCTGCAACCGTATTGCAGCAGACAGAGCTTACGGCAGTACTGCACCTTGGAAGCAGGTAAATGCGGTATATAGCAGTTGTGTAACCCTAGTGTTGCAGACACAACTTACAGGAGTTCTGCACCTTGGGAGTAGGTAAATTCAGTATATGAAGTTCTGTAACCCTAGTGTAGCAGACACAGCTTACGGGAGTTCTGTAGCTTGGGAGTGGGTAAAAGTAGCATATGGCAGCTAACACTATTGTAGCAGAAATCAGCTTAGAGGAATTTTGTAGCTTGTGAGTAGGTAAATGTAGAAAATGGGAGTTCTGTAACCGTATTGCAGCAGACAGAGCTTATGGCAGTACTGCACCTTGGAAGCAGGTAAATGCGGTATATAGCAGTTGTGTAACCCTAGTGTTGCAGACACAAGTTGCAGTAGTTCTGCACCTTGGGAGTAGGTAAATTCAGTATTTGAAGTTCTGTAACTCTAGTGTAGCAGACACAGCTTACGGAAGTTCTGTAGCTTGGGAGTGGGTAAAAGTAGCATATGGCAGCTAACACTATTGTAGCAGAAATCAGCTTAGAGGAATTTTGTAGCTTGTGAGTAGGTACATGTAGTAAATGGGAGTTCTGTAACCGTATTGCAGCAGACAGAGCTTAGGGGAGTGCTATACCTTGGAAGCATGTAAATGCAGTACATAGGTGTTCGGTAATGCTAGTTTAGCAGATAGAGCTTACGGGATTTCTGTAGCTTGGGAGTAGGTAAGTGCAGCAGATGGTAGATCTGTAGCCCAATGAAGCAGACACAGCTTACGGGAGTTCTGTAGCTTAGGAGTATGTGAATTCAGCATGTAAAATTTCTGTAACCCTATTATAGAAGGTACAGATTATGAGAGTTTGTAGCGTGGCAGTTGGTAAATTCACTCAAACGGAGTTCTGTAACACCAGTGCAGCAGACACAGCTTACAGGCATCCGTAGCTTGAGAGTAGGTAAATGCAGCATATGGAAGGTCTATAACCCAAGTGTAGACGACACAGCCTATGGGAGTCCTGCACCTTGGAAGTAGGCAAATGCAGCCTATGGGACTTCTGTTATCCTAGTGTAGCAGACACAGCTCATGGGAGTTCTGCCGCCTGGGTGTAGGCAAATGCAGCATTTCGGAATTCTGTAACCATACTGTAGCAGACACAGCTTTTGGGAGTTCTGTAGCTTGGGAGAAGGTCAATGCACGATATGAGACTTCTGTAACTCTAGTGTATTAGACAGCTTCCGGGAGGTCTAAAGCTTGGGAGAAGGTAAATGCAATAAATAGGAGTTCTGTAACTCTAGTGTATTAGACACAGCATATGGGAGTTCTGTTATCCTAGTGTAGCAGACACAGCTTATGGGAGTTCTGTTATCCTAGTGTAGCAGACACAGCTTATGGGAGTTCTGCCGCCTGGGTGTAGGCAAATGCAGCATATGGGAATTCTGTAACCGTAGTGTAGCAGACAGAGTTGACAAGAGGTCTGTAGCTTGGGAGAAGGAAAATGCAGCATATGTGAGTTCTGTAACCCTAGTGTAGCAGACACAGCTTACAGGAGTTCTGTAGCTTGGGAGTAGGTAAATGTAACACTAATGTAGCAGAAAACAGCTTACAGGAATTTTGTAACTTGTGTGTAGGTAAATGTAGTAAATGGGAGTTCTGTAACCGTAGTGTCGCAGACACAGCTTATGGGAGTTCTGTACCTTGGATACAGGTAAAGCAGCATATGATTTCTGTAACGCTAGTTTAGCAGACACAGCTTTCAGGATTTCTGTAGCTTGGGAGTTGGTAAGTGCAGCATATGGTAGATCTGTAACCCTAGTGTTGCAGACACAGCACACAGGAGTTCTGTGGATTCAGGGTAGGTAAATGCAGCATGTAAAATTTCTGTAACCTATTAGAGAAGGTACAGATTATGAGAGTTTTGTAGCGTGGCAGTTGGTAAATTCACTCAAACGGAGTTCTGAAACACCAGTGCAGCAGACACAGCTTACGGGCATCTGTAGCTTGGGAGTAGGTAAATGCAGTATATGGAAGTTCTATAACCCAAGTGTAGACGACACAGCCTACGGGAGTCCTGTAGCTTGGAAGTAGGTAAATGCAGCGTATGGGAGTTCTGTTATCCTAGTGTAGCAGACACAGCTTATGGGAGTTCTGCCGCCTGGGTGTAGGCAAAAGCAGCATATGGGAATTCTATAACTGCAGTGTAGCAGACAGAGTTGACGAGAGGTCTGTAGCTAGGGAGAAGGAAAATGCAGCATATGTGAGTTCTGTAACACTAGTTTAGCAGACACAGCGTATAGGAGTTCTGTAGCTTCGGAGTAGGTAAATGTAGTAAAGGGAGTTCTGCAACCGTATTGCAGCAGACAGAGCTTACGGCAGTACTGCACCTTGGAAGCAGGTAAATGCGGTATATAGCAGTTGTGTAACCCTAGTGTTGCAGACACAACTTACAGGAGTTCTGCACCTTGGGAGTAGGTAAATTCAGTATATGAAGTTCTGTAACCCTAGTGTAGCAGACACAGCTTACGGGAGTTCTGTAGCTTGGGAGTGGGTAAAAGTAGCATATGGCAGCTAACACTATTGTAGCAGAAATCAGCTTAGAGGAATTTTGTAGCTTGTGAGTAGGTAAATGTAGAAAATGGGAGTTCTGTAACCGTATTGCAGCAGACAGAGCTTATGGCAGTACTGCACCTTGGAAGCAGGTAAATGCGGTATATAGCAGTTGTGTAACCCTAGTGTTGCAGACACAAGTTGCAGTAGTTCTGCACCTTGGGAGTAGGTAAATTCAGTATTTGAAGTTCTGTAACTCTAGTGTAGCAGACACAGCTTACGGAAGTTCTGTAGCTTGGGAGTGGGTAAAAGTAGCATATGGCAGCTAACACTATTGTAGCAGAAATCAGCTTAGAGGAATTTTGTAGCTTGTGAGTAGGTACATGTAGTAAATGGGAGTTCTGTAACCGTATTGCAGCAGACAGAGCTTAGGGGAGTGCTATACCTTGGAAGCATGTAAATGCAGTACATAGGTGTTCGGTAATGCTAGTTTAGCAGATAGAGCTTACGGGATTTCTGTAGCTTGGGAGTAGGTAAGTGCAGCAGATGGTAGATCTGTAGCCCAATGAAGCAGACACAGCTTACGGGAGTTCTGTAGCTTAGGAGTATGTGAATTCAGCATGTAAAATTTCTGTAACCCTATTATAGAAGGTACAGATTATGAGAGTTTGTAGCGTGGCAGTTGGTAAATTCACTCAAACGGAGTTCTGTAACACCAGTGCAGCAGACACAGCTTACAGGCATCCGTAGCTTGAGAGTAGGTAAATGCAGCATATGGAAGGTCTATAACCCAAGTGTAGACGACACAGCCTATGGGAGTCCTGCACCTTGGAAGTAGGCAAATGCAGCCTATGGGACTTCTGTTATCCTAGTGTAGCAGACACAGCTCATGGGAGTTCTGCCGCCTGGGTGTAGGCAAATGCAGCATTTCGGAATTCTGTAACCATACTGTAGCAGACACAGCTTTTGGGAGTTCTGTAGCTTGGGAGAAGGTCAATGCACGATATGAGACTTCTGTAACTCTAGTGTATTAGACAGCTTCCGGGAGGTCTAAAGCTTGGGAGAAGGTAAATGCAATAAATAGGAGTTCTGTAACTCTAGTGTATTAGACACAGCATATGGGATTTCTGTTATCCTAGTGTAGCAGACACAGCTTATGGGAGTTCTGTTATCCTAGTGTAGCAGACACAGCTTATGGGAGTTCTGCCGCCTGGGTGTAGGCAAATGCAGCATATGGGAATTCTGTAACCGTAGTGTAGCAGACAGAGTTGACGAGAGGTCTGTAGCTTGGGAGAAGGAAAATGCAGCATATGTGAGTTCTGTAACCCTAGTGTAGCAGACACAGCTTACAGGAGTTCTGTAGCTTGGGAGTAGGTAAATGTAACACTAATGTAGCAGAAAACAGCTTACAGGAATTTTGTAACTTGTGTGTAGGTAAATGTAGTAAATGGGAGTTCTGTAACCGTAGTGTCGCAGACACAGCTTATGGGAGTTCTGTACCTTGGATACAGGTAAAGCAGCATATGATTTCTGTAACGCTAGTTTAGCAGACACAGCTTTCAGGATTTCTGTAGCTTGGGAGTTGGTAAGTGCAGCATATGGTAGATCTGTAACCCTAGTGTTGCAGACACAGCACACAGGAGTTCTGTGGATTCAGGGTAGGTAAATGCAGCATGTAAAATTTCTGTAACCTATTAGAGAAGGTACAGATTATGAGAGTTTTGTAGCGTGGCAGTTGGTAAATTCACTCAAACGGAGTTCTGAAACACCAGTGCAGCAGACACAGCTTACGGGCATCTGTAGCTTGGGAGTAGGTAAATGCAGTATATGGAAGTTCTATAACCCAAGTGTAGACGACACAGCCTACGGGAGTCCTGTAGCTTGGAAGTAGGTAAATGCAGCGTATGGGAGTTCTGTTATCCTAGTGTAGCAGACACAGCTTATGGGAGTTCTGCCGCCTGGGTGTAGGCAAAAGCAGCATATGGGAATTCTATAACTGCAGTGTAGCAGACAGAGTTGACGAGAGGTCTGTAGCTAGGGAGAAGGAAAATGCAGCATATGTGAGTTCTCTAACACTAGTTTAGCAGACACAGCGTATAGGAGTTCTCTAGCTTCGGAGTAGGTAAATGTAGTAAAGGGAGTTCTGCAACCGTATTGCAGCAGACAGAGCTTACGGCAGTACTGCACCTTGGAAGCAGGTAAATGCGGTATATAGCAGTTGTGTAACCCTAGTGTTGCAGACACAACTTACAGGAGTTCTGCACCTTGGGAGTAGGTAAATTCAGTATATGAAGTTCTGTAACCCTAGTGTAGCAGACACAGCTTACGGGAGTTCTGTAGCTTGGGAGTGGGTAAAAGTAGCATATGGCAGCTAACACTATTGTAGCAGAAATCAGCTTAGAGGAATTTTGTAGCTTGTGAGTAGGTACATGTAGTAAATGGGAGTTCTGTAACCGTATTGCAGCAGACAGAGCTTAGGGGAGTGCTATACCTTGGAAGCATGTAAATGCAGTACATAGGTGTTCGGTAATGCTAGTTTAGCAGATAGAGCTTACGGGATTTCTGTAGCTTGGGAGTAGGTAAGTGCAGCAGATGGTAGATCTGTAGCCCAATGAAGCAGACACAGCTTACGGGAGTTCTGTAGCTTAGGAGTATGTGAATTCAGCATGTAAAATTTCTGTAACCCTATTATAGAAGGTACAGATTATGAGAGTTTGTAGCGTGGCAGTTGGTAAATTCACTCAAACGGAGTTCTGTAACACCAGTGCAGCAGACACAGCTTACAGGCATCCGTAGCTTGAGAGTAGGTAAATGCAGCATATGGAAGGTCTATAACCCAAGTGTAGACGACACAGCCTATGGGAGTCCTGCACCTTGGAAGTAGGCAAATGCAGCCTATGGGACTTCTGTTATCCTAGTGTAGCAGACACAGCTCATGGGAGTTCTGCCGCCTGGGTGTAGGCAAATGCAGCATTTCGGAATTCTGTAACCATACTGTAGCAGACACAGCTTTCGGGAGTTCTGTAGCTTGGGAGAAGGTCAATGCACGATATGAGACTTCTGTAACTCTAGTGTATTAGACAGCTTCCGGGAGGTCTAAAGCTTGGGAGAAGGTAAATGCAATAAATAGGAGTTCTGTAACTCTAGTGTATTAGACACAGCATATGGGAGTTCTGTTATCCTAGTGTAGCAGACACAGCTTATGGGAGTTCTGTTATCCTAGTGTAGCAGACACAGCTTATGGGAGTTCTGCCGCCTGGGTGTAGGCAAATGCAGCATATGTGAGTTCTGTAACCCTAGTGTAGCAGACACAGCTTACAGGAGTTCTGTAGCTTGGGAGTAGGTAAATGTAACACTAATGTAGCAGAAAACAGCTTACAGGAATTTTGTAACTTGTGTGTAGGTAAATGTAGTAAATGGGAGTTCTGTAACCGTAGTGTCGCAGGCACAGCTTATGGGAGTTCTGCCGCCTGGGTGTAGGCAAATGCAGCATATGGGAATTCTGTAACCGTAGTGTAGCAGACAGAGTTGACGAGAGGTCTGTAGCTTGGGAGAAGGAAAATGCAGCATGTGTGAGTTCTGTAAGACTAGTTTAGCAGACACAGCGTATAGGAGTTCTGTAGCTTCGGAGTAGGTAAATGTAGTAAATGGGAGTTCTGCAACCGTATTGCAGCAGACACAGCTTACGGGAGTACTCTACCTTGGAAGCAGGTTAATGCAGTATATAGCAGTTGTGTAACCCTAGTGTTGCAGACACAACTTACAGGAGTTCTGCACCTTGGGAGTATGTAAATTCAGTATATGAAGTTCTGTAACCCTAGTGTAGCAGACACAGTTACAGAAGGGCTGTAGCTTGGGAGTTGGTAAATGTAGCATAAGGCATCTCTGTAACACTAGTATAGCAGAAATCAGCTTACAGGAGTTTTGTAGCTTGGGAGTAGGTAAATGTAGTAAATGGGAGTTCTGCAACCGTATTGCTGCAGACAGAGCTTATGGGACTGCTGCACCTTGGAAGCAGGTAAATGCAGTGTAAAGCTGTATAATTTTGTATCTTGGGAGTTGGTAAGTGCAGCATATGGTAGATCCGTAACCCTAGTGTAGCAGACACAGCTTACAGGAGTTCTGTAGCTTGGGAGTAGGTAAATGTAACACTAATGTAGCAGAAAACAGCTTACAGGAATTTTGTAGCTTGTGAGTAGGTAAATGTAGTAAATGGGAGTTCTGTAACCGTAGTGTCGCAGACACAGCTTATGGGAGTTCTGTACCTTGGATACAGGTAAAGCAGCATATAGGAGTTCTGTAACGCTAGTTTAGCAGACACAGCTTTCAGGATTTCTGTAGCTTGGGAGTTGGTAAGTGCAGCATATGGTAGATCTGTAACCCTAGTGTTGCAGACACAGCACACAGGAGTTCTGTGGATTCAGGGTAGGTAAATGCAGCATGTAAAATTTCTGTAACCTATTAGAGAAGGTACAGATTATGAGAGTTTTGTAGCGTGGCAGTTGGTAAATTCACTCAAACGGAGTTCTGAAACACCAGTGCAGCAGACACAGCTTACGGGCATCTGTAGCTTGGGAGTAGGTAAATGCAGTATATGGAAGTTCTATAACCCAAGTGTAGACGACACAGCCTACGGGAGTCCTGTAGCTTGGAAGTAGGTAAATGCAGCGTATGGGAGTTCTGTTATCCTAGTGTAGCAGACACAGCTTATGGGAGTTCTGCCGCCTGGGTGTAGGCAAAAGCAGCATATGGGAATTCTATAACTGCAGTGTAGCAGACAGAGTTGACGAGAGGTCTGTAGCTAGGGAGAAGGAAAATGCAGCATATGTGAGTTCTGTAACACTAGTTTAGCAGACACAGCGTATAGGAGTTCTCTAGCTTCGGAGTAGGTAAATGTAGTAAAGGGAGTTCTGCAACCGTATTGCAGCAGACAGAGCTTACGGCAGTACTGCACCTTGGAAGCAGGTAAATGCGGTATATAGCAGTTGTGTAACCCTAGTGTTGCAGACACAAGTTGCAGGAGTTCTGCACCTTGGGAGTAGGTAAATTCAGTATATGAAGTTCTGTAACCCTAGTGTAGCAGACACAGCTTACGGGAGTTCTGTAGCTTGGGAGTGGGTAAAAGTAGCATATGGCAGCTAACACTATTGTAGCAGAAATCAGCTTAGAGGAATTTTGTAGCTTGTGAGTAGGTAAATGTAGAAAATGGGAGTTCTGTAACCGTATTGCAGCAGACAGAGCTTATGGCAGTACTGCACCTTGGAAGCAGGTAAATGCGGTATATAGCAGTTGTGTAACCCTAGTGTTGCAGACACAAGTTGCAGTAGTTCTGCACCTTGGGAGTAGGTAAATTCAGTATTTGAAGTTCTGTAACTCTAGTGTAGCAGACACAGCTTACGGAAGTTCTGTAGCTTGGGAGTGGGTAAAAGTAGCATATGGCAGCTAACACTATTGTAGCAGAAATCAGCTTAGAGGAATTTTGTAGCTTGTGAGTAGGTACATGTAGTAAATGGGAGTTCTGTAACCGTATTGCAGCAGACAGAGCTTAGGGGAGTGCTATACCTTGGAAGCATGTAAATGCAGTACATAGGTGTTCGGTAATGCTAGTTTAGCAGATAGAGCTTACGGGATTTCTGTAGCTTGGGAGTAGGTAAGTGCAGCAGATGGTAGATCTGTAGCCCAATGAAGCAGACACAGCTTACGGGAGTTCTGTAGCTTAGGAGTATGTGAATTCAGCATGTAAAATTTCTGTAACCCTATTATAGAAGGTACAGATTATGAGAGTTTGTAGCGTGGCAGTTGGTAAATTCACTCAAACGGAGTTCTGTAACACCAGTGCAGCAGACACAGCTTACAGGCATCCGTAGCTTGAGAGTAGGTAAATGCAGCATATGGAAGGTCTATAACCCAAGTGTAGACGACACAGCCTATGGGAGTCCTGCACCTTGGAAGTAGGCAAATGCAGCCTATGGGACTTCTGTTATCCTAGTGTAGCAGACACAGCTCATGGGAGTTCTGCTGCCTGGGTGTAGGCAAATGCAGCATTTCGGAATTCTGTAACCATACTGTAGCAGACACAGCTTTCGGGAGTTCTGTAGCTTGGGAGAAGGTCAATGCACGATATGAGACTTCTGTAACTCTAGTGTATTAGACAGCTTCCGGGAGGTCTAAAGCTTGGGAGAAGGTAAATGCAATAAATAGGAGTTCTGTAACTCTAGTGTATTAGACACAGAATATGGGAGTTCTGTTATCCTAGTGTAGCAGACACAGCTTATGGGAGTTCTGTTATCCTAGCGTAGCAGACACAGCTTATGGGAGTTCTGCCACCTGGGTGTAGGCAAATGCAGCATATGGGAATTCTGTAACCGTAGTGTAGCAGACAGAGTTGACGAGAGGTCTGTAGCTTGGGAGAAGGAAAATGCAGCATGTGTGAGTTCTGTAAGACTAGTTTAGCAGACACAGCGTATAGGAGTTCTGTAGCTTCGGAGTAGGTAAATGTAGTAAATGGGAGTTCTGCAACCGTATTGCAGCAGACACAGCTTACGGGAGTACTCTACCTTGGAAGCAGGTTAATGCAGTATATAGCAGTTGTGTAACCCTAGTGTTGCAGACACAACGTACAGGAGTTCTGCACCTTGGGAGTATGTAAATTCAGTATATGAAGTTCTGTAACCCTAGTGTAGCAGACACAGTTACAGAAGGGCTGTAGCTTGGGAGTTGGTAAATGTAGCATAAGGCATCTCTGTAACACTAGTATAGCAGAAATCAGCTTACAGGAGTTTTGTAGCTTGTGAGTAGGTAAATGTAGTAAATGGGAGTTCTGCAACCGTATTGCTGCAGACAGAGCTTATGGGACTGCTGCACCTTGGAAGCAGGTAAATGCAGTGTAAAGCTGTATAATTCTGTATCTTGGGAGTTGGTAAGTGCAGCATATGGTAGATCTGTAACCCTAGTGTAGCAGACACAGCTTACAGGAGTTCTGTAGCTTGGGAGTAGGTAAATGTAACACTAATGTAGCAGAAAACAGCTTACAGGAATTTTGTAGCTTGTGAGTAGGTAAATGTAGTAAATGGGAGTTCTGTAACCGTAGTGTCGCAGACACAGCTTATGGGAGTTCTGTACCTTGGATACAGGTAAAGCAGCATATAGGAGTTCTGTAACGCTAGTTTAGCAGACACAGCTTTCAGGATTTCTGTAGCTTGGGAGTTGGTAAGTGCAGCATATGGTAGATCTGTAACCCTAGTGTTGCAGACACAGCACACAGGAGTTCTGTGGATTCAGGGTAGGTAAATGCAGCATGTAAAATTTCTGTAACCTATTAGAGAAGGTACAGATTATGAGAGTTTTGTAGCGTGGCAGTTGGTAAATTCACTCAAACGGAGTTCTGAAACACCAGTGCAGCAGACACAGCTTACGGGCATCTGTAGCTTGGGAGTAGGTAAATGCAGTATATGGAAGTTCTATAACCCAAGTGTAGACGACACAGCCTACGGGAGTCCTGTAGCTTGGAAGTAGGTAAATGCAGCGTATGGGAGTTCTGTTATCCTAGTGTAGCAGACACAGCTTATGGGAGTTCTGCCGCCTGGGTGTAGGCAAAAGCAGCATATGGGAATTCTATAACTGCAGTGTAGCAGACAGAGTTGACGAGAGGTCTGTAGCTAGGGAGAAGGAAAATGCAGCATATGTGAGTTCTGTAAGACTAGTTTAGCAGACACAGCGTATAGGAGTTCTCTAGCTTCAGAGTAGGTAAATGTAGTAAAGGGAGTTCTGCAACCGTATTGCAGCAGACAGAGCTTACGGCAGTACTGCACCTTGGAAGCAGGTAAATGCGGTATATAGCAGTTGTGTAACCCTAGTGTTGCAGACACAACTTACAGGAGTTCTGCACCTTGGGAGTAGGTAAATTCAGTATATGAAGTTCTGTAACCCTAGTGTAGCAGACACAGCTTACGGGAGTTCTGTAGCTTGGGAGTGGGTAAAAGTAGCATATGGCAGCTAACACTATTGTAGCAGAAATCAGCTTAGAGGAATTTTGTAGCTTGTGAGTAGGTACATGTAGTAAATGGGAGTTCTGTAACCGTATTGCAGCAGACAGAGCTTATGGCAGTACTGCACCTTGGAAGCAGGTAAATGCGGTATATAGCAGTTGTGTAACCCTAGTGTTGCAGACACAAGTTGCAGTAGTTCTGCACCTTGGGAGTAGGTAAATTCAGTATTTGAAGTTCTGTAACTCTAGTGTAGCAGACACAGCTTACGGAAGTTCTGTAGCTTGGGAGTGGGTAAAAGTAGCATATGGCAGCTAACACTATTGTAGCAGAAATCAGCTTAGAGGAATTTTGTAGCTTGTGAGTAGGTACATGTAGTAAATGGGAGTTCTGTAACCGTATTGCAGCAGACAGAGCTTAGGGGAGTGCTATACCTTGGAAGCATGTAAATGCAGTACATAGGTGTTCGGTAATGCTAGTTTAGCAGATAGAGCTTACGGGATTTCTGTAGCTTGGGAGTAGGTAAGTGCAGCAGATGGTAGATCTGTAGCCCAATGAAGCAGACACAGCTTACGGGAGTTCTGTAGCTTAGGAGTATGTGAATTCAGCATGTAAAATTTCTGTAACCCTATTATAGAAGGTACAGATTATGAGAGTTTGTAGCGTGGCAGTTGGTAAATTCACTCAAACGGAGTTCTGTAACACCAGTGCAGCAGACACAGCTTACAGGCATCCGTAGCTTGAGAGTAGGTAAATGCAGCATATGGAAGGTCTATAACCCAAGTGTAGACGACACAGCCTATGGGAGTCCTGCACCTTGGAAGTAGGCAAATGCAGCCTATGGGACTTCTGTTATCCTAGTGTAGCAGACACAGCTCATGGGAGTTCTGCCGCCTGGGTGTAGGCAAATGCAGCATTTCGGAATTCTGTAACCCTACTGTAGCAGACACAGCTTTCGGGAGTTCTGTAGCTTGGGAGAAGGTCAATGCACGATATGAGACTTCTGTAACTCTAGTGTATTAGACAGCTTCCGGGAGGTCTAAAGCTTGGGAGAAGGTAAATGCAATAAATAGGAGTTCTGTAACTCTAGTGTATTAGACACAGCATATGGGAGTTCTGTTATCCTAGTGTAGCAGACACAGCTTATGGGAGTTCTGTTATCCTAGTGTAGCAGACACAGCTTATGGGAGTTCTGCCTCCTGGGTGTAGGCAAATGCAGCATATGGGAATTCTGTAACCGTAGTGTAGCAGACAGAGTTGACGAGAGGTCTGTAGCTTGGGAGAAGGAAAATGCAGCATGTGTGAGTTCTGTAAGACTAGTTTAGCAGACACAGCGTATAGGAGTTCTGTAGCTTCGGAGTAGGTAAATGTAGTAAATGGGAGTTCTGCAACCGTATTGCAGCAGACACAGCTTACGGGAGTACTATACCTTGGAAGCAGGTAAATGCAGTATATAGCAGTTGTGTAACCCTAGTGTTGCAGACACAACGTACAGGAGTTCTGCACCTTGGGAGTATGTAAATTCAGTATATGAAGTTCTGTAACCCTAGTGTAGCAGACACAGTTACAGAAGGGCTGTAGCTTGGGAGTTGGTAAATGTAGCATAAGGCATCTCTGTAACACTAGTATAGCAGAAATCAGCTTACAGGAGTTTTGTAGCTTGTGAGTAGGTAAATGTAGTAAATGGGAGTTCTGCAACCGTATTGCTGCAGACAGAGCTTATGGGACTGCTGCACCTTGGAAGCAGGTAAATGCAGTGTAAAGCTGTATAATTCTGTATCTTGGGAGTTGGTAAGTGCAGCATATGGTAGATCTGTAACCCTAGTGTAGCAGACACAGCTTACAGGAGTTCTGTAGCTTGGGAGTAGGTAAATGTAACACTAATGTAGCAGAAAACAGCTTACAGGAATTTTGTAGCTTGTGAGTAGGTAAATGTAGTAAATGGGAGTTCTGTAACCGTAGTGTCGCAGACACAGCTTATGGGAGTTCTGTACCTTGGATACAGGTAAAGCAGCATATAGGAGTTCTGTAACGCTAGTTTAGCAGACACAGCTTTCAGGATTTCTGTAGCTTGGGAGTTGGTAAGTGCAGCATATGGTAGATCTGTAACCCTAGTGTTGCAGACACAGCACACAGGAGTTCTGTGGATTCAGGGTAGGTAAATGCAGCATGTAAAATTTCTGTAACCTATTAGAGAAGGTACAGATTATGAGAGTTTTGTAGCGTGGCAGTTGGTAAATTCACTCAAACGGAGTTCTGAAACACCAGTGCAGCAGACACAGCTTACGGGCATCTGTAGCTTGGGAGTAGGTAAATGCAGTATATGGAAGTTCTATAACCCAAGTGTAGACGACACAGCCTACGGGAGTCCTGTAGCTTGGAAGTAGGTAAATGCAGCGTATGGGAGTTCTGTTATCCTAGTGTAGCAGACACAGCTTATGGGAGTTCTGCCGCCTGGGTGTAGGCAAAAGCAGCATATGGGAATTCTATAACTGCAGTGTAGCAGACAGAGTTGACGAGAGGTCTGTAGCTAGGGAGAAGGAAAATGCAGCATATGTGAGTTCTGTAACACTAGTTTAGCAGACACAGCGTATAGGAGTTCTCTAGCTTCGGAGTAGGTAAATGTAGTAAAGGGAGTTCTGCAACCGTATTGCAGCAGACAGAGCTTACGGCAGTACTGCACCTTGGAAGCAGGTAAATGCGGTATATAGCAGTTGTGTAACCCTAGTGTTGCAGACACAACTTACAGGAGTTCTGCACCTTGGGAGTAGGTAAATTCAGTATATGAAGTTCTGTAACCCTAGTGTAGCAGACACAGCTTACGGGAGTTCTGTAGCTTGGGAGTGGGTAAAAGTAGCATATGGCAGCTAACACTATTGTAGCAGAAATCAGCTTAGAGGAATTTTGTAGCTTGTGAGTAGGTACATGTAGTAAATGGGAGTTCTGTAACCGTATTGCAGCAGACAGAGCTTAGGGGAGTGCTATACCTTGGAAGCATGTAAATGCAGTACATAGGTGTTCGGTAATGCTAGTTTAGCAGATAGAGCTTACGGGATTTCTGTAGCTTGGGAGTAGGTAAGTGCAGCAGATGGTAGATCTGTAGCCCAATGAAGCAGACACAGCTTACGGGAGTTCTGTAGCTTAGGAGTATGTGAATTCAGCATGTAAAATTTCTGTAACCCTATTATAGAAGGTACAGATTATGAGAGTTTGTAGCGTGGCAGTTGGTAAATTCACTCAAACGGAGTTCTGTAACACCAGTGCAGCAGACACAGCTTACAGGCATCCGTAGCTTGAGAGTAGGTAAATGCAGCATATGGAAGGTCTATAACCCAAGTGTAGACGACACAGCCTATGGGAGTCCTGCACCTTGGAAGTAGGCAAATGCAGCCTATGGGACTTCTGTTATCCTAGTGTAGCAGACACAGCTCATGGGAGTTCTGCCGCCTGGGTGTAGGCAAATGCAGCATTTCGGAATTCTGTAACCATACTGTAGCAGACACAGCTTTCGGGAGTTCTGTAGCTTGGGAGAAGGTCAATGCACGATATGAGACTTCTGTAACTCTAGTGTATTAGACAGCTTCCGGGAGGTCTAAAGCTTGGGAGAAGGTAAATGCAATAAATAGGAGTTCTGTAACTCTAGTGTATTAGACACAGCATATGGGAGTTCTGTTATCCTAGTGTAGCAGACACAGCTTATGGGAGTTCTGTTATCCTAGTGTAGCAGACACAGCTTATGGGAGTTCTGCCGCCTGGGTGTAGGCAAATGCAGCATATGTGAGTTCTGTAACCCTAGTGTAGCAGACACAGCTTACAGGAGTTCTGTAGCTTGGGAGTAGGTAAATGTAACACTAATGTAGCAGAAAACAGCTTACAGGAATTTTGTAACTTGTGTGTAGGTAAATGTAGTAAATGGGAGTTCTGTAACCGTAGTGTCGCAGGCACAGCTTATGGGAGTTCTGCCGCCTGGGTGTAGGCAAATGCAGCATATGGGAATTCTGTAACCGTAGTGTAGCAGACAGAGTTGACGAGAGGTCTGTAGCTTGGGAGAAGGAAAATGCAGCATGTGTGAGTTCTGTAAGACTAGTTTAGCAGACACAGCGTATAGGAGTTCTGTAGCTTCGGAGTAGGTAAATGTAGTAAATGGGAGTTCTGCAACCGTATTGCAGCAGACACAGCTTACGGGAGTACTCTACCTTGGAAGCAGGTTAATGCAGTATATAGCAGTTGTGTAACCCTAGTGTTGCAGACACAACGTACAGGAGTTCTGCACCTTGGGAGTATGTAAATTCAGTATATGAAGTTCTGTAACCCTAGTGTAGCAGACACAGTTACAGAAGGGCTGTAGCTTGGGAGTTGGTAAATGTAGCATAAGGCATCTCTGTAACACTAGTATAGCAGAAATCAGCTTACAGGAGTTTTGTAGCTTGTGAGTAGGTAAATGTAGTAAATGGGAGTTCTGCAACCGTATTGCTGCAGACAGAGCTTATGGGACTGCTGCACCTTGGAAGCAGGTAAATGCAGTGTAAAGCTGTATAATTCTGTATCTTGGGAGTTGGTAAGTGCAGCATATGGTAGATCTGTAACCCTAGTGTAGCAGACACAGCTTACAGGAGTTCTGTAGCTTGGGAGTAGGTAAATGTAACACTAATGTAGCAGAAAACAGCTTACAGGAATTTTGTAGCTTGTGAGTAGGTAAATGTAGTAAATGGGAGTTCTGTAACCGTAGTGTCGCAGACACAGCTTATGGGAGTTCTGTACCTTGGATACAGGTAAAGCAGCATATAGGAGTTCTGTAACGCTAGTTTAGCAGACACAGCTTTCAGGATTTCTGTAGCTTGGGAGTTGGTAAGTGCAGCATATGGTAGATCTGTAACCCTAGTGTTGCAGACACAGCACACAGGAGTTCTGTGGATTCAGGGTAGGTAAATGCAGCATGTAAAATTTCTGTAACCTATTAGAGAAGGTACAGATTATGAGAGTTTTGTAGCGTGGCAGTTGGTAAATTCACTCAAACGGAGTTCTGAAACACCAGTGCAGCAGACACAGCTTACGGGCATCTGTAGCTTGGGAGTAGGTAAATGCAGTATATGGAAGTTCTATAACCCAAGTGTAGACGACACAGCCTACGGGAGTCCTGTAGCTTGGAAGTAGGTAAATGCAGCGTATGGGAGTTCTGTTATCCTAGTGTAGCAGACACAGCTTATGGGAGTTCTGCCGCCTGGGTGTAGGCAAAAGCAGCATATGGGAATTCTATAACTGCAGTGTAGCAGACAGAGTTGACGAGAGGTCTGTAGCTAGGGAGAAGGAAAATGCAGCATATGTGAGTTCTGTAACACTAGTTTAGCAGACACAGCGTATAGGAGTTCTCTAGCTTCGGAGTAGGTAAATGTAGTAAAGGGAGTTCTGCAACCGTATTGCAGCAGACAGAGCTTACGGCAGTACTGCACCTTGGAAGCAGGTAAATGCGGTATATAGCAGTTGTGTAACCCTAGTGTTGCAGACACAACTTACAGGAGTTCTGCACCTTGGGAGTAGGTAAATTCAGTATATGAAGTTCTGTAACCCTAGTGTAGCAGACACAGCTTACGGGAGTTCTGTAGCTTGGGAGTGGGTAAAAGTAGCATATGGCAGCTAACACTATTGTAGCAGAAATCAGCTTAGAGGAATTTTGTAGCTTGTGAGTAGGTACATGTAGTAAATGGGAGTTCTGTAACCGTATTGCAGCAGACAGAGCTTAGGGGAGTGCTATACCTTGGAAGCATGTAAATGCAGTACATAGGTGTTCGGTAATGCTAGTTTAGCAGATAGAGCTTACGGGATTTCTGTAGCTTGGGAGTAGGTAAGTGCAGCAGATGGTAGATCTGTAGCCCAATGAAGCAGACACAGCTTACGGGAGTTCTGTAGCTTAGGAGTATGTGAATTCAGCATGTAAAATTTCTGTAACCCTATTATAGAAGGTAAAGATTATGAGAGTTTGTAGCGTGGCAGTTGGTAAATTCACTCAAACGGAGTTCTGTAACACCAGTGCAGCAGACACAGCTTACAGGCATCCGTAGCTTGAGAGTAGGTAAATGCAGCATATGGAAGGTCTATAACCCAAGTGTAGACGACACAGCCTATGGGAGTCCTGCACCTTGGAAGTAGGCAAATGCAGCCTATGGGAGTTCTGTTATCCTAGTGTAGCAGACACAGCTCATGGGAGTTCTGCCGCCTGGGTGTAGGCAAATGCAGCATTTCGGAATTCTGTAACCATACTGTAGCAGACACAGCTTTCGGGAGTTCTGTAGCTTGGGAGAAGGTCAATGCACGATATGAGACTTCTGTAACTCTAGTGTATTAGACAGCTTCCGGGAGGTCTAAAGCTTGGGAGAAGGTAAATGCAATAAATAGGAGTTCTGTAACTCTAGTGTATTAGACACAGCATATGGGAGTTCTGTTATCCTAGTGTAGCAGACACAGCTTATGGGAGTTCTGTTATCCTAGTGTAGCAGACACAGCTTATGGGAGTTCTGCCGCCTGGGTGTAGGCAAATGCAGCATATGTGAGTTCTGTAACCCTAGTGTAGCAGACACAGCTTACAGGAGTTCTGTAGCTTGGGAGTAGGTAAATGTAACACTAATGTAGCAGAAAACAGCTTACAGGAATTTTGTAACTTGTGTGTAGGTAAATGTAGTAAATGGGAGTTCTGTAACCGTAGTGTCGCAGGCACAGCTTATGGGAGTTCTGCCGCCTGGGTGTAGGCAAATGCAGCATATGGGAATTCTGTAACCGTAGTGTAGCAGACAGAGTTGACGAGAGGTCTGTAGCTTGGGAGAAGGAAAATGCAGCATGTGTGAGTTCTGTAAGACTAGTTTAGCAGACACAGCGTATAGGAGTTCTGTAGCTTCGGAGTAGGTAAATGTAGTAAATGGGAGTTCTGCAACCGTATTGCAGCAGACACAGCTTACGGGAGTACTCTACCTTGGAAGCAGGTTAATGCAGTATATAGCAGTTGTGTAACCCTAGTGTTGCAGACACAACGTACAGGAGTTCTGCACCTTGGAAGTATGTAAATTCAGTATATGAAGTTCTGTAACCCTAGTGTAGCAGACACAGTTACAGAAGGGCTGTAGCTTGGGAGTTGGTAAATGTAGCATAAGGCATCTCTGTAACACTAGTATAGCAGAAATCAGCTTACAGGAGTTTTGTAGCTTGTGAGTAGGTAAATGTAGTAAATGGGAGTTCTGCAACCGTATTGCTGCAGACAGAGCTTATGGGACTGCTGCACCTTGGAAGCAGGTAAATGCAGTGTAAAGCTGTATAATTCTGTATCTTGGGAGTTGGTAAGTGCAGCATATGGTAGATCTGTAACCCTAGTGTAGCAGACACAGCTTACAGGAGTTCTGTAGCTTGGGAGTAGGTAAATGTAACACTAATGTAGCAGAAAACAGCTTACAGGAATTTTGTAGCTTGTGAGTAGGTAAATGTAGTAAATGGGAGTTCTGTAACCGTAGTGTCGCAGACACAGCTTATGGGAGTTCTGTACCTTGGATACAGGTAAAGCAGCATATAGGAGTTCTGTAACGCTAGTTTAGCAGACACAGCTTTCAGGATTTCTGTAGCTTGGGAGTTGGTAAGTGCAGCATATGGTAGATCTGTAACCCTAGTGTTGCAGACACAGCACACAGGAGTTCTGTGGATTCAGGGTAGGTAAATGCAGCATGTAAAATTTCTGTAACCTATTAGAGAAGGTACAGATTATGAGAGTTTTGTAGCGTGGCAGTTGGTAAATTCACTCAAACGGAGTTCTGAAACACCAGTGCAGCAGACACAGCTTACGGGCATCTGTAGCTTGGGAGTAGGTAAATGCAGTATATGGAAGTTCTATAACCCAAGTGTAGACGACACAGCCTACGGGAGTCCTGTAGCTTGGAAGTAGGTAAATGCAGCGTATGGGAGTTCTGTTATCCTAGTGTAGCAGACACAGCTTATGGGAGTTCTGCCGCCTGGGTGTAGGCAAAAGCAGCATATGGGAATTCTATAACTGCAGTGTAGCAGACAGAGTTGACGAGAGGTCTGTAGCTAGGGAGAAGGAAAATGCAGCATATGTGAGTTCTGTAACACTAGTTTAGCAGACACAGCGTATAGGAGTTCTCTAGCTTCGGAGTAGGTAAATGTAGTAAAGGGAGTTCTGCAACCGTATTGCAGCAGACAGAGCTTACGGCAGTACTGCACCTTGGAAGCAGGTAAATGCGGTATATAGCAGTTGTGTAACCCTAGTGTTGCAGACACAACTTACAGGAGTTCTGCACCTTGGGAGTAGGTAAATTCAGTATATGAAGTTCTGTAACCCTAGTGTAGCAGACACAGCTTACGGGAGTTCTGTAGCTTGGGAGTGGGTAAAAGTAGCATATGGCAGCTAACACTATTGTAGCAGAAATCAGCTTAGAGGAATTTTGTAGCTTGTGAGTAGGTACATGTAGAAAATGGGAGTTCTGTAACCGTATTGCAGCAGACAGAGCTTATGGCAGTACTGCACCTTGGAAGCAGGTAAATGCGGTATATAGCAGTTGTGTAACCCTAGTGTTGCAGACACAAGTTGCAGTAGTTCTGCACCTTGGGAGTAGGTAAATTCAGTATTTGAAGTTCTGTAACTCTAGTGTAGCAGACACAGCTTACGGAAGTTCTGTAGCTTGGGAGTGGGTAAAAGTAGCATATGGCAGCTAACACTATTGTAGCAGAAATCAGCTTAGAGGAATTTTGTAGCTTGTGAGTAGGTACATGTAGTAAATGGGAGTTCTGTAACCGTATTGCAGCAGACAGAGCTTAGGGGAGTGCTATACCTTGGAAGCATGTAAATGCAGTACATAGGTGTTCGGTAATGCTAGTTTAGCAGATAGAGCTTACGGGATTTCTGTAGCTTGGGAGTAGGTAAGTGCAGCAGATGGTAGATCTGTAGCCCAATGAAGCAGACACAGCTTACGGGAGTTCTGTAGCTTAGGAGTATGTGAATTCAGCATGTAAAATTTCTGTAACCCTATTATAGAAGGTACAGATTATGAGAGTTTGTAGCGTGGCAGTTGGTAAATTCACTCAAACGGAGTTCTGTAACACCAGTGCAGCAGACACAGCTTACAGGCATCCGTAGCTTGAGAGTAGGTAAATGCAGCATATGGAAGGTCTATAACCCAAGTGTAGACGACACAGCCTATGGGAGTCCTGCACCTTGGAAGTAGGCAAATGCAGCCTATGGGACTTCTGTTATCCTAGTGTAGCAGACACAGCTCATGGGAGTTCTGCCGCCTGGGTGTAGGCAAATGCAGCATTTCGGAATTCTGTAACCCTACTGTAGCAGACACAGCTTTCGGGAGTTCTGTAGCTTGGGAGAAGGTCAATGCACGATATGAGACTTCTGTAACTCTAGTGTATTAGACAGCTTCCGGGAGGTCTAAAGCTTGGGAGAAGGCAAATGCAATAAATAGGAGTTCTGTAACTCTAGTGTATTAGACACAGCATATGGGAGTTCTGTTATCCTAGTGTAGCAGACACAGCTTATGGGAGTTCTGTTATCCTAGTGTAGCAGACACAGCTTATGGGAGTTCTGCCGCCTGGGTGTAGGCAAATGCAGCATATGGGAATTCTGTAACCGTAGTGTAGCAGACAGAGTTGACGAGAGGTCTGTAGCTTGGGAGAAGGAAAATGCAGCATGTGTGAGTTCTGTAAGACTAGTTTAGCAGACACAGCGTATAGGAGTTCTGTAGCTTCGGAGTAGGTAAATGTAGTAAATGGGAGTTCTGCAACCGTATTGCAGCAGACACAGCTTACGGGAGTACTATACCTTGGAAGCAGGTAAATGCAGTATATAGCAGTTGTGTAACCCTAGTGTTGGAGACACAACGTACAGGAGTTCTGCACCTTGGGAGTATGTAAATTCAGTATATGAAGTTCTGTAACCCTAGTGTAGCAGACACAGTTACAGAAGGGCTGTAGCTTGGGAGTTGGTAAATGTAGCATAAGGCATCTCTGTAACACTAGTATAGCAGAAATCAGCTTACAGGAGTTTTGTAGCTTGTGAGTAGGTAAATGTAGTAAATGGGAGTTCTGCAACCGTATTGCTGCAGACAGAGCTTATGGGACTGCTGCACCTTGGAAGCAGGTAAATGCAGTGTAAAGCTGTATAATTCTGTATCTTGGGAGTTGGTAAGTGCAGCATATGGTAGATCTGTAACCCTAGTGTAGCAGACACAGCTTACAGGAGTTCTGTAGCTTGGGAGTAGGTAAATGTAACACTAATGTAGCAGAAAACAGCTTACAGGAATTTTGTAGCTTGTGAGTAGGTAAATGTAGTAAATGGGAGTTCTGTAACCGTAGTGTCGCAGACACAGCTTATGGGAGTTCTGTACCTTGGATACAGGTAAAGCAGCATATAGGAGTTCTGTAACGCTAGTTTAGCAGACACAGCTTTCAGGATTTCTGTAGCTTGGGAGTTGGTAAGTGCAGCATATGGTAGATCTGTAACCCTAGTGTTGCAGACACAGCACACAGGAGTTCTGTGGATTCAGGGTAGGTAAATGCAGCATGTAAAATTTCTGTAACCTATTAGAGAAGGTACAGATTATGAGAGTTTTGTAGCGTGGCAGTTGGTAAATTCACTCAAACGGAGTTCTGAAACACCAGTGCAGCAGACACAGCTTACGGGCATCTGTAGCTTGGGAGTAGGTAAATGCAGTATATGGAAGTTCTATAACCCAAGTGTAGACGACACAGCCTACGGGAGTCCTGTAGCTTGGAAGTAGGTAAATGCAGCGTATGGGAGTTCTGTTATCCTAGTGTAGCAGACACAGCTTATGGGAGTTCTGCCGCCTGGGTGTAGGCAAAAGCAGCATATGGGAATTCTATAACTGCAGTGTAGCAGACAGAGTTGACGAGAGGTCTGTAGCTAGGGAGAAGGAAAATGCAGCATATGTGAGTTCTGTAACACTAGTTTAGCAGACACAGCGTATAGGAGTTCTCTAGCTTCGGAGTAGGTAAATGTAGTAAAGGGAGTTCTGCAACCGTATTGCAGCAGACAGAGCTTACGGCAGTACTGCACCTTGGAAGCAGGTAAATGCGGTATATAGCAGTTGTGTAACCCTAGTGTTGCAGACACAAGTTGCAGGAGTTCTGCACCTTGGGAGTAGGTAAATTCAGTATATGAAGTTCTGTAACCCTAGTGTAGCAGACACAGCTTACGGGAGTTCTGTAGCTTGGGAGTGGGTAAAAGTAGCATATGGCAGCTAACACTATTGTAGCAGAAATCAGCTTAGAGGAATTTTGTAGCTTGTGAGTAGGTAAATGTAGAAAATGGGAGTTCTGTAACCGTATTGCAGCAGACAGAGCTTATGGCAGTACTGCACCTTGGAAGCAGGTAAATGCGGTATATAGCAGTTGTGTAACCCTAGTGTTGCAGACACAAGTTGCAGTAGTTCTGCACCTTGGGAGTAGGTAAATTCAGTATTTGAAGTTCTGTAACTCTAGTGTAGCAGACACAGCTTACGGAAGTTCTGTAGCTTGGGAGTGGGTAAAAGTAGCATATGGCAGCTAACACTATTGTAGCAGAAATCAGCTTAGAGGAATTTTGTAGCTTGTGAGTAGGTACATGTAGTAAATGGGAGTTCTGTAACCGTATTGCAGCAGACAGAGCTTAGGGGAGTGCTATACCTTGGAAGCACGTAAATGCAGTACATAGGTGTTCGGTAATGCTAGTTTAGCAGATAGAGCTTACGGGATTTCTGTAGCTTGGGAGTAGGTAAGTGCAGCAGATGGTAGATCTGTAGCCCAATGAAGCAGACACAGCTTACGGGAGTTCTGTAGCTTAGGAGTATGTGAATTCAGCATGTAAAATTTCTGTAACCCTATTATAGAAGGTACAGATTATGAGAGTTTGTAGCGTGGCAGTTGGTAAATTCACTCAAACGGAGTTCTGTAACACCAGTGCAGCAGACACAGCTTACAGGCATCCGTAGCTTGAGAGTAGGTAAATGCAGCATATGGAAGGTCTATAACCCAAGTGTAGACGACACAGCCTATGGGAGTCCTGCACCTTGGAAGTAGGCAAATGCAGCCTATGGGACTTCTGTTATCCTAGTGTAGCAGACACAGCTCATGGGAGTTCTGCCGCCTGGGTGTAGGCAAATGCAGCATTTCGGAATTCTGTAACCATACTGTAGCAGACACAGCTTTCGGGAGTTCTGTAGCTTGGGAGAAGGTCAATGCACGATATGAGACTTCTGTAACTCTAGTGTATTAGACAGCTTCCGGGAGGTCTAAAGCTTGGGAGAAGGTAAATGCAATAAATAGGAGTTCTGTAACTCTAGTGTATTAGACACAGCATATGGGAGTTCTGTTATCCTAGTGTAGCAGACACAGCTTATGGGAGTTCTGTTATCCTAGTGTAGCAGACACAGCTTATGGGAGTTCTGCCGCCTGGGTGTAGGCAAATGCAGCATATGGGAATTCTGTAACCGTAGTGTAGCAGACAGAGTTGACGAGAGGTCTGTAGCTTGGGAGAAGGAAAATGCAGCATGTGTGAGTTCTGTAAGACTAGTTTAGCAGACACAGCGTATAGGAGTTCTGTAGCTTCGGAGTAGGTAAATGTAGTAAATGGGAGTTCTGCAACCGTATTGCAGCAGACACAGCTTACGGGAGTACTATACCTTGGAAGCAGGTAAATGCAGTATATAGCAGTTGTGTAACCCTAGTGTTGCAGACACAACGTACAGGAGTTCTGCACCTTGGGAGTATGTAAATTCAGTATATGAAGTTCTGTAACCCTAGTGTAGCAGACACAGTTACAGAAGGGCTGTAGCTTGGGAGTTGGTAAATGTAGCATAAGGCATCTCTGTAACACTAGTATAGCAGAAATCAGCTTACAGGAGTTTTGTAGCTTGTGAGTAGGTAAATGTAGTAAATGGGAGTTCTGCAACCGTATTGCTGCAGACAGAGCTTATGGGACTGCTGCACCTTGGAAGCAGGTAAATGCAGTGTAAAGCTGTATAATTCTGTATCTTGGGAGTTGGTAAGTGCAGCATATGGTAGATCTGTAACCCTAGTGTAGCAGACACAGCTTACAGGAGTTCTGTAGCTTGGGAGTAGGTAAATGTAACACTAATGTAGCAGAAAACAGCTTACAGGAATTTTGTAGCTTGTGAGTAGGTAAATGTAGTAAATGGGAGTTCTGTAACCGTAGTGTCGCAGACACAGCTTATGGGAGTTCTGTACCTTGGATACAGGTAAAGCAGCATATAGGAGTTCTGTAACGCTAGTTTAGCAGACACAGCTTTCAGGATTTCTGTAGCTTGGGAGTTGGTAAGTGCAGCATATGGTAGATCTGTAACCCTAGTGTTGCAGACACAGCACACAGGAGTTCTGTGGATTCAGGGTAGGTAAATGCAGCATGTAAAATTTCTGTAACCTATTAGAGAAGGTACAGATTATGAGAGTTTTGTAGCGTGGCAGTTGGTAAATTCACTCAAACGGAGTTCTGAAACACCAGTGCAGCAGACACAGCTTACGGGCATCTGTAGCTTGGGAGTAGGTAAATGCAGTATATGGAAGTTCTATAACCCAAGTGTAGACGACACAGCCTACGGGAGTCCTGTAGCTTGGAAGTAGGTAAATGCAGCGTATGGGAGTTCTGTTATCCTAGTGTAGCAGACACAGCTTATGGGAGTTCTGCCGCCTGGGTGTAGGCAAAAGCAGCATATGGGAATTCTATAACTGCAGTGTAGCAGACAGAGTTGACGAGAGGTCTGTAGCTAGGGAGAAGGAAAATGCAGCATATGTGAGTTCTGTAACACTAGTTTAGCAGACACAGCGTATAGGAGTTCTCTAGCTTCGGAGTAGGTAAATGTAGTAAAGGGAGTTCTGCAACCGTATTGCAGCAGACAGAGCTTACGGCAGTACTGCACCTTGGAAGCAGGTAAATGCGGTATATAGCAGTTGTGTAACCCTAGTGTTGCAGACACAAGTTGCAGGAGTTCTGCACCTTGGGAGTAGGTAAATTCAGTATATGAAGTTCTGTAACCCTAGTGTAGCAGACACAGCTTACGGGAGTTCTGTAGCTTGGGAGTGGGTAAAAGTAGCATATGGCAGCTAACACTATTGTAGCAGAAATCAGCTTAGAGGAATTTTGTAGCTTGTGAGTAGGTAAATGTAGAAAATGGGAGTTCTGTAACCGTATTGCAGCAGACAGAGCTTATGGCAGTACTGCACCTTGGAAGCAGGTAAATGCGGTATATAGCAGTTGTGTAACCCTAGTGTTGCAGACACAACGTACAGGAGTTCTGCACCTTGGGAGTAGGTAAATTCAGTATATGAAGTTCTGTAACCCTAGTGTAGCAGACACAGTTACAGAAGGGCTGTAGCTTGGGAGTTGGTAAATGTAGCATAAGGCATCTCTGTAACACTAGTATAGCAGAAATCAGCTTACAGGAGTTTTGTAGCTTGTGAGTAGGTAAATGTAGAAAATGGGAGTTCTGTAACCGTATTGCAGCAGACAGAGCTTATGGCAGTACTGCACCTTGGAAGCAGGTAAATGCGGTATATAGCAGTTGTGTAACCCTAGTGTTGCAGACACAAGTTGCAGTAGTTCTGCACCTTGGGAGTAGGTAAATTCAGTATTTAAGTTCTGTAACTCTAGTGTAGCAGACACAGCTTACGGAAGTTCTGTAGCTTGGGAGTGGGTAAAAGTAGCATATGGCAGCTAACACTATTGTAGCAGAAATCAGCTTAGAGGAATTTTGTAGCTTGTGAGTAGGTACATGTAGTAAATGGGAGTTCTGTAACCGTATTGCAGCAGACAGAGCTTAGGGGAGTGCTATACCTTGGAAGCATGTAAATGCAGTACATAGGTGTTCGGTAATGCTAGTTTAGCAGATAGAGCTTACGGGATTTCTGTAGCTTGGGAGTAGGTAAGTGCAGCAGATGGTAGATCTGTAGCCCAATGAAGCAGACACAGCTTACGGGAGTTCTGTAGCTTAGGAGTATGTGAATTCAGCATGTAAAATTTCTGTAACCCTATTAGAGAAGGTACAGATTATGAGAGTTTGTAGCGTGGCAGTTGGTAAATTCACTCAAACGGAGTTCTGTAACACCAGTGCAGCAGACACAGCTTACAGGCATCCGTAGCTTGAGAGTAGGTAAATGCAGCATATGGAAGGTCTATAACCCAAGTGTAGACGACACAGCCTATGGGAGTCCTGCACCTTGGAAGTAGGCAAATGCAGCCTATGGGACTTCTGTTATCCTAGTGTAGCAGACACAGCTCATGGGAGTTCTGCCGCCTGGGTGTAGGCAAATGCAGCATTTCGGAATTCTGTAACCCTACTGTAGCAGACACAGCTTTCGGGAGTTCTGTAGCTTGGGAGAAGGTCAATGCACGATATGAGACTTCTGTAACTCTAGTGTATTAGACAGCTTCCGGGAGGTCTAAAGCTTGGGAGAAGGTAAATGCAATAAATAGGAGTTCTGTAACTCTAGTGTATTAGACACAGCATATGGGAGTTCTGTTATCCTAGTGTAGCAGACACAGCTTATGGGAGTTCTGTTATCCTAGTGTAGCAGACACAGCTTATGGGAGTTCTGCCGCCTGGGTGTAGGCAAATGCAGCATATGGGAATTCTGTAACCGTAGTGTAGCAGACAGAGTTGACGAGAGGTCTGTAGCTTGGGAGAAGGAAAATGCAGCATGTGTGAGTTCTGTAAGACTAGTTTAGCAGACACAGCGTATAGGAGTTCTGTAGCTTCGGAGTAGGTAAATGTAGTAAATGGGAGTTCTGCAACCGTATTGCAGCAGACACAGCTTACGGGAGTACTATACCTTGGAAGCAGGTAAATGCAGTATATAGCAGTTGTGTAACCCTAGTGTTGCAGACACAACGTACAGGAGTTCTGCACCTTGGGAGTATGTAAATTCAGTATATGAAGTTCTGTAACCCTAGTGTAGCAGACACAGTTACAGAAGGGCTGTAGCTTGGGAGTTGGTAAATGTAGCATAAGGCATCTCTGTAACACTAGTATAGCAGAAATCAGCTTACAGGAGTTTTGTAGCTTGTGAGTAGGTAAATGTAGTAAATGGGAGTTCTGCAACCGTATTGCTAAAGACAGAGCTTATGGGACTGCTGCACCTTGGAAGCAGGTAAATGCAGTGTAAAGCTGTATAATTCTGTATCTTGGGAGTTGGTAAGTGCAGCATATGGTAGATCTGTAACCCTAGTGTAGCAGACACAGCTTACAGGAGTTCTGTAGCTTGGGAGTAGGTAAATGTAACACTAATGTAGCAGAAAACAGCTTACAGGAATTTTGTAGCTTGTGAGTAGGTAAATGTAGTAAATGGGAGTTCTGTAACCGTAGTGTCGCAGACACAGCTTATGGGAGTTCTGTACCTTGGATACAGGTAAAGCAGCATATAGGAGTTCTGTAACGCTAGTTTAGCAGACACAGCTTTCAGGATTTCTGTAGCTTGGGAGTTGGTAAGTGCAGCATATGGTAGATCTGTAACCCTAGTGTTGCAGACACAGCACACAGGAGTTCTGTGGATTCAGGGTAGGTAAATGCAGCATGTAAAATTTCTGTAACCTATTAGAGAAGGTACAGATTATGAGAGTTTTGTAGCGTGGCAGTTGGTAAATTCACTCAAACGGAGTTCTGAAACACCAGTGCAGCAGACACAGCTTACGGGCATCTGTAGCTTGGGAGTAGGTAAATGCAGTATATGGAAGTTCTATAACCCAAGTGTAGACGACACAGCCTACGGGAGTCCTGTAGCTTGGAAGTAGGTAAATGCAGCGTATGGGAGTTCTGTTATCCTAGTGTAGCAGACACAGCTTATGGGAGTTCTGCCGCCTGGGTGTAGGCAAAAGCAGCATATGGGAATTCTATAACTGCAGTGTAGCAGACAGAGTTGACGAGAGGTCTGTAGCTAGGGAGAAGGAAAATGCAGCATATGTGAGTTCTGTAACACTAGTTTAGCAGACACAGCGTATAGGAGTTCTCTAGCTTCGGAGTAGGTAAATGTAGTAAAGGGAGTTCTGCAACCGTATTGCAGCAGACAGAGCTTACGGCAGTACTGCACCTTGGAAGCAGGTAAATGCGGTATATAGCAGTTGTGTAACCCTAGTGTTGCAGACACAAGTTGCAGGAGTTCTGCACCTTGGGAGTAGGTAAATTCAGTATATGAAGTTCTGTAACCCTAGTGTAGCAGACACAGCTTACGGGAGTTCTGTAGCTTGGGAGTGGGTAAAAGTAGCATATGGCAGCTAACACTATTGTAGCAGAAATCAGCTTAGAGGAATTTTGTAGCTTGTGAGTAGGTAAATGTAGAAAATGGGAGTTCTGTAACCGTATTGCAGCAGACAGAGCTTATGGCAGTACTGCACCTTGGAAGCAGGTAAATGCGGTATATAGCAGTTGTGTAACCCTAGTGTTGCAGACACAACGTACAGGAGTTCTGCACCTTGGGAGTAGGTAAATTCAGTATATGAAGTTCTGTAACCCTAGTGTAGCAGACACAGTTACAGAAGGGCTGTAGCTTGGGAGTTGGTAAATGTAGCATAAGGCATCTCTGTAACACTAGTATAGCAGAAATCAGCTTACAGGAGTTTTGTAGCTTGTGAGTAGGTAAATGTAGAAAATGGGAGTTCTGTAACCGTATTGCAGCAGACAGAGCTTATGGCAGTACTGCACCTTGGAAGCAGGTAAATGCGGTATATAGCAGTTGTGTAACCCTAGTGTTGCAGACACAACTTACAGGAGTTCTGCACCTTGGGAGTAGGTAAATTCAGTATATGAAGTTCTGTAACTCTAGTGTAGCAGACACAGCTTACGGAAGTTCTGTAGCTTGGGAGTGGGTAAAAGTAGCATATGGCAGCTAACACTATTGTAGCAGAAATCAGCTTAGAGGAATTTTGTAGCTTGTGAGTAGGTACATGTAGTAAATGGGAGTTCTGTAACCGTATTGCAGCAGACAGAGCTTAGGGGAGTGCTATACCTTGGAAGCATGTAAATGCAGTACATAGGTGTTCGGTAATGCTAGTTTAGCAGATAGAGCTTACGGGATTTCTGTAGCTTGGGAGTAGGTAAGTGCAGCAGATGGTAGATCTGTAGCCCAATGAAGCAGACACAGCTTACGGGAGTTCTGTAGCTTAGGAGTATGTGAATTCAGCATGTAAAATTTCTGTAACCCTATTATAGAAGGTACAGATTATGAGAGTTTGTAGCATGGCAGTTGGTAAATTCACTCAAACGGAGTTCTGTAACAGCAGTGCAGCAGACACAGCTTACAGGCATCCGTAGCTTGAGAGTAGGTAAATGCAGCATATGGAAGGTCTATAACCCAAGTGTAGACGACACAGCCTACGGGAGTCCTGCACCTTGGAAGTAGGCAAATGCAGCCTATGGGACTTCTGTTATCCTAGTGTAGCAGACACAGCTCATGGGAGTTCTGCCGCCTGGGTGTAGGCAAATGCAGCATTTCGGAATTCTGTAACCCTACTGTAGCAGACACAGCTTTCGGGAGTTCTGTAGCTTGGGAGAAGGTCAATGCACGATATGAGACTTCTGTAACTCTAGTGTATTAGACAGCTTCCGGGAGGTCTAAAGCTTGGGAGAAGGTAAATGCAATAAATAGGAGTTCTGTAACTCTAGTGTATTAGACACAGCATATGGGAGTTCTGTTATCCTAGTGTAGCAGACACAGCTTATGGGAGTTCTGTTATCCTAGTGTAGCAGACACAGCTTATGGGAGTTCTGCCGCCTGGGTGTAGGCAAATGCAGCATATGGGAATTCTGTAACCGTAGTGTAGCAGACAGAGTTGACGAGAGGTCTGTAGCTTGGGAGAAGGAAAATGCAGCATGTGTGAGTTCTGTAAGACTAGTTTAGCAGACACAGCGTATAGGAGTTCTGTAGCTTCGGAGTAGGTAAATGTAGTAAATGGGAGTTCTGCAACCGTATTGCAGCAGACACAGCTTACGGGAGTACTCTACCTTGGAAGCAGGTTAATGCAGTATATAGCAGTTGTGTAACCCTAGTGTTGCAGACACAACGTACAGGAGTTCTGCACCTTGGGAGTATGTAAATTCAGTATATGAAGTTCTGTAACCCTAGTGTAGCAGACACAGTTACAGAAGGGCTGTAGCTTGGGAGTTGGTAAATGTAGCATAAGGCATCTCTGTAACACTAGTATAGCAGAAATCAGCTTACAGGAGTTTTGTAGCTTGTGAGTAGGTAAATGTAGTAAATGGGAGTTCTGCAACCGTATTGCTGCAGACAGAGCTTATGGGACTGCTGCACCTTGGAAGCAGGTAAATGCAGTGTAAAGCTGTATAATTCTGTATCTTGGGAGTTGGTAAGTGCAGCATATGGTAGATCTGTAACCCTAGTGTAGCAGACACAGCTTACAGGAGTTCTGTAGCTTGGGAGTAGGTAAATGTAACACTAATGTAGCAGAAAACAGCTTACAGGAATTTTGTAGCTTGTGAGTAGGTAAATGTAGTAAATGGGAGTTCTGTAACCGTAGTGTCGCAGACACAGCTTATGGGAGTTCTGTACCTTGGATACAGGTAAAGCAGCATATAGGAGTTCTGTAACGCTAGTTTAGCAGACACAGCTTTCAGGATTTCTGTAGCTTGGGAGTTGGTAAGTGCAGCATATGGTAGATCTGTAACCCTAGTGTTGCAGACACAGCACACAGGAGTTCTGTGGATTCAGGGTAGGTAAATGCAGCATGTAAAATTTCTGTAACCTATTAGAGAAGGTACAGATTATGAGAGTTTTGTAGCGTGGCAGTTGGTAAATTCACTCAAACGGAGTTCTGAAACACCAGTGCAGCAGACACAGCTTACGGGCATCTGTAGCTTGGGAGTAGGTAAATGCAGTATATGGAAGTTCTATAACCCAAGTGTAGACGACACAGCCTACGGGAGTCCTGTAGCTTGGAAGTAGGTAAATGCAGCGTATGGGAGTTCTGTTATCCTAGTGTAGCAGACACAGCTTATGGGAGTTCTGCCGCCTGGGTGTAGGCAAAAGCAGCATATGGGAATTCTATAACTGTAGTGTAGCAGACAGAGTTGACGAGAGGTCTGTAGCTAGGGAGAAGGAAAATGCAGCATATGTGAGTTCTGTAACACTAGTTTAGCAGACACAGCGTATAGGAGTTCTCTAGCTTCGGAGTAGGTAAATGTAGTAAAGGGAGTTCTGCAACCGTATTGCAGCAGACAGAGCTTACGGCAGTACTGCACCTTGGAAGCAGGTAAATGCGGTATATAGCAGTTGTGTAACCCTAGTGTTGCAGACACAAGTTGCAGGAGTTCTGCACCTTGGGAGTAGGTAAATTCAGTATATGAAGTTCTGTAACCCTAGTGTAGCAGACACAGCTTACGGGAGTTCTGTAGCTTGGGAGTGGGTAAAAGTAGCATATGGCAGCTAACACTATTGTAGCAGAAATCAGCTTAGAGGAATTTTGTAGCTTGTGAGTAGGTAAATGTAGAAAATGGGAGTTCTGTAACCGTATTGCAGCAGACAGAGCTTATGGCAGTACTGCACCTTGGAAGCAGGTAAATGCGGTATATAGCAGTTGTGTAACCCTAGTGTTGCAGACACAACGTACAGGAGTTCTGCACCTTGGGAGTAGGTAAATTCAGTATATGAAGTTCTGTAACCCTAGTGTAGCAGACAAAGTTACAGAAGGGCTGTAGCTTGGGAGTTGGTAAATGTAGCATAAGGCATCTCTGTAACACTAGTATAGCAGAAATCAGCTTACAGGAGTTTTGTAGCTTGTGAGTAGGTAAATGTAGAAAATGGGAGTTCTGTAACCGTATTGCAGCAGACAGAGCTTATGGCAGTACTGCACCTTGGAAGCAGGTAAATGCGGTATATAGCAGTTGTGTAACCCTAGTGTTGCAGACACAAGTTGCAGTAGTTCTGCACCTTGGGAGTAGGTAAATTCAGTATTTAAGTTCTGTAACTCTAGTGTAGCAGACACAGCTTACGGAAGTTCTGTAGCTTGGGAGTGGGTAAAAGTAGCATATGGCAGCTAACACTATTGTAGCAGAAATCAGCTTAGAGGAATTTTGTAGCTTGTGAGTAGGTACATGTAGTAAATGGGAGTTCTGTAACCGTATTGCAGCAGACAGAGCTTAGGGGAGTGCTATACCTTGGAAGCATGTAAATGCAGTACATAGGTGTTCGGTAATGCTAGTTTAGCAGATAGAGCTTATGGGATTTCTGTAGCTTGGGAGTAGGTAAGTGCAGCAGATGGTAGATCTGTAGCCCAATGAAGCAGACACAGCTTACGGGAGTTCTGTAGCTTAGGAGTATGTGAATTCAGCATGTAAAATTTCTGTAACCCTATTAGAGAAGGTACAGATTATGAGAGTTTGTAGCGTGGCAGTTGGTAAATTCACTCAAACGGAGTTCTGTAACACCAGTGCAGCAGACACAGCTTACAGGCATCCGTAGCTTGAGAGTAGGTAAATGCAGCATATGGAAGGTCTATAACCCAAGTGTAGACGACACAGCCTATGGGAGTCCTGCACCTTGGAAGTAGGCAAATGCAGCCTATGGGACTTCTGTTATCCTAGTGTAGCAGACACAGCTCATGGGAGTTCTGCCGCCTGGGTGTAGGCAAATGCAGCATTTCGGAATTCTGTAACCCTACTGTAGCAGACACAGCTTTCGGGAGTTCTGTAGCTTGGGAGAAGGTCAATGCACGATATGAGACTTCTGTAACTCTAGTGTATTAGACAGCTTCCGGGAGGTCTAAAGCTTGGGAGAAGGTAAATGCAATAAATAGGAGTTCTGTAACTCTAGTGTATTAGACACAGCATATGGGAGTTCTGTTATCCTAGTGTAGCAGACACAGCTTATGGGAGTTCTGTTATCCTAGTGTAGCAGACACAGCTTATGGGAGTTCTGCCGCCTGGGTGTAGGCAAATGCAGCATATGGGAATTCTGTAACCGTAGTGTAGCAGACAGAGTTGACGAGAGGTCTGTAGCTTGGGAGAAGGAAAATGCAGCATGTGTGAGTTCTGTAAGACTAGTTTAGCAGACACAGCGTATAGGAGTTCTGTAGCTTCGGAGTAGGTAAATGTAGTAAATGGGAGTTCTGCAACCGTATTGCAGCAGACACAGCTTACGGGAGTACTATACCTTGGAAGCAGGTAAATGCAGTATATAGCAGTTGTGTAACCCTAGTGTTGCAGACACAACGTACAGGAGTTCTGCACCTTGGGAGTATGTAAATTCAGTATATGAAGTTCTGTAACCCTAGTGTAGCAGACACAGTTACAGAAGGGCTGTAGCTTGGGAGTTGGTAAATGTAGCATAAGGCATCTCTGTAACACTAGTATAGAGGAAATCAGCTTACAGGAGTTTTGTAGCTTGTGAGTAGGTAAATGTAGTAAATGGGAGTTCTGCAACCGTATTGCTGCAGACAGAGCTTATGGGACTGCTGCACCTTGGAAGCAGGTAAATGCAGTGTAAAGCTGTATAATTCTGTATCTTGGGAGTTGGTAAGTGCAGCATATGGTAGATCTGTAACCCTAGTGTAGCAGACACAGCTTACAGGAGTTCTGTAGCTTGGGAGTAGGTAAATGTAACACTAATGTAGCAGAAAACAGCTTACAGGAATTTTGTAGCTTGTGAGTAGGTAAATGTAGTAAATGGGAGTTCTGTAACCGTAGTGTCGCAGACACAGCTTATGGGAGTTCTGTACCTTGGATACAGGTAAAGCAGCATATAGGAGTTCTGTAACGCTAGTTTAGCAGACACAGCTTTCAGGATTTCTGTAGCTTGGGAGTTGGTAAGTGCAGCATATGGTAGATCTGTAACCCTAGTGTTGCAGACACAGCACACAGGAGTTCTGTGGATTCAGGGTAGGTAAATGCAGCATGTAAAATTTCTGTAACCTATTAGAGAAGGTACAGATTATGAGAGTTTTGTAGCGTGGCAGTTGGTAAATTCACTCAAACGGAGTTCTGAAACACCAGTGCAGCAGACACAGCTTACGGGCATCTGTAGCTTGGGAGTAGGTAAATGCAGTATATGGAAGTTCTATAACCCAAGTGTAGACGACACAGCCTACGGGAGTCCTGTAGCTTGGAAGTAGGTAAATGCAGCGTATGGGAGTTCTGTTATCCTAGTGTAGCAGACACAGCTTATGGGAGTTCTGCCGCCTGGGTGTAGGCAAAAGCAGCATATGGGAATTCTATAACTGTAGTGTAGCAGACAGAGTTGACGAGAGGTCTGTAGCTAGGGAGAAGGAAAATGCAGCATATGTGAGTTCTGTAACACTAGTTTAGCAGACACAGCGTATAGGAGTTCTCTAGCTTCGGAGTAGGTAAATGTAGTAAAGGGAGTTCTGCAACCGTATTGCAGCAGACAGAGCTTACGGCAGTACTGCACCTTGGAAGCAGGTAAATGCGGTATATAGCAGTTGTGTAACCCTAGTGTTGCAGACACAAGTTGCAGGAGTTCTGCACCTTGGGAGTAGGTAAATTCAGTATATGAAGTTCTGTAACCCTAGTGTAGCAGACACAGCTTACGGGAGTTCTGTAGCTTGGGAGTGGGTAAAAGTAGCATATGGCAGCTAACACTATTGTAGCAGAAATCAGCTTAGAGGAATTTTGTAGCTTGTGAGTAGGTAAATGTAGAAAATGGGAGTTCTGTAACCGTATTGCAGCAGACAGAGCTTATGGCAGTACTGCACCTTGGAAGCAGGTAAATGCGGTATATAGCAGTTGTGTAACCCTAGTGTTGCAGACACAACGTACAGGAGTTCTGCACCTTGGGAGTAGGTAAATTCAGTATATGAAGTTCTGTAACCCTAGTGTAGCAGACAAAGTTACAGAAGGGCTGTAGCTTGGGAGTTGGTAAATGTAGCATAAGGCATCTCTGTAACACTAGTATAGCAGAAATCAGCTTACAGGAGTTTTGTAGCTTGTGAGTAGGTAAATGTAGAAAATGGGAGTTCTGTAACCGTATTGCAGCAGACAGAGCTTATGGCAGTACTGCACCTTGGAAGCAGGTAAATGCGGTATATAGCAGTTGTGTAACCCTAGTGTTGCAGACACAAGTTGCAGTAGTTCTGCACCTTGGGAGTAGGTAAATTCAGTATTTAAGTTCTGTAACTCTAGTGTAGCAGACACAGCTTACGGAAGTTCTGTAGCTTGGGAGTGGGTAAAAGTAGCATATGGCAGCTAACACTATTGTAGCAGAAATCAGCTTAGAGGAATTTTGTAGCTTGTGAGTAGGTACATGTAGTAAATGGGAGTTCTGTAACCGTATTGCAGCAGACAGAGCTTAGGGGAGTGCTATACCTTGGAAGCATGTAAATGCAGTACATAGGTGTTCGGTAATGCTAGTTTAGCAGATAGAGCTTATGGGATTTCTGTAGCTTGGGAGTAGGTAAGTGCAGCAGATGGTAGATCTGTAGCCCAATGAAGCAGACACAGCTTACGGGAGTTCTGTAGCTTAGGAGTATGTGAATTCAGCATGTAAAATTTCTGTAACCCTATTAGAGAAGGTACAGATTATGAGAGTTTGTAGCGTGGCAGTTGGTAAATTCACTCAAACGGAGTTCTGTAACACCAGTGCAGCAGACACAGCTTACAGGCATCCGTAGCTTGAGAGTAGGTAAATGCAGCATATGGAAGGTCTATAACCCAAGTGTAGACGACACAGCCTATGGGAGTCCTGCACCTTGGAAGTAGGCAAATGCAGCCTATGGGACTTCTGTTATCCTAGTGTAGCAGACACAGCTCATGGGAGTTCTGCCGCCTGGGTGTAGGCAAATGCAGCATTTCGGAATTCTGTAACCATACTGTAGCAGACACAGCTTTCGGGAGTTCTGTAGCTTGGGAGAAGGTCAATGCACGATATGAGACTTCTGTAACTCTAGTGTATTAGACAGCTTCCGGGAGGTCTAAAGCTTGGGAGAAGGTAAATGCAATAAATAGGAGTTCTGTAACTCTAGTGTATTAGACACAGCATATGGGAGTTCTGTTATCCTAGTGTAGCAGACACAGCTTATGGGAGTTCTGTTATCCTAGTGTAGCAGACACAGCTTATGGGAGTTCTGCCGCCTGGGTGTAGGCAAATGCAGCATATGGGAATTCTGTAACCGTAGTGTAGCAGACAGAGTTGACGAGAGGTCTGTAGCTTGGGAGAAGGAAAATGCAGCATGTGTGAGTTCTGTAAGACTAGTTTAGCAGACACAGCGTATAGGAGTTCTGTAGCTTCGGAGTAGGTAAATGTAGTAAATGGGAGTTCTGCAACCGTATTGCAGCAGACACAGCTTACGGGAGTACTATACCTTGGAAGCAGGTAAATGCAGTATATAGCAGTTGTGTAACCCTAGTGTTGCAGACACAACGTACAGGAGTTCTGCACCTTGGGAGTAGGTAAATTCAGTATATGAAGTTCTGTAACCCTAGTGTAGCAGACACAGTTACAGAAGGGCTGTAGCTTGGGAGTTGGTAAATGTAGCATAAGGCATCTCTGTAACACTAGTATAGCAGAAATCAGCTTACAGGAGTTTTGTAGCTTGTGAGTAGGTAAATGTAGTAAATGGGAGTTCTGCAACCGTATTGCTGCAGACAGAGCTTATGGGACTGCTGCACCTTGGAAGCAGGTAAATGCAGTGTAAAGCTGTATAATTCTGTATCTTGGGAGTTGGTAAGTGCAGCATATGGTAGATCTGTAACCCTAGTGTAGCAGACACAGCTTACAGGAGTTCTGTAGCTTGCGAGTAGGTAAATGTAACACTAATGTAGCAGAAAACAGCTTACAGGAATTTTGTAGCTTGTGAGTAGGTAAATGTAGTAAATGGGAGTTCTGTAACCGTAGTGTCGCAGACACAGCTTATGGGAGTTCTGTACCTTGGATACAGGTAAAGCAGCATATAGGAGTTCTGTAACGCTAGTTTAGCAGACACAGCTTTCAGGATTTCTGTAGCTTGGGAGTTGGTAAGTGCAGCATATGGTAGATCTGTAACCCTAGTGTTGCAGACACAGCACACAGGAGTTCTGTGGATTCAGGGTAGGTAAATGCAGCATGTAAAATTTCTGTAACCTATTAGAGAAGGTACAGATTATGAGAGTTTTGTAGCGTGGCAGTTGGTAAATTCACTCAAACGGAGTTCTGAAACACCAGTGCAGCAGACACAGCTTACGGGCATCTGTAGCTTGGGAGTAGGTAAATGCAGTATATGGAAGTTCTATAACCCAAGTGTAGACGACACAGCCTACGGGAGTCCTGTAGCTTGGAAGTAGGTAAATGCAGCGTATGGGAGTTCTGTTATCCTAGTGTAGCAGACACAGCTTATGGGAGTTCTGCCGCCTGGGTGTAGGCAAAAGCAGCATATGGGAATTCTATAACTGCAGTGTAGCAGACAGAGTTGACGAGAGGTCTGTAGCTAGGGAGAAGGAAAATGCAGCATATGTGAGTTCTGTAACACTAGTTTAGCAGACACAGCGTATAGGAGTTCTCTAGCTTCGGAGTAGGTAAATGTAGTAAAGGGAGTTCTGCAACCGTATTGCAGCAGACAGAGCTTACGGCAGTACTGCACCTTGGAAGCAGGTAAATGCGGTATATAGCAGTTGTGTAACCCTAGTGTTGCAGACACAAGTTGCAGGAGTTCTGCACCTTGGGAGTAGGTAAATTCAGTATATGAAGTTCTGTAACCCTAGTGTAGCAGACACAGCTTACGGGAGTTCTGTAGCTTGGGAGTGGGTAAAAGTAGCATATGGCAGCTAACACTATTGTAGCAGAAATCAGCTTAGAGGAATTTTGTAGCTTGTGAGTAGGTAAATGTAGAAAATGGGAGTTCTGTAACCGTATTGCAGCAGACAGAGCTTAGGTTAGTGCTATACCTTGGAAGCATGTAAATGCAGTACATAGGTGTTCAGTAATGCTAGTTTAGCAGATAGAGCTTACGGGATTTCTGTAGCTTGGGAGTAGGTAAGTGCAGCAGATGGTAGATCTGTAGCCCAATGAAGCAGACACAGCTTACGGGAGTTCTGTAGCTTAGGAGTATGTGAATTCAGCATGTAAAATTTCTGTAACCCTATTATAGAAGGTACAGATTATGAGAGTTTTGTAGCGTGGCAGTTGGTAAATTCACTCAAACGGAGTTCTGTAACACCAGTGCAGCAGACACAGCTTACAGGCATCCGTAGCTTGAGAGTAGGTAAATGCAGCATATGGAAGGTCTATAACCCAAGTGTAGATGACACAGCCTACGGGAGTCCTGTACCTTGGAAGTAGGCAAATGCAGCGTATGGGAGTTCTGTTATCCTAGTGTAGCAGACACAGCTCTTGGGAGTTCTGCCGCCTGGGTGTAGGCAAATGCAGCATTTCGGAATTCTGTAACCATACTGTAGCAGACACAGCTTTCGGGAGTTCTGTAGCTTGGGAGAAGGTCAATGCACGATATGAGACTTCTGTAACTCTAGTGTATTAGACAGCTTCCGGGAGGTCTAAAGCTTGGGAGAAGGTAAATGCAATAAATAGGAGTTCTGTAACTCTAGTGTATTAGACACAGCATATGGGAGTTCTGTTATCCTAGTGTAGCAGACACAGCTTATGGGAGTTCTGTTATCCTAGTGTAGCAGACACAGCTTATGGGAGTTCTGCCGCCTGGGTGTAGGCAAATGCAGCATATGGGAATTCTGTAACCGTAGTGTAGCAGACAGAGTTGACGAGAGGTCTGTAGCTTGGGAGAAGGAAAATGCAGCATGTGTGAGTTCTGTAAGACTAGTTTAGCAGACACAGCGTATAGGAGTTCTGTAGCTTCGGAGTAGGTAAATGTAGTAAATGGGAGTTCTGCAACCGTATTGCAGCAGACACAGCTTACGGGAGTACTCTACCTTGGAAGCAGGTTAATGCAGTATATAGCAGTTGTGTAACCCTAGTGTTGCAGACACAACGTACAGGAGTTCTGCACCTTGGGAGTAGGTAAATTCAGTATATGAAGTTCTGTAACCCTAGTGCAGCAGACACAGTTACAGAAGGGCTGTAGTTTGGGAGTTGGTAAATGTAGCATAAGGCATCTCTGTAACACTAGTATAGCAGAAATCAGCTTACAGGAGTTTTGTAGCTTGTGAGTAGGTAAATGTAGTAAATGGGAGTTCTGCAACCGTATTGCTGCAGACAGAGCTTATGGGACTGCTGCACCTTGGAAGCAGGTAAATGCAGTGTAAAGCTGTATATTTCTGTAGCTTCGGCGTTGGTAAGTGCATATGGTAGATCTGTAACCCTAGTGTAGCAGACACAGTTACAGAAGGGCTGTAGCTTGGGAGTAGGTAAATGTAACACTAATGTAGCAGAAAACAGCTTACAGGAGTTTTGTAGCTTGTGAGTAGGTAAATGTAGTAAATGGGAGTTCTGCAACCGTATTGCTGCAGACAGAGCTTATGGGACTGCTGCACCTTGGAAGCAGGTAAATGCAGTGTAAATCTGTATAATTCTGTATCTTGGGAGTTGGTAAGTGCAGCATATGGTAGATCTGTAACCCTAGTGTAGCAGACACAGCTTACAGGAGTTCTGTAGCTTGGGAGTAGGTAAATGTAACACTAATGTAGCAGAAAACAGCTTACAGGAATTTTGTAGCTTGTGAGTAGGTAAATGTAGTAAATGGGAGTTCTGTAACCGTAGTGTCGCAGACACAGCTTATGGGAGTTCTGTACCTTGGATACAGGTAAAGCAGCATATAGGAGTTCTGTAACGCTAGTTTAGCAGACACAGCTTTCAGGATTTCTGTAGCTTGGGAGTTGGTAAGTGCAGCATATGGTAGATCTGTAACCCTAGTGTTGCAGACACAGCACACAGGAGTTCTGTGGATTCAGGGTAGGTAAATGCAGCATGTAAAATTTCTGTAACCTATTAGAGAAGGTACAGATTATGAGAGTTTTGTAGCGTGGCAGTTGGTAAATTCACTCAAACGGAGTTCTGAAACACCAGTGCAGCAGACGCAGCTTACGGGCATCTGTAGCTTGGGAGTAGGTAAATGCAGTATATGGAAGTTCTATAACCCAAGTGTAGACGACACAGCCTACGGGAGTCCTGTAGCTTGGAAGTAGGTAAATGCAGCGTATGGGAGTTTTGTTATCCTAGTGTAGCAGACACAGCTTATGGGAGTTCTGCCGCCTGGGTGTAGGCAAAAGCAGCATATGGGAATTCTATAACTGTAGTGTAGCAGACAGAGTTGACGAGAGGTCTGTAGCTAGGGAGAAGGAAAATGCAGCATATGTGAGTTCTGTAACACTAGTTTAGCAGACACAGCGTATAGGAGTTCTCTAGCTTCGGAGTAGGTAAATGTAGTAAAGGGAGTTCTGCAACCGTATTGCAGCAGACACAGCTTACGGCAGTACTGCACCTTGGAAGCAGGTAAATGCGGTATATAGCAGTTGTGTAACCCTAGTGTTGCAGACACAACTTACAGGAGTTCTGCACCTTGGGAGTAGGTAAATTCAGTATATGAAGTTCTGTAACCCTAGTGTAGCAGACACAGCTTACGGGAGTTCTGTAGCTTGGGAGTGGGTAAAAGTAGCATATGGCAGCTAACACTATTGTAGCAGAAATCAGCTTAGAGGAATTTTGTAGCTTGTGAGTAGGTAAATGTAGAAAATGGGAGTTCTGTAACCGTATTGCAGCAGACAGAGCTTAGGGGAGTGCTATACCTTGGAAGCATGTAAATGCAGTATATAGGTGTTCGGTAATGTTATTTTAGCAGATAGAGCTTATGGGATTTCTGTAGCTTGGGAGTAGGTAAGTGCAGCAGATGGTAGATCTGTAACCCAATGTAGCAGACACAGCTTACAGGAGTTCTGTAGCTTAGGAGTATGTAAATTCAGCATGTAAAATTTGTGTAACCCTACTTCCAAGGTACAGATTTACCTACTTCCAAGGTACAGATTATGAGAGTTTGTAGCATGGCAGTTGGTAAATTCACTCAAACGGAGTTCTGTAACAGCAGTGCAGCAGACACAGCTTACAGGCATCCGTAGCTTGAGAGTAGGTAAATGCAGCATGTGGAAGGTCTATAACCCAAGTGTAGACGACACAGCCTATGGGAGTCCTGCACCTTGGAAGTAGGCAAATGCAGCCTATGGGACTTCTGTTATCCTAGTGTAGCAGACACAGCTCATGGGAGTTCTGCCGCCTGGGTGTAGGCAAATGCAGCATTTCGGAATTCTGTAACCATACTGTAGCAGACACAGCTTTCGGGAGTTCTGTAGTTTGGGAGTAGGTAAATGCAAGATATGAGACTTCTGTAACTCTAGTGTATTAAACACAGCTTCCCTTAGGTCTACAACTTGGGAATTGGTAAATGCATTCAATGGGAATTCTGTATCTCTTGTTTATTAGACACAGCATATGAGAGTTCTGTTATCCTAGTGTAGCAGACACAGCTTACGGGAGTCCTGTTGCTTGGAAATAGGTAAATGCATCATATGGGAGTTTTGTTATCCTGGTGTAGCAGACACAGCTTATGGGAGTTCTGCCGCCTGGGTGTAGGCAAATGCAGCATATGGGAATTCTGTAACCGTAGTGTAGCAGACTGAGTTTACGAGAGCTCTGTAGCAAGGGAGAAGGAAAATGCAGCACATGTCAGTTCTGTAACACTAGTTTAGCAGACACAGCATATTGGAGTTCTGTAGTTTGGGAGTAGGTAAATGTAGTAAATGGGAGTTTGAACCCTAGTGTAGCAGACACAACCTAAGGGACTTCTGTAGCTTGGGAGTAGGTAAATGAATATATGGGAGTTCTGTAATGCTAGTGTAGCAGATACAGCTTATGGGAGTTCTGCCTCCTGGGTGTAGGCAAATGCAGCATAAGGGAATTCTGTATTCGTAGTGTAGCAGAACAGCTTACGAGAGTTCTACAGCTTGGGATTAGGTAAATGCATGACATGTGACTTCTGTAAATCTAGTGTATTAGACTCAGCTTACTTTAGTTCTGTAGCTTGGGAGAAGGAAAATGCAGCATATGTGAGTTCTGTAACACTAGTTTAGCAGACACAGCATATAGGAGTTCTGCAGCTTCGGAGTAGGTAAATGTAGTAAATGGGAGTTCTGCAACCGTATAGCAGCAGACACAGCTTATGGGAGTTCTGTAGCTTCGGAGTATGTAAATGCAGTATATGGCAGTCTGTAACACGAGTGTAGCAGAAAACAGCTTACAGGAATTTTGTAACTTGTGAGTAGGTAAATGTAGTGAATGGGATTTCTGTACCCGTAGGTTCACAGACACAGCTTACGGGAGTTCTGTACCTTGGATGTAGATAAAGCAGCATATAGGAGTTCTGTAACGTTAATTTAGCAGACACAGCTTTCGGGATTATTGTAGTTTGGGAGTCGGTAAGTGCAGCATATGGTAGATCTGTAACCCTAGTGTTGCAGGCAAAGCTTACAGGAGTTCTGTAGCTTGGGAGAAGGTAAATGCAATAAATGGTAATTCTGTAACTCTAGTGTGTTAGACGCAGCTTACGGATGGTCTATAGTTTGGGAGAAGGTAAATGCAATAATTCGGAATTCTGTAACTCTAGTTTATTAGAAACAGCTTACGGGAGGTCTATAGCTTGGGAGAAGGTAAATGCAATAAATGGGAATTCTGTAACTCTAGTGTATTAGACACAGCATATGGAAGTTCTATAACCCAAGTGTAGAAGACACAGCCTAAGGGACTTCTGTAGCTTGGGAGTAGGTAAATGCAATATATGGGAGTTCTGTAATGCTAGTGTAGCAGACATAAACTATGGGAGTTCTGCAGCTTGGGAGTATGTAAATGCAGTAAATGGGAGTCTGTAACCTAGTGTAGCACACACAACCTTCGGGAGTGCTGTAGCTTGGGTGTATGTAAATGCAATATATGGGAGTTCTGTAAAGCTAGTGTAGTAGACACAGGTTAGGAGAGTTCTGTATCTTGGGATTAGGTAAATGCACGATATGTGACTTCTGTAACTCCAGTGTATTAGACTCAGCTTACTTGAGTTCTATAGCTTGGGAGAAGGAAAATGCAGCATATGTGAGTTCTGTAAGACTAGTTTAGTAGACACAGCATATAGGAGTTCTGCAGCTTCGGAGTAGGTAAATGTAGTAAATGCGAGTTCTGCAACCGTATTGCAGCAGATACAGGTTATGGGTGTGCTGTACCTTGGAAGCAGGTAAATGCAGTATATAGCAGTTCTGTAACCCTAGTGTTGTAGACACAACTTACAGGAGTTCTGTACCTTGGGAGTAGGTAAATTCAGTATATGAAGTTCTGTAACCCTAGTGTAGCAGACACAGCTTACGGAAGTTCTGTAGCTTGGGAGTAGGTAAATGTAGCATATGGCAGCTCTGTAACACTAGTGTAGCAGAAATCAGCTTATAGGAGTTTTGTAACTTGTGAGTAGGAAAATATGGTAAATGGGAGTTCTGCAACCGTATTGCAGCAAACTGAGCTTAGGGGAGTGCTGTACCTTGGAAGCATGTAAATGCAGTATATAGGAGTTTGGTAATGCTAGTTTAGCAGATAGAGCTTATGGGATTTCTGTAGCTTGGGAGTAGGTAAGTGCATATGGTAGATCTTTAACCCTAGGGTAGCAGACATAGCTTAGGAGAGTTTTGCAGCTTGGGATTAGTTAAATGCATGATAAGTGACTTCTGCAACTCTAGTGTATTAGACTCAGCTTACTTGAGTTCTATAGCTTGGGAGAAGGAAAATGCAGCATATGTGAGTTCTGTAACACTAGTTTAGCAGACACAGCATATAGGAGTTCTGTAGTTTGGGAGTTTGTAAATGTAGTCAATGGGAGTCTGAACCCTAGTGTAGCAGACACAACCTAAGGGACTTCTGTAGCTTGGGAGTAGGTAAATGCAATATATGGGAGTTTTGTATTGCTAGTGTAGCAGACACAGCTTATGGGAATTGTGTAGCTTGGGAGTATGTTAATGTAGTAAATGGGAGTCTGTAACCCTAGTGTAGCAGACACAACCTACGGGAGTTCTGTAGCTTGGGAGTAGGTAAATGTAATATATGGGAGTTCTGTAACGCTAGTGTAGCAGACACAGCATATGGGAGTTCTGTAGCTTGGGAGTATGTAAATGTAGTAAATGGGGGTCTGTAAACCTAGTGTAGCAGATGCAGCTTACCGAAGTTCTATCTCTTGAGAGCAGGCAAATGCATTATGTCAAATTTGTATTACCGTATTGCAGCTGACACATTTTACAGGTGTTCTGTAGCTTGGTAGTAGGTAAATGCAGCATATGGAGTTCGATAACAGTAGTGTACTGACAGACTTTACCAGAGTTCTTTAGCTTGGGAGTAGATAAATGCAGCATAAGGAAGTTCTGTAATCCTAGTGTAGCAGACACAGCTTACAGGATGTCTGTAGCTTGGGGTTAGGTAAATGCTGCCTATGGGAAATATGTAACACTACTTTAGGAGACAATCTTATGGCAGCTCTGTAGCTTCAGAGTAGGCAAATGTAGTATATGGGAGAACTCTTACCACAGTGTAAAAGACAGACTATTCTGACGCAATACAAACAAGAGTTTAGACAGAGGATCCATGATGAAATACAAAACACAACCAATTGGCGTGTCATGCTTAGAAATCTCCAGGCAGCACGACCAAGATGAGCTTTTGTGTTTTGTAAAAAGAAATGGAACCCTTTTGCAGAGGGGACCGATAATGAATTCCCCTGAAATCAAGTTTGAGGGAGATTTTCAGGTGCATTCAATGAGCTTCCAAAGCCAGTCAGCTAGGAGGGTGGATGAATCCGGAAAGGGCCGGTTTCCTTGTGACTAAATCAAGCCCAATAGCACAAAGGACTCTTGCATTTCTTGGGCTTTTCTCACATTTTTCTTCTTTATCTTGGTTTGTAATGAATTTTCTGATGTGAGCTTAGAAATTGAGGCTGGAATATGGAGTTCAAGACACAGAAGGAATGGTGCTTTTCAATCTGGGCACAGCTGTTGGCTTGCTCCAATTCTGGCTTTCTGTCATTGTTCGGGTGCTTTAGCCGACTTTGGGTTTCTTGAGCGGCAATTTCCTAAATGGTTTCTGGGTCTGAGTTGGTTTTGCCTTCTTCCCTCCCAAATTTTGTATTCTGACGCAATACAAACAAGAGTTTAGACAGAGGATCCATGATGAAATACAAAACACAACCAATTGGCGTGTCATGCTTAGAAATCTCCAGGCAGCACGACCAAGATGAGCTTTTGTGTTTTGGAAAAAGAAATGGAACGCTTTTGCAGAGGGGACCGATAATGAATTCCCCGGAAATCAAGTTTGACGGAGATTTTCAGGTGCATTCAATGAGTTTCCAAAGCCAGTCAGCTGGCAAGGGTGGATGAATCCGGAAACAGCCGGTTTCCTTGTGACTAAATCAAGCCCAATATCACAAAGGACTCTTGCATTTCTTTGGCTTTTTTCACATTTTTCTTCTTTATCTTGGTTTGTAATGAATTTTCTGATGTGAGCTTTGACTTTGAGGCTGGAATATGGTATTCGAGACAAGGAAGGAATGGGCTTTTACAATCAGGGCACAGCTGCTGGCTTGCTCCAATTCTGGCTTTCTGTCATTGTTTTGGGTGCTTCAGCCGACTTTTGGTTTCTTGAGCGGCAATTTCCTAAATGGTTTCTGGGTCTGAGTTGGTTTTGCCTTCTTCCCTCCCAATTTTTGAATTCTGACGCAATACAAACAAGAGTTTAGACAGAGGATCCATGATGAAATACAAAACACAACCAATTGGCGTGTCATGCTTAGAAATCTCCAGGCAGCACGACCAAGATGAGCTTTTGTGTTTTGGAAAAAGAAATGGAACCCTTTTGCAGAGGGGACCGATAATGAATTCCCCTGAAATCAAGTTTGACGGAGATTTTCAGGTGCATTCAATGAGCTTCCAATGCCAGTCAGCTAGGAGGGTGGATGAATCTGGAAAGAGCCGGTTTCCTTGTGACTAAATCAAGCCCAATAGCACAAAGGACTCTTGCATTTCTTTGGCTTTTTTCACATTTTTCTTCTTTATCTTGGTTTGTAATGAATTTTCTGATGTGAGCTTAGACTTTGAGGCTGGCATATGGAGTTCAAGACACGCAAGGAATGGTCCTTTTCAATCAGGGCTCAGCTGTTGGCTGGCTCTAATTCTGGCTTTCTGTCATTGTTTTGGGTGCTGCAGCCGACTTTGGGTTTCTTGAGCGGCAATTTCCTAAATGGTTTCTGGGTCTGAGTTGGTTTTGCCTTCTTCCCTCCCAAATTTTGTATTCTGACGCAATACAAACAAGAGTTTAGACAGAGGATCCATGATGAAATACAAAACACAACCAATTGGCGTGTCATGCTTAGAAATCTCCAGGCAGCACGACCAAGATGAGCTTTTGTGTTTTGGATAAAGGAATGGAACGCTTTTGCAGAGGGGACTGATAATTAATCCTCCCCATTGAAGTTTGATGGAGATTTTCAGGTGCATTCAATGAGTTTCTAAAGAAAGTCAGGTGGGAGGGGTGGATGAATCTGGAAACAGCCGGTTTCCTTGTGACTAAATCAAGCCCAATATCACAAAGGACTCTTGCATTTCTTTGGCTTTTTTCACATTTTTCTTCTTTATCATGGTTTGCAATGAATTTTCTGATGTGAGCTTTGACTTTGAAGCTGGAATACGGAGTTCAAGACACGGAAGGAATGGTGCTTTTCAATCAGGGCACAGCTGCTGGCTTGCTGCAATTGTGGCTTGCTGTCATTGTTTTGAGTGCTTCAGCCAACTTTTGGTTTCTTGAGCGGCAATTTCCTAAATGGTTTCTGGGTCTGAGTTGGTTTTGCCTTCTTCCCTCCCAATTTTTGAATTCTGAGGCAATACAAACAAGAGTTTAGACAGAGGATCCATGATGAAATACAAAACACAACCAATTGGCGTGTCATGCTTAGAAATCTCCAGGCAGCACGACCAAGATGAGCTTTTGTGTTTTGTAAAAAGAAATGGAACACTTTTGCAGAGGGGACCGAGAATTAATTCCCCTCCAATCAAGTTTGACGGAGATTTTCAGGTGCATTCAATGAGTTTCCAAAGATAGTCAGCTGGCAGGGGTGCATGAATCCGGAAACAGCCGGTTTCCTTGTGACTAAATCAAGCCCAATATCACAAAGGACTCTTGCAATTTTTTGCCTTTTTCACATTTTTCTTATTTATCATGGTTTTTGTTTTCTGGTGGCAAACGATAATTTGTTCCACATGGAGTCAATTCCTCCACACATTCGAGTTTTATAGGCTGAAAGCTTCAGAAACCCTAGAAAACATGCTATTGCTCTTTGTAAACATGGCATTGGATCCACTTGCGGAACAGAAATATTGTGCTTTTCTCCAAAACCACTTGACGTTGATTTTTTGTTCAGCTTTCACCCGAATTCCACAATGCTTTGTCCAGATATGCCAGGATGATATCAGAAATATCCGGTGTGTTGTGGCTATCCCAATCCCAGATCCTGCTACATTTCTGTGTTTCCATGTGTTTTCTGGCCAGTATCTAGTGACTTGACACTTTTGAATGCACTTTAAAATGTAACTTTTGTTTTCTGCCAGCAAAAGATAATTGGTTCCACATGGAGTCAAATGCACCACAAATTTGAGTTTTATAGGCAGAAAGCTTCAGTAACCCGAGAAAACATGCTATTTCTGTTTGTTAACATGACATTTGATCCACTTGCTGAAGAGGAACATTGTGCTTCTCTCCAAAAGCACTTTGATGGTGATTTTTTGGTCAATTTTCACTTGAATTCAATAACACTTTGTCCTGGATATGGCTGGATGAAAGCTGAAATATCCAGTGTGTTTTGCTTTTCAATCCCAAATCTTGCTACAGCTTCTGTGTTTGTTTCTGTTTTCTGCACTTTATTTACGGACTTTATCCTTTTGTATGTATTTTAGCATGTAACTTTTTGTTTTCTGCTGGCAAACGCTAATTGGTTCTACATGAAGTCAATTCCTCTACCCATTCGAGTTTTCTAGGCAGAACGCTTCAGAAACCCGAGAAAACATGCTGTTTCTGTTGGCAAAGATGACACTGGATCCACTGGCCGAAAAGAAAGATTGTGCTTTTCTCCAAAGACACTTTGACTGTGATTTTTGGGTTAAATTTCACCCAAATTCCACAACACTTTGTCCGGATATGCCTGGATGAAAGCAGAAAGATCCGGTGTTTTGTGGCTATCACATCCCAGATCTTGCTACAACCTCTGTGTTTCCTTCTGTTTTCTGGACTTTATCTATAGAGTTTATCCTTTTCAATGCATTTTAGCAAGTAACGTTTTGTTTTCTGCTGCAAATGCTAATTTGTTCCACATGGAGTCAATTCCTCCACACATTCGAGTTTTCTAAGCAGAAAGCTACAGAAAACTGAGAGAACATGCTATTTCTCCTTGTAAACATGACAATGGATCCACTTGCTGAACAGAAAGATTATACCTTTCTCCAAATCCACTTTGATGGTGATTTTTTGGTGAAATTTCACACCAATTCCACAACACTTTGTCCGGATATGCCTGGATGAAAGCAGAAATATCCAGTGTGTTGTGGCTATCTCAATCGCAGATCTTGCTACAGCCTCTGTGTTTTTTTCTGTTTTCTGGACTTTATCTACAGACTTTATCCTTTTGAATGTATTTTATCATGTAACTTTTGTTTTCTGTTGGCAAATGCTAATTGGTTCCACAGGGAGTCAATTCCTCCACTCATACGAGTTTTCTAGGCAGAAAGCTACAGAAACCAAGAAAACATGCTATTTCTGTTTGGAAACATGACATTGGATCCACTTGCCAAACAGAGAGATTGTGCTTTTCTCCAAAATCACTTTAATGGTGGTTTTTGGTCAAATATCACCCGAATTCCACAACACTTTGTCTGGATATGCCTGGATGAAAGCTGAAATATCCATCATGATGTGGCTATCTCAATCCCAAATCTTGCTACAGCCTCTGTGTTTGTTTCTGTTTTCTGGACATTATCTAGGGACTTTCGGTTTTGAATGAATTTTAGCATGTAACTTTTTTTTTTCATGCTGGCAAATGCTAATTGGTTCCACAGGGAGTCATTTCCTCCACACATTCTTTTTTTTAGGGTGAAAGTTTCGAAAACCCGAGAAAATATGCTATTTCTGTTTGTATACAGGACATTGGATCCACTTGCTAAAGAGAAACATTGTGCTTCTCTCCAAAACCACTTTGACAGTGATTTTTTGGTTAAATTTCACCAGAATTGCACTCTGCTTTGTCCAGATATGCCTGGATGAAGCTGAAATACCCAGTGTGTTTTGGCTATCTCAATCCCAGATCTTGCTACAGCTTCTGTGTTGTTTCTGTTTTCTTGACTTCATCTGCGGACTTTATCCTTTTGAATGTATTTTAGCAAGTAACATTATTGTTTTCTGCTGGCAAATGCTAATTTGTTCCACATGGAGTCAATTCCTCCACACATTCTAGTTTTCTAAGCAGAAAGCTTCAGAAAACTGAGAAAACATACTATTTCTGTTGGTAAACGTGACATTGGATCCACTTGCCAAAGAGGAACATTGTGCATTTCTCCAGAACTACTTTGACAGCGATTTTTTGGTCAAATTTCACCCGAATTCCCCAACATTTTGTCCGGATATGCCTGGATGAAAGCTGAAATATCCAGTGTGTTGTGGCTCTCTCAATCCCAGATCTTGCTACATCCTCTGTGTATGGTTGTGTTTTTTGGACATTATTTACAGACTTTATGGTTTGAATGCAAAATGGGTGTTTCATGCTTAGAAATCTAGTAGGCAATATGACTAAGAGGATTTTTTGTGTTTTGCTTAATGAAATGGAACCCTGTTGCTGAGGGGTAGATATTAATTCCCTCCAAATCGAGTGTGAGTGCGATGTTCAGGTTAATTCAATCAGAATTCCACAGCCAGTCCTTTGGGAGGTTTGGATGAATCTGGGAGCAGCCAGTTTCCATGTGACTAATTCAAGTCCAATATTACTAAGGACTCTTGGATTTCTTTTTTTTTTCTCTTTTTTTTTCTTATTTCTCATGGTTTGTAATGAATTTTCTGTTATGAGCTTTGCATTTAAGGCTTTAATATGGAGTTCAGGGCATGAGAGAAATGGTATTTTTCAGTCAAGTCACAGCTGATGGCTTGCACCAATTCTGCCTTTCTATCATGGTTTTGGGTGCCTCAGCCAATTTTTGGTTTCTTGAGTGGCAATTTCCTAAATTGCTTCTGGGACTGAGTTTGTTTTGCATTCTTGCTTCCCAAATTTTGTATTCTGATGCAATACAAACAAGAGTTTAGACAGAGTATCCATTAGGATATAAAAAACACAACAAATGGCGTTTCATGATTAGAAATCTACAAGCAACACGACCAAGAGTAGTTTTGTGTTTTGGAAAATGAAATGGAACTTTCTGCTGAGGGGACAGTTAATAATTCCCTACACATCAAGTGTGAGTGCGATTTTCATGTTAATTCAATCAAAATTCCTCAGCCAGTCAGCTGGGAGGGGTGGTTGTATCGGGAACCGCCAGTTTCCTTGTCCCTAATCCAGCCCAATATCCCTAAGGACTCTAGGATGTCTTTTTTTTTCACATTTTTCTTATTACTCATAGTTAAAATGAATTTTCTAATGTGAGCTTTCATTTTGAGGCTGGAAGAATTAATTCAGGGCACGGGAGGTATGTTCTTTTTCAATCAGGGCATAGTTGTTGGTTTGCTAAAATTCTGGGTTTCTGTCAGGGTTCTGGGTTCCTCAGCCGATTTTTGGTTTCTGAATGGCAATTTCTTAAATGTTTTCTGCATCTGAGTTTGTTTTGTCTTCTTCCTTCCCAAATTTTGTATTCTGATGCAATACAAACCAGAGTTTAGAAAGAGTATCCATTATGAAATAAAAACACAACAAATGGGTGTTTCATGCGTAGAACTCTAGAGGCAACATGACCAAGAGGAGTTTTTGTGTTTCGGAAAATGAAATGGAACCCTTTTGCTGAGGGGACAGATATTAATTCCCTCCACATCGAGTGTGAGTGAGGTTTTCAGGTTAAATCAATCAGAATTCCAAGCCAGTCAGCTGAGGGGGTGGATGAATCAGGAAGCATTTGGTTTCCATGTTACTACATCAAGCCCAATATCACTAAGGGCTCTTGGATTTCTTTGTTTTTTTTTTCATATTTTTCTTATTTATCATGGTTTATAATGAATTTTCTGATGTGAGCTTTGGATTTGCAGCTGGAATATGGAGTTCAGGGCATGGGAGGTATGGTCTTTTTCAATCAGGGCACAGCTGATGCTTTGTGCCAATTCTGGCTTTAGTCATAGTTTTGGGTGCCTAACCCAATTTTTGGATTCTTGAGTGGCAATTTCCGAAATCGTTTCTTGGGTTGAGTTTGTTTTGGCTTCTTCCTTCCAAATTTTGTATTCTGACACAATACAAACAAGTGTTTAGACAGAGGATCCATCAGGAAATAAAAAACACAACAAATGGGCGCTTCATGCTTAGAAATCTACAGGCAACATGACCAAGGGAGTTTTTGTGTTTTGTTGTCAAATATTTATTTCACGATTTTAATAATAGTAGGAGTTAGGACTGTACCTGGATGAGAAGAAAAATGGAAATGTGAGAGAACTGGTGTGATTTGCTCCTAGACTCAGAGCAATATCATGATAGAAGTGAATACAAAATACCAAATTCATTAGCTGTAGAAAAAAAGACCAATCAGCTTCCCTCAGTAGTAACAGTGCTTTACACATGACAAGGGCCAAGGAAGACCTCCTTGAAAGAGCACCAACAGTGACTTGATCAGTTCTGGTCATGACTGTTGATGTACAATGTAATCCTTTATCCATTTTAGTATTTTTTTGCTCTAGTACTATTGGTTGAACTCTGTAATTAAAACACAATTATTCTTAGGTGATTAAATTTTAACGGAAAAGTGATCCCTGTTAGTAATTTGGAAAACATTAAGCTGAGTGAAATAAGCCAGGCCCAAAGGGACAAATATCATATGTTCTCCCTGATCGGTGACAACTAACTGAGCACCAAAATGGAAACCTGTTAAAGAGAAATGAACACTATGAGAAACGGAGACTTTTCAGCCCTTACCCCGACTGTTGATGAACAACCTAATACATTATCCCTCTTAGTATTTTTTTGTTTGTTCTACTTAATACTTTTGGTTGAACACTGTAATCAATACACAGTTATTCTTAGTTGTTGAAACTTAACTGAAAAGTGATCACTGTTAAATATAAGAGTGGAAATAAGAGAGGGCAGCTCATGACAAGAGCCTAGGGTGATTACTGATGCCATAACCAAGAGTGTCAATTTGTTAAGTCAACAACAGTAGTCACTGCGCACTTACTCCTCATGTAGGATCTCTGTCCTTAATGTGCTGAACATTGTAATTTAATGCTAGAACTAGTACTCAAACAGTATTTTTCACTTTGTGTTTCTGTGTGGGTGCAAATTGATGAAAACTATTTAATATATGCTAAACTGATCTTTGGTATATAAAGAGAATTGAAAATGAATCTTGATGTGAATGGAAGGGGAGAGTGAGCGGTAAAGGGGAGGGTTGTGGGTGGGAGTGAAGTAGTGGGGGGAAGCCATTGTAATCCATAAGCTGTACTTTGGAAATTTATATTCATTAAATAAAAGTTAAAAAAAGGAAGAGCACCAACAATTATACTGATTGGCAGTGATAAGGCACAAGTAATCTTTATGCTAAGAAACATGTACTTGCTACTTAATTTGTTTAAAATGTTACTGCCAAGAAGCAATTTGTTATTTTAGGAATGCTTGTCAGTCAAGTTGCAAAATACCACAGAAAGATACAAATGCTGTCACTAAAATCTGCCCTATAGAAATGTTAACTATTGTTAACTAATTGATGTTAACTAATGTTTTGTTGCTACAAATATACTTCATGGTACTTCATATTGTTAGTTTCACTAGAACATATTTTGATGTTATACACTGAAAATTCTATAGAATATATTCTTCTTGTAACCAGGGTACTTTTGTCCACAGCTGTGTAGAAAAATGAATATAATACACATTTATTATACTATATCTTTAGAGTAATTATTGCAAAAGACACCTCCCAGTTTCCAAATATTCATGTAGTTCTTCCCTAAAATGCTTCTTGGCATTCCGTGAACATAACACCAACAGGATTTGAAAAGTTATATTATGAAGAAGCCTCAGAACTTCCTGTTGGAGATACAGGACCCAGGCAAAATTTCATAGCAAACCATCAGACTTGGGAATATTAAATGTTGTGATGCAAGTTAGTCTGCTGCTTGGGAAATAGCATATCTAATACCAACATGCCCAGTTGCGTGATTGGTATTCTGCATATTCAAGGCAGCATCCTGCTAAGATGTCTATGAGGCAGTAGTTGGTGCATAAGCACTTGGATTCCTACCACCCACACATTAATAAAGGATGGAGTCCTGTACCTGAACGTATATGTTAATTTCTTCTGATTTAACTTTGCATGGAATTAAATTCTTCCCTTCTCATCAAGGTTATGAACATTTGATGTTGAACAAATCCACAGATACGTGTAAGCTCTCCTCCATTAGAAAACAATAATAGGGATCAGGGGCAAGATTGCAGAGTAGGGAGGGAGCTTGCTGCTCTATTCGTGGGGAAGATAGTTTTTTAAAAATGGAAAGAGTGCAGATTCAGGCAAGAGTTTTGGGTAAAAAAAGCAGAGGAAGCTCTACACATTGGAGGGACAAAGTGGACCTACATGGAGGGATTCACAACTCAGAACTCCAGCAGCCAAGAGCTCCACATCAGAGAGGAGAGTGTGGTGAGACCAGACTGCATAAGCCAAATCCATGCGTGAAAAAGCTTCAGGAAGAGGCTAGAGAGAATCTGACTTGGAGCAAGCTGGGGGATGATGTACCTGCCAAACTAGAGGAGAAAAAAAGGGGGCACATTTTCTCTGTCCATAGCACCCTGCAACTGCAACATTTAAGAAAGTGATATAGAATAAGTGCCATTTTGACACATATGACAGCTTGTGTCAGCATCTTGAAAGCAGTCAAGCAGAGAATCCTGATCTGGTGGGGAGATCTGGCAGGGGGGTATGCTGCTTGAGACTGTGTGAGGCTTCTGTGCTAGGACTGTGGTTGTGTGGGAGAACTGAGTAGTGACCGGGACTTTGAGCAGTCACTGTGGGAGGCTCCACACAATCAGCATTCCCTGGTTACCAGTCAAGGGTCATTGCTGGGAAGGGGAGAGGGAGTGGGAAAGAAGTGGGTTGTGGGTGGGAGGGATGTTATGGGGGGGAAGCCATTGTAATCCATAAGCTGTACTTTGGAAATTTATATTCATTAAATAAAAGTTAAAAAAAAAGAGAATCCAAACTTATACTGAAAACTGCACAGATCCTTTGTGTGGTCCTTTGGCAGTGACAACAAGTAATATACCCTCTGGGGCTAGCACCCAGGCACTGGTCTCATTTTAGGAGAGGAGCTCAGATGAATCTACACCAACAGACAAGGAGAAACCTCCCCTCTAATAAAAAAGAGATTTAAGATGCCAAAATTGGTGTCACTTCAGACACACCCTTCACTCTGAAGCAATGAACAGAGCTCTCTGGCTACAATCACCACAAGCCTTTAGGTATTTCCGGAAAGCAGACAATCTGATAATGAACACAGACATAGTTCACAGATAAAAGCTGCCACGGCACACAAAAAATGAGTATCTCCACAAATACTAAATAACAAATGCACCAAACAAGAATATGGAAGACAAAATGATGGCTCCCAAAGAACACAACACTACAATAATAGATTGTGAAGATGATGAGTTTAAAAAATATCCAGAAATAGAATTCAAAATATTGATCACAGGATTGCTTAAAAGTAATCAGAAGAAAATGCATGAACTAATAAAATCTATACATGACATGAAAGAAATTTTCTCCCATGAAATTGAGAACTTAAGGAGAAATCAAAATGAAATCTTGGAAATGAGTAGTCAATAGAGCAAATTAGAAAATGCAGTGGAAAGCCTTAACAAAAGAATCTGTGAATCAAAAGAAAGAATATCTGACTTAGAAGACAAAAAAAGGAAATCATTCAGAGAGATCAAACATAAGAAGAAATTAGAAAGTTAAAATACACTGTTGGTAAATTATAGATACTATCAAATGACCCAACATAAAAGTTCTAGGAATTTCTGAAGTTTTGGAAAGATGGGATGGATTAGAAGGCCTTTTTAGTGAAATAATAACAGAAAACTTGCCTAATTTGGAGAATTAAAGGGGCATTTAAGTACAAGGAGCACTTTTAGGAGAACTCCTAAAAGATATGACCAGAAACTATATTCACCATGATAGATTATAATTAAGCTTTCCACAGTAAAACATAAAGAAAAGATTCTAAAATCTTCACAAGAGAAACACTAGATTTATTTCAGGGATCTCCAGTCAGACTCAGAGCAGACTTCTCATCAGAAATCCTACACGCTAGGAGGGTATATCACTATTATAAATGCATATGCACCTTATTACAGGGCACCTGACTATCTAAAACAAACGTTAAAGGAACAAAAGGGAGACATAGATTCAAACATAATAGTAATGGGGGACGTCAATACCCCACATTCAGGGATGGACAGATCCACCAGACAGAAATTCAGCAAGGAAGCAGCAGAGGTAATCAACACTATAGACCAAATGGATCTAATAGGTATCTACAGAAATTTTCATCTTACAGTTCCAGAATAGATATTATTCTCAGGAGTGTATGGAACTTTTTCTAGGATTGACCACATAGTAGGCCATAAAGCAAACATCAGAAATTCCAAAAAAAAAAAAAATCGAAATCATACTATGCTTCTTCTCACACCACAATGGAATGATGCTGGAAATCAACAACTTAACAATCTCTGAAACATATGCAAACATATGGGGACTGAACAATATGCTCCAGAATAAACAGTGGGTCATAGAAGAAATTAAAATTGAAAAAAAAATTCTGGAAACAAATGAAGCAACAATAAAATGTAAAAACTTATGGTTTACAGCAAAAGCAATGTTAAGACGAAAGTTTGTAACAATTGGTGCCTATATCAAGAAACTGGAAACACACCAAGTAAATGGGCTATCAATGCATCTCAAGGATCTAGAAAATGAGCAAACAAAACCCAAACTAACAGGAGAAAGAAATATCAAAATTAGATAGGAAATTTAAAAAATGAATCCAAAAAAATATAAAAGATCATCAAAATAAAGAACTGTGGCCAGCTCAGTGTCTCAACAGGATAATCCTCCACCTAGCGGCACCAGCACACCGGGTTCTAGTCCTGGACGGGGCGCCGGATTCTGTCCCAGTTACCCCTCTTCCAGGCCAGCTCTCTGCTGTGGCCAGAAAGTGCAATGGAGGATGGCCCGAGTGCTTGGGTCCTGCACCCTATGGGAGACCCGGATAAGTACCTGGCTTCTGCCTTCAGATCAGCGTAGTGCGCTGGCTACAGCACACTGGCCGTGGCGGCCATTGGAGTGTGAACCAACGGCAAAGGAAGACGTTTTTCTCTGTCTCTCTCACTGTCCACTCTGCCTGTAAAAAAAGGAGCTGTTTTTTTTAAATAAAATTGACACATAATTGGGCAACTAACCAAAAAAAATAATGCAAATTAATAAAACTAGAGATGAAAAAGGAAATGTAACAACAGACACCATAAAGTGAATAACAAGAAATTAATACAAAGAGCTGCATGTCAACAAGCTGGAAACATAAATGAAATGGACAGGTTCCTGGAAACAAACAACCTAGCTACATTGAGCAATGAATACATAGAAAACCTAAGCAGACAAATTTCCAAGATGAAAATTGAATCAGTAATAAAGACCCTCTCAATAAAGAAAAGCCGAGGAGGTCCTGATGGCTTCACTGCTGAATTTTAACAGACATTTAAAAGAGAACTAATATCAATTCTTCTCAAGATATTGAAAACAATTGAAAGAGAGGGAATTTTCACAAAATCTTTCTATGAAGCCAGCATCACCTTAATTTCTAAACTCGGAAAAAGGCATAATAGAAAAAGGGAACAACACACCAATTTCCCTAAATCAAACAGATGCAAAAATCCTTAATAAAATTCTAGTCAATGGAATCCAACAACACATCTAAAGATCATTCACACACAAATAAAGGGGAGAGTGATCCAACATGGGAAGTGAGATACTCAGCAGACTCATAGAATGGCGGATGTCCTAAATAGCACTCTGGCCTCAGAATCAGCCCTAAAGGCACTCGGATCTGGCTGAAAAGCCCATGAGAGTATTTCAGGCATGGAAAGCCAAGACACTCTGGCAAAAAGATCTCTGTGAGTGAGATCCCAGTGGAAAGAACAGGTCTTCAAAGAGGGAGGTGCCTTTCTCTGAAGGGAGGAGAGAACCTCCACTTTGACTATGACCTTGTCTAAACAAGATAAGAGTCGGAGAACTCAAGGGGTTTCCATAGCCTTGGAAACTCATGACTGGTGCATAGGGAGATTACTGATGCCATAGACAGGAGTGTCAATTGGTAAAGTCAACAACAGGAGTCACTGTGCACTTACTCCTCATGTAGGATCTCTATCCTTAATGTGCTGTACACTGAGGCTTAATGCTATAACGAGTACTCAAACAGTATATTTCACTTTGTGTTTCTATGGGGGTGCAAACGATTGAAATCTTAATTAATGTACACTAAACTGATCTTCTGTAAAAAAAAAAAAGAAATTATCAATTCCCAACTTGACTCTCACTGGGATTAAACATGACAATTGGTCTGATCTGATTTCATCATCATTTAAAAAAAATCATCTATTATTTTTCACTTTATGTTTCTGTGTGGGAGCAAACTGTTGAAATCATTACTTAAGGTATACTAAGCTGATCTTCTGTATATTAAGATAATCGAAAATGAATCTTGATGTGAATGGAAGGGGAGAGGGAGTGGGAAAGGGGAGGGTTGTGGGTGGGAGGGACGGTGTGGGGGGGGGAAGCCATTGTAACCCATGAGTCGTACTTTGGAAATTTATATTCATTAAATAAAAGATAAAAAAAAATAAAGATCATTCACACAGACCAACTGGAATTTATTCTTGGTATGCATGGATGGTTCGATATTTGCAAATCTATCAATGTGATACATTACATTAACAAATTTAAGAACAAAAACCAAATCTCTATATGCAGAGAAAGCATTTGATAAAATACAACACCCTTTCATGATGAAAACTGAGCAAATTGAGTACAGAGGAAAATCTCTTGACACAATCAAGGAAATTAATGACAAAAATATAGTCAGCATCCCTTTGAATGAGGAAAAGTTAGAAGCATTCTCACTGAGATCTGGAACTAGACAAGGATGCCCACGCTCAACATTGCTATTCAGTATAATCCTGGAAGATTTAACCAGAGCCATTAGCCAGAAAAAGAAATCAAGGGACACAAATTGGTAAAGAGAAAGTCAAACTATCTCTATTTGCAGATGACATCTCTATTTGCAGATGGATCCAAAAGACTCCTCCAAGAGCTTATGTGAACTCATGGAAGAGTTGGGTAATGTAGGAGGATATATAACCAATACACAGGCATTAAAACAGCCTTTGTATACACAGATTGTATACACAATGGCATGTTTTAGAAAGAACTTCTCAGATCATTCCCATTCACAATAGCATGGAGTAAATTTAACCAACAATACCAAAGATCTTTATGATGTGAATTATAAAATATTAAAAAAGAAATAGAATATAGAAAATGGAAAAAATCCATGTTCATGAAGTATAAGAAGCAACATCATCAAAATGTCCATTATTCTAAAAGCATTTACAAATTCAATGTGATACCAATCAAAATAGCAAAGACATTTCTAAGATCTAGACTAATGATGAAGAAACACAGGAGGCCTTGCATAGCTAAAGCAATATTATAGAACAAAAACAAAGCCAGAGGCATTACAATACAAGGTCTCAAGACATGCTTCAAGGCAGTTATAATAAAAGCAGCCTAGTAATGGTGAAAAAAAGATGGATAGACAAAATGAACAAACAAACAAACAAACAATAAAAACCACCAGAAGTCAATCCAAGCATCTTCAACCAACTTATAGTCAACCAAAGAGCATAAACACATCCCTGGAGTAAGGACAGTCTCTTCAGCAAGTGGTGCTGGGAAAACTGGATTTCCCCATGCAAAAATATGAAGTAAAACCCCTACTTTACACCATACACAAAATCCATTCAAAATGATCAAAGACATAAATCTATGAACTGATAACACCATATTATTAAAGAACATTGGGAAAAGCCAGCAAGATAATTGGCTCAGGCAAAGAGTTCTTAGAAAAGAGACCAGAGGCACTGGTAATCAAAGCCATAATTAACCAATGGGATTACACTCAGAAAGTGAAGGGCAACTGATAGAATGGGAGAAATTATTTGTAAACTATGCAGCTGATGAAAGATTTATAAGCAGGATATATAAAGAGATCAAGAAACTCCACAACAATGAAACAAACAACCCAATGAAGAAATGGGCCAAGGCTTTAAATAGATATTTTTCAAAATAGGAAATCCAGATGGCAAAGAGACAAATAGAAAATGTCTAGAATCACTAGCCATCAAGGAAATGCAAATTAAAACCACCGTGCTGTGGCTGGCACTGTGGTGCAGTGGGTTAAATCCCTGGCCTGAAGTGCAGGCATCCCATATGGGTGCCGGTTCTAGTCCCAGCTGCTCCTCTTCCTATACAGCTCTCTGCTATGGCCTGGGAAAAAATAGAATATGGCCTAAGTCCTTGGGAACCTGCACCCATGTGGGAGACCTTGAAGAAGTTCCTGGCTTCGGATCAGCACAGCTCTAGGCATTGTAGCCATCTGGGGAGTGAACCATCAGGTGGAAGACCTCTATCTCTGTCTCTACCTCTCTCTGTAACTCTGCCTTTCAAATAAATTCAATAAATCTTTAAAAAGAACACAGTGAGGTTTCACCTCATTCCAGTTAGAATTGCTTTCATACAGACATCAACAAGCAGCAAATGCCGATGAGAATGTGAGGCAAAAGGTACCCCAACCCATTGCTGGTGGGAATGTAAACTGGTAAAGCCACTATGAAAGACCGTTTGGAGATACCTCAGAAATCTGAATATAGACCTACCACAGGTCCCAGCCATTTCACTCCTGGGAATTTACCCAATGGAAACGAAATCAGCAAATGAAAAATGTTATCTGCACCTCGATGTTTATTAAAGCTGCATTCACAATAGCTAAGTCATGGAATTGACCTAAATGCCCTTCAACTAAAGACTGGATAAGGAAATTATGGGATATATACTCTATTGTATACTACACAATGGATAAAAACAATGAAATCCGTTCATTTGCAACAAAATGAATGAATCTGGAAAACATACTGAGTGAAATAAGACACTCCCAATATACTAATACTACATGTTTTCCTTGATCTGTGATAACAGAGCACCTAAATGAAAATCAGTAAAATTGAGATTGACACTTTGAGAAGCAATGATTGAACAGCTTTGGTCTTGACTGTTGAGAAAGATTAGTTTTTTTCTTTTTTTTTAAGTTTCAGCACTTAAGAAGAATTGTGTATTGATTACAGTATTCAACCAAAAGTATTAAGTAGAACAAACAAAAAAAATACTAAGAGGGATAACATATCAAGTTGCTCATCAACAGTTAGGGTGAGGGCTGATCAAGTCACCGTTTCTCCTAGTGTTCATTTCACTTTAACAGGTTTCCTTTTTGGTGCTCAGTTAGTTGTCACCTATCAAGGAGAACAAGTGGTATTTGTCCCTTGAGAAAGAGTTTTTTTTCTATCTGTCATACTATTTGTTGAACTCTTTCTTAACATTGAGTTAATCATGTGTTTATTTTTTTATTTAATAAATGTGAATTTACAAAGTGCAACTTCTGTATTGTTGTGGCTTCCCCCCAACCTCCCTCCCTCCTGTGACCCTTCCCTCTCCCACTCCCTCTCCCATCCTGCTCTTCATTGAGTTTCATTTTCAATTACCTTCATATACAGAAATCAACTCAGTATATACTAAGCAAGGATTTCAACAGGCTGCCTTCACACAACCGCACAAGTTATAGGGTATTGTTCAACTAGTAATGTTGTCTTTAAGTTTCATAGTAAAGCACATTAAGGACAGAGATCCTACATGGGGAGCATGTACCCAGTGACTCCCAGTGTTGATTTACCAATTGGCACTCTTATTTATGATGTCAGCAATCATCTGAGGCTCTTGCCATGAGCTGTCTAGGCTATGCGAGCCCCTTGAGTTCACCAACTCTGAACTTGTTTAGTCAAGGCCATATCACAGTGGAGGTTTATAAAGTCAATTGAAAATAAATATCATTAAGCATAATGTTTGGAATAACACAGGAAGGAGGAATTTTGTAACTGTGAAGCTCTATTGTCCTGCATACTTTCCTACAGATTACTTCTAAAGGTACAGTTTAAAATCATGGTATGGGACCTCAAATCCCATCAAACTGGATAGTAAAAAATGTTATCTTAATTGTTAAAGTGAACATATTAAGTGTTAAATTGATAATACAGATAGGATTACATGTTAAATGGATCATATCAATAATATAAAATGTCTGGTAATAATAAACAGAATTAAAAAGGAGAGAATATTCCAACATGGGAAGCAGTACACAGAGCAGACACATAGAATCAGAATCACATTAAATAACACTCTGTCCTCAGAATCAGCCCATAAGGCATTCTGGTCAGGTTAAAGTCGCATGAGAGCAATTCAAGCATCAAAAGCCAAGACAATGTGGTAAAAAATGTTCTACATAAAGGATCTCTGTGAGAGAGACCCCAGTGGAAAGAAGTGTCCATAAAAGAAGGATGTACTTTGGTCTGTCAGGTGGGGTGTACTTCAACTTTGCATGTGGACTTGTCTAGATACTGATACAGATTTTGGATACAGAGGCTACTATAGCCTTTGTAGCTTCTATAAGATAGGCAGCTCATGACAAGAGTTTTGGGTGATCACTGATATCATACATAGAGTGTTATTTGTTAAATTAACAGCAGGAGTCACTGTGCACATACTCTCCATAAAGGACTTCTGTCCGCAATGAATTGTATTATGAGAATTAACAGTAAAACTAGTTCTCGGTTTGTGTGTGTGTTTGTGTGTGTTTGTTCGTATGTGTAAATTGTTGAAATCTACTTTGTAAAAGTTGGTCTTCTATGTATAAAGTTAAATAAAAATGTACCTTAAAGGATAATGGAACGTGGAATGAGCAAGGGAGGAGGAGTAGGGTGAGAGTGGAGGAGGGAGGGCAGCATAGTGAGAAGAATCACTATATTCCTAAAGTTGTACTGATGAGATTTGTACTCATTAAATAAAATGTTTCTTTGAGATATAAAAGGAAACAAGAAGAATGGTTTGTATGTTTCCTGAGTAATTGCTTCACTGTCAAGACAAAATGCATGATGCAAAAGAATTCATCTTCAACCACACACTATTGATCTCCTGTATATATAGAGAATTGAAAATGAATCTTGATGTGAATAGAAGGGGAGAGGGAGTGGGAAAGGGGAGGGTTGTGGGTGTGAGGGAAGCTATGGGGGGGTAAAGCCATTGTAATCATAAGCTGTACTTTTTTACTAAATAAAAGTTTAAAAAAAAAACAAAGAAACAAAAAAAGAAGTGGAACAGCCTGGTCTCAATCCGGCACCCATTTGAGATGCCAGCACTTCAGGCCAGGGCATTAACCCACTGTGCCACAGTGCTGGCCCCAACTTTTTACTAGTTCAGTGTATATTACTATATTGGTACTAAACCACCTCTGCTATATCATCTATAAGACCAATAAATACAAATTCAGGAATTATATTTTACAATAATTTAGGAGATTCTATGTTCCAATTTGAATAACATGGTAAACATGTTACTGCTATAGCATCACAGAGACTGGAAACAAATTTGATATCAGGTTTGATATTTCTAATGCTTTATAATCATGGCAATTTTATGTTGTCAAATAATTATTTCACGATTTTAATAATAGTGGGAATTAGGACTGTACCTGGATGAGAAGAAAAATGGAAATGTGAGAGAACTGGTGTGATTTGCTCCTAGACTCAGAGCAATATCATGATAGAAGTGAATACAAAATACCAAATTCATTAGCTGTAGAAAAAAAGACCAATCAGCTTCCCTCAGTAGTAACAGTGCTTTACACATGACAAGGGCCAAGGAAGACCTCCTTGAAAGAGCACCATCAGTGACTTGATCAGCTCTGGTCGTGACTGTTGATGTACAATGTAATCCTTTATCCATTTTAGTATTTTTTTGCTCTAGTACTATTGGTTGAACTCTGTAATTAACACACAATTATTCTTACGTGATTAAATTTTAATGGAAAAGTGATCCCTGTTAGTAATTTGGAAAACATTAAGCTGAGTGAAATAAGCCAGGCCCAAAGGGACAAATATCATATGTTCTCCCTGATCGGTGACAACTAACTGCACACCAAAAAGGAAACCTGTTAAAGAGAAATGAACACTATGAGAAACGGAGACTTGATCAGTCCTTACCCTGTTGATGAACAACTTAATACATTATCCCTCTTAGTATTTTTTTGTTTGTTCTACTTAATACTTTTGGTTGAACACTGTAATCAATACACAGTTATTCTTAGGTGTTGAAACTTAACTGAAAAGTGATCACTGTTAAATATAAGAGTGGAAATAAGAGAGGGAAGAGATGTGTAATTCGGGACATGCTCAAGCTGAATTGCCCCAAATGGTAGAGTTAGAAACATACCAGGGAATTCCAATTCAATCCCATCAAGGTGGCATGTACCAATGCCATCTCACTAGTCCCAGTGATCAACTTCTGATCACAATTGATCATAATGATAGGACTAAGAGCCACAGGGATCACATACACAAGACTAGTGTCTGCAAATACTGATAGAATAAAAAAAGGAGAGAACAATCCAACATGGGAAGCGAGATACACAGCAGACCCATAGAATGGCAGATGTCCTAAACAGCACTCTGGCCTCAGAATCAGCCCTTAAAGCATGCGGATCTGGCTGAAAAGCCCATGAGAGTATTTCAGACATGGAAAACCAAGACATTCTGGCCAAAAAAGACATAAATGAAAGATCTCCGTGAGTGAGATCCCAGTGGAAAGAAAAGGTCATCAAAGAAGGAGGTACCTTTCTCTGAAGGGAGGAGCGAACCTGCACTTTGAATATGACCTTGTCTAAATATGATCAGAGCTGGTGAACTCAAAGGACTTCCATAGCCTTGGCAGCTCATGACAAGAGCCTAGGGTGATTACTGATGCCATAACCAAGAGTGTCAATTTGTTAAGTCAACAACAGTAGTCACTGCGCACTTACTCCTCATGTAGGATCTCTGTCCTTAATGTGCTGAACATTGTAATTTAATGCTAGAACTAGTACTCAAACAGTATTTTTCACTTTGTGTTTCTGTGTGGGTGCAAATTGATGAAAACTACTTAATATATGCTAAACTGATCTTCGGTATATAAAGAGAATTGAAAATAAATCTTGATGTGAATGGAAGGGGAGAGGGAACGGGAAAGGGAGGGTTGTGGGTGGGAGTGAAGTAGTGGGGGGAGGCCAATGTAATCCATAAGCTGTACTTTGGAAATTTATATTCATTAAATAAAAGTTAAAAAAAGGAAGAGCACCAACAATTATACTGATTGGCAGTGATAAGGCACAAGTAATCCTTATGCTAAGAAACATGTACTTGCTACTTAATTTGTTTAAAATGTTACTGCCAAGAAGCAATTTGTTATTTTAGGAATGCTTGTCAGTCAAGTTGCAAAATACCACAGAAAGATACAAATGCTGTCACTAAAATCTGCCCTATAGAAATGTTAACTATTGTTAACTAATTGATGTTAACTAATGTTTTGTTGCTACAAATATACTTCATGGTACTTCATATTGTTAGTTTCACTAGAACATATTTTGATGTTATACACTGAAAATTCTATAGAATATATTCTTCTTGTAACCAGGGTACTTTTGTCCACAGCTGTGTAGAAAAATGAATATAATACACATTTATTATACTATATCTTTAGAGTAATTATTGCAAAAGACACCTCCCAGTTTCCAAATATTCATGTAGTTCTTCCCTAAAATGCTTCTTGGCATTCCGTGAACATAACACCAACAGGATTTGAAAAGTTATATTATGCAGAAGCCTCAGAACTTCCTGTTGGAGATACAGGACCCAGGCAAAATTTCATAGCAAACCATCAGACTTGGGAATATTAAATGTTGTGATGCAAGTTAGTCTGCTGCTTGGGAAATAGCATATCTAATACCAACATGCCCAGTTGCGTGATTGGTATTCTGCATATTCAAGGCAGCATCCTGCTAAGATGTCTATGAGGCAGTAGTTGGTGCATAAGCACTTGGATTCCTACCACCCACACATTAATAAAGGATGGAGTTCTGTACCTGAACATATATGTTAATTTCTTCTGATTTAACTTTGCATGGAATTAAATTCTTCCCTTCTCATCAAGGTTATGAACATTTGATGTTGAACAAATCCACAGATACGTGTAAGCTCTCCTCCATTAGAAAACAATAATAGGGATCAGGGGCAAGATTGCAGAGTAGGGAGGGAGCTTGCTGCTCTATTCGTGGGGAAGATAGTTTTTTAAAAATGGAAAGAGTACAGATTCAGGCAAGAGTTTTGGGTAAAAAAAGCAGAGGAAGCTCTACACATTGGAGGGACAAAGTGGACCTACATGGAGGGATTCACAACTCAGAACTCCAGCAGCCAAGAGCCTCCACATCAGAGAGGAGAGTGTGGTGAGACCAGACTGCATAAGCCAAATCCATGCGTGAAAAAGCTTCAGGAAGAGCCTAGAGAGAATGTGATTTGGAGCAAACTGGGGGATGATGTACCTGCCAAACTAGAGGAGAAAAAAAGGGGGCACATTTTCTCTGTCCATAGCACCCTGCAACTGCAACATTTAAGAAAGTGATATAGAATAAGTGCCATTTTGACACATATGACAGCTTGTGTCAGCATCTTGAAAGCAGTCAAGCAGAGAATCCTGATCTGGCAGGGTGATCTGGCAGGGGGGTATGCTGCTTGAGACTGTGTGAGGCTTCTGTGCTAGGACTGTGTTAATACTGAGGTTGTGTGGGAACACTCAGGGTGTCACTGGGACTTTGAGAAGTCATTGTGGGAGTCTCCACACAATCAGCATTCCCTGGTTACCAGTCAAGGGTCATTGCTGGGAAGGGGAGAGGGAGTGGGAAAGAAGTGGGTTGTGGGTGGGAGGGATGTTATGGGGGGGAAGCCATTGTAATCCATAAGCTGTACTTTGGAAATTTATATTCATTAAATAAAAGTTAAAAAAAAAGAGAATCCAAACTTATACTGAAAACTGCACAGATCCTTTGTGTGGTCCTTTGGCAGTGACAACAAGTAATATACCCTCTGGGGCTAGCACCCAGGCACTGGTCTCATTTTAGGAGAGGAGCTAAGATGAATCTACACCAACAGACAAGGAGAAACCTCCCCTCTAATAAAAAAAGAGATTTAAGATGCCAAAATTGGTGTCACTTCAGACACACCCTTCACTCTGAAGCAATGAACAGAGCTCTCTGGCTACAATCACCACAAGCCTTTAGGTATTTCCGGAAAGCAGACAATCTGATAATGAACACAGACATAGTTCACAGATAAAAGCTGCCACGGCACACAAAAAATGATTATCTCCACAAATACTAAATAACAAATGCACCAAACAAGAATACAGAAGACAAAATGATGGCTCCCAAAGAACACAACACTACAATAATAGATTGTGAAGATGATGAGTTTAAAAAATATCCAGAAATAGAATTCAAAATATTGATCACAGGATTGCTTAAAAGTAATCAGAAGAAAATGCATGAACTAATAAAATCTATACATGACATGAAAGAAATTTTCTCCCATGAAATTGAGAACTTAAGGAGAAATCAAAATGAAATCTTGGAAATGAATAGTCTATAGAGCAAATTAGAAAATGCAGTGGAAAGCCTTAACAAAAGAATCTGTGAATCAAAAGAAAGAATATCTGACTTAGAAGACAAAAAAAGGAAATCATTCAGAGAGATCAAAAAATTCACAATAGCTAGAACCTGGAATCTACCCGAATGTCCAGCAGCAGTAGACTGGATAAAGAAATTATGGGGCATGTACTCCATAGAAAACTATACAAGAGTCAAAAACAACGAAATCTTGTCATTTGCAACAAAATGGAGGAATCTGGAAAACATCATGCTCAGTGAATTAACCAAGTCCCAAAGGGACAAATATCATATGCTCTCCCTGATTGTTGACAACTAACCGAGCACGAAAAAGGAAACCTGTTGAAGTGAAATGGATACTATAAGAAACAGTGACTTGATCAGCTCTTGTCCTTACTGTTGATCTACAAGTTAAAACTTTATCACTTTAAGTACTTTGTTGATCTACTTAAAACTATTGGTTGAACTCTTTAATTAACGCACAATAATTCTTAGGTATTTATAGTCAACTGAAAAGTGATCTCTGTTAAATGTAATAGTGGAAATAAGAGAGGGAGGAGATGTACAATTTGGGACATGTTCAATCGTACTTGCCCCAAATGGTGGAGTTAGAAACATGCCACGCGATTCCAATTCAATCCCATCACGGTGACATGTACCAATGCCATCTCATTAGTCCAAGTGATCAACTTCAGTTCAAAATTGATCATACTGATAAGCCTATGAGTCAAAGGGATCACATAAACAAGAGTAGTGTCTGCTATTACTAACTGATAGAATTAAAAGGGAGAGAATGATCCAACATGGGAAGCGGGATACACAGCAGACTCATAGAAAGGCAGATGTCCTAAATAGCACCCTGGCCTCAGAATCAGCCCTTAAGGCATTCGGACCTGGCTGAAGAGCCCATGAGATTATTTCAGGCATGGAAAGCCAAGACACTCTGGCAAACAAACAAACAAAAAACCCTAAATGAAAGATCTGCTTGAATGAGATCCCAGTGGAAAGATTGGGGCCATCGAAGAAGGAGGTACCATTCTCTGAAGGGAGGAGAGAACTTCCACTTTGACTATGACCTTGTTGACATAAGATCAAAGTCAGTGAACTCAAAAGGCTTCCATAGCCTTGGCAACTCATGACTAGAGCCTAGGGAGATTACTGATGCCTTAAACAAGAGTGTCAATTTGTTAATATAACAACAGGAGTCACTGTGTACTTACTCCTCATGTAGATCTCTGTCCTTTATGTGTTGTTCAATGTGAATTAATGCTATAATTAGTACTCAAACAGTATTTTACACTTAATTGTTCTGTCTGGGTGCAAACTGTTGAAACCTTTACTTAATATAGACTAAATTGATCTGTACATAAAGAGAATTGGAAATGAATCTTGATGTGAATGTATGGGAGAGGCAGCAGGAGATGGGAGGGCTGTGGGTGAGAGGGAAGTTATGGGGGAAGCCATTGTAATCCATAAACTGTATTTAGAAATTTATATTTACTAAATAAAAGTTAAAAAATGGATAAATTCAAATGTGGGAACAGGTTTTATGATGATTATATTTGCTTTCCCTTTGTTTTCAATTCTGATAATTATACTGTATTTCTAAACACACATCTGCTTGTTACAGATACATGTATGAAATATGGAAAACATGATGCTATTCTACTTTAAGATACTTAAACAAGAAGCTAATATTCCTATGGCAACTTATATCTAATCCATCAAAAGATATTTGCTGTGACCTAATCAAATAATTAGTGTGTAATATTCCAGAATTCAGAAAATTACTATAGTACATTTACTAGAATAAAATCATGAGTCTTCCTGTGGGTGCATTTAAATTCATTGCACAAAACAAAAGTTCCAGTCTCTGGGAATTAATCCAAAACTCTTGAAATCCATTTCTCTATACACTTATCTGATGATCTATCAAATCTTTATTTATTGCTCTGAGAGTCAGATCTTAAGATATCAACACAAGAATTACATAGAGCCTCTACTGCTGCTGTTGTTCTTCTCTAACAGGGAATAGCCATGGCTAATGTGAACTTCAGTGGGAGTAAGACAGTGTACTGGTTTTAGGCCCACAACCTCTCCCTGGTTTCCTTTATTGCACAGATATGATTTTCCCTGTTCAATTCCTGTGTTTTCTCTATACTGCCATTGTCCTAAGTGATAGTCTACAAATGTGGGAACCTTAAACTTGAGCTTCCAAGCCTAGCTTCCCTCATCTCAGAGCTCAGAAACTAGTACATGATGAAAAAATAGGTCTCAATTTCATATTGCTTGAGATAAAAATGAAATTTCAGGGATTAATGAGCTAGCTCAGCACCATGGACTTTGTGAGTTTATATGTCATTTCCTGGAATTTGCTCTCTGTTCATCACACACCTCTGCCAACAGGAGTTGTTCCTTCTGGGAATGGAGATATAGTTTCCAAGGGAAACTCCAATATGAGAAAAATTGTGAACATAACACTCACCAAAAATTGGCTAATCATAAGCCACTCCTTTGTCTGACTCTTCTGAGTCAATAAGGAAGCTATAGTGATTAATTTGTCCTGAATACAGAAGATTATATAGTCCAAGTGCTATAAATAAAGGGAGTGATGAGCAAAGAGTGAGTCTAGCTAATTAAAATAACCTCAAGGATTATTAACTGAATTTAACCTTTTCTTTTTAAATATCTAATTATTTGAAAGGCACAGAAATGAAAGACAAAAACAGACACAGACACATGAAACATCTTTTTCTTGGCTCACTTCCCAAGATGCTAAAATAAACAGGTTTTGGCGAGGACAGAGCCAGGAGCAAGTAATTTTATTTACACCTGCTATATGGGCACATTCCAAAGCATTGGGGTCATGTTCCATTGCCTTCCCAGGTTCATTAATAGAATATACACAAAGTAACACTACAATAGAGGAGGCCAGCATTGCAAGCAGTGGCCAATCCCATTGCAAACTAATGTGTGCCACAAACACTTGTCATTTCAGATCCATCATTAAAAATATTTAGTCATATACCTCTGTTGCCTCATCATGTATTTTTCTATTAATTCAGTTCATAATTTTATTGTTTAAAAAGACAAACAATATACACCTTGAAGTTTTAGACATAACCATTAGATAAGAGAGGAAATCAAAGGGATACAAATTAAAAAGTGGGAATTCAGATTATTCCTATTTGAAAATGACATGGTTCTCAATATAGGGAAGCCAAAAGAGTCCACTAGTAGATGATTAGAATTCATGAAATACTTTGTTAAAGTAGCAGAATATAATATTCACATACAAAATTCAGTAGCCTTTCTATACACAGACATTGCCATGGCCAAACACCTAAACAGAAAGATTTCCAATAAACAACCTAAGTATCCATCTCAAGAGTCCTAGAAAACAAGAATAAGCCAAATACAAGATGAAATTAATAGCATAGGTCATAAATGGAATGTTAACATTAAAGATAAGCAAAATAAAGATTTTATTTTTAATAGAAGAAACAATCCTTTCGCTAGGTTATAAAAACTAGGTTCAAGTAAGTAAAATCAAAGAAGGGGAAACTACAATGCATATCACAGATATAATAGGCATCACTAATTTATATTAACAAGGATAAATGAAAAAATTTAAAAAATTGCTTATTTGTGGATACATATAACCTACCAAAACTGAGCCAAGTAGATATAACGTATCTGAGAATCCAGGTCTCCCATGGGGTTGTGGCTTTGGGTGATGATCATTGCAAATGTTGCTCTTAGCTGCAGCCAACATGCTCTCCATGCAGGATGTTGGTCATAGAGGAAGCCACCTGCTAGCAGGAGGTAGGAAGTACACAGTGACCTTACTTTCTGCTTGCTGTCACTGCCAATCTACAAATGCCCTTTAGAAGAAGCCTATTGGCAAGCCAGCGGTGGTTACAAGATAGCAGAATAGGGAGGGAGCTTATTTCTCTAGCCCAGGGGAATATAGTTTTTAAAAAGTGGTAGTCTTGGGGAAGAGTTGTGAAAAAAAGGCAGAGGAAACTCTACTACATGGAGGGAATGGGCACCCATGGCTCAGGACTCCAATATCCAAGAGCCTACACACCATCGCTGCAAAGTGAGGTGAGACAAGATGGCAGTAGCCTGAGACTCTGGTGAAAAAGCAGAAGGAAGACATTAGAGGAAGTGAGGTTTGAAGCTATGTGAGGGAAAGTGCACCTGCCTAACTAGAGGAGAGAAAAAAAAAGAGAGTATGAACACATTTCTCTCTGATCACCTTACAAAGCCATACAAGCCAATAGAGCAGGCACCAATTAGGACATACATAATAGCTGCACCAGCTCATTTCTATGCCCAACAATCAGCCAAATGGAGATTCCTGACTCCAGTGGGGAGAAATAACAGAAGGTTAGGAGCTTGTGAATGTGTGAAGCCTCAGAACCGGGACTGCGGAAAAAATGAGTGTGTGTGGAAGAAATGGTGTGGATGAGACTTTGAGCAGTCTCAGTGGGACACCACAAGCTCCAGAAGTCCTGGACACCTGGTGAGAGTCATTGCTGGAAAATCTTAACTTATACTGAGGATTGCACAGATCCTTTGTGCGGTCTTGGGACAGAGCAGAGGAATATTATATCCACTTTGGCTAGTGCTCAGGCACTGGACTCCATCAAGGAGAAGAGCTCAGCTGAGCAGAAATAATTCCCTTCTGATTAAAAAAAGAGAGTGAAGATTTACCATGTCAAACCTGAGAGTGTCAACTTAGGCATGCCCTTAACTCTAGAGAACTGAACAGAGCTCTCTGGCTACATCCACCACAAGCCTCTAGACATTCACTGAAAGCAGACATTCCACTTATCTATAGAGTCATAGTACAATGACAAAAGCTGCCAAAGTGGGGGAAAAAAAGAAGGAACCAACGAGTACCTCCACAAATGCTGAACAACAAATGCAACAACCCAAGAGACAAGAATAAGGAAGACAACATCATGCTCCCAGAAGAACAGAACACTTCAATACAAGATTATGAAGAGGATGAGATATAAGAAATGCAAGAAATAGAATTTCAAAAATTGATGATAAGATTATACAGAAGTAATCAAAAGCAAAAGCATGGACTACTAAAATCCATGGAGAACATGAAAGAAAATCTCTTATGAAATTAAAATCCTTTTTTTATTTTTTTTATTTAGTAAATATAAATTACCAAAGTACAGATTATGGATTACATAGGCTCCCCCCCATAATTTCCCTCCCACTCGCACCCTTCCCATCTCCCACTCCCTCCCCCATTCCATTCACATCATGATTCATTTTCAATTAACTTTATATACAGAAGATCGATTCAGTATATATTAAGTAAAGATTTCATCAGTTTACACCCACACAGAAACAGAAAGTGTAAAAATACAGTTTCAGTACTAGTTATAGCATTACTTCACACTGGACAGCACACTAAGGACAGATCCCACATGAGAAGAAAGTACACAGTGACTCCTGTTGTTGACTTAACAATTTGAAACTCTTGTTTATGGCATCAGTAATCTCCCTAGGCTCTAGTCATGAGTTGCCAAGGCTATGGAAGCATTTGGGGTTCCCTGACTTCGATCTTATTCAGACAGGGTCATAGTCAAAGTGGAAGTTCTCTCCTCCCTTCAGAGAATGGTACCTCCTTCTTTGATGGCCCCAATCTTTCCACTGGGATCTCATTCAAGCAGATCTTTCATTTAGGTCTTCTTTTTTTTTTGCCAAAGTGTCTTGGCTTTCCATGCCTGAAATAATCTCATGGGCTCTTCAGCCAGGTCTGAATGCCTTAAGTGCTGATTTTGAGGCCAGAGTGCTATTTAGGACATCTGCCATTCTATGAGTCTGCTGTGTATCCCGCTTCTCATGTTGGATCGTTCTCTCCCTTTTTGATTCTGTCAGCTAGTATTAGCAGGCACTACTCTTGTTTATGTGATCTGTTTGACTCTTAGACCTAGCAGTGTGATCAATTGTGAACTGAAGTTGATCACTTGGACTAGTGAGATGGCATTGGTACATACCACCTTGATGGGATTGAATTGGAATCCCGTGGCACATTTCTAACTCCACCATTTAGGGCAAGTCTGATTGAGCATGACCCAAATTGTACATCTCCTCCCTCTCTTATTCCCACTCTTATATTTAACAAGAATCACTCTTCAGTTAAAATTTAAATACCTAAGAATAATTGTGTGTTAATTACAGAGTTCAACCAGTAGTACTAGAACAAAAAAAAAATACTAAAATGGATAATGTATTACACTGTACATCAACAGTAAGGACAAGAGCTGATCAAGTCACTGCTTCTCATAGTGTCCATTTCACTTCAAGAGGTTTCCCCTTTGGTGTTCAGTCAGTTGTCACCGATCAGGGAGAACATATGATATTTGTCCCTTTGGGCCTGGGTTAATTCACTCAGCATAATGTTTTCCAGATTCCTCCATCTTGTTGCAAATGACCGGATTTCATTGTTTTCCACTGCTGGATAGTATTCTATAGAGTACATATCCCATAATTTCTTTATCCAGTCTACTGTTGATGGGCATTTGGGTTGGTTCCAGGTCTTAGCTATTGTGAATTGAGCTGCAATAAACATTAATGTGCAGACAGCTTTTTTTAACCTATTTAATTTATAAGGAGGAATAAAAATGAAATGAAAAAACTCAATAGAACATGAAATCAAGATATTGAAGAGAAAACAAAATGAAAATGAAGAATTCAACAGAACAAATAAAAAATGCATTTGAGAACCTTCAAATCCAAATCAGGCAGAAGAGAGAATATCAGACTTAGAAGACAGAGCACAGAAAAGTATACAGTCTAGCTAAAGTCTGCAAGAGAAAATTAGAAATCTAAAACATATTGTTGAGAATCTATAGGATACAATATATAAAAAACAAGATTTTGGGTTCTAGTAGTTTCTGAAGTTATGGAGAGATAGGAAGTGTTAGAAGGCCTTTTTTAAGCAAAATACTAGCGAACTTCCAACAGACATGACCAGAAAAGATCATCAACACAACACATTGTAATCAAACTCACCACAGTGAAGCCTAGGAAAAAGATTCTAAAATGTGCAAAAGAGAAATGCCTGATTACTTTCAAGGACTTCCAATTAGATTCACATCAGACTTCTAATCAGAAACCCTGCAAGCTGGGAGAGAATGGTGAGATATAGCCCAAGACTTAGAGAAAATACAATCATCCTATTATATTATACCCTGCAAAGGTCTCATTTGGGAATAAAGATGAAAGAAAAGCCTTTCATAACAAACAGAATGAATTTGTCACCACTCATCCATCCCTGCAAAGGATGCTGAAGATGTTTTACAAACAGAAACACAGAAACACAGTCATCAACAGAAAGAGGGTAAAGGAAGAAAACCTTGCAGTAAGGGATCACAGGAAGTTCAAACCATATATTAGAAATATCTTTGGGAACATGGCAGGGCAAAGTCACTACTTATCAGAGCTGCACTCTCTAGAGAACCCAGTGGAAAGAACAGGTCATCAAAGAAGGAGGTACCTTTCTCTGAAGGGAGGAGAGAACTTCCACTTTGACTATGACCTTGTCTAAATATGATCAGAGTCGGAAAACTGAAAAAGCCTCCATAGCCTTTCCAACTCATGACAAGAGCCTAGGGTGATTACTAATGCCATAAACAACGACTGCAATTTGTTAAGTCAACAAGAGGAGTCACTGTGCACTTACTCGCCATGTAGGATCTCTGTCCTAAATGTGCTGTACCTTTTGATTTAATGCTATAACTAGTGCTCAAACAGTATTTTACACATTGTATTTCTGTGTGGGTGTAAACTGTTGAAATCTTTGCTTAATATATGCTAAATTGATCTTCTGCATATAAAGATAATTGAAAATGAAGCTTGATGTGAATGGAAGGGGAGAGGGAGTGGGAGAGAGGAGGGTTGCAGGTGGGAGGAAAGTTTTTGGGGGGAACCATTGTAATCCATAAGCTGTACTTCAGAAATTTATATTCATTAAATAAAAGTTTAAAATAAAAGACACAGACTGGCTGAATGGATTAAAAAGCAAAACCCATCTATTTGCTGCTTACAAGAAACACATCTTTCCAACAAAGATGCATGCAGACTGAAAGTGGAAGGTTGGAAAAAGATATCCCATGCCAAAAGAAACCAAAAAAGAGCTGATGTAGCCACCTTAATATCAGAAAAAATAGACTTTAACACAATAATTGTTAAGAGAGACAAAGAGAGGCACTATATAAGGATTAAGGTATCAATTCAACAGGAAGATGTAACTAATATAAAAGTATATGCACCTAATTACATGGCACCAGTTTATTTAAAAGATATGTTAAGGAACTTAAAGGGAGACTTAGACTCCAATACAATAATATTGGGAGCTTCAATGCTCCACTTTTAGCAATGGACAGATCAACCAGACAGAAATCAACAAGGGAACAGCAGATTTAATTGACACTAGAGAACAAACAGATCTAAGAGATATGTACAGAAATATTCATCCTAATGTTACAGAATACACATTCTTCTCACTAGTGCATGGGACTTTCTCTAGGATAGACCACATATTAGGCCAAAAAGCAAGTCTCAGCAAATTTAAAACAAATCAAAATCATACCATACATCTCAGACTACAATGGAATGAAGCTGCAAATCAGCAACTCAGGATTCTCTAGAGCATAAGTAAACACATGGAGAATGTCAGCATGCTCCTGAATGAACACCGGGTCATAGAACACATCAAAAGAGAAATCAAAAACTCTCAGGAACCAAATGAAGATAACAACACAACATATCAAAACGTATGGGATACAGCGAAAGCAGTGTTAAGAGGAAAGTTTTTAGCAATAGGTGCCTACATCAAGAAATTGGAAAGGCACCAAATAAATGAGCTATCAATGCATCTCAAAGATCTAGAAAAACTACAGCAAACCAAACCCAAAACTTTAGGACAAAAGACCAACATCCTATTGAATGGGGAAAAGTTGGAAGCATTAACACTGAGATCTGGTACCAGACAGGGATGTCCACTCTCACCACTGCTATTCAATATAGTTCTGGAGGTTCTAGCCAGAGCTATTATGCAAGAAAAAGAAATTAAAGGGATACAAATTGGAAAGGAAGAACTCAAACTATTCCTCTTTGCAGATGACATGATTCTTTATTTAGGGGACCCAAAGAACTCTACTAAGAGACTATTGGAACTCATAGAAGAGTTTGGCAAAGTAGCAGGGTATAAAATCAATGCACAAAAATCAACAGCCTTTGTATACACAGACAATGCCATGGCTGAGGAAGAACTTCTAAGGTCAATCTCATTCACAATAGCTACAAAAACAATCAAATACCTTGGAATAAACTTAACCAAGGACGTTCAAGATCTCTACGATGAAAATTACAAAACCTTAAAGAAAGAAATAGAAGAGGATACCAAGAAATGGAAAAATCTTCCATGCTCATGGATTGGAAGAATCAATATCATCAAAATGTCCATTCTCCCAAAAGCAATTTATAGATTTGATGCAATACCAATCAAGATACCGAAGACCTTCTTCTCAGATCTGGAAAAAATGGTGCTGAAATTTATATGGAGGCACAAGAGACCTCGAATAGCTAAAGCAATCTGGTACAACAAAAACAAAGCCGGAGGCATCACAATACCAGATTTCAGGACATACTACAGGGCAGTTGTAATCAAAACAGCATGGTACTGGTACAGAAACAGATGGATAGACCAATGGAACAGAATTCAAACACCAGAAATCAACCCAAACATCTACAGCCAACTTATATTTGATCAAGGATCTAAAACCAATTCCTGGAGCAAGGACAGTCTATTCAATAAATGGTGCTGGGAAAATTGATTTTCCACGTGCAGAAGCATGAAGCAAGACCCCTGCCTTACACCTTATACAAAAACCCACTCAACATGGATTAAAGGCCTAAATCTACGACATGACACCATCAAGTTACTAGAGAACATTGGAGAAACCCTTCAAGATATTGGCACAGGCAAGGAGTTTCTGGAAAAGACCCGGGAGGCACAGGCAGTCAAAGCCAAAATCAACTATTGGGATTGCATCAAATTGAGAAGTTTCTGTACTGCAAAAGAAACAGTCAGGAGAGTGAAGAGACAACCGTCAGAATGGGAAAAAATATTTGCAAACTATGCAACAGATAAAGGGTTAATAACCAGAATCTACAAAGAGATCAAGAAACTACACAAAAACAAAACCAACAACCCAATTAAGAGATGGGCCAAGGACCTCAATAGACATTTTTCAAAAGAGGAAATCCAAATGGCCAACAGGCACATGAAAAAATGTTCGAGGTCATTAGCAATCAGGGAAATGCAAATCAAAACCACAATGAGGTTTCACCTCACCCCGGTTAGAATGGCTCACATTCAGAAATCTACCAACAACAGATGCTAGAGAGGATATGGGGGAAAAGGGACACTAACCCACTGTTGCTGGGAATGCAAACTGGTCAAGCCACTATGGAAGTCAGTCTGGAGATTCCTCAGAAACCTGAAGATAACCCTACCGTTCGACCCAGCCATCCCACTCCTTGGAATTTACCCAAAGGAATTTAAATTGGCAAACAAAAAAGTGGTCTGCACCCTAATGTTTATTGCAGCTCAATTCACAATAGCTAAGACCTGGAACCAACCTAAATGCCCATCAACGGTAGACTGGATAAAGAAATTATGGGACATGTACTCTTTAGAATACTATACTGCAGTAAGAAAAAAGGAAATCCAGTCATTTGCAACAAAATGGAGGAATCTGGAACACATCATGCTGAGTGAAATAAGCCAGTCCCAAAGGGACAAATACCATATGTTCTCCCTGATCAGTGACAACTGACTGAACACCAAAAAGGAAACCTGTTGAAGTGAAATGGACACTATGGGAAACGGTGACTTGATCAGCATAGCCCTGACTGTTAATGAACAACTTAATACATTATCCCACTTAGTAGTTTTTTTGTCTGTTCTACTTAATATGACTGGTTTAATTCTGTAATTAATACACAGTTATTCTTAAGTGTTGAAAAGTAACTGAAATGTGATCCCTGTTAAACATAAGAATAGGAATAAGAGAGTGAAGAGATGTATAATTTGGGACATGCTCAAGCTGATTGCCCTAAATGGTAGAGTTAGAAACATACCAGGGGATTCCAATTCAATCCCATCAAGGTGGCATGTACCAATACCATCTCACTATTCCAAGTGATCAATTTCAGTTCACAATTGATCATAATGAAAGGACTAAGAGTCAAAGGGAGCACATAAACAAGTCTAGTATCTGCTAACACTAACCGATAGAATAAATAAAGGGGAGGGTGATCCAACATGTGAAGTGAGATACTCAGCAGACTCATAGAATGGCAGATGTCCTAAATTGCACTCTGGCCTCAGAATCAGCCCTAAAGGCATTCGGATCTGGCTGAAAAGCTCATGAGAGTATTTCAGGCATGGAAAGCCAAGACACTCTGGCAAAAGATCTCTGCGAGTGAGATCCCAGTGGAAAGAACAGGTCATCAAAGAAGGAGGTACCTTTCTCTGAAGGGAGGAGAGAACCTCCACTTTGACTATGACCTTGTCTAAACAAGATAAGAGTCAGAGAACTCAGAGTGCTTCCATAGCCTTGGAAACTCATGACTGGAGCATAGGGAGATTACTGATGCCATAGACAGGAGTGTCAATTGGTAAAGTCAACAACAGGAGTCACTGTGCACTTACACCTCATGTAGGATCTCTGTCCTTAATGTGCTGTGCATGAGATTTAATGCTATAACGAGTACTCAAACAATATGTTTCACTTTGTGTTTCTATGGGGGTGCAAACTGTTGAAATCTTTACTTAATGCATACTAAACTGATCTTCTGTAAAAAAAAAAAGAAATTATCAATTCCCAACTTGACTCTCACTGGGATTAAACATGACAATAGGTCTGATCTGATTTCATCATCATTTAAAAAAAATCATCTATTATTTTTCACTTCATGTTTCTGTGTGGGAGCAAACTGTTGAAATCCTTACTTAAGGTATACTAAGCTGATCTTCTGTATATTAAGATAATCAAAAATGAATCTTGATGTGAATGGAAGGGGAGAGGGAGTGGGAAAGGGGAGGGTTGTGGGTGGGAGGGACGGTATGGGGGGGAAGCCATTGTAATCCATAAGTTTACTTTGGAATTTTATATTCATTAAATAAAAGTAAAAAAAAATAAAAAAATAAAAAAAAATTAAGATTAGAGAGAAAATCAACAAAATTGAATCCAATAAAATTACAAAAGAGAAGCAAAATGTTGAAAGGATTTTTTGAAAAAAAAAATAAACAAAATTGACTCACCATTGGCCCAACTAACCAAATAAAGGAGAGAGAAGACACAAATCAATAAAATTAGACATGAAAAGGAAATGTAACAACAGACACCACAGAAATATCTAGAGTCATTATAAATTACTACAAAGAGTTGTATGCCAGCAATCAGGGAAATCTGTCAGAAATGGATAGATTCCTGGACATATACGACCTACAAAAATTGAAGCAAGAAACATAGAAAACCAAAAATGACCCATAACAAAGTCAGAAATTGAATCAGTAATAAAGGCCCTCCCAACAGAGGAAAGCCCAGGACAAGAGAGATTCACTGCTGAATTCTATCAGACATTTACAGAAGAAATAACTCCAATTCTGCTCAAGCTATTCAAAACAATTGAAAGAGAGCGAATCTTCCCAAATTCTTTCTACAAAGCCAGTATCAATTCCTAAACCTGAAAAGGATGTAGCAGAGAAAGAGAATTACACACCAATTTCTCTAAAGAACATACATAAATACTCAACAAAATTCAAGCCAAAATAATCCAACAACAAATTAGAAAGATCATCCAACCCGACCAAGTGGGATTTATCCTTGTATGCAGGGATGGTTCAACATTCACAACTCAATCAATGTGATACACCACATTAACAAACTGCAGAAGAAAAATCATATATTATCTCAATAGATGCAGAGAATGCATTTGATAAATTACAAAACCAATTCATGATGAAAACTCTAACCAAATTGTGTATAGAAGGAACATTCTTCAACACAGTTAAGGCAATTTATGAAAAATCCGCAGCCAGCAACCTATTGAATGGGGAATAGTTGGAAGCATTTCCACTGAGATCCAGTTCCAGACAGGGATGCCAAATTTCACCATTGCTATTCAATATAGCACTAGAAGTTCTAGCCAAGCCATTAGTCAAGAAAAAGAAATTGAAAGGGGTACAAAAAGGGAAGGAAAATGTCAAACTATCCATCTTTGCAGACAACGTGACTCTTCATTTTAGGGATCCAAAGAACTCCACTAAGAGACTATTGGAACTCATAGACGAATTTGGCAAAGTAGCTGGATATAAAATCAATACATAGAAATCAACAGCCTTTGTATACAGACACTGCCAGAACTGAGAAATAACTTCTAAGGTCAATCCCATTCACAACAGCTACCAGAAAAAACCAAATCCCTTGGAAAAAACTTAACCAAGGATGTCAAACATTTCTATAATGAGAATTACAAAATCTTAAAGAACTAGAAGAGGATACCAAAAAATGGAAAAATATTCCATGCTCACTGAATTGGAAGAATCAATATGATCAAAATGTCCACTCTTCTAAAAGCAATTTACAGATTCAATGTGATACCAATGAAAATATCAAACACATTCTTATCAGACCTAGAAAAATGATGCTGATATTCATATAGAAACATATATTGAGGCGCAGGAAACCTCAAATAGATAAACGAGCCTTATACAACAAAAACAGAGCTGGAGGCATCAGAATACCAGATTTCAAGACGTACTACAGGGCAAAACAGCATGGTACTGTACAGAAACAGATGGATAGGCAATAGAACAGAATAGGAACACCAGAAATCAATCCAAACATCTACAACCGATTTATATTTGATCAAGGAGCTAAAACCAATTCCTGGAGCAAGGAGAGTCTTTTAAACAAATATTGTTGGGAAAACAGGATTTCCACATGCAGAAGTATGAAGCAAGATACCTATGTTACACCTTACACAAAAATCCACTCAACATGGATCAAAGATCTAAATCTATGACCCAACACCATAAAATTATTACAGAACATTGGAGAAAGTCTGCAAGATATAGGCACAGGCAAGACTTCTTGGAAAAATCTCCAGTGGCATAGGCAGTCAAAGCCAAAATTAACAACAGGGATTACATCAAATTGAAAAGTTTCGGTACTGCAAATAAAGAAATAAATAAATAAATAAAAAGTCAGCAAAGTGAAGAGGCAGCTGAAGTAATGGGAGAAAATCTTTGCAAATTATGCAACTGATAAAGGATTAATAACCAAAATCTGGCAGGCACCACAGCTCACTTGGCTAATTTTCCACCTGTGGAGCTGGCACCCTGGGTTATAGTCCCAGTTGGGGTGCCAGGTACTGTCCCAGTTGCTCCTCTTCCAGTCCAACTCCCTGATGTGGCCTGGGAAGGCAGTGAAGGATGTCCCAAGTGGTTGGGCCCTGCACCCACATGGGGGACCAGGAGGAAGCATCTGGCTCCTTGCTCTGGATCGGCAGAGTGCACCAGTGTAGCAGCCATTTGGGGGGTGAACCGACGGAAAAGGAAGACCTTTCTCTCTGTCTCTCTCTCTCTCTCTCTCTCTCTCTCACTGTCTAGCTCTGCCTGTAAAAAAATAACCAGAATCTACAAAGAGATCAAGAAACTTCACAACAGCAAAACAAACAACCCACTTAAGAGATGGGCCAGAGCCTAAATAGACATTTTTCAAGAGGAAATCCAAATGGCCAACAGACACATGAAAAAATGTTCAGGATCACTAGCCATCAGGGAAATGCAAATCAAAACCACAAGGAGGTTTCACCTCACTCCAGTTAGAAGGGCTTTCATACAGAAATCAACTAACAACAGATGATGGTGAGGATGTGGGGGCAAAGGCACAATAACCCACTGTTGGTGGGAATGCAGACTGGTAAAGCCACTATGGATACAGTTTGGAGATACCTCAGAAATCTGAATGTATCCCTACCACATGACCCAGCAATTCCATTCTTTGGAGTTTACCCAAGGAGAATTAAATTGGCACATAAAAGAGCTGTCTACACCTCAATGTTTATTGCAGCGCAATTCAGAATGGCTAAGACATGGAATCAACCTAAATGCCCATCAACAGGAGACTGGATAAAGAAATTAAGTGATATGTATTCTACAGAATACTACACAGTGGTAAAAGAAATGAAATCTGGTCATTTGCAACAAAATGGAGGAATCTGGAAAACATCATACTGAGTGAAATAAGCCAGTTCCAAAGGGACAAATATCATATGTTCTCCCTGATATGTGACAACTGAGCATCTAAAAGGAAAACTGTAGAAGTGAAACTGACACTACGAGAAGCAATGACTTGATCAGCCCTTGTGATGACTGTCAAGGAACAGCTTACTATTTTATTCATTTTAGTATTTTCTTTTTCTACTTAATACCATTGGTTGAGCTTTTTATTTAACACCGAATTATTCTTAGGTGTTTAAATCAAATTGAAATAAAAAATAAGAGTAGGAATAAGAGATGGAGGGGATATACAGTTTGGCACATGCTCCCAGGTATTTACCCCTAAGGGCAAAGCTTAAAACTTGCCATGGGACTCGAAATACTAAAACTTGGCATGTACCAATGCCACCTTACTAATTAAAGTGATCAGTTTAAGTCCATAACTGATCATAAAGAGGATTAAGTGTCAAGGGAGCACACAAATAAGACCAGTGTCTACTAATAATTGCAGAATTAAAAAGGAGAGAACAATCCAGGATGGGAAGCAGGTCACAGAGCAGACTCTTAGAATGACAAATGCCATAAACAGAACTCTGGCCTCAGGATCACACCTTAAGGCATTTGGATCTGGCTAAAAATCCCATGAGAGTAGTTCAGGCATGGAAACATAGGACATTGTGGCAAAAATGACCTTAAAGAAAGACCTCTGTGAGTGAGATTCCAGCAGAACGAAGCGGACATTAAAGAATGAGGTACCTTTCTCTGAAGGGAGGAGAGAACTTCCAGTTTGATTATGACCTTGTATAAATAATGTTGGACTTTGTGAACTCAAGAGGCTTCCATAGCCTTGGCAGCTCATGAAAAGAGCCTCAGATGATTACTGACATCATAAATAAAAGTCTGAACTGTTAAATCGTCAACAGGAGTCACTGTGCACTTGCTCCCTATATTGGGACCTGTGTACTTAATGTTTTTTACTATGAGAATTAACACTATAACTAGTTCTCAAAGCATGCTTTATACTTTGTATTTCTGTGTGGCTGCAACCTGTTGAAATCTTTGCTTAGTATAGAGTTGATCTTCTGTATATAAAGATATTTAAAATGAATCTTAATGAAGAATGGGATAGGAGAAGGAGTAGGAGATGGGATGGTTTGTGGGTGGAAGGGTGGTTATAGAGCAAAGAGTCACTATAATCCAAAAGTTGTACTTTTGAAATTTATATTTACTAAATAAAAATTTTCTATAATTATAATATATCTGAATAGAGCAATACTGACTAAGAACATTAAATCAGGAATAATGTGTTCAAATGAAAGATCAGCAACAAATATCTTCATTCATAAAATCTACAAAATAAAAAAAAATATAACACCAATCTTTTGAAAAGTTAGAGAGGTAACTTTTCTAAACTCATCATATGAGGCCAGCTGGTAAAGCCATTTATGGAAGTCTGTTTGGAGATTCCTCAGAAACCTGAATATAACCCTACCATACAACCCAGCCATCCCATTCCTTGGAATTTACCCAAAGGAAATTAAGTTGGCAAATAAAAGAGCTGTCTATATCTTAATGTGTATTGCAGCTCGATTCACAATAGCTAAGACCTGGAATCAACCTAAATGCCCATCAACAAAAGACTGGATAAAGAAATTATGGGATATGCACTCTATAGAATACTATACAGCAGTTAAAAAAATGAAATCTGTTCATTTGCAACAAAATGGAGGAATCTGGAATACATCATGCTGAGTGAAATAAGCCAGTCCCAAAGGCACAAATATCATATGTTCTTGATCGGTGACAACTGACTGAGCACCTAAGAGGAAACCTGTTGAAGTGAAATGTATACTATGAGAAAAATGCCTTGATTAGCCTGTGTCCTGACTGTTGAAGAACAACTTACTATTTTTTTTTCCTTTTAGTATTTTTTGTTCTACTTAATGCCATTGGTTGAACTCGTTAATTAACATGCAATTATTCTTGGGTGTTTAAATTTAACGGAAAAGTGATCTCTGTCAAATATAAGAGTGGAAATAAGAGAGGGGGGGATGTACAGTATGGCCCATGCTCATCAGACATATCCCTAGTGGTAGAGTTAGAAACATGCCAGGGGATTCCAATTCAATCCCATTAAGGTGGCATGTACCAATGCCAGCTCACTAGTCAAAGTGATCAGTTTCAATTCATAATTGATCATAATGATAGGATTGAGAGTCAAAGGGATCACCTAAACAAGACTAGTATCTGCTAATACTAACTGATTGAATTAAAAAGGAGAGAACAACCCAAGATGGGAAGTGACTCATAGAATGGCAGATGTCCTAAACAGCACTCTGGCCTCAGAATCAGCCCTTAAGGTTTTAGATATGGCTAAAAAGCCCATGAGAGTATTTCAGGCATGGAAAGCCAAGACACTCTGGCAAAAAAAAAAAAAAAAGACCTAAATGAAAGATCTCTGTGAGTGAGATCCCAGTGGAAAGAAAAGGTCATCAAAGAAGGAGGTACCTTTCTCTGAAGGGAGGAGAGAACTTCCACTTTCACTATGGCCTTGTCTAAATAAGATCAGAGGTGGTGAACTCAAGAGGCTTCCATAGCCTTGACAGCTCATGACAAGAGCCTGGGGTGATTACTGATGTCATAAATTAGTTTGTCAATTGTTAAGTCAACAACAGGAGTCACTGTGCACTTACTCCACATGTAGGATCTCTGTCCTTAATGTGTTGTACTATGTGAATTAGTGGTAAAACTACTACTAAAACAGTACTCTATTCTTTGTGTTTCTGTGTATGTGCAAACTGTTGAAATCTTTCCTTAGCATATACTAAATTGATCTTCTGTATATAAAAATATTTGAAAATGAATCATTTTTGTTATTTTTTTAACTTTTATTTAATGAATATAAATTTCCAAAGTACAGCTTATGGATTACAATGGCTTCCCCCCAATAACGTCCCTCCCACCCTCAACCCTCCCCTTTCCCACTATGAATCTTGATGTGAATGGGATGGGAGAGGGAGTGGGAGATGGGATGGTTGCGGGTAGGAGGGAGGTTATGGGGGGGAAACCGCTATAATCCAAAAGTTGTACTTTGGACATTTATATTTATGAAATAAAAGTTAAAAATAAATAAATAAACTTAAGTTTAATTAAGGGAATTATAAAAAGTTTTCTATAATAATAATAACATCTCTGAATAGAGCAATCCTGAGAAAGAAGATTAAATGAGGAATAATGTGTTCAAACGAAAGATCAGCAACAAACGTCTTCATTGCTAACATCTACAAAATTAAAAAAAAAACACCAATTTTTTGAAAAGTATTATACAAATTGTTAGGGAGGTAACTTTTCCAAACTCATTATATGAGGCCAGTTTTTCCTAAAGTGACCTGATAGATGCAAGATCTCAGTTTATCTCTGATTCTCTTTTTTCAAATAAAAACTTACAAAGCAGAGTCCCTGCTGAATATAATGCAACACTGTCATCCTGATAGAATTTATATTAGAATATAGGTGCAAAATTTGATAGTAATTGAATCCAGTTTGGAATCCAAAAAAATAAAAATAAAATGGTCAGATATCATAATCAAGTCAGATGTAATATAGGAACAGGAAAAATGTGAATGTAATTCATAATTCCAATAATTCACATCAATCAAAAATAAACCTCAGTATAATAAACTAGATGCAGAAAACATTTTGTATAAAATTATACATTCACTTTTGAGAAGTAAATTGAGCAGAACCCTTATAGATTGCATATACTTCAATTACAAAACCCTTGCATTTGAGGAACCTGAGCCAGATTCTATTGAATGCCAACAAAATGAAAGCATTTACCCTATAATTGGAACCATAAAATGATGCCCATTTTTTACTTTTACATTCAATACTGCAATGTAAGGTCTAGGCAAAACAAAAAGAAAAGGGAAGGAAATAAAAGACACAGATATAGAAAAAGAAGAAATTGAAATTATTTATTTTTCCAGATGATTTTATTCTATTTATATGGAAATACAACGAGTTCAACAACAGGCCACCTGAACTGGTAAATGACTGGTAGATTTGTAGGATACAAAGTAAGCACAAAAAATCAGAATAAGTTTTATATACCTATACTATTGTGAACCCACTGAGAAAATAAATTAAAGAAGAAATTAAATTCACAATAAGAAATACAATACCCTGGATAAATTTGACTTGTGATGTAAAATGCCTCTACAGCAACAATTCTAAAGCCATGATAAAGAATCTGAGATCAAAAAGACTGCTCATATTTACGGATTGAAATACTTTCTGATATTTCCATATTATCCAAGTTAATTTACAGATACAATATGCTTTCCATCAAAATCAATGGAATTCATCATGTATCTAGAAAAATAAACCTAAACCTCATATCTTCACATATATTAAACAATGTTCCACATAGAAAAGTAACTCTTGAGAAACAGAACACGTCTGGGGTCACAACAAATGAGTTCAGCACATACCATAGATGTATGGTAAACCCTGGCATAAAAACTGATGAATAGACCAGTGTAAGAGGATAGAGGCTCCCAAAAAGAAATACAGATACATACAGACAATGGATCTTTTACAAAGCTAACAAAAATACACTGGAAAAGGTATAGTCTATTCAATAAATTGTCCGGAGGCAACAGGATATCCATATGGACATGACTAAACCCAGATGACCACCCCTCTTTTCCTATACAAAGTCAACTGAAAGTGAGTCATGGATGTAAATGTAAGAACTGAAACTTACAAAATATAGAGAAACTATAAGACATTGACATAAGCAATGGCTTCTTGATAAGATACCCTAAGAACAGGCAATAAAAAACTAATAGAGAAACCTTATATCAAACTAAGAAGATAATTCACAACAAAGAAGACAACCATCAGAGTGAAGACAAAACCCCTCTTAACTCCTATAAAACCAGCACCACTTTAATTCTAAAACCAGGTATATGTACAAAGCAAACTAAGACCAATGTATTTGATAACTACAGATGCAAAAAATCCTCAAAATACTTGCTAATCAAACATAACAACACATTAGAAATATAATTCACCCAGACCAAGTGGGAATGCACTAGATAAAATATGTCCTTGATATAAACCTTAAACTGGGAATAGAAGGAATATTCATGAACACATTCAAGGTAGTTTATGACAAACACAGAGCCACCATCAAATTGTGTGGGTAAATTGGAAGCATTTCCACTAAGATCTCCAAGGATGCTCACCCCCATAATTGCTATTCAATATAGTTCTAGAAGGCTTACTGAGAGCCACCAGCAAGCAAAATCCAAGCAAAGGGATACAAATTGGAAAGGTTGAAGTCAAATTATTACTGTTGATAGAAGATATGATTTTATATATAGGGAAGCCAAAAGACTCCACCAGGAGACTATTGGAACTCAAGAGAGTTTGGCAAATTTGCAAGATAAAATCAATACACAAAATTCAATAGCATTTGTATAAAAAGACAATGCTATGGCTGAGAAAGGACATGCAAGGTCAGTTCAATTCACAATAGCCAAACAAATTGGACTAAATTTAAATAAAGAGGTCAAATATCTCTACAATGATAATTACAAAACATTTTCAAAATAAATAGGAGAACATAAAAATGGAAATATCTGTCATGTTCATGGATTAGAAGAATTAATAGAATCAAAATGTCCATACTACTGAAAGCAATTTACATGTTCAATATGATCCCAATCAAAATAGCAATGACATTCTTCTGAAAAAAAAATGATAGAAAAAATGATGCTACAATTCATATGGAAACCCAAGAGATCCTGAATAGCTAGAGCAAACTTAAAGAATAAAGCAAAGCCAGAGGCATCGCAATATCAGATTTCATGACAACTACAGGTCAGTTATTATCAAAAAAGCCTAATCCTGGCACAAAAATAGACATGTAGACCAATGGACTGGAGTAGAAATTCCAGAAGTTAATACACTCATGTACAACCAACCGATCTTTGACAAAGGAGCCAAAATCAATGCCTGAAAAAAAGGTACTCTTCAACAAATGTTACTGGAAAACTTGGATTCTGCATGTAGAAGTATGAAACAAGACCACCACCTTACAATTTATACAGAAATGAACTATAGATGGATCAATGATATGAAACAATAACCTGATAACATCAAATTACTAGATGAAAATATTGGGAAACTCAGCAAGACATTGGCATACACACAGAATTCTTGTTAAATACCCCAGAATGATAGGCAATCAAAGCACAAATAAACAAATAGGATTGCATTAAGCTAAGATGCTTATGCACTGCAAGGAATTGCTCAACATATTGTAGAGGCATCCAAGAGAACAGGAGAAAATATTTGCAACTCTTGCAATGGTTAAAGGTCTAATATCCAGAACCTACAAAGAGTTCAAGTAATCCAGAACAACAAAAACAACAAAAATCCTGTCAAGCAATGGGCAAAGGACAAAACAGACAGTTTTGAAGGATGACATTCAAATGGTCAACAGAAACATTTGAAAATGCTCAGGATCATTAGCCATCAGGAAATACAAATCAAAAGGATGATGAGGGTGAAACCTCACCCCAATTAGAGTGGCTATCTTTCAAAAATTATAAAACAATAAATGTTAGCAAATATATGGGTGATAAAATACTATAATCCACAGCTGGTTAAATTGTAAAAGAGTACAACCATTATGGAACACAGTCTGGTAATTTTTCAGTAATCTGAAAATTGTTCTACCATATACACAGCCATCCCACTCCTAAAAATTTACCCAAATGGAATGAAATCAGCATAAGGAAGACTTGTCTGCACCTTATGTTTATTGCAGATCAATAGCTAAGATCTGACATCAACCTAGAGATTCATCAACTGAATAATGGTTAAAGAAAATGTGGTATATATACGCTATGCAAAACTACTCAGCTATATAAATTAATAAGAACTTGTCTTTTACAACAAAATATATGCATATGGAAGCCATTATTCTCAGTCAAATAAACCAGCACAAAATCAACAAATAAACAAAGCACAAATAAGCAAAGCACAAAAATGCAATGTTGAGTTTTGGTTATTGCTTACAATCCTTGTCTATACTCTTGATAAACAGTGATTTTTCTACTTGTTCCGTTCAATTCTTTATTTGGTGCAGAGTTAAGCTTGTGATTATAAAATAAATTGAAATTATGCAATTATAGATATAAAAAGAAAAAATAAGAGAGGAAGGAGGACAGAGGGTCCGAGCATGGGCAAGAGGGAGGTTAGGGTGGGAAATATTATGCTCTTAAGTCTGTGTATATGAAATACATGGAATTTGTTTACCTTATATGAATAAAATTATTTTAAAATTATTTTAATACCCCAGTAGACTGGGATAAAGTATTTGCCAATTCTGCATTTCATGAAGAACTGAAATTCAGAATACATATGAAACTGCTGAAATTATGCACAAATATATCTAAGAATTGGGAAAGGATCTGAACAGGCATTTCTGTAGAGAAGAAATACCCATGGTCAACAAAAATGGGAAAACATGCCATATAATCATTATATAGGAAAATGCAAATCAAAATACACTAGGTGTCACCTCACTAACAAATGCTAGTAGGGTATGAAGAAAAGAAAACTTTAATAAGTTATTGGAGCCTGCACTGTTGTGTAGCAATTAAAGCCACCACCTGCAGTACCAAAAATCCCATATGGGGACTTGAGTCCCAGTTGCTCCACTTCTGATCTAGCTCTCTTCTGTGGCCTGGGAAATCAGTGGAAGGTGGCCCAAGTCTTTAGGCCTCTGCTCCCACACGGGACACCCAGGAGGAAGCTTCTGGTTCCTGGCTTTGTTTTGGCCCAGCTCTAGCCATTGCAGCCATTTGGGGAGTGAACCAGTGGATGGAAGAGCTCTCTCTCTCTCTCTCTCTCTCTCTCTCTCTTTCTATCTGTAACTATGACTTTCAAATAAACAAATATTTTAGAATATAAGATATTGATGAGAAGGCAAGTTAGCCTGAGCATTATGAAGACTTAGTATGGCCATCCCTCAAAAAATGAGAAGGGATAAACCTCTCCAACCATTGTGTATGTATCAGAAGGAAATTCATTCTGCATGCAAAAGAGATTTCTGCTTTCTGTTTTGACTACAGCACTATTCATAGTAGTAAATATCTGGAACCAACCTAGGAATCTATCAGTGTGTTACAGGTTTTCCAATCCTAATTCAGTGATTAAGTGATTAAAAAGGATTGAAATATTATTTGCTTCAAAATGGGTGGAACTGGAGATCCTTAAGTGAAGTAAGACTGGCATAGGAAGAAATAAATCTCACATGTTCTCTGATATATGGGTTTCTAAAAAATGGTGGATATAAATATAAATGGTTTTAATTAGGATGGGAAGATTCACTACTGGAGATACTGGGCGGTAGGATAACAGATATAGAAACAGAGTTAGAACGAACCAGTTGCAGTGTTCCATAATATGGTGTTGTGACTTTAGTTCATGATAAGATCCACTGTATAAGAAATTGGAATGGAGGAGCCTGTAGGCCTTAAACACAAAATAAGCAAGGAAAATCCTCATTTTCTAGATTGATTAAATTATGTTGTGTGCGTACTCAAATGTTGCACTGTATCCTGTAATAATATACAAGTAGTGTTAATCAAAGACTGAGCAAAATTTTAAAAATCAGAAATGTCTCTATATTCTATCAATGAACTATCTGCAATATGTGATCAACCAACCAACATCATTCACAAAGCATAGGAAAGTAATAAGGCAATAATCTCCAGTCCTGCTAAGGATTATTTAAATAATCTTAAAATTTAAAAATCAAGGTTGCCTTTCCCATTGAACTTTCTTCTCATCCCTTGCATGACTTTCTGATATTCTATGAATGCCATTGTTGCAAAGCTAAACTTGAACCTAAATGGAAGAATAGTTATAAGGTTTTAATATGTATTTATTTACTTGAAAGGAGGAGGGACAGTAGTGGGTAGATCTTCCATCCACTAGTTCACTTGTCAATGTTTGCAAAACCTGGGACTGGTTCCAGTTTAATCTAGGAGCCAGGAACACCTTTTGTATCTCCAATGTAGGCAGAAGGTACATGAGTACTTAAGACATCATCAAATGCCCCTCAGATACATTTTAGCAAGAATCTGGATTGGAAGTGGGGAATGGCCAGGACCTGAATGAGGAAGATAAATATGAGATGAGGGCATCCCAAGTCGTGGCTTAACTCACTGCTCATGACCCCATCCCTTTATACTATTTCATTCATTCTTAATACTGTTGTCAAATTACAGGCATGATGTTCAAACTTGGATCCATGTATTTCAGTTTAAAAAAAGGCTTAGGGTAACTGTTAAGATTAATAAAACTGTATTCCACAATTGAGGACCCGGGTGCATTTCCTGATTCTGATCCTAACTCCAGCTTCCAATTAAAGCAGACCCTGGGAAGTCATGATGATGTCTCAAGACATGTGGTTTGTGCCACCCACATGGAAAACCTGAAGTGAGTTACCTGCTCTCAGGTTTAGATCTGATCCCTCCCTGGAAGATGTGAGCATTTGCAAAGTGAACTTGTGAATAGGAGCTCTTTCTCTCATTCATTGTCTCTTGTTTTCTATCAAGTAAATTAGAAAATAATCCATCAGACATAAAGAGCAACATAGTCTTGGAAGTCATCCAAGTAGAGAAAAGACTGAAAGCAAATGGAGGTATAGCAAAATATTTATATTCTTTATTCCAACATAACCTAACAGATAATATTATCATTTTAATAAAAACTTAACAATGAACAGTGTTGTTACAGTTTCTGATCATTAAAAATAATGACAGAAATTATATAAACGATAGGAGTAAGGAGTTGAGAACATTCTTTTATAAGATATCTGAGCTTCCAAAGAAATAGTGTTCCAAACCCATTTTATGTGCTAAATGCATTACATTTTTGTCAACTTAAGATACATATGTACAGATTTCAAAAGTAAAATAGAATGAAGATATAAAATGATTAAATAGAAAATATGCAGAATCATGGTCCATTATAACACCATTACATTGAAGCCTGGAAAAGCAATATGCACTTCAGGTTAATCAGGATTTGTGTCAGGAAATTTAAAAGGGTTACACAGTGAGATGAGCAGATCATTTTCTATGAGGATAGTACAGTGTTTCATATCAGTGTTCATGGATAGAGCATCAGAATATTTAAGAAAAATGCTTACAAAACTGCAAGGATTGCCCAGTGTTTATCAGAACAAACAAACACAATGGTATAAATACCCAACCAGGGGTAATTAATAGTTATCCATATGTCATTGTGCAAAAACATCAGCTAACACTAGATGGAGAAAATAAATAAATAAGGTCACTTCAAGTGTTGAAAAGGCACAAAAATCAGTATATATGGAAGAAAAGATAGACAATCCATTTTAGCTATCAATATTTCCTACAGAAGCACAGTCTACACACAATCTATAACATGACAGCATTTTGCCATAATGTAACAAAAAAGGCCAAGAATTAGCAGATGAGGAACAAAAATCAAGAAAGATATTGTCACAAATACCAAACAAAGCTAGCAAAACTCATGGTTTAGAGAAACAGAAAGTAAGCAAACAAAAACATCAAAGAACCAGGACTTTCCTCTTGGGGGCAGAAGTAGAAGAGATTGGGAAAATACCTGAACTGACCAAGGCCCCTATATTTTCCTGAATATTAGTTCTATGGATGTTAACATTCTTATTCAAATTTAGCAGAAAACAAAGATGTCAACAATTGTCTTCCTTTCAGGTTTTATTACTGTATATTAGGGATCTATGCAAGAGTATATATGTCTAACATGAAATCATGGCACATAATTTCTAAACTGGTGTACTAAGTGCAATTAAAAGGAAACAACCTATTTATCCCACAGTATCAAGGGGCCCCAAACTCAGGTTCCCAGACTTTGGGGATCACTCTCAGGAGATGCAGACTAAGGGGATTCACTCTCAGGAACTAAGACAAACCTCAGAAGCCAGAACATTTAATTCTGAGAGTTCCACCCTTTTTCCTTTTCCCTCCCAACAGTTTGCATTGCCTCCCTCCTCCAAGGTCTTAATTCTCACCAGAAATCAAACACTTAAAATCAGTTTAAGTTTGTGACCTGTGCAGTCATTTTTGTGGTCACTAACACCAAATGTGTGTTGTTTGCTTAATATCAAACAACACATCTATAACACCTATGACTTACCAACAGTTCAATTCTGACATTATATAGAGTTAGCAGACATAACGGATTAAGATTTTAGCATAAACACATCCCAGGCGTATACCAATGAAAAGCATGTGTTTGATTTTCTGGCTCCAGTCAAAATTATGAAGTTATCCAGAGATCCCCTCTAAAGCTATCTTACTTGCATGAGCTTAGCTATGGTCTGAAATTTGTGTATTAGACAGGATCATAGCCACTCATATTACCCATGAAATATCTGAGTCTTAAAATCAAAGGTACAGGCATTGAGGAGAAAAGAATTTTTTTTCTTTTACCAGTCACAAATGAACTCTCAAATTTATAAACCATTTTATAGCCAGCAGAATCTGATATTCTGAGATATTCTCAAATGCTACAAGCTATCATTTGACTAAACCAAATTTGGATGCATAATGAAACTACTGTGTGTTCAACAGTTTATTTGAATCTCAGTTCTCACACCAGTTAGCTTGGGGTTAGGGAGTGAAGAATGATTGGCCTTTACAAAGATATTACTCTCCACACAAGGGTGTGAAGGCATTTAATCCCAATTAGGAGAGATTAATCACTGGGAACAGGCGGGACCCTAATGAAGAGATCAGGCTAAATCAATTCATGTGATTATTGAGTGACTGCTTATTCCCAGGTGTGTGCTATAGAAACTACTTCATATTTGAACCTCCTGCAATTTCATTATTCGGTCATATGGTCTCTGTGCCACCCAAACCTCTGCCAACAAGATGACCATCAACAGATACTGCCCTCGGACCTTGGACCCAAACCATGAGACAAATACCATTTCTTTCTAAATTACTGAGTCTGTACTATTCTGTTATTAGCATCAAACAAAAGCTGACTCAGAACCTAGGAAGAGCTGTGCTGACAGGACTGAATTGTAAACTAGTGACCTCGTTTCTCAACCAAAGGATATCAGATCACATGTGGAAGTTCATTTCTCCATGAGGATTCTGTAACCACCATCAATTTGGAAAGCTGTGAGGCCCCAGGGTTCACACAAACCCTTTTCCTTTAGACACAGGACAGGACACCAGGGTCCTGGCTACTGGCCCAGCTCACCTCCTGTGACCATAGAATACTGGTGTCTGACACTCACCACTTTCCAGCTTCCAATGAGTCCCAGCATCCTCCTGAGGGCTCCTGAGTGTGGTGAAGGAAGTTCACAGAGCAGCAATGGGTGAAACACCTGAGACCTCTCTCAGGAACAAACCCAGAAAGCCTAACATTGGGATGCCAGAGAAGAAGATGCTGTGTGGTTCAGCAGTGTTGCCTTTGAACACCTGATTTTAAAGTCTGCCCTAACAATGAGCATGCATAACATCAGAGAACACACAGCCAATCCAAATGCTCCTAGCATGAGGGCTGTAGCTTGGGGTTGTGGCAGGTGTGGGCAGAGAGGAACTCTGCTTGGTCTCAGGTCTGAAATTGCCCCATCTTTGCAGCTTGATCCTCCCAACAGCAGGGGCCGCTCTCACCTCCCTGATGATCATGACATCAGAGCACTGTCCCTCCCTCCTTTTTCCAGGACCCTATTGAAATCTTGTGACCCTTGGACTTTCAATAATGGTCTCACGTGTAACAGAATGCTGAATCTTTCCGCTATTCTGGGTCTTTATATTATGTATATTCTTGGCTCTTTTTTAAGGTCATTTGACTTTAAAAATAAAAAAATAACTCCAGGACTATTTTAAGATACTAAAATATGCATTACATAGATTGACCTCTCTTTCTCTTGTTTCTATTAGATATTCACTTGTAGTTCTGTATTCTGTAATTTAATATTGTTGTCTGTTTCATTCTTACTGGCATGTCATAACGCATTGGGTTTATATATTGATCTTATACACAGTAATCCTGCATAATTCTCTGGTCAGTTTTTATTCGTTTCGAATTTTATGGGATTATCTCCATATATAATAGTTTAATTAACATGTATTGATGGTTTTGCTGCTTAAAAGCATATCCTTCTACATGAAATTTTCTGTTTTTTAAATTTCCTGACTGCACATCTAGGACATTGTTGAAGACAGAAAATACAAGGAGAGCGGCTTGTACAGCTGTGTTCCGAGGGAAATAGCTTTCAGTGTTCTATGACAATTATGCTTTATATTATAGGTGCATTGCAGCCCATCTTAGTTATAATAAGTAATAACTAATTTTACTGCTTTACTCACAGTTTATTTTTATGATTAGATGCTTAATTTTATTCAAAACTTTTCATCTTTTAATTGCAGTTACCATGTGATTTCTTTTGTGTTTCTCTTCCACATGAATTATTTACATGATTTATTTAGAAATGTTAAACACCTTGGCATCTTTGACTTTATCTTGCTTTTTTCTTGATCTCTTGTGATTTCATATTTTGCTCTATATTAACATTTTGCTTAAAATATTTGTACCTCTTTTTATAAAGATATGTTCTTTAAGTTCCTTTTTAGTTCATGTCTTGAACTGACTGTGGCATCAATGTAATACTGCATTCGGAAAAGAAATTAAATCGTATTCCATATTTATTACCACTGTTTGTGAATCTGGGAAATTGAGGAGTGTTTTACTGCCTTGAATATGAGGGAAATTCTACAAATCTAGGCCAGAAATTTTGCTTTTCAAATTCGTTCATTGGTTATTTTGATTTTTCAAACACTGAGTCAACTTATTTTGTTTATATAGCAGATTCCTATGTTGTTGAAGATTTTTGATAAATTTATTTCATAACGTGGTGGCTCTGGGTTTAAGTTTTTTTAAAAAAACTTATTTCTATGCACTTCAGAATATTCTTTAACTGTGTTGCTAAACTTTATTAATTTGGTCAAGAACAATGCTGTTTGGATTTCTGTCACTGGTTATCTGTGTTGCATATTTTTACTTTTTCTTAAGATTATACTAGTCTTTATTAATTCTACTCATTTTATAAAAATATTAATGTATTTGAAAGGAAGAGTTACAGAGAAGCAGAGGCAGAGAGAGAGAGATGTATTCCATCCAAGATTTACTCCCCAAATGGCTGAAATGACCAGAGCTGGGCAAAGCTGAAACCAGGAGTCAGGAGACTCTTCTGGCACTCACATGTGGGTGCAGGAGCCCAAGGATGTGGGCCATCTTCTACTGCTTTTCCAGGCCATAGAAGAGAGCTGTATTGGAAGTGGAGCAGTTGGGACTTGAACTGACACGCATATTGGATGCCAACACTGCAGGCGGCAGTTTTACCTGATACGCCAAAGTGCCAACCGTCTGCTCATATGTTTTAAAAACACTTTTCCTTTATTATTTATTTCTGTTGTACAGTCTTACTAAAGGCATTATATTGATGATGTTCTCCATTTTCACTATCCTATATTGCTGTATAGTTCATCTTAGATCTTAAGAAGGATGCCACGATGATTAGGTCTCTGTCTTCTCACATAATATCTTGAGCCTATAAATTTATCTGTGCACTGATTTATATGGCAGTCCTCTATTTCTTTCTGTGTTTGCCAATCCTTCATCACTTTGCCTTGTGATGTCTCAAGCCCTATGTGCCTTCCAGCTATGCCAGACGTTATGTATCTCTGATCTTGCTCCTGAAACCATATATTATCAGCAATTTTACCATTTTATGTGGCTGGGTCTGATGTTCATCCTTGTAATCTTGCATTTAAAAATCTTTGACATCCTAGCCTGCTCTTAGTAGCCTATCCTTGTGCCTGCAGCAAGGGCTGGCTTCAGGGTCTCCATCCCTTTTGTTTACACCACGTCTTTCCTCAAGTGGCTCCTACTGTGCTTGTATCTTATGCCAATCCTCATGAGTCTCCAGCTCCTCTACATGTAGCCATTATCTTCCCCTCTCAGATTCATACAGCCCATGTCAGGACACCTGTGTCTCCATTCCTTTATACACATTGACTTCACTCCTAATTCCTGGTTATTGCTGCATTCTTCTAAAGAAGGCTAAAATTCCCAATTGGTTTGCAATATTTGTCTCACTGTTGCAAATATATTGAGAATTACTGCCTGGCCTGAAAGTTGGTTGGTGGACAATCAGATGAGAAATCACACAGATATTCACTATCAGTATAGCTGCAGTGTCCTTTCCAATTTTTCAAAACAAAATGCTAATGTTACACACAAATGGCATAACCATGAACAATGCCTGCCCTGCAACAAGGAAACAGAAACCACTTATTATTGAATGAGACAACTGTGCAGAATAGATATTCAAAATATAACCTATTTAAATACTGGATTTTGAATATAAGTATATATTTGACCCTCAGGTCAAACCAAATCTCCTGGCTCTGATGTCTGATAGCCCCTGAAATTAGGCTCTCACTATCAAACTGCCCTGGAAAATCCCCAAGCACAAGCATCCAAGAAGCGTTCACAGCAGCAGCTTCCTGCCACACTACTGAGTGTACCACCATGTGATGTTCTCCCTGACTTCCCTTTATCCATTATCCCCCAGCTGGTACCCAATCTGGCCATCCACAACAAAAGCAGGATACTCTCTACTTGATGCTGTGCTGAGGGGGCTCCTAAGTTGATGGATTTCAGGGAAATCTCATGGGTTCCTCTGGACCTTCTTTGACACTGATGAGGCTCATCCAGCCATATAGTCACCAGTGATAGGCCCACTGGCATACTGGGTCTGAAACCCCACAGGCACTCCTCTGGATGACAGTCACCTTTTACTGGCTCATGACATAGATAATTGTGGCCTGATTGGAGACTGAATTATAGGGCATGCTCTCTTCAATTCATTATTGCAGTGCATCAGCCCTGCTGGGTCACTGGCAGACTTAGGATAATTTCATGGTCAACATTATTAATGCAGGACCCATGTTTTCTCATGAAATCTGGCATTGTTCCTCCCCACCTCTCATTTACTATTTCTGATCCTTGGCATGCATTGAATTTGTGATAGTCTAATATCAATCTCCAGTATCTGTCTGATTTTAACTAAACTGTTGAATTAAATCTGGATATGTTGGAGTTCACAATCTCTGATTCTTGCCTCATTTATTTTTAAGGAAAGAACTTAAACAGATAATACTCTTTAAAACATAAATCCAATATCAGTATACCAACTTTCAAAATTGATAATTTAATATTATCTAATACCCATTGTTTCTGAAATGTAACATAGATTCTGACTTAGGTATAGTTGGAAGGATGGTTAGAGGGTTTCATTTGTATCTGCTCTTACATTGTAGGTCACAAAACCAATGTTGTGTCCTTCCAATGTATTTTCCCTTCCAAGTATTTTCCCTCCATTTTACAATTTGAGAGCAGAGAGGTTAACCATGTTGGGCTCGAGCAAGCAATAGACTCTTTGAAAGCTTACCTTGGACTAGAGCACTGTTTTCTACCATAGTCGCTATTATTTTGGAATCTTAACATTCAAGTTGCTATCTGAGTTCCCAGTGTTTATGACATTCCCTACCATGAGTAATGACCCACAGAAAAGATCCACCTCTGTGATTCTCAGCAGTAACAGTGCCCTTCGCACCAACACCAATTTTATTGCTTTTATAAATGGAATGTCTTTGGGCCTCTTGTAGAACATAGTCATTTCATAACTTTTTCAGCTGTATCAGTTTAGTAACTGTAGAATAATTCCTGTGAGATTTTGATTGTTTCTTTCTCTATCACAGAAATTCAGCTATTTCTACCTCCCTTAGCATGGACTGTTTTGGTTTAAGTTTTCAAATGTCATCCTAGTATTACCATCATCCTTTGGGATCTTTGACAATGGGTTAAAAACTTTGTGTTGATGAGTGTTCTCACATTGAGAAACCCTCCCTTTTCTAAATTTTTCCTCCACCCTCAGGACTCAGTCTCATGCACTCTGCCACTCCTGATAATACATATTGGCTAGGCCTTGCAACTGTTTTTTTTAGACACAGCAATTTTTCTCACTTAAACAATTATACTTCTGTAGCTAGGGCCATTAGCATGAATAGGTTATTTAGCCTTGAAAGCTACTGTTAGGAAGAGTAGATGCAGTGAAATCCCAAAGTGAAATCCATTTCTGGGTGGCAAACTCCTTTCTTTCTCTAAGGCATATGTGATATGACAAGATTGTATTGACATAAGTTGATGAAGTCAGAGTGGCCACAATTTGAGTGATTTTAGAAAGTCCATTGTCTGGGGACTAGTTTGGCAAGAGAGTATAGTTAAATCTACTAGCCAAAGATCATTTTCCTCAAGAGAAAGGAACATAGCAAGTTATACTATCATCAAGATTATGTAAGTATATTATAAGGCTTCATTGGAGTACTATCATAATTTAGACTTTTTTTATAGCCTTTCTTGTTTTACCCCCATAACTACCTGTTCGGATAATATTATCAGCATTAAAATGATAGTTATGTTAAAATGCTTTATAGCCACAGTTATTAATTTTAGATTAATCAGAGATGGAAACTAAGTTTCATGGGTGTAAATTATCATAATTGTAGCTAGTTGAATCATTTGGAAGCTTTCTGCACTTTTAGAACATATTTTTAAAACCAAAAATTAAAGTTTAATATACAGTTTTGTCTTTATTGCATATAGCAATGTGTATCAAGTGCTTCATGTCCTAGAATCAAGATGATCATAAAAATGTGCTATATATATATAGCATATTTATATATATAGCACATTTTTATGATCTATATATATAATATATATTATATATATATATATAATAGATGAAAGTGCTTAACATATACCTTAAACTATAAGTCAGTATTCATTGGTGTAGATGTCTATCTGAATTTCAAGATTCTGGGTTATGCTATATAATTCTAGCAATTCATCTCATTCAGAAGAGAACAAGTCCTAGGCTGGACTCTGGCAAAGACTGCACATACTCTGCTGGACTTGTGCTAACAGTGTTAATCTTCCTAAGAAACCTCTACTCTAAACTTATTACATTTCCCCCCAAATACTCTATTTTTAATTGACAGCTGGTGGCAAAGTGCTTCTGCTTAAAACAGAAATAATCTTAAGATGATAAAACAAGCTGTAATTAACATGTTCCAATCATAAACATCACTAGAATGGAGAACTCAATGCTCTGTTAAAGAGTAATGAAGCATCAAGCTATGGATGTATCTCAGTGGATCCCTGGTGGTGGAACATGTTGTGGACAAAAAGAGCATTGACAGATTTGCAAATCTTCATTTAATGACATAAAGTGTATAATAATTCAACTCAATAGACAATATAGCCAGTTTGAAAACTTCTAATCAAAGTGGAAAAAAATTCCTCTTACATTAGTAAGCACCAAATCACAAGGGTACTTATATCATGCAGGATGCATTTATGAGCAGTAAGCCACTTTTATCATTTATATCTTACTTTACTAGGAATTATGGACTTTGCATTTGGTTAAACTTAGTTTTTTTAAAAAAGATTTATTCATTTATATGGAAGTCAGAGTTACACAGAGAGAGAAGCAGAGGCAGAGGCGGGGGGTCTTCCATCTGCTGGTTCACTTCCCAATTGACTGCAACAGCTGGAGCTGTGCTTATCCAAGGCCAGGAGCCAGGAGCTTCTTCCAGGTCTCTCACAACATAGATACAGGGCCCCAAGAATTTGGGCTATCCTCTACTGATTTTCCAGGCTATAGCCATGAACTGGATTGTAAGTGGAACAGCTAGGACTCGAACTGGTGCCCATATGGGATGCCAACACTGCATGCAGCAGCATTACCTGCTACACCACAGTGCCACCCCATGCTTAAACTTATACTGAACAATTTAGAGATGAAATATAAGTATAAAACATATAAAGAGTGGGGGCAGACATTTGCAACAGTGAGACAAATATTGCAAACCAATTGGGAATTTTAGCCTTCTTTAGAAGAATGCAGCAATAACCAGGAATTAGGAGTGAAGTCAATGTGTATAAAGGAATGGAGACACAGGTGTCCTGACATGGGCTGTATGAATCTGAGAGGGGAAGATAATGGCTACATGTAGAGGAGCTGGAGACTCATGAGGATTGGCATAAGATACAAGCACAGTAGGAGCCACTTGAGGAAAGACGTGGTGTAAACAAAAGGGATGGAGACCCTGAAGCCAGCCCTTGCTGCAGGCACAAGGATAGGCTACTAAGAGCAGGCTAGGATGTCAAAGATTTTTAAATGCAAGATTACAAGGATGAACATCAGACCCAGCCACATAAAATGGTAAAATTGCTGATAATATATGGTTTCAGGAGCAAGATCAGAGATACATAACGTCTGGCATAGCTGGAAGGCACATAGGGCTTGAGACATCACAAGGCAAAGTGATGAAGGATTGGCAAACACAGAAAGAAATAGAGGACTGCCATATAAATCAGTGCACAGATAAATTTATAGGCTCAAGATATTATGTGAGAAGACAGAGACCTAATCATCGTGGCATCCTTCTTAAGATCTAAGATGAACTATACAGCAATATAGGATAGTGAAAATGGAGAACATCATCAATATAATGCCTTTAGTAAGACTGTACAACAGAAATAAATAATAAAGGAAAAGTGTTTTTAAAACATATGAGCAGACGGTTGGCACTTTGGCGTATCAGGTAAAACTGCCGCCTGCAGTGTTGGCATCCAATATGCGTGTCAGTTCAAGTCCCAACTGCTCCACTTCCAATACAGCTCTCTTCTATGGCCTGGAAAAGCAGTAGAAGATGGCCCACATCCTTGGGCTCCTGCACCCACATGTGAGTGCCAGAAGAGTCTCCTGACTCCTGGTTTCAGCTTTGCCCAGCTCTGGTCATTTCAGCCATTTGGGGAGTAAATCTTGGATGGAATACATCTCTCTCTCTCTGCCTCTGCTTCTCTGTAACTCTTCCTTTCAAATACATTAATATTTTTATAAAATGAGTAGAATTAATAAAGACTAGTATAATCTTAAGAAAAAGTAAAAATATGCAACACAGATAACCAGTGACAGAAATCCAAACAGCATTGTTCTTGACCAAATTAATAAAGTTTAGCAACACAGTTAAAGAATATTCTGAAGTGCATAGAAATAAGTTTTTTTAAAAAAACTTAAACCCAGAGCCACCACGTTATGAAATAAATTTATCAAAAATCTTCAACAACATAGGAATCTGCTATATAAACAAAATAAGTTGACTCAGTGTTTGAAAAATCAAAATAACCAATGAACGAATTTGAAAAGCAAAATTTCTGGCCTAGATTTGTAGAATTTCCCTCATATTCAAGGCAGTAAAACACTCCTCAATTTCCCAGATTCACAAACAGTGGTAATAAATATGGAATACGATTTAATTTCTTTTCCGAATGCAGTATTACATTGATGCCACAGTCAGTTCAAGACATGAACTAAAAAGGAACTTAAAGAACATATCTTTATAAAAAGAGGTACAAATATTTTAAGCAAAATGTTAATATAGAGCAAAATATGAAATCACAAGAGATCAAGAAAAAAGCAAGATAAAGTCAAAGATGCCAAGGTGTTTAACATTTCTAAATAAATCATGTAAATAATTCATGTGGAAGAGAAACACAAAAGAAATCACATGGTAACTGCAATTAAAAGATGAAAAGTTTTGAATAAAATTAAGCATCTAATCATAAAAATAAACTGTGAGTAAAGCAGTAAAATTAGTTATTACTTATTATAACTAAGATGGGCTGCAATGCACCTATAATATAAAGCATAATTGTCATAGAACACTGAAAGCTATTTCCCTCGGAACACAGCTGTACAAGCCGCTCTCCTTGTATTTTCTGTCTTCAACAATGTCCTAGATGTGCAGTCAGGAAATTTAAAAAACAGAAAATTTCATGTAGAAGGATATGCTTTTAAGCAGCAAAACCATCAATACATGTTAATTAAACTATTATATATGGAGATAATCCCATAAAATTCGAAACGAATAAAAACTGACCAGAGAATTATGCAGGATTACTGTGTATAAGATCAATATATAAACCCAATGCGTTATGACATGCCAGTAAGAATGAAACAGACAACAATATTAAATTACAGAATACAGAACTACAAGTGAATATCTAATAGAAACAAGAGAAAGAGAGGTCAATCTATGTAATGCATATTTTAGTATCTTAAAATAGTCCTGGAGTTATTTTTTTATTTTTAAAGTCAAATGACCTTAAAAAAGAGCCAAGAATATACATAATATAAAGACCCAGAATAGCGGAAAGATTCAGCATTCTGTTACACGTGAGACCATTATTGAAAGTCCAAGGGTCACAAGATTTCAATAGGGTCCTGGAAAAAGGAGGGAGGGACAGTGCTCTGATGTCATGATCATCAGGGAGGTGAGAGCGGCCCCTGCTGTTGGGAGGATCAAGCTGCAAAGATGGGGCAATTTCAGACCTGAGACCAAGCAGAGTTCCTCTCTGCCCACACCTGCCACAACCCCAAGCTACAGCCCTCATGCTAGGAGCATTTGGATTGGCTGTGTGTTCTCTGATGTTATGCATGCTCATTGTTAGGGCAGACTTTAAAATCAGGTGTTCAAAGGCAACACTGCTGAACCACACAGCATCTTCTTCTCTGGCATCCCAATGTTAGGCTTTCTGGGTTTGTTCCTGAGAGAGGTCTCAGGTGTTTCACCCATTGCTGCTCTGTGAACTTCCTTCACCACACTCAGGAGCCCTCAGGAGGATGCTGGGACTCATTGGAAGCTGGAAAGTGGTGAGTGTCAGACACCAGTATTCTATGGTCACAGGAGGTGAGCTGGGCCAGTAGCCAGGACCCTGGTGTCCTGTCCTGTGTCTAAAGGAAAAGGGTTTGTGTGAACCCTGGGGCCTCACAGCTTTCCAAATTGATGGTGGTTACAGAATCCTCATGGAGAAATGAACTTCCACATGTGATCTGATATCCTTTGGTTGAGAAACGAGGTCACTAGTTTACAATTCAGTCCTGTCAGCACAGCTCTTCCTAGGTTCTGAGTCAGCTTTTGTTTGATGCTAATAACAGAATAGTACAGACTCAGTAATTTAGAAAGAAATGGTATTTGTCTCATGGTTTGGGTCCAAGGTCCGAGGGCAGTATCTGTTGATGGTCATCTTGTTGGCAGAGGTTTGGGTGGCACAGAGACCATATGACCGAATAATGAAATTGCAGGAGGTTCAAATATGAAGTAGTTTCTATAGCACACACCTGGGAATAAGCAGTCACTCAATAATCACATGAATTGATTTAGCCTGATCTCTTCATTAGGGTCCCGCCTGTTCCCAGTGATTAATCTCTCCTAATTGGGATTAAATGCCTTCACACCCTTGTGTGGAGAGTAATATCTTTGTAAAGGCCAATCATTCTTCACTCCCTAACCCCAAGCTAACTGGTGTGAGAACTGAGATTCAAATAAACTGTTGAACACACAGTAGTTTCATTATGCATCCAAATTTGGTTTAGTCAAATGATAGCTTGTAGCATTTGAGAATATCTCAGAATATCAGATTCTGCTGGCTATAAAATGGTTTATAAATTTGAGAGTTCATTTGTGACTGGTAAAAGAAAAAAAATTCTTTTCTCCTCAATGCCTGTACCTTTGATTTTAAGACTCAGATATTTCATGGGTAATATGAGTGGCTATGATCCTGTCTAATACACAAATTTCAGACCATAGCTAAGCTCATGCAAGTAAGATAGCTTTAGAGGGGATCTCTGGATAACTTCATAATTTTGACTGGAGCCAGAAAATCAAACACATGCTTTTCATTGGTATACGCCTGGGATGTGTTTATGCTAAAATCTTAATCCGTTATGTCTGCTAACTCTATATAATGTCAGAATTGAACTGTTGGTAAGTCATAGGTGTTATAGATGTGTTGTTTGATATTAAGCAAACAACACACATTTGGTGTTAGTGACCACAAAAATGACTGCACAGGTCACAAACTTAAACTGATTTTAAGTGTTTGATTTCTGGTGAGAATTAAGACCTTGGAGGAGGGAGGCAATGCAAACTGTTGGGAGGGAAAAGGAAAAAGGGTGGAACTCTCAGAATTAAATGTTCTGGCTTCTGAGGTTTGTCTTAGTTCCTGAGAGTGAATCCCCTTAGTCTGCATCTCCTGAGAGTGATCCCCAAAGTCTGGGAACCTGAGTTTGGGGCCCCTTGATACTGTGGGATAAATAGGTTGTTTCCTTTTAATTGCACTTAGTACACCAGTTTAGAAATTATGTGCCATGATTTCATGTTAGACATATATACTCTTGCATAGATCCCTAATATACAGTAATAAAACCTGAAAGGAAGACAATTGTTGACATCTTTGTTTTCTGCTAAATTTGAATAAGAATGTTAACATCCATAGAACTAATATTCAGGAAAATATAGGGGCCTTGGTCAGTTCAGGTATTTTCCCAATCTCTTCTACTTCTGCCCCCAAGAGGAAAGTCCTGGTTCTTTGATGTTTTTGTTTGCTTACTTTCTGTTTCTCTAAACCATGAGTTTTGCTAGCTTTGTTTGGTATTTGTGACAATATCTTTCTTGATTTTTGTTCCTCATCTGCTAATTCTTGGCCTTTTTTGTTACATTATGGCAAAATGCTGTCATGTTATAGATTGTGTGTAGACTGTGCTTCTGTAGGAAATATTGATAGCTAAAATGGATTGTCTATCTTTTCTTCCATATATACTGATTTTTGTGCCTTTTCAACACTTGAAGTGACCTTATTTATTTATTTTCTCCATCTAGTGTTAGCTGATGTTTTTGCACAATGACATATGGATAACTATTAATTACCCCTGGTTGGGTATTTATACCATTGTGTTTGTTCTGATAAACACTGGGCAATCCTTGCAGTTTTGTAAGCATTTTTCTTAAATATTCTGATGCTCTATCTATGAACACTGATATGAAACACTGTACTATCCTCATAGAAAATGATCTGCTCATCTCACTGTGTAACCCTTTTAAATTTCCTGACACAAATCCTGATTAACCTGAAGTGCATATTGCTTTTCCAGGCTTCAATGTAATGGTGTTATAATGGACCATGATTCTGCATATTTTCTATTTAATCATTTTATATCTTCATTCTATTTTACTTTTGAAATCTGTACATATGTATCTTAAGTTGACAAAAATGTAATGCATTTAGCACATAAAATGGGTTTGGAACACTATTTCTTTGGAAGCTCAGATATCTTATAAAAGAATGTTCTCAACTCCTTACTCCTATCGTTTATATAATTTCTGTCATTATTTTTAATGATCAGAAACTGTAACAACACTGTTCATTGTTAAGTTTTTATTAAAATGATAATATTATCTGTTAGGTTACGTTGGAATAAAGAATATAAATATTTTGCTATACCTCCATTTGCTTTCAGTCTTTTCTCTACTTGGATGACTTCCAAGACTATGTTGCTCTTTATGTCTGATGGATTATTTTCTAATTTACTTGATAGAAAACAAGAGACAATGAATGAGAGAAAGAGCTCCTATTCACAAGTTCACTTTGCAAATGCTCACATCTTCCAGGGAGGGATCAGATCTAAACCTGAGAGCAGGTAACTCACTTCAGGTTTTCCATGTGGGTGGCACAAACCACATGTCTTGAGACATCATCATGACTTCCCAGGGTCTGCTTTAATTGGAAGCTGGAGTTAGGATCAGAATCAGGAAATGCACCCGGGTCCTCAATTGTGGAATACAGTTTTATTAATCTTAACAGTTACCCTAAGCCTTTTTTTAAACTGAAATACATGGATCCAAGTTTGAACATCATGCCTGTAATTTGACAACAGTATTAAGAATGAATGAAATAGTATAAAGGGATGGGGTCATGAGCAGTGAGTTAAGCCACGACTTGGGATGCCCTCATCTCATATTTATCTTCCTCATTCAGGTCCTGGCCATTCCCCACTTCCAATCCAGATTCTTGCTAAAATGTATCTGAGGGGCATTTGATGATGTCTTAAGTACTCATGTACCTTCTGCCTACATTGGAGATACAAAAGGTGTTCCTGGCTCCTAGATTAAACTGGAACCAGTCCCAGATTTTGCAAACATTGACAAGTGAACTAGTGGATGGAAGATCTACCCACTACTGTCCCTCCTCCTTTCAAGTAAATAAATACATATTAAAACCTTATAACTATTCTTCCATTTAGGTTCAAGTTTAGCTTTGCAACAATGGCATTCATAGAATATCAGAAAGTCATGCAAGGGATGAGAAGAAAGTTCAATGGGAAAGGCAACCTTGATTTTTAAATTTTAAGATTATTTAAATAATCCTTAGCAGGACTGGAGATTATTGCCTTATTACTTTCCTATGCTTTGTGAATGATGTTGGTTGGTTGATCACATATTGCAGATAGTTCATTGATAGAATATAGAGACATTTCTGATTTTTAAAATTTTGCTCAGTCTTTGATTAACACTACTTGTATATTATTACAGGATACAGTGCAACATTTGAGTACGCACACAACATAATTTAATCAATCTAGAAAATGAGGATTTTCCTTGCTTATTTTGTGTTTAAGGCCTACAGGCTCCTCCATTCCAATTTCTTATACAGTGGATCTTATCATGAACTAAAGTCACAACACCATATTATGGAACACTGCAACTGGTTCGTTCTAACTCTGTTTCTATATCTGTTATCCTACCGCCCAGTATCTCCAGTAGTGAATCTTCCCATCCTAATTAAAACCATTTATATTTATATCCACCATTTTTTAGAAACCCATATATCAGAGAACATGTGAGATTTATTTCTTCCTATGCCAGTCTTACTTCACTTAAGGATCTCCAGTTCCACCCATTTTGAAGCAAATAATATTTCAATCCTTTTTAATCACTTAATCACTGAATTAGGATTGGAAAACCTGTAACACACTGATAGATTCCTAGGTTGGTTCCAGATATTTACTACTATGAATAGTGCTGTAGTCAAAACAGAAAGCAGAAATCTCTTTTGCATGCAGAATGAATTTCCTTCTGATACATACACAATGGTTGGAGAGGTTTATCCCTTCTCATTTTTTGAGGGATGGCCATACTAAGTCTTCATAATGCTCAGGCTAACTTGCCTTCTCATCAATATCTTATATTCTAAAATATTTGTTTATTTGAAAGTCATAGTTACAGATAGAAAGAGAGAGAGAGAGAGAGAGAGAGAGAGAGAGCTCTTCCATCCACTGGTTCACTCCCCAAATGGCTGCAATGGCTAGAGCTGGGCCAAAACAAAGCCAGGAACCAGAAGCTTCCTCCTGGGTGTCCCGTGTGGGAGCAGAGGCCTAAAGACTTGGGCCACCTTCCACTGATTTCCCAGGCCACAGAAGAGAGCTAGATCAGAAGTGGAGCAACTGGGACTCAAGTCCCCATATGGGATTTTTGGTACTGCAGGTGGTGGCTTTAATTGCTACACAACAGTGCAGGCTCCAATAACTTATTAAAGTTTTCTTTTCTTCATACCCTACTAGCATTTGTTAGTGAGGTGACACCTAGTGTATTTTGATTTGCATTTTCCTATATAATGATTATATGGCATGTTTTCCCATTTTTGTTGACCATGGGTATTTCTTCTCTACAGAAATGCCTGTTCAGATCCTTTCCCAATTCTTAGATATATTTGTGCATAATTTCAGCAGTTTCATATGTATTCTGAATTTCAGTTCTTCATGAAATGCAGAATTGGCAAATACTTTATCCCAGTCTACTGGGGTATTAAAATAATTTTAAAATAATTTTATTCATATAAGGTAAACAAATTCCATGTATTTCATATACACAGACTTAAGAGCATAATATTTCCCACCCTAACCTCCCTCTTGCCCATGCTCGGACCCTCTGTCCTCCTTCCTCTCTTATTTTTTCTTTTTATATCTATAATTGCATAATTTCAATTTATTTTATAATCACAAGCTTAACTCTGCACCAAATAAAGAATTGAACGGAACAAGTAGAAAAATCACTGTTTATCAAGAGTATAGACAAGGATTGTAAGCAATAACCAAAACTCAACATTGCATTTTTGTGCTTTGCTTATTTGTGCTTTGTTTATTTGTTGATTTTGTGCTGGTTTATTTGACTGAGAATAATGGCTTCCATATGCATATATTTTGTTGTAAAAGACAAGTTCTTATTAATTTATATAGCTGAGTAGTTTTGCATAGCGTATATATACCACATTTTCTTTAACCATTATTCAGTTGATGAATCTCTAGGTTGATGTCAGATCTTAGCTATTGATCTGCAATAAACATAAGGTGCAGACAAGTCTTCCTTATGCTGATTTCATTCCATTTGGGTAAATTTTTAGGAGTGGGATGGCTGTGTATATGGTAGAACAATTTTCAGATTACTGAAAAATTACCAGACTGTGTTCCATAATGGTTGTACTCTTTTACAATTTAACCAGCTGTGGATTATAGTATTTTATCACCCATATATTTGCTAACATTTATTGTTTTATAATTTTTGAAAGATAGCCACTCTAATTGGGGTGAGGTTTCACCCTCATCATCCTTTTGATTTGTATTTCCTGATGGCTAATGATCCTGAGCATTTTCAAATGTTTCTGTTGACCATTTGAATGTCATCCTTCAAAACTGTCTGTTTTGTCCTTTGCCCATTGCTTGACAGGATTTTTGTTGTTTTTGTTGTTCTGGATTACTTGAACTCTTTGTAGGTTCTGGATATTAGACCTTTAACCATTGCAAGAGTTGCAAATATTTTCTCCTGTTCTCTTGGATGCCTCTACAATATGTTGAGCAATTCCTTGCAGTGCATAAGCATCTTAGCTTAATGCAATCCTATTTGTTTATTTGTGCTTTGATTGCCTATCATTCTGGGGTATTTAACAAGAATTCTGTGTGTATGCCAATGTCTTTCTGAGTTTCCCAATATTTTCATCTAGTAATTTGATGTTATCAGGTTATTGTTTTATATCATTGATCCATCTATAGTTCATTTCTGTATAAATTGTAAGGTGGTGGTCTTGTTTCATACTTCTACATGCAGAATCCAAGTTTTCCAGTAACATTTGTTGAAGAGTACCTTTTTTTCAGGCATTGATTTTGGCTCCTTTGTCAAAGATCGGTTGGTTGTACATGAGTGTATTAACTTCTGGAATTTCTACTCCAGTCCATTGGTCTACATGTCTATTTTTGTGCCAGGATTAGGCTTTTTTGATAATAACTGACCTGTAGTTGTCATGAAATCTGATATTGCGATGCCTCTGGCTTTGCTTTATTCTTTAAGTTTGCTCTAGCTATTCAGGATCTCTTGGGTTTCCATATGAATTGTAGCATCATTTTTTCTATCATTTTTTTTTCAGAAGAATGTCATTGCTATTTTGATTGGGATCATATTGAACATGTAAATTGCTTTCAGTAGTATGGACATTTTGATTCTATTAATTCTTCTAATCCATGAACATGACAGATATTTCCATTTTTATGTTCTCCTATTTATTTTGAAAATGTTTTGTAATTATCATTGTAGAGATATTTGACCTCTTTATTTAAATTTAGTCCAATTTGTTTGGCTATTGTGAATTGAACTGACCTTGCATGTCCTTTCTCAGCCATAGCATTGTCTTTTTATACAAATGCTATTGAATTTTGTGTATTGATTTTATCTTGCAAATTTGCCAAACTCTCTTGAGTTCCAATAGTCTCCTGGTGGAGTCTTTTGGCTTCCCTATATATAAAATCATATCTTCTATCAACAGTAATAATTTGACTTCAACCTTTCCAATTTGTATCCCTTTGCTTGGATTTTGCTTGCTGGTGGCTCTCAGTAAGCCTTCTAGAACTATATTGAATAGCAATTATGGGGGTGAGCATCCTTGGAGATCTTAGTGGAAATGCTTCCAATTTACCCACACAATTTGATGGTGGCTCTGTGTTTGTCATAAACTACCTTGAATGTGTTCATGAATATTCCTTCTATTCCCAGTTTAAGGTTTATATCAAGGACATATTTTATCTAGTGCATTCCCACTTGGTCTGGGTGAATTATATTTCTAATGTGTTGTTATGTTTGATTAGCAAGTATTTTGAGGATTTTTTGCATCTGTAGTTATCAAATACATTGGTCTTAGTTTGCTTTGTACATATACCTGGTTTTAGAATTAAAGTGGTGCTGGTTTTATAGGAGTTAAGAGGGGTTTTGTCTTCACTCTGATGGTTGTCTTCTTTGTTGTGAATTATCTTCTTAGTTTGATATAAGGTTTCTCTATTAGTTTTTTATTGCCTGTTCTTAGGGTATCTTATCAAGAAGCCATTGCTTATGTCAATGTCTTATAGTTTCTCTATATTTTGTAAGTTTCAGTTCTTACATTTACATCCATGACTCACTTTCAGTTGACTTTGTATAGGAAAAGAGGGGTGGTCATCTGGGTTTAGTCATGTCCATATGGATATCCTGTTGCCTCCGGACAATTTATTGAATAGACTATACCTTTTCCAGTGTATTTTTGTTAGCTTTGTAAAAGATCCATTGTCTGTATGTATCTGTATTTCTTTTTGGGAGCCTCTATCCTCTTACACTGGTCTATTCATCAGTTTTTATGCCAGGGTTTACCATACATCTATGGTATGTGCTGAACTCATTTGTTGTGACCCCAGACGTGTTCTGTTTCTCAAGAGTTACTTTTCTATGTGGAACATTGTTTAATATATGTGAAGATATGAGGTTTAGGTTTATTTTTCTAGATACATGATGAATTCCATTGATTTTGATGGAAAGCATATTGTATCTGTAAATTAACTTGGATAATATGGAAATATCAGAAAGTATTTCAATCCGTAAATATGAGCAGTCTTTTTGATCTCAGATTCTTTATCATGGCTTTAGAATTGTTGCTGTAGAGGCATTTTACATCACAAGTCAAATTTATCCAGGGTATTGTATTTCTTATTGTGAATTTAATTTCTTCTTTAATTTATTTTCTCAGTGGGTTCACAATAGTATAGGTATATAAAACTTATTCTGATTTTTTGTGCTTACTTTGTATCCTACAAATCTACCAGTCATTTACCAGTTCAGGTGGCCTGTTGTTGAACTCGTTGTATTTCCATATAAATAGAATAAAATCATCTGGAAAAATAAATAATTTCAATTTCTTCTTTTTCTATATCTGTGTCTTTTATTTCCTTCCCTTTTCTTTTTGTTTTGCCTAGACCTTACATTGCAGTATTGAATGTAAAAGTAAAAAATGGGCATCATTTTATGGTTCCAATTATAGGGTAAATGCTTTCATTTTGTTGGCATTCAATAGAATCTGGCTCAGGTTCCTCAAATGCAAGGGTTTTGTAATTGAAGTATATGCAATCTATAAGGGTTCTGCTCAATTTACTTCTCAAAAGTGAATGTATAATTTTATACAAAATGTTTTCTGCATCTAGTTTATTATACTGAGGTTTATTTTTGATTGATGTGAATTATTGGAATTATGAATTACATTCACATTTTTCCTGTTCCTATATTACATCTGACTTGATTATGATATCTGACCATTTTATTTTTATTTTTTTGGATTCCAAACTGGATTCAATTACTATCAAATTTTGCACCTATATTCTAATATAAATTCTATCAGGATGACAGTGTTGCATTATATTCAGCAGGGACTCTGCTTTGTAAGTTTTTATTTGAAAAAAGAGAATCAGAGATAAACTGAGATCTTGCATCTATCAGGTCACTTTAGGAAAAACTGGCCTCATATAATGAGTTTGGAAAAGTTACCTCCCTAACAATTTGTATAATACTTTTCAAAAAATTGGTGTTTTTTTTTTAATTTTGTAGATGTTAGCAATGAAGACGTTTGTTGCTGATCTTTCGTTTGAACACATTATTCCTCATTTAATCTTCTTTCTCAGGATTGCTCTATTCAGAGATGTTATTATTATTATAGAAAACTTTTTATAATTCCCTTAATTAAACTTAAGTTTATTTATTTATTTTTAACTTTTATTTCATAAATATAAATGTCCAAAGTACAACTTTTGGATTATAGCGGTTTCCCCCCCATAACCTCCCTCCTACCCGCAACCATCCCATCTCCCACTCCCTCTCCCATCCCATTCACATCAAGATTCATAGTGGGAAAGGGGAGGGTTGAGGGTGGGAGGGACGTTATTGGGGGGAAGCCATTGTAATCCATAAGCTGTACTTTGGAAATTTATATTCATTAAATAAAAGTTAAAAAAATAACAAAAATGATTCATTTTCAAATATTTTTATATACAGAAGATCAATTTAGTATATGCTAAGGAAAGATTTCAACAGTTTGCACATACACAGAAACACAAAGAATAGAGTACTGTTTTAGTAGTAGTTTTACCACTAATTCACATAGTACAACACATTAAGGACAGAGATCCTACATGTGGAGTAAGTGCACAGTGAATCCTGTTGTTGACTTAACAATTGACAAACTAATTTATGACATCAGTAATCACCCCAGGCTCTTGTCATGAGCTGTCAAGGCTATGGAAGCCTCTTGAGTTCACCACCTCTGATCTTATTTAGACAAGGCCATAGTGAAAGTGGAAGTTCTCTCCTCCCTTCAGAGAAAGGTACCTCCTTCTTTGATGACCTTTTCTTTCCACTGGGATCTCACTCACAGAGATCTTTCATTTAGGTCTTTTTTTTTTTTTTTTTGCCAGAGTGTCTTGGCTTTCCATGCCTGAAATACTCTCATGGGCTTTTTAGCCATATCTAAAACCTTAAGGGCTGATTCTGAGGCCAGAGTGCTGTTTAGGACATCTGCCATTCTATGAGTCACTTCCCATCTTGGGTTGTTCTCTCCTTTTTAATTCAATCAGTTAGTATTAGCAGATACTAGTCTTGTTTAGGTGATCCCTTTGACTCTCAATCCTATCATTATGATCAATTATGAATTGAAACTGATCACTTTGACTAGTGAGCTGGCATTGGTACATGCCACCTTAATGGGATTGAATTGGAATCCCCTGGCATGTTTCTAACTCTACCACTAGGGATATGTCTGATGAGCATGGGCCATACTGTACATCCCCCCCTCTCTTATTTCCACTCTTATATTTGACAGAGATCACTTTTCCGTTAAATTTAAACACCCAAGAATAATTGCATGTTAATTAACGAGTTCAACCAATGGCATTAAGTAGAACAAAAAATACTAAAAGGAAAAAAAATAGTAAGTTGTTCTTCAACAGTCAGGACACAGGCTAATCAAGGCATTTTTCTCATAGTATACATTTCACTTCAACAGGTTTCCTCTTAGGTGCTCAGTCAGTTGTCACCGATCAAGAACATATGATATTTGTCCCTTTGGGACTGGCTTATTTCACTCAGCATGATGTATTCCAGATTCCTCCATTTTGTTGCAAATGAACAGATTTCATTTTTTTAACTGCTGTATAGTATTCTATAGAGTGCATATCCCATAATTTCTTTATCCAGTCTTTTGTTGATGGGCATTTAGGTTGATTCCAGGTCTTAGCTATTGTGAATCGAGCTGCAATACACATTAAGATATAGACAGCTCTTTTATTTGCCAACTTAATTTCCTTTGGGTAAATTCCAAGGAATGGGATGGCTGGGTTGTATGGTAGGGTTATATTCAGGTTTCTGAGGAATCTCCAAACAGACTTCCATAAATGGCTTTACCAGCTGGCCTCATATGATGAGTTTAGAAAAGTTACCTCTCTAACTTTTCAAAAGATTGGTGTTATTTTTTTTTTATTTTGTAGATTTTATGAATGAAGATATTTGTTGCTGATCTTTCATTTGAACACATTATTCCTGATTTAATGTTCTTAGTCAGTATTGCTCTATTCAGATATATTATAATTATAGAAAATTTTTATTTAGTAAATATAAATTTCAAAAGTACAACTTTTGGATTATAGTGACTCTTTGCTCTATAACCACCCTTCCACCCACAAACCATCCCATCTCCTACTCCTTCTCCTATCCCATTCTTCATTAAGATTCATTTTAAATATCTTTATATACAGAAGATCAACTCTATACTAAGCAAAGATTTCAACAGGTTGCAGCCACACAGAAATACAAAGTATAAAGCATGCTTTGAGAACTAGTTATAGTGTTAATTCTCATAGTAAAAAACATTAAGTACACAGGTCCCAATATAGGGAGCAAGTGCACAGTGACTCCTGTTGACGATTTAACAGTTCAGACTTTTATTTATGATGTCAGTAATCATCTGAGGCTCTTTTCATGAGCTGCCAAGGCTATGGAAGCCTCTTGAGTTCACAAAGTCCAACATTATTTATACAAGGTCATAATCAAACTGGAAGTTCTCTCCTCCCTTCAGAGAAAGGTACCTCATTCTTTAATGTCTGCTTCTTTCTGCTGGAATCTCACTCACAGAGGTCTTTCTTTAAGGTCATTTTTGCCACAATGTCCTATGTTTCCATGCCTGAACTACTCTCATGGGATTTTTAGCCAGATCCAAATGCCTTAAGGTGTGATCCTGAGGCCAGAGTTCTGTTTATGGCATTTGTCATTCTAAGAGTCTGCTCTGTGACCTGCTTCCCATCCTGGATTGTTCTCTCCTTTTTAATTCTGCAATTATTAGTAGACACTGGTCTTATTTGTGTGCTCCCTTGACACTTAATCCTCTTTATGATCAGTTATGGACTTAAACTGATCACTTTAATTAGTAAGGTGGCATTGGTACATGCCAATGTTTAGTATTTCGAGTCCCATGGCAAGTTTTAAGCTTTGCCCTTAGGGGTAAATACCTGGGAGCATGTGCCAAACTGTATATCCCCTCCATCTCTTATTCCTACTCTTATTTTTTATTTCAATTTGATTTAAACACCTAAGAATAATTCGGTGTTAAATAAAAAGCTCAACCAATGGTATTAAGTAGAAAAAGAAAATACTAAAATGAATAAAATAGTAAGCTGTTCCTTGACAGTCATCACAAGGGCTGATCAAGTCATTGCTTCTCATAGTGTCAGTTTCACTTCTACAGTTTTCCTTTTAGATGCTCAGTTGTCACATATCAGGGAGAACATATGATATTTGTCCCTTTGGAACTGGCTTATTTCACTCAGTATGATGTTTTCCAGATTCCTCCATTTTGTTGCAAATGACCAGATTTCATTTCTTTTACCACTGTGTAGTATTCTGTAGAACACATATCACTTAATTTCTTTATCCAGTCTCCTGTTGATGGGCATTTAGGTTGATTCCATGTCTTAGCCATTCTGAATTGCGCTGCAATAAACATTGAGGTGTAGACAGCTCTTTTATGTGCCAATTTAATTCTCCTTGGGTAAACTCCAAAGAATGGAATTGCTGGGTCATGTGGTAGGGATACATTCAGATTTCTGAGGTATCTCCAAACTGTATCCATAGTGGCTTTACCAGTCTGCATTCCCACCAACAGTGGGTTATTGTGCCTTTGCCCCCACATCCTCACCATCATCTGTTGTTAGTTGATTTCTGTATGAAAGCCCTTCTAACTGGAGTGAGGTGAAACCTCCTTGTGGTTTTGATTTGCATTTCCCTGATGGCTAGTGATCCTGAACATTTTTTCATGTGTCTGTTGGCCATTTGGATTTCCTCTTGAAAAATGTCTATTTAGGCTCTGGCCCATCTCTTAAGTGGGTTGTTTGTTTTGCTGTTGTGACGTTTCTTGATCTCTTTGTAGATTCTGGTTATTTTTTTACAGGCAGAGCTAGACAGTGAGAGAAAGAGAGAGAGAGAGAGAGAGACAGAGAGAAAGGTCTTCCTTTTCCGTCGGTTCACCCCCCAAATGGCTGCTACACTGGTGCACTCTGCCGATCCAGAGCAAGGAGCCAGATGCTTCCTCCTGGTCCCCCATGTGGGTGCAGGGCCCAACCACTTGGGACATCCTTCACTGCCTTCCCAGGCCACATCAGGGAGTTGGACTGGAAGAGGAGCAACTGGGACAGTACCTGGCACCCCAACTGGGACTATAACCCAGGGTGCCAGCTCCACAGGTGGAAAATTAGCCAAGTGAGCTGTGGTGCCTGCCAGATTTTGGTTATTAATCCTTTATCAGTTGCATAATTTGCAAAGATTTTCTCCCATTACTTCAGCTGCCTCTTCACTTTGCTGACTTTTTATTTATTTATTTATTTGCAGTACCGAAACTTTTCAATTTGATGTAATCCCTGTTGTTAATTTTGGCTTTGACTGCCTATGCCACTGGAGATTTTTCCAAGAAGTCTTGCCTGTGCCTATATCTTGCAGACTTTCTCCAATGTTCTGTAATAATTTTATGGTGTTGGGTCATAGATTTAGATCTTTGATCCATGTTGAGTGGATTTTTGTGTAAGGTGTAACATAGGTATCTTGCTTCATACTTCTGCATGTGGAAATCCTGTTTTCCCAACAATATTTGTTTAAAAGACTCTCCTTGCTCCAGGAATTGGTTTTAGCTCCTTGATCAAATATAAATCGGTTGTAGATGTTTGGATTGATTTCTGGTGTTCCTATTCTGTTCTATTGCCTATCCATCTGTTTCTGTACAGTACCATGCTGTTTTGCCCTGTAGTACGTCTTGAAATCTGGTATTCTGATGCCTCCAGCTCTGTTTTTGTTGTATAAGGCTCGTTTATCTATTTGAGGTTTCCTGTGCCTCAATATATGTTTCTATATGAATATCAGCATCATTTTTCTAGGTCTGATAAGAATGTGTTTGATATTTTCATTGGTATCACATTGAATCTGTAAATTGCTTTTGGAAGAGTGGACATTTTGATCATATTGATTCTTCCAATTCAGTGAGCATGGAATATTTTTCCATTTTTTGGTATCCTCTTCTAGTTCTTTAAGATTTTGTAATTCTCATTATAGAAATGTTTGACATCCTTGGTTAAGTTTTTTCCAAGGGATTTGGTTTTTTCTGGTAGCTGTTGTGAATGGGATTGACCTTAGAAGTTATTTCTCAGTTCTGGCAGTGTCTGTATACAAAGGCTGTTGATTTCTATGTATTGATTTTATATCCAGCTACTTTGCCAAATTCGTCTATGAGTTCCAATAGTCTCTTAGTGGAGTTCTTTGGATCCCTAAAATGAAGAGTCACGTTGTCTGCAAAGATGGATAGTTTGACATTTTCCTTCCCTTTTTGTACCCCTTTCAATTTCTTTTTCTTGACTAATGGCTTGGCTAGAACTTCTAGTGCTATATTGAATAGCAATGGTGAAATTTGGCATCCCTGTCTGGAACTGGATCTCAGTGGAAATGCTTCCAACTATTCCCCATTCAATAGGTTGCTGGCTGCGGATTTTTCATAAATTGCCTTAACTGTGTTGAAGAATGTTCCTTCTATACACAATTTGGTTAGAGTTTTCATCATGAAATGGTTTTGTAATTTATCAAATGCATTCTCTGCATCTATTGAGATAATATATGATTTTTCTTCTGCAGTTTGTTAATGTGGTGTATCACATTGATTGAGTTGTGAATGTTGAACCATCCCTGCATACAAGGATAAATCCCACTTGGTCGGGTTGGATGATCTTTCTAATTTGTTGTTGGATTATTTTGGCTTGAATTTTGTTGAGTATTTATGTATGTTCTTTAGAGAAATTGGTGTGTAATTCTCTTTCTCTGCTACATCCTTTTCAGGTTTAGGAATTGATACTGGCTTTGTAGAAAGAATTTGGGAGGATTCCCTCTCTTTCAATTGTTTTGAATAGCTTGAGCAGAATTGGAGTTATTTCTTCTGTAAATGTCTGATAGAATTCAGCAGTGAATCTCTCTTGTCCTGGGCTTTCCTCTGTTGGGAGGGCCTTTATTACTGATTCAATTTCTGACTTTGTTATGGGTCATTTTTGGTTTTCTATGTTTCTTGCTTCAATTTTTGTAGGTCGTATATGTCCAGGAATCTATCCATTTCTGACAGATTTCCCTGATTGCTGGCATACAACTCTTTGTAGTAATTTATAATGACTCTAGATATTTCTGTGGTGTCTGTTGTTACATTTCCTTTTCATGTCTAATTTTATTGATTTGTGTCTTCTCTCTCCTTTATTTGGTTAGTTGGGCCAATGGTGAGTCAATTTTGTTTATTTTTTTTTTCAAAAAATCCTTTCAACATTTTGCTTCTCTTTTGTAATTTTATTGGATTCAATTGTGTTGATTTTCTCTCTAATCTTAATTATTTATTTTTTTATTTTTTTATTTTTTTTTACTTTTATTTAATGAATATAAAATTCCAAAGTAAACTTATGGATTACAATGGCTTCCCCCCCATACCGTCCCTCCCACCCACAACCCTCCCCTTTCCCACTCCCTCTCCCCTTCCATTCACATCAAGATTCATTTTCGATTATCTTAATATACAGAAGATCAGCTTAGTATACCTTAAGTAAGGATTTCAACAGTTTGCTCCCACAGAGAAGCATAAAGTGAAAAATAATAGATGATTTTTTTTAAATGATGATGAAATCAGATCAGACCTATTGTCATGTTTAATCCCAGTGAGAGTCAAGTTGGGAATTGATAATTTCTTTTTTTTTTTTTACAGAAGATCAGTTTAGTATGCATTAAGTAAAGATTTCAACAGTTTGCACCCCCATAGAAACACAAAGTGAAACATATTGTTTGAGTACTCGTTATAGCATTAAATCTCATGCACAGCACATTAAGGACAGAGATCCTACATGAGGTGTAAGTGCACAGTGACTCCTGTTGTTGACTTTACCAATTGACACTCCTGTCTATGGCATCAGTAATCTCCCTATGCTCCAGTCATGAGTTTCCAAGGCTATGGAAGCCCTCTGAGTTCTCTGACTCTTATCTTGTTTAGACAAGGTCATAGTCAAAGTGGAGGTTCTCTCCTCCCTTCAGAGAAAGGTACCTCCTTCTTTGATGACCTGTTCTTTCCACTGGGATCTCACTCGCAGAGATCTTTTGCCAGAGTGTCTTGGCTTTCCATGCCTGAAATACTCTCATGAGCTTTTCAGCCAGCTCCGAATGCCTTTAGGGCTGATTCTGAGGCCAGAGTGCAATTTAGGACATCTGCCATTCTATGAGTCTGCTGAGTATCTCACTTCACATGTTGGATCACCCTCCCCTTTATTTATTCTATCGGTTAGTGTTAGCAGGTACTAGACTTGTTTATGTGCTCCCTTTGACTCTTAGTCCTTTCATTATGATCAATTGTGAACTGAAATTGATCACTTGGAATAGTGAGATGGTATTGGTACATGCCACCTTGATGGGATTGAATTGGAATCCCCTGGTATGTTTCTAACTCTACCATTTAGGGCAATCAGCTTGAGCATGTCCCAAATTATACATCTCTTCACTCTCTTATTCCCACTCTTATGTTTAACAGGGATCACATTTCAGTTACTTTTCAACACTTAAGAATAACTGTGTATTAATTTCAGAATTAAACCAGTCATATTAAGTAGAACAGACAAAAAAACTACTAAGTGGGATAATGTATTAAGTTGTTCATTAACAGTCAGGGCTATGCTGATCAAGTCACCGTTTCCCATAGTGTCCATTTCACTTCAACAGGTTTCCTTTTTGGTGTTCAGTCAGTTGTCACCGATCAGGGAGAACATATGGTATTTGTCCCTTTGGGACTGGCTTATTTCACTCAGCATGATGTGTTCCAGATTCCTCCATTTTGTTGCAAATGACTGGATTTCCTTGTTTCTTACTGCAGTATAGTATTCTAAAGAGTACATATCCCATAATTTCTTTATCCAGTCTACCGTTGATGGGCATTTAGGTTGGTTCCAGGTCTTAGCTATTGTGAATTGAGCTGCAATAAACATTAGGGTGCAGACCACTTTTTTGTTTGCCAATTTAAATTCCTTTGGGTAAATTCCAAGGAGTGGGATGGCTGGGTCGAACGGTAGGGTTATCTTCAGGTTTCTGAGGAATCTCCAGACTGACTTCCATAGTGGCTTGACCAGTTTGCATTCCCAGCAACAGTGGGTTAGTGTCCCTTTTCCCCCATATCCTCTCTAGCATCTGTTGTTGGTAGATTTCTGAATGTGAGCCATTCTAACCGGGGTGAGGTGAAACCTCATTGTGGTTTTGATTTGCATTTCCCTGATTGCTAATGACCTCGAACATTTTTTCATGTGCCTGTTGGCCATTTGGATTTCCTCTTTTGAAAAATGTCTATTGAGGTCCTTGGCCCATCTCTTAAGTGGGTTGTTGGTTTTGTTTTTGTGGAGTTTCTTGATCTCTTTGTAGATTCTGGTTATTAACCCTTTATCTGTTGCATAGTTTGAAAATATTTTTTCCCATTCTGTTGGTTGTCTGTTCACTCTCCTGACTGTTTCTTTTGCAGTACAGAAACTTCTCAATTTGATGCAATCCCAATAGTTGATTTTGGCTTTGACTGCCTGTGCCTCCCGGGTCTTTTCCAGAAACTCCTTGCCTGTGCCAATATCTTGAAGGGTTTCTCCAATGTTCTCTAGTAACTTGATGGTGTCATGTCGTAGATTTAGGCCTTTAATCCATGTTGAGTGGGTTTTTGTATAAGGTGTAAGGCAGGGGTCTTGCTTCATGCTTCTGCACGTGGAAAATCAATTTTCCCAGCACCATTTATTGAATAGACTGTCCTTGCTCCAGGAATTGGTTTTAGATCCTTGATCAAATATAAGTTGGCTGTAGATGTTTGGGTTGATTTCTGGTGTTTGAATTCTGTTCCATTGGTCTATCCATCTGTTTCTGTACCAGTACCATGCTGTTTTGATTACAACTGCCCTGTAATATGTCCTGAAATCTGGTATTGTGATGCCTCCGGCTTTGTTTTTGTTGTACCAGATTGCTTTAGCTATTCGAGGTCTCTTGTGCCTCCATATAAATTTCAGCACCATTTTTTCCAGATCTGAGAAGAAGGTCTTCGGTATCTTGATTGGTATTGCATTAAATCTATAAATTGCTTTTGGGAGAATGGACATTTTGATGATATTGATTCTTCCAATCCATGAGCATGGAAGATTTTTCCATTTCTTGGTATCCTCTTCTATTTCTTTCTTTAAGGTTTTGTAATTTTCATCGTAGAGATCTTGAACGTCCTTGGTTAAGTTTATTCCAAGGTATTTGATTGTTTTTGTAGGTATTGTGAATGAGATTGACCTTAGAAGTTCTTCCTCAGCCATGGCATTGTCTGTGTATACAAAGGCTGTTGATTTTTGTGCATTGATTTTATACCCTGCTACTTTGCCAAACTCTTCTATGAGTTCCAATAGTCTCTTAGTAGAGTTCTTTGGGTCCCCTAAATAAAGAATCATGTCATCTGCAAAGAGGAATAGTTTGAGTTCTTCCTTTCCAATTTGTATCCCTTTAATTTCTTTTTCTTGCATAATAGCTCTGGCTAGAACCTCCAGAACTATATTGAATAGCAGTGGTGAGAGTGGACATCCCTGTCTGGTACCAGATCTCAGTGTTAATGCTTCCAACTTTTCCCCATTCAATAGGATGTTGGTCTTTTGTCCTAAAGTTTTGGGTTTGGTTTGCTGTAGTTTTTCTAGATCTTTGAGATGCATTGATAGCTCATTTATTTGGTGCCTTTCCAATTTCTTGATGTAGGCACCTATTGCTATAAACTTTCCTCTTAACACTGCTTTCGCTGTATCCCATACGTTTTGATATGTTGTGTTGTTATCTTCATTTGGTTCCTGAGAGTTTTTGATTTCTCTTTTGATGTGTTCTATTACCCGGTGTTCATTCAGGAGCATGCTGACATTCTCCATGTGTTTACTTATGCTCTAGAGAATCCTGAGTTGCTGATTTGCAGCTTCATTCCATTGTAGTCTGAGATGTATGGTATGATTTTGATTTGTTTTAAATTTGCTGAGACTTGCTTTTTGGCCTAATATGTGGTCTATCCTAGAGAAAGTCCCATGCACTAGTGAGAAGAATGTGTATTCTGTAACATTAGGATGAATATTTCTGTACATATCTCTTAGATCTGTTTGTTCTCTAGTGTCAATTAAATCTGCTGTTCCCTTGTTGATTTCTGTCTGGTTGATCTGTCCATTGCTAAAAGTGGAGCATTGAAGCTCCCAATATTATTGTATTGGAGTCTAAGTCTCCCTTTAAGTTCCTTAACATATCTTTTAAATAAACTGGTGCCATGTAATTAGGTGCATATACATTTATATTAGTTACATCTTCCTGTTGAATTGATACCTTAATCCTTATATAGTGCCTCTCTTTGTCTCTCTTAACAATTATTGTGTTAAAGTCTATTTTTTCTGATATTAAGGTGGCTACATCAGCTCTTTTTTGGTTTCTTTTGGCATGGGATATCTTTTTCCAACCTTTCACTTTCAGTCTGCATGCATCTTTGTTGGAAAGATGTGTTTCTTGTAAGCAGCAAATAGATGGGTTTTGCTTTTTAATCCATTCAGCCAGTCTGTGTCTTTTATTTTAAACTTTTATTTAATGAATATAAATTTCTGAAGTACAGCTTATGGATTACAATGGTTCCCCCCAAAAACTTTCCTCCCACCTGCAACCCTCCTCTCTCCCACTCCCTCTCCCCTTCTATTCACATCAAGCTTCATTTTCAATTATCTTTATATGCAGAAGATCAATTTAGCATATATTAAGCAAAGATTTCAGCAGTTTACACCCACACAGAAATACAATGTGTAAAATACTGTTTGAGCACTAGTTATAGCATTAAATCAAAATGTACAGCACATTTAGGACAGAGATCCTACATGGCGAGTAAGTGCACAGTGACTCCTCTTGTTGACTTAACAAATTGCAGTCGTTGTTCATGGCATTAGTAATCACCCTAGGCTCTTGTCATGAGTTGGAAAGGCTATGGAGGCTTTTTCAGTTTTCTGACTCTGATCATATTTAGACAAGGTCATAGCCAAATTGGAAGTTCTCTCCTCCCTTCAGAGAAAGGTACCTCCTTCTTTGATGACCTGTTCTTTCCACTGGGTTCTCTAGAGAGTGCAGCTCTGATAAGTAGTGACTTTGCCCTGCCATGTTCCCAAAGATATTTCTAATATATGGTTTGAACTTCCTGTGATCCCTTACTGCAAGGTTTTCTTCCTTTACCCTCTTTCTGTTGATGACTGTGTTTCTGTGTTTCTGTTTGTAAAACATCTTCAGCATCCTTTGCAGGGATGGATGAGTGGTGACAAATTCATTCTGTTTGTTATGAAAGGCTTTTCTTTCATCTTTATTCCCAAATGAGACCTTTGCAGGGTATAATATAATAGGATGACTGTATTTTCTCTAAGTCTTGGGCTATATCTCACCATTCTCTCCCAGCTTGCAGGGTTTCTGATTAGAAGTCTGATGTGAATCTAATTGGAAGTCCTTGAAAGTAATCAGGCATTTCTCTTTTGCACATTTTAGAATCTTTTTCCTAGGCTTCACTGTGGTGAGTTTGATTACAATGTGTTGTGTTGATGATCTTTTCTGGTCATGTCTGTTGGAAGTTCGCTAGTATTTTGCTTAAAAAAGGCCTTCTAACACTTCCTATCTCTCCATAACTTCAGAAACTACTAGAACCCAAAATCTTGTTTTTTATATTTTGTATCCTATAGATTCTCAACAATATGTTTTAGATTTCTAATTTTCTCTTGCAGACTTTAGCTAGACTGTATACTTTTCTGTGCTCTGTCTTCTAAGTCTGATATTCTCTCTTCTGCCTGATTTGGATTTTAAGGTTCTCAAATGCATTTTTTATTTGTTCTGTTGAATTCTTCATTTTCATTTTGTTTTCTCTTCAATATCTTGATTTCATGTTCTATTGAGTTTTTTCATTTCATTTTTATTCCTCCTTATAAATTGAATAGGTTAAAAAAAGCTGTCTGCACATTAATGTTTATTGCAGCTCAATTCACAATAGCTAAGACCTGGAACCAACCCAAATGCCCATCAACAGTAGACTGGATAAAGAAATTATGGGATATGTACTCTATAGAATACTATCCAGCAGTGGAAAACAATGAAATCCGGTCATTTGCAACAAGATGGAGGAATCTGGAAAACATTATGCTGAGTGAATTAACCCAGGCCCAAAGGGACAAATATCATATGTTCTCCCTGATCGGTGACAACTGACTGAACACCAAAGGGGAAACCTCTTGAAGTGAAATGGACACTATGAGAAGCAGTGACTTGATCAGCTCTTGTCCTTACTGTTGATGTACAGTGTAATACATTATCCATTTTAGTATTTTTTTTTTGTTCTAGTACTACTGGTTGAACTCTGTAATTAACACACAATTATTCTTAGGTATTTAAATTTTAACTGAAGAGTGATTCTTGTTAAATATAAGAGTGGGAATAAGAGAGGGAGGAGATGTACAATTTGGGTCATGCTCAATCAGACTTGCCCTAAATGGTGGAGTTAGAAATGTGCCACGGGATTCCAATTCAATCCCATCAAGGTGGCATGTACCAATGCCATCTCACTAGTCCAAGTGATCAACTTCAGTTCACAATTGATCACACTGCTAGGTCTAAGAGTCAAACAGATCACATAAACAAGAGTAGTGCCTGCTAATACTAGCTGACAGAATCAAAAAGGGAGAGAACGATCCAACATGAGAAGCGGGATACACAGCAGACTCATAGAATGGCAGATGTCCTAAATAGCACTCTGGCCTCAAAATCAGCACTTAAGGCATTCAGACCTGGCTGAAGAGCCCATGAGATTATTTCAGGCATGGAAAGCCAAGACACTTTGGCAAAAAAAAAGAAGACCTAAATGAAAGATCTGCTTGAATGAGATCCCAGTGGAAAGATTGGGGCCATCAAAGAAGGAGGTACCATTCTCTGAAGGGAGGAGAGAACTTCCACTTTGACTATGACCCTGTCTGAATAAGATCGAAGTCAGGGAACCCCAAATGCTTCCATAGCCTTGGCAACTCATGACTAGAGCCTAGGGAGATTACTGATGCCATAAACAAGAGTTTCAAATTGTTAAGTCAACAACAGGAGTCACTGTGTACTTTCTTCTCATGTGGGATCTGTCCTTAGTGTGCTGTCCAGTGTGAAGTAATGCTATAACTAGTACTGAAACTGAATTTTTACACTTTCTGTTTCTGTGTGGGTGTAAACTGATGAAATCTTTACTTAATATATACTGAATCGATCTTCTGTATATAAAGTTAATTGAAAATGAATCATGATGTGAATGGAATGGGGGAGGGAGTGGGAGATGGGAGGGGTGCGAGTGGGAGGGAAATTATGGGGGGGAGCCTATGTAATCCATAATCTGTACTTTGGTAATTTATATTTACTAAATAAAAAAAATAATAAAAGGATTTTAATTTCATGAGAGATTTTCTTTGATGTTCTCCATGGATTTTAGTAGTCCATGCTTTTGCTTTTGATTACTTCTGTATAATCTTATCATCAACTTTTGAAATTCTATTTCTTGCATTTCTTATATCTCATCCTCTTCATAATCTTGTATTGAAGTGTTCTGTTCTTCTGGGAGCATGATGTTGTCTTCCTTATTCTTGTCTCTTGGGTTGTTGCATTTGTTGTTCAGCATTTGTGGAGGTACTCGTTGGTTCCTTCTTTTTTTTCCCCCACTTTGGCAGCTTTTGTCATTGTACTATGACTCTATAGATAAGTGGAATGTCTGCTTTCAGTGAATGTCTAGAGGCTTGTGGTGGATGTAGCCAGAGAGCTCTGTTCAGTTCTCTAGAGTTAAGGGCATGCCTAAGTTGACACTCTCAGGTTTGACATGGTAAATCTTCACTCTCTTTTTTTAATCAGAAGGGAATTATTTCTGCTCAGCTGAGCTCTTCTCCTTGATGGAGTCCAGTGCCTGAGCACTAGCCAAAGTGGATATAATATTCCTCTGCTCTGTCCCAAGACCGCACAAAGGATCTGTGCAATCCTCAGTATAAGTTAAGATTTTCCAGCAATGACTCTCACCAGGTGTCCAGGACTTCTGGAGCTTGTGGTGTCCCACTGAGACTGCTCAAAGTCTCAGCCACACCATGAGTTCTTCCACACACACTCATTTTTTCCGCAGTCCCAGTTCTGAGGCTTCACACATTCACAAGCTCCTAACCTTCTGTTATTTCTCCCCACTGGAGTCAGGAATCTCCATTTGGCTGATTGTTGGGCATAGAAATGAGCTGGTGCAGCTATTATGTATGTCCTAATTGGCGCCTGCTCTATTGGCTTGTATGGCTTTGTAAGGTGATCAGAGAGAAATGTGTTCATACTCTCTTTTTTTTTCTCTCCTCTAGTTAGGCAGGTGCACTTTCCCTCACATAGCTTCAAACCTCACTTCCTCTAATGTCTTCCTTCTGCTTTTTCACCAGAGTCTCAGGCTACTGCCGTCTTGTCTCACCTCACTTTGCAGCGATGGTGTGTAGGCTCTTGGATATTGGAGTCCTGAGCCATGGGTGCCCATTCCCTCCATGTAGTAGAGTTTCCTCTGCCTTTTTTTTCACAACTCTTTCCCAAGACTACCACTTTTTAAAAACTATATTCCCCTGGGCTAGAGAAATAAGCTCCCTCCCTATTCTGCTATCTTGTAACCACCGCTGGCTTGCCAATAGGCTTCTTCTAAAGGGCATTTGTAGATTGGCAGTGACAGCAAGCAGAAAGTAAGGTCACTGTGTACTTCCTACCTCCTGCTAGCAGGTGGCTTCCTCTATGACCAACATCCTGCATGGAGAGCATGTTGGCTGCAGCTAAAGAGCAACATTTGCAATGATCGTAACCCAAAGCCACAACCCCATGGGAGACCTGGATTCTCAGATACGTTATATCTACTTGGCTCAGTTTTGGTAGGTTATATGTATCCACAAATAAACAATTTTTAAAATTTTTTCATTTATCCTTGTTAATATAAATTAGTGATGCCTATTATATCTGTGATATGCATTGTAGTTTCCCCTTCTTTGATTTTACTTACTTGAGCCTAGTGGTCAACCCTAGAAGAAGTTCCATACACTCCTGAGAATAATATCTATTCTGGAACTGTAAGATGAAAATTTCTGTAGATACCTATTATATCCATTTGGTCTATAGTGTTGATTACCTCTGCTGTTTCCTTGCTGGATTTCTGTCTGGTGGATCTGTCCATCCCTGAATGTGGGGTATTGACGTCCCCCATTACTATTATGTTTGAATCTATGTCTCCCTTTTGTTCCTTTAACGTTTGTTTTAGATAGTCAGGTACCCTGTAATCAGGTGCATATGCATTTATAATAGTGATATACCCTCCTTGCGTGTAGGATTTCTGATGAGAAGTCCACTATGAGTCTGACTGGATATCCCTGAAATAAATCTAGTGTTTCTCTTGTGAAGATTTTAGAATCTTTTCTTTATGTTTTACTGTGGAAAGCTTGATTATAATCTATCATGGTGAATATAGTTTCTGGTCATATCTTTTAGGAGTTCTATGTGCTCCTTGTACTTAAATGCCCCTTTAATTCTCCAAATTAGGGAAGTTTTCTGTTATTATTTCACTAAAAAGGCCTTCTAATCCATCCCACCTTTCCAAAATTTCAGAAATTCCTAGAACTTTTATGTTGGGTCATTTGATAGTATCTATAACTTACCAACAGTGTATTTTAACTTTCTAATTTTTTCTTATGTTTGAACTCTCTGAATGATTTCCTTTTTTTGTCTTCTAACTCAGATATTCTTTCTTTTGATTCACAGATTCTTTTGTTAAGGCTTTCCACTGCATTTTCTAATTTGCTCTATTGACTATTCATTTCCAAGGTTTCATTTTGATTTCTCCTTAAGTTCTCAATTTCATGGGAGAAAATTTCTTTCATGTCATGTATAGATTTTCTTAGTTCATGCATTTTCTTCTGATTACTTTTAAGCAATCCTGTGATCGATATTTTGAATTCTATTTCTGGATATTTTTTAATCTCATAATCTCCACAATCTATTATTTTAGTGTTGTGTTCTTTGGGAGCCATCATTTTGTCTTCCGTATTCTTGTTTGGTGCATTTGTTATTTAGTATTTGTGGAGATACTCTTTTTTTTTTTTTTTGCTGTGGCAGCTTTTATCTGTGGACTATGTCTGTGTTCATTATCAGATTGTCTGCTTTACGGAAATACCTAAAGGCTTGTGGTGATTGTAGCCAGGGAGCTCTGTTCATTGCTTCAGAGTGAAGTGTGTGTCTGAAGTGACACCAATTTTGGCATCTTAAATCTCTTTTTTTATTAGAGGGGAGGTTTCTCCTTGTCTGTTGGTGTAGATTCATCTGAGCTCCTCTCCTCAAATGAGACCAGTGCCTGGGTGCTAGCCCCAGAGGGTATATTATTTGTTGTCACTGCCAAAGGACCACACAAAGGATCTGTGCAGTTTTCAGTATAAGTTTGGATTCTCCAGTAATGACACTTGCCTTGTAACCAGGGAATGCTGATTGTGTGGAGCCTCCCACAATGACTTCTCAAAGTCCCAGTGACACCCTGAGTGTTCCCACACAACCTCAGTATTTACACAGTCCTAGCACAGAAGCCTCACACAGTCTCAAGCAGCATACCCCCCTTCCAGATCTCCCTGCCAGATCAGGATTCTCTGCTTGACTGCTTTCAAGATGCTGACACAAGCTGTCATATGTGTCAAAATGGCACTTATTCTATATCACTTTCTTACATGTTGCAGTTGCAGGGTGCTATGGACAGAGAAAATGTGCCCCCTTTTTTTCTCCTCTAGTTTGGCAGGTACATCATCCCCCAGTTTGCTCCAAGTCAGATTCTCTCTAGGCTCTTCCTGAAGCTTTTTCATGCATGGATTTGGCTTATGCAGTCTGGTCTCACCACACTCTCCTCTCTGATGTGGAGGCTCTTGGCTGCTGGAGTTCTGAGTTGTGAATCCCTCCATGTAGGTCCACCTTGTCCCTCCAATGTGTAGAGCTTCCTCTGCTTTTTTTACCCAAAACTCTTGCCTGAATCTGTACTCTTTCCATTTTTAAAAAAACTATCTTCCCCACGAATAGAGCAGCAAGCTCCCTCCCTACTCTGCAATCTTGCCCCTGATCCCTATTATTGTTTTCTAATGGAGGAGAGCTTACACGTATCTGTGGATTTGTTCAACATCAAAGGTTCATAACCTTGATGAGAAGGGAAGAATTTAATTCCATGCAAAGTTAAATCAGAAGAAATTAACATATATGTTCAGGTACAGAACTCCATCCTTTATTAATGTGTGGGTGGTAGGAATCCAAGTGCTTATGCACCAACTACTGCCTCATAGACATCTTAGCAGGATGCTGCCTTGAATATGCAGAATACCAATCACGCAACTGGGCATGTTGGTATTAGATATGCTATTTCCCAAGCAGCAGACTAACTTGCATCACAACATTTAATATTCCCAAGTCTGATGGTTTGCTATGAAATTTTGCCTGGGTCCTGTATCTCCAACAGGAAGTTCTGAGGCTTCTTCATAATATAACTTTTCAAATCCTGTTGGTGTTATGTTCACGGAATGCCAAGAAGCATTTAGGGAAGAACTACATGAATATTTGGAAACTGGGAGGTGTCTTTTGCAATAATTACTCTAAAGATATAGTATAATAAATGTGTATTATATTCATTTTCTACACAGCTGTGGACAAAAGTACCCTGGTTACAAGAAGAATATATTCTATAGAATTTTCAGTGTATAACATCAAAATATGTTCTAGTGAAACTAACAATATGAAGTACCATGAAGTATATTTGTAGCAACAGAACAATAGTTAACATCAATTGGTTAACAATAGTTAACATTTCTATAGGGCAGATTTTAGTGACAGCATTTGTATCTTTCTGTGGTATTTTGCAACTTGTCTGACAAGCATTCCTAAAATAACAAATTGCTTCTTGGCAGTAACATTTTAAACAAATTAAGTAGCAAGTACATGTTTCTTTTAACATAAGGATTACTTGTGCCTTATCACTGCCAATCAGTATAATTGTTGGTGCTCTTCCTTTTTTTAACTTTTATTTAATGAATATAAATTTCCAAAGTACAGCTTATGGATTACAATGGCTTCCCCCCACTACTTCACTCCCACCCACAACCCTCCCTTTTCCGCTCGCTCTCCCCTTCCATTCACTTCAAGATTCATTTTCAATTCTCTTTATATACCGAAGATCAGTTTAGCATATATTAAGTAGTTTTCATCAATTTGCACCCACACAGAAACACAAAGTGAAAGATACTGTTTGAGTACTAGTTCTAGCATTAAATTACAATGTTCAGCACATTAAGGACAGAGATCCTACATGAGGAGTAAGTGCACAGTGACTCCTGTTGTTGACTTAACAAATTGGCACTCTTGGTTATGGCATCAGTAATCACTATAGGCTCTTTTCATGAGCTGCCAAGGCTATGGAAGTCCTTTGAGTTCACCAGCTCTGATCATATTTAGACAAGGTCATATTCAAAGTGCAGGTTTGCTCCTCCCTTCAGAGAAAGGTACCTCCTTCTTTGATGACCATTTCTTTCCACTGGGATCTCACTCACGGAGATTTTTCATTTACGTCTTTTTTTTTTTTTGCCAGAATGTCTTGGTTTTCCATGCCTGAAATGCTCTCATGGGCCTTTCAGCAAGATCTGCATGCTTTAAGGGCTGATTCTGAGGCCAGAGTGCTGTTTAGGACATCTGCCATTCTATGGGTCTGCTGTGTATCTCACTTCCCATGTTGGATCATTCTCTCCCTTTTTTTTTTCTATCAGTATTTGCAAACACTAGTCTTGTGTATGTGATCCCTGTGGCTTTTAGTCCTATCATTATGATCAATTGTGATCAGAAGTTGATCACTGGGACTAGTGAGATGGCATTGGGACATGTCACCTTAATGGGATTGAATTGGAATCCCCTGGTATGTTTCTTAATCTACCGTTTGGTGAATTCAGCTTGAGCATGTCCCGAATTGCACATCTCTTCCCTCTCTTATTCCCACTCTTATGTTTAACAGGGATCACATTTCCGTTAATTTTCAACACTTAAGAATAACTGTGTATTGATTACAGTATTCAACCAAAAGTATTAAGTAGAACAAACAAAAAAATACTAAGAGGGATAATGTATTAAGTTGTTCATCAACAGTCAGGGTAAGTGCTGATCAAGTCTCCGGTTCTCATAGTGTTCATTTCTCTTTAACAGGTTTCCTTTTTGGTGTTCAGTTAGTTGTCAGTGATCAGGGAGAACATATGATATTTTTCCCTTTGGGCTTGGCTTAATTCACTCAGCTTAATGTTTTCCAAATTACTAACAGGGATCACTTTTCCGTTAAAATTTAATCACCTAAGAATAATTGTGTTTTAATTACAGAGTTCAACCAATAGTAGTAGAACAAAAAAATACTAAAATGGATAAAGGATTACATTGTACATCAACAGTCATGACCAGAGCTGATCAAGTCACTGTTGGTGCTCTTTCAAGGAGGTCTTCCTTGGCCCTTGTCATGTGTAAAGCACTGTTACTACTGAGGGAAGCTGATTGGTCTTTTTTTCTACAGCTAATGAATTTGGTATTTTGTATTCACTTCTATCACGATATTGCTCTGAGTCTAGGAGCAAATCACACCAGTTCTCTCACATTTCCATTTTTCTTCTCATCCAGGTACAGTCCTAATTCCCACTATTATTAAAATCGTGAAATAAATATTTGACAACAAAACACAAAAACTCCCTTGGTCGTGTTGCCTGTAGATTTCTAAGCAGGAAACGCCCATTTGTTGTGTTTTATATTTCCTGATGGATCCTCTGTCTAAACACATGTTTGTATTGTGTCAGAGTACAAAATTTGGGAAGGAAGAAGCCAAAACAAACTCAACCCAAGAAACGATTTAGGAAATTGCCACTCAAGAAAGCAAAAATAGGCTGAGGCACCCAAAAATATGACAGAAAGCCAGAATTGGCACAAAGCATCAGCTGTGCCCTGATTGAAAAACACCATACCTCCCATGCCCTGAACTCCATATTCCAGCTGCAAATCCAAATCCAAAGCTCGCATCCGAAAATTCATTACAAACCGTGATAAATAAGAAAAGTATGAAAAAAAAAACACACAAAAAAATCCAAGAGCCCTTAGTGATATTGGGCTTGATTAGTAACATGGAAACCAAATGCTTCCTGATTCATCCACCCCTCTCAGCTGACCAGCTATGGAATTCTGATTGATTTAACCTGAAAACCGCACTCACACTCGATGTGGGGGGAATTAATATCTGTCCCCTCAGCAAAAGGGTTCCATTTCATTTTCCAAAACACAAAAACTCCTCTTGGTCGTGTTGCCTCTAGATTTCTAAGCATGAAACCCCCATGTGTTGTGTTTTTATTTCATAATGGATACTCTTTCTAAACTCTGGTTTGTATTGCATCAGAATACAAAATTTGGGAAGGAAGAAGATAAAACAAACTCAGACGCAGAAAACATTTAAGAAATTGCCACTCAGAAACCAAAATTCAGCTGAGGCACCCAAAACCATGACAGAAAGCCAGAATTGGAGCAAACCAACAGCTGTGCCCTGATTGAGAAAGACCATACCTCCCATGCCCTGAACTAATTCTTCCAGCCTCAAAATGAAAGCTCACATTAGAAAATTCATTTTAACTATGAGAAATAAGAAAAATGTGGGAAAAAAAACAAAGACATCCAAGAGTTTAGGGATATTGCGCTGGATTAGGGACAAGGAAACTGGCGGTTCCCGATACAACCACCCCTCCCAGCTGACTGGCTGTGGAATTCTGATTGAATTAACATGAAAATCGCACTCACACTTGATGTGTAGGGAATTATTAACTGTCCCCTCAGCAAAAGGTTCCATTTCATTTTCCAAAACACAAAACTCCTCTTGGTCGTGTTTCCTGTAGATTTCTAATCATGAAATGCCATTTGTTGTGTTTTTTATATCCTAATGGATACTCTGTCTAAACTCTTGTTTGTATTGCATCAGAATACAAAATTTGGGAAGCAAGAATGCAAAACAAACTCAGTCCCAGAAGCAATTTAGGAAATTGCCACTCAAGAAACCAAAAATTGGCTGAGGCACCCAAAACCATGACAGAAAGCCAGAATTGGAGCAAGCCATCAGCTGTGACCTGACTGAAAAATACCATTTCTCTCGTGCCCTGAACTCCATATTAAAGCCTTAAATGCAAAGCTCATATCAGAAAATTTATTACAAACCATGAGAAATAAGAAAAAAAGAGAAAAAAAAAGAAATCCAAGAGTCCTTAGTAATATTGGACTTGAATTAGTCACATGGAAACCGGCTGCTCCCAGATTCATCCAAACCTCCTAGAGGACTGGCTGTGGAATTCTGATTGAATTAACCTGAACATCGCACTCACACTCGATTTGGAGGGATTTAATATCTACCCCTCAGCAACAGGGTCCATTACATTTAGCAAAACAAAAAAAAATCCTCTTAGTTGTATTGAATGCTAGATTTGTAAGCATGAAACGCCCACTTTGTATTCAAACCATAAAGTCTGTAAATAATGACAAGAAAACACAAACATACACAGAGGATGTAGCAAGATCTGGGATTGAGAGATTGAGAGAACCACAACAAACTGGATATTTCAGCTTTCATCCAGGCATATCCGGACAAAGTGTTGTGGAATTCGGGAGAAATTTGACCAAAAATTCACTGTCAAAGTGGTTTTGGAGAAAAGCTCAATCTTTCTGTTTGGCATCTGGATCCAATGTCATGTTTACAAACAGAAATAGCATATTTTCTCGGGTTTTTGAAGATATCTGCCCAGAAAACTCGTATTAGTGGAGGATTTCACTCCATGTGGAGCCAATTAGCATTTGCCGACAGAAAACAAAAATGTTACATGCTAAAATACATTCAAAAGGATAAAGTCCGTAGATAAAGTCCAGAAAACAGAAACTGTTGTAAGATCTGGGATTCAGATAGTCACAACACACCGGATATTTGTGCTTTCATCCAGGCATATCCGGACAAAGTGTTGTGGAATTGGGTGAAATTTCACCAAAAAATCACCGTTAAAGTGATTTTGGAGAAAAGTATAATCTTTCTGTTCAGCAAGTGGATCCAATGTCACGTTTACAAAGAGAAATAGCATGTTTTCTCTGTTTCCTGAAGCTTTCTGCCTAGAAAACTTGAATGTGTGCAGGAATTGACTGCATGTGGAACAAATTAGCATTGCCACCTGACAATGTTCAGAAAACACAAACAAACACAGAGGTTGTAGCAAGATCTCGGATTGAGATAGCCACAACACACTGGATATTTCTGCTTTCATCCAGGCATATCCGAACAAAGTATTGTGGAATTCGGGTGAAAGTTGACCAAAAAATCACTGTCAAAGTGGTTTTGGAGAAAAGCACAATGTTTCTCCTCAGCAAGTGGATCCAATATCATGTTTACAAAGAGAAATAGCATGGTTTCTTGGGTTTCTGAAGTTTTCTGCCTAGAAACCTCGAATGTGTGTAGGAATTGACTCCATGTGGAACCTATTAGCGTTTGCCAGCAGAAAACAAAAAGTTACGTGCTAAAATATATTCAAAAGGATAAAGTCTGTAGATAAAGTCCAGAAAACACAAACAAACTATTAGGCTGTAGCAAGAACTGGGATTGAGTAGCCACAACACACCGGATATTTCTGCTTTCATCCAAGCATATCCCGAAAAAGTGTTGTGGAAATTGGGTGAAATTTCACCAAAAAATCACCGTTAAAGTGATTTTGGAGAAAAGCATAATCTTTCTGTTCAGCAAGTGGATTCAATGTCACGTTTACAAAGAGAAATAGCATGTTTTCTCTGTTTCCTGAAGCTTTCTACTTAGAAAACTTGAATGTGTGCAGGAATTGACTGCATGTGGAACAAATTAGCGTTGGCCAGCAGAAAACAAAAAGTTAGTTTCTAAATGCATTCAATATACTAAAGTCGTAAAAAAATCCAGAAAACAGAAACAAACACAGAAGCTGCAGAAAGATCCGGAATTGAGATAGCCACAACACACCGGGTATTTCTGCTTTCATCCAGGCATATCCGGACAAAGTGTTGTGGAATTCGGGGAAATTTTACCCCAAAATCACTGTCAAAGTCTTTCGGAGAAAATCACAATCTTTCTGTATGGCAAGTGGATCCAATATCATGTTTAACAACATAAATAGCACGTTTTCATCGGTTTCTGAAGCTTTCCACCTAGAAAACTCGAATGTGTGGAGGATTTGACTCCATATGTGCCAATTAGCATTTGCCAGCAGAAAACAAAAAGTTACATGGTAAAATGCATTCAAAAGCGTCAATTCCCTAGATAATGTCCACAAAACACAAACAAACACAGATGCTGTAGCAAGATCTGGGATTGAGATAGCCACAACACACCGGATATGTCTGCTTTCATCCAGGCATATCCAGACAAAGTGTTGTTGAATTCGGGTGATATTTGACCAAAAAATCACAATCAAAGTGGTTTTGGAGAAAAGCACAATGTTTCTCTAGGGCCAGTGGATCCAATGTCATGTTTACCAACATAAAAAGCATGTTTTTTCGGGTGTCTGAAGCTTTCTGCCTAGAAAACTCGAATGTGTGGAGGAATTGACTCAATGAAGAACCAATTAGCGTTTGCCAGCAGAGAACGAAAAGTTACATGCTAAAATACATACAAAAGGATAAGGTCTGAACATAAAGTCCAGAAAACAGAAACAAACACAGAAGCTGTAGCAAGATCTGGGATTGAGATTGGCAAAACACACTGGATATTTCATCTTTCATCCAGGCATATCCAGGACAAAGTGTTGTTCAAATTGGGTGAAATTTAACCAAAAAGTCACCGTCAAAGTGGTTTTGGAGAAAAAAACAATCTTTCTTTTGAGCCAGTGGATCCAATGTCATGTTTACCAACATAAATAGCATGTTTTCTCAGATTTCTGAAGCTTTCTGCCTAGAAAACTCGAAAGTGTTGTGGATTTGACTCCATGTGGAACCAGTTATCTTTTGCCGGCAGAAAACAAAAGTTACATACTAAAATGCATTCAGAAGCATCAATCCACCTGACAATGTTCAGAAAACACAAACAAACACAGAGGTTGTAGCAAGATCTTGGATTGAGATAGCCACAACACACTGGATATTTCTGATTTCATCCAGGTATAACCGAATAAAGTATTCTGGAATTCGGGTGAAAGTTGACCCAAAAATCACTGTCAAAGTGGTTTTGCAGAGAAGCACAATGTTTCTCCTCAGCAAGTGGATCCAATGTTAGGTTAACGCACAGAAATAGCATGTTTTCTCAGGTTTCTGAAGCTTTCTGCCTAGAAAACTCGAATGTGTGGAGGATTTGTTCCATGTGGAACCAATTAGGGTTTGCTGGCCGAAAACAAAAAGTTACATGCTAAAATGCATTCAAAAGTGTCAAGTCACTAGATAATGTTCAGAAAACACATGCAAACATGGAGGCTGTAGCAAGATCTGGGATTGGGATAGCCGCAACACAACGGATATTTCAGCTTTCATCCAGGCATATGCGGAAAAAGTGTTGTGGAATTCAGGTGAAAGTTGACCAAAAAATCACCGTCAAAGTGGTTTTGGAGAAAAGCACAATATTTCTGTTCGGCCAGTGGATCCAATGCCATGTTTACAAAGAGAAATAGTAAGTTTTCTTGGGTTTCTGAAGCTTTGTGCCTAGAACACTCGAATGTGTGTAGGAATTGAATCCCTGTTGAACCAATCAGTGTTTGCCAGCAGAAAACAAAAGGTTACATGCTAAAATACATACAAAAGCATAAAGTCCGTAGATAAAGTCCAGAAAACAGAAACAAACACAGAAGCTGTAGCAAGATCTGGGATTGAGATAGCCACAACACACCGGATATTTCTGCTTTCATCCAGGCATATCCGGAAAGTGTTGTGGAATTTTGTGAAATTTAATCAAAAAATCACTGTCAAGTGGTTTCAGAGAAAAGCACAATGTTCCTCTTTGGCCAGTGGATCCAATGTCATGTTTACAAACAGAAATAGCATGTTTTCCCAGGTTTCTGAAGCTTTCTGCCTAGAAAACTCCAATGGGATGAGGAATTGACTCCATGAAGAACCAATTAGCGTTTGCCAGCAGAAAACAAAAAGTTCCATGCTAAAATACAATCAATAAGACAAAATCCGTAGATAAAGTCCAGAAAACAGAAACAAACACAGAAGCTGTAGCAAGATCTGGGATTGAGATAGCCACAACACACTGGATATATCAGCTTTCATCCAGGCATATCCGGACAAAGTGTTGTGGAACTTGGGTGAAATTTAACCAAAAAGTCACCGTCAAAGTGGTTTTGGAGAATAGCACAATGTTTCTCCTGGACAAGTGGATCCAATGTTATGTTTACCCACAGAAATAGCATGTTTTCTCAGGTTGCTGAAGCTTTCTGCCCAGAAAACTAGAATGTGTGGAGGAATTGACTCCATGTGGAAAGAATTAGCCTTTAGCAGCAGAAAACAAAAAGTTACATGCTAAAATACATACAAAAGGATAAAGTCCGTAGATAAAGTCCAGAAAACAGAAACAAACACAGAAGCTGTAGCAAGAATTGGGATTGAGATAGCCACAACACACTGGATATTTCAGCTTTCATCCAGGCATATCTAGACAAACTGTTGTGGAATTCGGGTTTAATTTAACCAAAAAATCACCGTAAAAGTGGTTTTGGAGAAAAGCACAATGATTCTCTTCGGCAAGTTTATACAATGTCATGCTTACAAAGAGAAATAGCATGTTTTCTCTGCTTCCTGAATCTTTCTACCTAGCATAAACAAATGTGTGGAGGATTTGATTCCATGTGGAACCAATTAGCCTTTCCTGGCAGAAAACAAAAAGTTACATTGTAAAATGCATTCAAAGTGTCAAGTCACTAGATAATGCCCCAAAACACAAACAAACACAGAAGCTGTAGTAAGATCTGGGATTGAGATAGCCACAACACACCAGATATTTGTGCTTTCATCCAGGCATATCCGGACAAAGTGTTGTGGAACTTGGATGAAATTTAACCGAAAAGTCACCGTCAAAGTGGTTTTGGAGAATAGCACAATGTTTCTCCTGGACAAGTGGATCCAATGTAATGTTTACCCACAGAAATAGCATGTATTCTCAGGTTTCTGAAGCTTTCTGCCCAGAAAACTAGAATGTGTGGAGGAATTGACTCCATGTGGAACCAATTAGCCTTTGCCAGCAGAAAACAAAAAGCTACATGCTAAAATACATACAAAAGGATAAAGTCCGTAGATAAAGTCCAGAAAACAGAAACAAACACAGAAGCTGTAGCAAGAATTGGTATTGAGATAGCCACAACACACTGGATATTTCAGCTTTCATCCAGGCATATCTAGACAAATGTTGTGGAATTCGGGTTTAATTTAACCAAAAAATCACCGTAAAAGTGGTTTTGGAGAAAAGCACAATGTTTCTCTTCGGCAAGTTTATACAATGTCATGCTTACAAAGAGAAATAGCATGTTTTCTCTGCTTCCTGAATCTTTCTACCTAGCATACACAAATGTGTGGAGGATTTGATTCCATGTGGAACCAATTAGCCTTTCCTGGCAGAAAACAAAATTTTACATTGTAAAATGCATTCAAAGTGTCAAGTCCGTAGATAATGCCCCAAAACACAATCAAACACAGAAGCTGTAGTAAGATCGGGGATTGAGATAGCCACAACACACCAGATATTTGTGCCTTCATCCAGGCATATCCGAACAAAGTGTTGTGGAAATCGGGTGAAATTTACCCGAAAAGTCACTGTAAAAGTGGTTTTGGAGAGAAGCACAATGTTTCTATTCAGCAAGTGGATCCAATGTTATGTTTACCAACAGAAATAGCATGTTTTCTCGGGTTTCTGAAGATTTCTGCCCAGAAAACTTGAATGTGTAGAGGAATTGACTCCATGTGGAACCAATTAGCATTTGCCTGCAGAAAACAAAAAGTTACATGCTAAAATACATTCAAATGGATAAAGTCCGTAGATAAAGTCCAGAAAACAGAAACAAACACAGAAGCTGTAGCAAGATCTGGGATTGAGATAGCCACAACACACTGGATATTTCAGTTTTCTTACAGGCATATCCAGACAAAGTGTGGTGGAATTTGCGTTTAATTTAACAAAAAAATCACCGTCAAAGTGGTTTCAGAGAAAAGCACAATGTTTCTCTTCGGCAAGTGGATCCAAAGTCATGTTTACCAACAGAAATAGCATATTTTCTCAGGTTGCTGAAGCTTTCTGCCTTGGAAACTCTAATGGGTGGAGGTTTTCACTCCATGTGGAACAAATAAGCCTTTGCCGGCAGAAAAGAAAAAGTTTAATATTAAAAGGAATTCAAAAGCATCAATTCCATAGATAATGTCCAGAAAACACAAACAAACACAGAGGCTGCAGATATATCTGGGATTGAGATAGCTGCAAGAAACCGGATATTTCTTTTTCATCCTGGCATATCAGGACAAAGTGTTGTGGAATTCTGGTGAAATATGACCGAAAAGCCACCGTCAAAGTGGTTTCGGTAAGTGGATCTAATGTCATGTTTACAAAAGGAAATAGATTTTTTTTGGGTTTCTGAAGATTTCTGCCTAGAAAACTAGAATGTGTGGAGGAATTGACTCCCTGTGGAATCAATTAGCGTTTGCAAGAGAAAACAAAAAGTTACATGCTAAAATACATTCAAAAGGATAAAGTCCATAGATAAAGTCCAGAAAACAGAAACAAACAATTAGGCTGTAGCAAGATCTGGGATTAAGATTGACACAACACACAGGATACTTCAGCTTTCATCCAGGCATATCCAGACAAAGTGTTGTGGAATTCAGTTTTAATATAACCAAAAAATCAGCGTCAAAGTGGTTTCAGAGAAAAGCACAATGTTTCTCTTTGCCAAGTGGATCCAATGTCATCTTTACCAACATGTTTTCTATTTCATAATGGATCCTCTGTCTAAACTCTTGTTTGTATTGTGTCAGATTACAAATTTGGAAAAGAAGAACGCAAACCCAACTCAGACCCAGAAACCATTCAGGAAATTGCCGCTCAAGAAATCAAAAGTCATCTGAGGCACCCAAAACAATGACAGAAAGCCAGAATTGGAGCTAGCAAACAGCTTTGCCCTGATTGAAAAAGCCCAATCCTTCCGTGTCTTGAACTGCATATTCCAGCTTCAAAATCAAAGCTCAAATCAGAAAAGTCATTACAAACCATGATAAATAAGACAAATTGAAAAAAGCCAAAAAATGCAAGAGTCCTTTGTGATATTGGGGTTGAGTTAGTCACAAGGAAACCGGCTGTTCCCAGATTCATCCAGCCCTCCCAGCTGACTGGCTTTGGAAAACTAATTGAATTCACCTGAAAATCTCCGTCAAACTTGATTTGGGGGGAAATAATTATCGGTCCCCTCTGCAAAAGTGTTCCATTTCTTTTTCCAAAACACAAAAACTCATCTTGGTCGTGCTGCCTGGAGATTTCTAAGCATGACACGGCAATTGGTTGTGTTTTTTATTTCTTAATGGATCCTCTGTCTAAACTCTTCTTTTGATTGCGTTAGAATACAAAATTTGAGAAGGAAGAAGGCAAAACCTACTCAGACCCAGAAACCATTTAGGAAATTGCCGCTCAGGATATCAAAAGTCGCCTGAGGCCCCCAAAACAATGATAGAAAGCAGAATTGGAGCAAGCTAAAAGCTGTGCCCTCATTGAAAAAGCCCATGCCTTCCGATTCTTGAACTCCATATTCCAGCCTCAAAATCAAAACTCACATCAGAAAATTCATTACAAACCATGATAAATAAGACAAATGAGAAAAAAGCCAAAGAAATGCAAGAGTCCTTTGTGATATTGGGCTTGATTTTCTCACAAGGAAACCGGCTATTTCCAGAGTCATCCACCTCTCCAGGCTGACTAGCTTTGGAAACTATTGAATTCACCGGAAAATAGAAGTAAAATTTGATTTGCGGGGAATTAGTAATCGGTACCCTCTGTAAAAAGGTTCCATTTCTTTTTCCAAAACAAAAAAAAACTCATCTTGGTCGTGCTGCCTGGAGATTTCAGCATGACACGCCAAGTGCTTGTGTTTTGTATTTCATAATGGATCCTCTGTCTAAACTCTTGTTTGTATTGCGTCAGAATTCAAAAATTGGGAAGGAAGAAGGCAAAACCAACTCAGACCCAGAAACCATTAAGGAAATTGCCGCTAAAGATACCAAAAGTCGCCTGAGGCCCCAAAACAATGATAGAAAGCAGAATTGGAGCAAGCTAAAAGCTGTGCCCTCATTGAAAAAGCCCATGCCTTCCGTGTCTTGAACTCCATTTTCCAGCTTCAAAATCAAAGCTCACATTAGAAAATTCATTACAAACCATGATAAATAATACAAATGTGAAAAAAGCCAAAGAAATGCAAGAGTTCTTTGTGACAGTGGGCTTGATTTAGTCACAAGGAAACTGGCTGTTTACAGATTCATCCACCCCTCCCAGCTGACTGGCTTTGTAACTCATTAAATTCACCTAAGAATCTCCATCAAACTTGATTGGAAGGGAATTAATTCTTAGTCCTCTCTGCAAAAGGGTTCCATTTCTTTTTCAAAAAAAAAAAAAAAAAAAAACTCATCTTGGTCGTGCTGCCTGGAGATTTCTAAGCATGACATGCCGATTGGTTGTGTTTTTAATTTCATAATGGATCCTCCATCAATTCTTGTTTGTATTGCGTCAGAATACAAAAATTGGGAGGGAAGAAGGCAAAACCAACTCAGACCCAGAAACCTTTTAGGAAATTGCCGCTCAAGAAACCAAAAGTCTGTTGAGGCACATAAAACAATCACAGAAAGCCAGAATTGGAGCAAGCCAACAGCTGTGCCATCATTGAAAAAGCAAATACCTTCCGTGTGTTGAACTCCATATTGCAGCCTCAAAATCAAAACTTACATCAGAAAATTCATTACAAACCATGATCAATAAGACAAATTGAAAAAAGCCAAAGAAATGCAAGAGTCCTTTGTGATATTGGGCTTGATTTAGTCACAAGTAACCCGGCTGTTTCCAGATTCATCCACCCCTCCCAGCTGACTGGCTTTAGAAAACTATTGAATTCAACGGAAAATAGAAGTAAAATTTGCTTTGCGGGGAATTAGTTATCGGTCCCCTCTGTAAAAAGGTTCCATTTCTTTTTCCAAAACACAAAAACTCATCTTGGTCGTGCTGCCTGGAGATTTCTATGCATTACACACCAATTGGTTGTGTTTTTTATTTCTTAATGGATCCTCTTTCTAAACTCTTTTTTGTATTGCATCAGAATACAAAATTTATGAAAGAAGAAGGCAAACCCAAGTCATACCCAGAAATCATTTAGGAAATTGCTGCTCAACAAACCCAAAGTCAGCTGAGGGACCCAGAAAAATGATAGAAAGCCAGAACTGGAGCAAGCCAACAGCTGTGCCCTGATTGAAAAAGACCATCCCTTCCGTGTCTGGATCTCCATATTGCAGCCTCAAAATCAAAGCTCACAACAGAAAATTCATTACAAATCATGATAAATAAGAAAAATGAGAAAAAAGCCAAAGAAATGCAAGAGTCCTTTGTGATATTGGGCTTGATTTAAGCACAAGAAAACCTTCTATTTCCAGATTCATCCACCCCTCCCAGCTGACTGGCTTTGGAGTAGCACGAACAAAATGAGTTTTCCTGTTTTGGAAAAAGAAATGGAACCCTTTTGCAGAGGGTACCGATAATTAATTCCCCTACAATCAAGTTTGATGGAGATTTTCAGGTGAATTCAATCAGTTTCCAAGCTGGTCAGCTGGGAGTGGTGGATGAATCCAGAAACAGCCGGTTTCCTTGTGACTAAATCAAGTCCAATATCACAAAGGACTCTTGCATTTCTTTGTCTTTTTTCACCTTTTTCTTATTTATCATAGTTTGTAATGAATTTTCTGATGTGAGCTTTGATTTTGAAGCTGGAATATGGAGTTCAAGATGCAGAAAGAATGGGCTTTTTCAATCAGTGCACAGCTGTTGGCTTGCTCTAATTCTGGCTTTCTGTCATTGTTTTGGGTGCCTCAGCCACCTTTGGGTTTCTTGAGCGGCAATTTCCTAAATGGTTTCTGGGTCTGAGTTTGTTTTGCCTTCTCCCTTCCCAAATTTTGTATTCTGACGCAATACAAACAGGAGTTTAGACAGAGGATCCATTATGAAATAGAAAACAGAATCAATGGCGTATCATGCTTAGAAATCTCCAGGCAGCATGGCCAAGATGAGTTTTTGTATTTTGGAAAAAGAAATGGAACCATTTTGAAGAGGGGACCAATAGTTACTTCCCCCAAATCATTTTTGATGACGATTTTCATGTGAATTCAATTAGTTTTCCAAAGCCATTCAGCTGGGAGGGATGGATGAATCTGGAAACAGCTGGTTTCCTTGTGACTAAATCAAGCCCACTATCACAAAGCACTCTTGCATTTCTTTGGCTTTTTTTCACATTTGTCTTATTCATCATGGTTTGTAATGAATTTTCTGTTGTGAGCTTTGATTTTGAGGCTGCAATATGGAGTTCAAGACACGGAAGGAATGGGCTTTTTCAAACAGGACACAGCTGTTGGCTTGCTCCAATTCTGCCTTTCTGTCATTGTTTTGGGTGCCTCAACCGACTTTTCGTGTTTTCAGTGGCAATTGACTAAAAGGTTTCTGGGTCTGAGTTGGTTTTGCCTTCTTCCATCCCAAATTTTGTATTCTGACGCAATCAAAAGAAGAGTTTAGACAGAGGATCCAGTATGAAATAAAAAAACACAACCAATTGCCGTGTCATGCTTAGAAATCTCCAGGCAGCACGACCAAGATGAGTTTTTGTGTTTTGGAAAAAGAAATTGAACCCTTTTGCTGAGGGGACTGATAATTAATTCCCCACAAATCAAGTTAGATGGAGATTTTCAGGTGAATTCAATGAGTTCCCAAAGCCAGTCAGGTGGGAGGGGTGGATGAATCTGTAAACAGCCGGTTTCCTTGTGACTAAATCAAGCACAATATCACAAGGGACTCTTGCATTTCTTTTCTTTTTTCAATTTGTCTTATTTATCATGGTTTGTAATGAATTTTCTGATGTGAGCTTTGATTTTGAGGCTGGAATATAGAGTTCAAGAGACAGAAGGAATGGGCTTTTTCAATCAGGGCACAGCCCTTGGCTTGCTCCAATCGTGGCTTTCTGTGATTGTTTTGTGTGCCTCAGCAGACTTTTGGTTTCTTGAGTGGCAATTACCTAATAGGTTTCTGGGTCTGAGTTGGTTTTGCCTTCTTCCTTTCCAAAGTTTGTATTCTGACGCAATACAAACAAGAGTTTAGACAGAGGAACCATTATGAAATACAAAACACAAGCACTTGGCGTGTCATGCTTAGAAATCTACAGGCAGCACGACCAAGATGAGTTTTTTTTTTTTTTTTTGGAAAAAGAAATGGAACACTTTTGCAGAGAGGACCGATAATTAATTCCCCTCCAATCAAGTTTGATGGAGATTCTCAGGTGAATTTAATGATAATTAATTCTCCCCAAATCAAGTTACTTTGATTTTCAGGTGATTTCAGGTGAATTTATGCTTAGAAATCTACAGGCATGAGGGGGCAGGAGGCAAGATGGCGGAATAGGAAGGGAGCACACTGATAGTCCGGGGAGAGATAGATTAATAAAAGTGGAGATACTGCAGGTTCAAGGAAGAGTAGGGGAGGAAACAGCAGAAGAATCTCTTCTGGAACGCGTGATTCACAACAGACCTGCGTGGAGAGCGTGGGAGCCCACAGTTCGGGACACCAGTGGCAGACTCAACACACCAGTGCTGGAATGCGAGGGGAGCCAAACCTCAATAGCCCGAGACACCGGCAGGCAAGCAGAGAGAGGAGACTAGAGGGAACAACCCCCGGGGGGGAAAGGAAGTTCACCAGGCTAACTGGAAGAGAGAGAGAGAGAAAAAAAAAAGGTGACTGGTACAGACACGGGTTTCTCTCTCTCCGCTCACCTCTCAAGGGCGAGCAAGACAAAGAGCAGGCGCCACCTTGGACATATGTCATAAGCAGAGCGACCTCAGGTCTGCACCGGCCCTGAGCCTAGCAGCAAAACCTGACTCTGGGTGGGGCAAATTAACAGGAGATTAGGACCTAGTAAATTTGTGGTGCTACTGAACTGAGACTGTGAAAAAAGAGACGGTGGGGGAGAGAACTCATGGAATTCACGTGAGCACTCTCCAGAGACGCTACAATTCCGTAACTTTGGCAACCCAGTGGGAGACTGAAGGAGAATTTGAGCCCATTCTGAGGGATGAACAGATTCCCTGTGTGGTCCTTGGGAAAGAGCTTCTGATCTCTGGCTCCTGTAGGTATATCATTTGCCTGCTAACTTCCTCCAACTTCATTCAGCTGTGCAGAATTACTTCCCTTTTGAATCAAAAAAAGAAAGAGAGAGAGAGAGAGAGAGAGAGAGATATTTACCACACCTAACCTGGGAGTTTCACCTTTGGCACACCAAACAGAGCTCTCAGGCTACACCCATCTCAAGCCCTAAGGCTCCATCAAAAACAGATAGTCCACTTAATCTAGAGTCATAGTATAACAAGAAAAAGCACCACAGTGAAGAAACCAAATATCTCCAATATGCCAAATAACAAACGCAAAAACCGAGGTAATAAAAACAAGGAAGTCACCATGACGCCCTCAAATGAAAAAGACACCCCAATTCAAGATTATGAAGATGATGACATAGAAGAAATACAAGAAGCAGATCTCAAAAAATTGATAGAACATTAAGAAGTTCTCAAAAACTAATTCTTGAACTACAGAAATCCTTAATGGACAAGATAGAAAATCTCTCTCGTGAAAATGAAATATTAAGGAGGAATCAAAATGAAACGAAACAACTAGTACAACAGGAAACTGTGATAGTGACTGAAGTGAAGAATTCAATAGATCAAATGAAAAACACAATAGAGAGCCTTACAAACAGAATGGGTGAAGCAGAAGAGAGAATATCGGACTTAGAAGACAGAGAACAGGAAAGGATACAGTCAGACCAAAGAAAAGAAGAGGAAATTAGAAATCTAAAACATATTGTCGGGAATCTTCAGGATACTATTAAAAAACCCAACATTCGGGTTAGAATGTTGGGAGAAAGGATTAGAAGGCCTTTTTACTGAGATATTAGCAGAAAATTTCCCAGGTTTGGAGAAGGACAGAGAAATCCTAGTACAGGAAGCTCACGGAACCCCTAATAAACACGACCAAAAGATATCCTCACCACGACACGTTGTAATTAAACTCTCCACAGTGAAACATAAAGAAAAGATCCTAAAATGTGCAAGAGAGAAACGTCAGATTACTCTCAGAGGATCTCCAATCAGACTCACAGCTGACTTCTCATCAGAAACTCTACAAGCTAGGAGGGAATGGCGAGATATAGCCCAGGTACTAAGAGAGAAAAACTGCCAGCCCAGAATATTATATCCTGCAAAGCTATCATTTGTGAATGAAGGTGAAATAAAGACTTTTCATAGCACACAGAAATTGAAAGAATTTGTTGCCACTCGTCCAGCCCTGCAAAAGATGCTTAAAGATGTGTTACACACAGAAACACAGAAACACGGTCATCAATATGAAAGGAGGTAAAGGAAGGCAACCAAGGAAGGAAACCTCACAGCAAAAGATCACAGGGAATTCAAAGCATATATTAGAACTTATCTTTGGCAAATGCCAGGGCAAAGTTACCACTTATCATTAGTCACATTGAACGTGAATGGACTGAACTGTCCAGTTAAAAGACACCGATTGGCTGATTGGGTTAAGGAACAAAACCCGTCTATTTGCTGCTTACAAGAAACACATCTTTCCAACAAAGATCCATACAGACTGAAAGTGAAAGGCTGGAAAAAGATATACCATGCCAACAGAAATGAAAAAAGAGCGGGCGTAGCCATCTTAATATCGGACAACATAAACTTTACCACAAAAACTGTTAAGAGAGACAAAGAGGGGCACTATATAATGATTAAGGGATCAATACAACAAGAAGATATAACAATTATCAATGTATATGCACCTAACTACAGGGCACCGGTTTATCTAAAAGATTTATTAACGGACTTAAAGGGAGACTTAGACCCCAATACAATAGTACTGGGGGACTTCAATACTCCACTCTCAGAAATAGACAGATCAATAGGACAGAAGATCAACAAGGATACAGTAGATTTAAACGACACTATAGCCCAAATGGATCTAACAGATATCTACAGAACTTTCAATCCTACAGCTAAAGATTTTACATTCTTCTCAGCAGTACATGGAACCTTCTCTAGGATTGACCACATACTAGGCCATAAAGCAAGTCTCAGCAAATTCAAAAGAATTAGAATCATACCATGCAGCTTCTCAGACCATAAAGGAATGAAGTTGGAAATTAGCAACTCAGGAATCCCTAGACCATACGCAAACACATGGAGATTGAACAACATGCTCCTGAATGAACAATGGGTCATAGAAGAAATTAAAAGAGAAATCAAAAATTTTCTGGAAGTAAATGAGGATAACAGCACAACATACCAAAACTTATGGGACACAGCAAAAGCAGTGTTAAGAGGAAAGTTTATATCAATAGGTGCCTACATCAAGAAATTGGAAAGGCACCAAATAGATGAGCTTTCATTTCACCTCAAGGATCTAGAAAACCAACAGCAAACCAGACCTAAATCTAGTAGGAGAAGAGAAATAATTAAAATCAGAGAAGAAATCAACAGGATTGAATCAAGAAAAACATTCCAAAAAATCAGCCAAACGAGGAGCTGGTTTTTTGAAAAAATAAACAAAATTGACACCCCATTGGACCAACTAACTAAAAAAAGAAGAGAAAAGACCCAAATCAATAAAATCAGAGATGAAAAAGGAAATGTAACAACAGACACCACAGAAATACAAAGAATCATCAGAAATTACTACAAGGACTTGTATGCCAGCAAACAGGGAAACCTATCAGAAATGGATAGATTCCTGGACACATGCAACCTACCTAAATTGAACCAAGAAGACATCAAAAACCTAAACAGACCCATAACTGAGACAGAAATTGAAACAGTAATAAAGGCCCTCCCAACAAGGAAAAGCCCAGGACCAGATGGATTCACTGCTGAATTCTATCAGATATTTAAAGAAGAACTAACTCCAATTCTTCTCAAACTATTCAGAACAATCGAAGAAGAGGGAATCCTCCCAAATTCTTTCTATGAGGCCAGCATCACCAGCACTGAAAGAGAATTACAGACCAATATCCCTGATGAACATAGATGCAAAAATCCTCAATAAAATTCTCTCCAATAGAATGCAACAACACATCAGAAAGATCATCCACCCAGACCAAGTGGGATTCAACCCTGGTATGCAGGGATGGTTTAATGTGCGCAAGACAATCAATGTGATACACCACATTAACAGACTGCAGAAGAAAAACCATATGATTATCTCAATAGATGCCGAGAAAGCATTTGATAAAATACAACACCCGTTCATGATGAAAACTCTAAGCAAACTGGGTTTGGAAGGAACATTCCTCAATACAATCAAAGCAATCTATGAAAAACCCACAGCCAACATGCTATTGAATGGGGAAAAGTTGAAAGCATTTCCACTGAGATCTGGTACCAGACAGGGATGTCCACTTTCACCACTGCTATTCAATATAGTTCTGGAGGTTCTAGCCAGAGCTATTAGGCAAGAAAAAGAAATTAAAGGGAAACAAATTGGAAAGGAAGAACTCAAACTATCCCTCTTTGCAGATGACATGATTCTTTATTTAGGAGACCCAAAGAACTCTACTAAGAGACTATTGGAACTCATAGAAGAGTTTGGCAAAGTAGCAGGGTATAAAATCAATGCACAAAAATCAACAGCCTTTGTATACACAGACAATGCCATGGCTAAGGAAGAACTTCTAAGATCAATCCCATTCACAATAGCTACAAAAGCAATCAAATACCTTGGAATAAACTTAACTAAGGACGTTAAAGACCTCTACGATGAAAATTACAAAATCGACCTAAATGCCCATCGGCGGTAGACTGGATAAAGAAATTATGGGATATGTACTCTTTAGAATACTATACCGCAGTAAGAAACAACGAAATCCAGTCATTTGCAACAAAATGGAGGAATCTGGAACACATCATGCTGAGTGAAATAAGCCATAATTTCTTTATCCAGTCTTTTGTTGATGGGCATTTAGGTTGATTCCAGGTCTTAGCTATTGTGAATCGAGCTGCAATACACATTAAGATATAGACAGCTCTTTTATTTGCCAACTTAATTTCCTTTGGGTAAATTCCAAGGAATGGGATGGCTGGGTTGTATGGTAGGGTTATATTCAGGTTTCTGAGGAATCTCCAAACAGACTTCCATAAATGGCTTTACCAGCTGGCCTCATATGGTGAATTTGGAAAAGTTACCTCTCTAACTTTTCAAAAGATTGGTGTTATTTTTTTTTATTTTGTAGATTTTATGAATGAAGATATTTGTTGCTGATCTTTCATTTGAACACATTATTCCTGATTTAATGTTCTTAGTCAGTATTGCTCTATTCAGATATATTATAATTATAGAAATTTTATTTAATATAAATTTCAAAAGTACAACTTTTGGATTATAGTGACTCTTTGCTCTATAACCACCCTTCCACCCACAAACCATCCCATCTCCTACTCCTTCTCCTATCCCATTCTTCATTAAGATTCATTTTAAATATCTTTATATACAGAAGATCAACTCTATACTAAGTAAAGATTTCAACAGGTTGCAGCCACACAGAAATACAAAGTATAAAGCATGCTTTGAGAACTAGTTATAGTGTTAATTCTCATAGTAAAAAACATTAAGTACACAGGTCCCAATATAGGGAGCAAGTGCACAGTGACTCCTGTTGACGATTTAACAGTTCAGACTTTTATTTATGATGTCAGTAATCATCTGAGGCTCTTTTCATGAGCTGCCAAGGCTATGGAAGCCTCTTGAGTTCACAAAGTCCAACATTATTTATACAAGGTCATAATCAAACTGGAAGTTCTCTCCTCCCTTCAGAGAAAGGTACCTCATTCTTTAATGTCCGCTTCGTTCTGCTGGAATCTCACTCACAGAGGTCTTTCTTTAAGGTCATTTTTGCCACAATGTCCTATGTTTCCATGCCTGAACTACTCTCATGGGATTTTTAGCCAGATCCAAATGCCTTAAGGTGTGATCCTGAGGCCAGAGTTCTGTTTATGGCATTTGTCATTCTAAGAGTCTGCTCTGTGACCTGCTTCCCATCCTGGATTGTTCTCTCCTTTTTAATTCTGCAATTATTAGTAGACACTGGTCTTATTTGTGTGCTCCCTTGACACTTAATCCTCTTTATGATCAGTTATGGACTTAAACTGATCACTTTAATTAGTAAGGTGGCATTGGTACATGCCAATGTTTAGTATTTCGAGTCCCATGGCAAGTTTTAAGCTTTGCCCTTAGGGGTAAATACCTGGGAGCATGTGCCAAACTGTATATCCCCTCCATCTCTTATTCCAACTCTTATTTTTTATTTCAATTTGATTTAAACACCTAAGAATAATTCTGTGTTAAGTAAAAAGCTCAACCAATGGTATTAAGTAGAAAAAGAAAATACTAAAATGAATAAAATAGTAAGCTGTTCCTTGACAGTCATCACAAGGGCTGATCAAGTCATTGCTTCTCATAGTGTCAGTTTCACTTCTACAGTTTTCCTTTTAGATGCTCAGTTGTCACATATCAGGGAGAACATATGATATTTGTCCCTTTGGAACTGGCTTATTTCACTCAGTATGATGTTTTCCAGATTCCTCCATTTTGTTGCAAATGACCAGATTTCATTTCTTTTACCACTGTGTAGTATTCTGTAGAATACATATCACTTAATTTCTTTATCCAGTCTCCTGTTGATGGGCATTTAGGTTGATTCCATGTCTTAGCCATTCTGAATTGCACTGCAATAAACATTGAGGTGTAGACAGCTCTTTTATGTGCCAATTTAATTCTCCTTGGGTAAACTCCAAAGAATGGAATTGCTGGGTCATGTGGTAGGGATACATTCAGATTTCTGAGGTATCTCCAAACTGTATCCATAGTGGCTTTACCAGTCTGCATTCCCACCAACAGTGGGTTATTGTGCCTTTGCCCCCACATCCTCACCATCATCTGTTGTTAGTTGATTTCTGTATGAAAGCCCTTCTAACTGGAGTGAGGTAAAACCTCCTTGTGGTTTTGATTTGCATTTCCCTGATGGCTAGTGATCCTGAACATTTTTTCATGTGTCTGTTGGCCATTTGGATTTCCTCTTGAAAAATGTCTATTTAGGCTCTGGCCCATCTCTTAAGTGGGTTGTTTGTTTTGCTGTTGTGAAGTTTCTTGATCTCTTTGTAGATTCTGGTTATTTTTTTACAGGCAGAGCTAGACAGTGAGAGAGAGAGAGAGAGAGAGAGAGAGAGACAGAGAGAAAGGTCTTCCTTTTCCGTCGGTTCACCCCCCAAATGGCTGCTACACTGGTGCACTCTGCCGATCCAGAGCAAGGAGCCAGATGCTTCCTCCTGGTCCCCCATGTGGGTGCAGGGCCCAACCACTTGGGACATCCTTCACTGCCTTCCCAGGCCACAGCAGGGAGCTGGACTGGAAGAGGAGCAACTGGGACAGTACCTGGCACCCCAACTGGGACTATAACCCAGGGTGCCAGCTCCACAGGTGGAAAATTAGCCAAGTGAGCTGTGGCACCTGCCAGATTTTGGTTATTAATCCTTTATCAGTTGCATAATTTGCAGATTTTCTCCCATTACTTCAGCTGCCTCTTCACTTTGCTGACTATTTATTTATTTATTTATTTCTTTATTTATTTTTTGCAGTACCAAAACTTTTCAATTTGATGTAATCCCTGTTGTTAATTTTGGCTTTGACTGGCTATGCCACTGGAGATTTTTCCAAGAAGTCTTGCCTGTGCCTATATCTTGCAGACTTTCTCCAATGTTCTGTAATAATTTTATGGTGTTGGGTCATTGATTTAGATCTTTGATCCATGTTGAGTGGATTTTTGTGTAAGGTGTAACATAGGTATCTTGCTTCATACTTCTGCATGTGGAAATCCTGTTTTCCCAACAATATTTGTTTAAAAGATTCTCCTTGCTCCAGGAATTGGTTTTAGCTCCTTGATCAAATATAAATTGGTTGTAGATGTTTGGATTGATTTCCGGTGTTCCTATTCTGTTCTATTGCCTATCCATCTGTTTCTGTGCAGTGCCATGCTGTTTTGATTATAATTGCCCTGTAGTACGTCTTGAAATCTGGTATTCTGATGCCTCCAGCTCTGTTTTTGTTGTATAAGGCTCGTTTATCTATTTGAGGTTTCCTGCGCCTCAATATATGTTTCTATATGAATATCAGCATCATTTTTCTAGGTCTGATAAGAATGTGTTTGATATTTTCATTGGTATCACATTGAATCTGTAAATTGCTTTTGGAAGAGTGGACATTTTGATCATATTGATTCTTCCAATTCAGTGAGCATGGAATATTTTTCCATTTTTTGGTATCCTCTTCTAGTTCTTTAAGATTTTGTAATTCTCATTATAGAAATGTTTGACATCCTTGGTTAAGTTTTTTCCAAGGGATTTGGTTTTTTCTGGTAGCTGTTGTGAATGGGATTGACCTTAGAAGTTATTTCTCAGTTCTGGCAGTGTCTGTATACAAAGGCTGTTGATTTCTATGTATTGATTTTATATCCAGCTACTTTGCCAAATTCGTCTATGAGTTCCAATAGTCTCTTAGTGGAGTTCTTTGGATCCCTAAAATGAAGAGTCACGTTGTCTGCAAAGATGGATAGTTTGACATTTTCCTTCCCTTTTTGTACCCCTTTCAATTTCTTTTTCTTGACTAATGGCTTGGCTAGAACTTCTAGTGCTATATTGAATAGCAATGGTGAAATTTGGCATCCCTGTCTGGAACTGGATCTCAGTGGAAATGCTTCCAACTATTCCCCATTCAATAGGTTGCTGGCTGCGGATTTTTCATAAATTGCCTTAACTGTGTTGAAGAATGTTCCTTCTATACACAATTTGGTTAGAGTTTTCATCATGAAATGGTTTTGTAATTTATCAAATGCATTCTCTGCATCTATTGAGATAATATATGATTTTTCTTCTGCAGTTTGTTAATGTGGTGTATCACATTGATTGAGTTGTGAATGTTGAACCATCCCTGCATACAAGATAAATCCCACTTGGTCGGGTTGGATGATCTTTCTAATTTGTTGTTGGATTATTTTGGCTTGAATTTTGTTGAGTATTTTTTGTATGTTCTTTAGAGAAATTGGTGTGTAATTCTCTTTCTCTGCTACATCCTCTTCAGGTTTAGGAATTAAGTGATACTGGCTTTGTAGAAAGAATTTGGGAGGATTCCCTCTCTTTCAATTGTTTTGAATAGCTTGAGCAGAATTGGAGTTATTTCTTCTGTAAATGTCTGATAGAATTCAGCAGTGAATCTCTCTTGTCCTGGGCTTTCCTCTGTTGGGAGGGCCTTTATTACTGATTCAATTTCTGACTTTGTTATGGGTCATTTTTGGTTTTCTATGTTTCTTGCTTCAATTTTTGTAGGTCGTATATGTCCAGGAATCTATCCATTTCTGACAGATTTCCCTGATTGCTGGCATACAACTCTTTGTAGTAATTTATAATGACTCTAGATATTTCTGTGGTGTCTGTTGTTACATTTCCTTTTCATGTCTAATTTTATTGATTTGTGTCTTCTCTCTCCTTTATTTGGTTAGTTGGGCCAATGGTGAGTCAATTTTGTTTATTTTATTTCAAAAAATTCTTTCAACATTTTGCTTCTCTTTTGTAATTTTATTGGATTCAATTTTGTTGATTTTCTCTCTAATCTTAATTATTTCTTTGGTCCTAAAGTTTTGGGTTTGGTTTGCTGTAGTTTTTCTAGATCTTTGAGATGCATTGATAGCTCATTTATTTGGTGCCTTTCCAATTTCTTGATGTAGGCACCTATTGCTATAAACTTTCCTCTTAACACTGCTTTCGCTGTATCCCATACGTTTTGATATGTTGTGTTGTTATCTTCATTTGGTTCCTGAGAGTTTTTGATTTCTCTTTTGATGTGTTCTATTACCCGGTGTTCATTCAGGAGCATGCTGACATTCTCCATGTGTTTACTTATGCTCTAGAGAATCCTGAGTTGCTGATTTGCAGCTTCATTCCATTGTAGTCTGAGATGTATGGTATGATTTTGATTTGTTTTAAATTTGCTGAGACTTGCTTTTTGGCCTAATATGTGGTCTATCCTAGAGAAAGTCCCATGCACTAGTGAGAAGAATGTGTATTCTGTAACATTAGGATGAATATTTCTGTACATATCTCTTAGATCTGTTTGTTCTCTAGTGTCAATTAAATCTGCTGTTCCCTTGTTGATTTCTGTCTGGTTGATCTGTCCATTGCTAAAAGTGGAGCATTGAAGCCCCCAATATTATTGTATTGGAGTCTAAGTCTCCCTTTAAGTTCCTTAACATATCTTTTAAATAAACTGGTGCCATGTAATTAGGTGCATATACATTTATAATAGTTACATCTTCCTGTTGAATTGATACCTTAATCCTTATATAGTGCCTCTCTTTGTCTCGCTTAACAATTATTGTGTTAAAGTCTATTTTTTCTGATATTAAGGTGGCTACATCAGCTCTTTTTTGGTTTCTTTTGGCATGGAATATCTTTTTCCAACCTTCCACTTTCAGTCTGCATGCATCTTTGTTGGAAAGATGTGTTTCTTGTCAGCAGCAAATAGATGGGTTTTGCTTTTTAATCCATTCAGCCAGTCTGTCTCTTTTATTTTAAACTTTTATTTAATGAATATAAATTTCTGAAGTACAGCTTACGGATTACAATGGTTCCCCCCCAAAACTTTCCTCCCACCTGCAACCCTCCTCTCTCCCACTCCCTCTCCCCTTCCATTCACATCAAGCTTCATTTTCAATTATCTTTATATGCAGAAGATCAATTTAGCATATATTAAGCAAAGATTTCAGCAGTTTACACCCACACAGAAGTACAATGTGTAAAATACTGTTTGAGCACTAGTTATAGCATTAAATCAAAAGGTACAGCACATTTAGGACAGAGATCCTACATGGTGAGTAAGTGCACAGTGACTTCTGTTGTTGACTTAACAAATTGCAGTCGTTGTTCATGGCATTAGTAATCACCCTAGGCTCTTGTCATGAGTTGGAAAGGCTATGGAGGCTTTTTCAGTTTTCCGACTCTGATCATATTTAGACAAGGTCATAGTCAAAGTGGAAGTTCTCTCCTCCCTTCAGAGAAAGGTACCTCCTTCTTTGATGACCTGTTCTTTCCACTGGGATCTCTAGAGAGTGCAGCTCTGATAAGTAGTGACTTTGCCCTGCCATGTTCCCAAAGATATTTCTAATATATGGTTTGAACTTCCTGTGATCCCTTACTGCAAGGTTTTCTTCCTTTACCCTCTTTCTGTTGATGACTGTGTTTCTGTGTTTCTGTTTGTAAAACATCTTCAGCATCCTTTGCAGGGATGGATGAGTGGTGACAAATTCATTCTGTTTGTTATGAAAGGCTTTTCTTTCATCTTTATTCCCAAATGAGACCTTTGCAGGGTATAATATAATAGGATGACTGTATTTTCTCTAAGTCTTGGGCTATATCTCACCATTCTCTCCCAGCTTGCAGGGTTTCTGATTAGAAGTCTGATGTGAATCTAATTGGAAGTCCTTGAAAGTAATCAGGCATTTCTCTTTTGCACATTTTAGAATCTTTTTCCTAGGCTTCACTGTGGTGAGTTTGATTACAATGTGTTGTGTTGATGATCTTTTCTGGTCATGTCTGTTGGAAGTTCGCTAGTATTTTGCTTAAAAAAGGCCTTCTAACACTTCCTATCTCTCCATAACTTCAGAAACTACTAGAACCCAAAATCTTGTTTTTTATATTTTGTATCCTATAGATTCTCAACAATATGTTTTAGATTTCTAATTTTCTCTTGCAGACTTTAGCTAGACTGTATACTTTTCTGTGCTCTGTCTTCTAAGTCTGATATTCTCTCTTCTGCCTGATTTGGATTTTAAGGTTCTCAAATGCATTTTTTATTTGTTCTGTTGAATTCTTCATTTTCATTTTGTTTTCTCTTCAATATCTTGATTTCATGTTCTATTGAGTTTTTTCATTTCATTTTTATTCCTCCTTATAAATTGAATAGGTTAAAAAAAGCTGTCTGCACATTAATGTTTATTGCAGCTCAATTCACAATAGCTAAGACCTGGAACCAACCCAAATGCCCATCAACAGTAGACTGGATAAAGAAATTATGGGATATGTACTCTATAGAATACTATCCAGCAGTGGAAAACAATGAAATCCGGTCATTTGCAACAAGATGGAGGAATCTGGAAAACATTATGCTGAGTGAATTAACCCAGGCCCAAAGGGACAAATATCATATGTTCTCCCTGATCGGTGACAACTGACTGAACACCAAAGGGGAAACCTCTTGAAGTGAAATGGACACTATGAGAAGCAGTGACTTGATCAGCTCTTGTCCTTACTGTTGATGTACAGTGTAATACATTATCCATTTTAGTATTTTTTTTTGTTCTAGTACTACTGGTTGAACTCTGTAATTAACACACAATTATTCTTAGGTATTTAAATTTTAACTGAAGAGTGATTCTTGTTAAATATAAGAGTGGGAATAAGAGAGGGAGGAGATGTACAATTTGGGTCATGCTCAATCAGACTTGCCCTAAATGGTGGAGTTAGAAATGTGCCACGGGATTCCAATTCAATCCCATCAAGGTGGCATGTACCAATGCCATCTCACTAGTCCAAGTGATCAACTTCAGTTCACAATTGATCACACTGCTAGGTCTAAGAGTCAAACAGATCACATAAACAAGAGTAGTGCCTGCTAATACTAGCTGACAGAATCAAAAAGGGAGAGAACGATCCAACATGAGAAGCGGGATACACAGCAGACTCATAGAATGGCAGATGTCCTAAATAGCACTCTGGCCTCAAAATCAGCACTTAAGGCATTCAGACCTGGCTGAAGAGCCCATGAGATTATTTCAGGCATGGAAAGCCAAGACACTTTGGCAAAAAAAAAAGAAGACCTAAATGAAAGATCTGCTTGAATGAGATCCCAGTGGAAAGATTGGGGCCATCAAAGAAGGAGGTACCATTCTCTGAAGGGAGGAGAGAACTTCCACTTTGACTATGACCCTGTCTGAATAAGATCGAAGTCAGGGAACCCCAAATGCTTCCATAGCCTTGGCAACTCATGACTAGAGCCTAGGGAGATTACTGATGCCATAAACAAGAGTTTCAAATTGTTAAGTCAACAACAGGAGTCACTGTGTACTTTCTTCTCATGTGGGATCTGTCCTTAGTGTGCTGTCCAGTGTGAAGTAATGCTATAACTAGTACTGAAACTGAATTTTTACACTTTCTGTTTCTGTGTGGGTGTAAACTGATGAAATCTTTACTTAATATATACTGAATCGATCTTCTGTATATAAAGTTAATTGAAAATGAATCATGATGTGAATGGAATGGGGGAGGGAGTGGGAGATGGGAGGGGTGCGAGTGGGAGGGAAATTATGGGGGGGAGCCTATGTAATCCATAATCTGTACTTTGGTAATTTATATTTACTAAATAAAAAAAATAATAAAAGGATTTTAATTTCATGAGAGATTTTCTTTGATGTTCTCCATGGATTTTAGTAGTCCATGCTTTTGCTTTTGATTACTTCTGTATAATCTTATCATCAACTTTTGAAATTCTATTTCTTGCATTTCTTATATCTCATCCTCTTCATAATCTTGTATTGAAGTGTTCTGTTCTTCTGGGAGCATGATGTTGTCTTCCTTATTCTTGTCTCTTGGGTTGTTGCATTTGTTGTTCAGCATTTGTGGAGGTACTCGTTGGTTCCTTCTTTTTTTCCCCCACTTTGGCAGCCTTTGTCATTGTACTATGACTCTATAGATAAGTGGAATGTCTGCTTTCAGTGAATGTCTAGAGGCTTGTGGTGGATGTAGCCAGAGAGCTCTGTTCAGTTCTCTAGAGTTAAGGGCATGCCTAAGTTGACACTCTCAGGTTTGACATGGTAAATCTTCACTCTCTTTTTTTAATCAGAAGGGAATTATTTCTGCTCAGCTGAGCTCTTCTCCTTGATGGAGTCCAGTGCCTGAGCACTAGCCAAAGTGGATATAATATTCCTCTGCTCTGTCCCAAGACCGCACAAAGGATCTGTGCAATCCTCAGTATAAGTTAAGATTTTCCAGCAATGACTCTCACCAGGTGTCCAGGACTTCTGGAGCTTGTGGTGTCCCACTGAGACTGCTCAAAGTCTCAGCCACACCATGAGTTCTTCCACACACACTCATTTTTTCCGCAGTCCCAGTTCTGAGGCTTCACACATTCACAAGCTCCTAACCTTCTGTTATTTCTCCCCACTGGAGTCAGGATTCTCCATTTGGCTGATTGTTGGGCATAGAAATGAGCTGGTGCAGCTATTATGTATGTCCTAATTGGTGCCTGCTCTATTGGCTTGTATGGCTTTGTAAGGTGATCAGAGAGAAATGTGTTCATACTCTCTTTTTTTTTCTCTCCTCTAGTTAGGCAGGTGCACTTTCCCTCACATAGCTTCAAACCTCACTTCCTCTAATGTCTTCCTTCTGCTTTTTCACCAGAGTCTCAGGCTACTGCCGTCTTGTCTCACCTCACTTTGCAGCGATGGTGTGTAGGCTCTTGGATATTGGAGTCCTGAGCCATGGGTGCCCATTCCCTCCATGTAGTAGAGTTTCCTCTGCCTTTTTTTCACAACTCTTCCCCAAGACTACCACTTTTTAAAAACTATTTTCCCCTGGGCTAGAGAAATAAGCTCCCTCCCTATTCTGCTATCTTGTAACCACCGCTGGCTTGCCAATAGGCTTCTTCTAAAGGGCATTTGTAGATTGGCAGTGACAGCAAGCAGAAAGTAAGGTCACTGTGTACTTCCTACCTCCTGCTAGCAGGTGGCTTCCTCTATGACCAACATCCTGCATGGAGAGCATGTTGGCTGCAGCTAAGAGCAACATTTGCAATGATCATCACCCAAAGCCACAACCCCATGGGAGACCTGGATTCTCAGATACGTTATATCTACTTGGCTCAGTTTTGGTAGGTTATATGTATCCACAAATAAGCAATTTTTTAAATTTTTTCATTTATCCTTGTTAATATAAATTAGTGATGCCTATTATATCTGTGATATGCATTGTAGTTTCCCCTTCTTTGATTTTACTTACTTGAACCTAGTTTTTATAACCTAGCGAAAGGATTGTTTCTTCTATTAAAATCTTAATTTGCTTATCTTTAATGTTAACATTCCATTTATGACCTATGCTATTAATTTCATCTTGTATTTGGCTTATTCTTGTTTTCTAGGACTCTTGAGATGGATACTTAGGTTGTTTATTGGAAATCTTTCTGTTTAGGTGTTTGGCCATGGCAATGTCTGTGTATAGAAAGGCTACTGAATTTTGCGTGTGAATATTATATTCTGCTACTTTAACAAAGTATTTCATGAATTCTAATCATCTACTAGTGGACTCTTTTGGCTTCCCTATATTGAGAACCATGTCATTTTCAAATAGGAATAATCTGAATTCCCACTTTTTAATTTGTATCCCTTTGATTTCCTCTCTTATCTAATGGTTATGTCTAAAACTTCAAGGTGTATATTGTTTGTCTTTTTAAACAATAAAATTATGAACTGAATTAATAGAAAAATACATGATGAGGCAACAGAGGTATATGACTAAATATTTTTAATGATGGATCTGAAATGACAAGTGTTTGTGGCACACATTAGTTTGCAATGGGATTGGCCACTGCTTGCAATGCTGGCCTCCTCTATTGTAGTGTTACTTTGTGTATATTCTATTAATGAACCTGGGAAGGCAATGGAACATGACCCCAATGCTTTGGAATGTGCCCATATAGCAGATGTAAATAAAATTACTTGCTCCTGGCTCTGTCCTCGCCAAAACCTGTTTATTTTAGCATCTTGGGAAGTGAGCCAAGAAAAAGATGCTTCATGTGTCTGTCTGTTTTTGTCTTTCATTTCTGTGCCTTTCAAATAATTAGATATTTAAAAAGAAAAGGTTAAATTCAGTTAATAATCCTTGAGGTTATTTTAATTAGCTAGACTCACTCTTTGCTCATCACTCCCTTTATTTATAGCACTTGGACTATGTAATCTTCTGTATTCAGGACAAATTAATCACTATAGCTTCCTTATTGACTCAGAAGAGTCAGACAAAGGAGTGGCTTATGATTAGCCAATTTTTGGTGAGTGTGATGTTTACAATTTTTCTCATATTGGAGTTTCCCTTGGAAACTATATCTCCATTCCCAGAAGGAACAACTCCTGTTGGCAGAGGTGTGTGATGAACAGAGAGCAAATTCCAGGAAACGACATATAAACTCACAAAGTCCATGGTGCTGAGCTAGCTCATTAATCCCTGAAATTTCATTTTTATCTCAAGCAATATGAAATTGAGACCTATTTTTTCATCATGTACTAGTTTCTGAGCTCTGAGATGAGGGAACCTAGGCTTGGAAGCGCAAGTTTAAGGTCCCCACATTTGTAGACTATCACTTAGGACAATGGCAGTATAGAGAAAACACAGGAATTTGAACAGGGAAAATCATATCTGTGCAATAAAGGAAACCAGGGAGAGGTTGTGGGCCTAAAACCAGTGCACTGTCTTACTCCCACTGAAGTTCACATTAGCCATGGCCATTCCCTGTTAGAGAAGAACAACAGTAGCAGTAGAGGCTCTATGTAATTCTTGTGTTGATATCTTGCATGATTTATAGAAGAAACTAGCGAACAGAGAAAGTTAAGATCTGACTCTCAGAGCAATAAATAAATATTTGATAGATCATCAGATGAGTGTATAGAGAAATGGATTTCAAGAGTTTTGGATTAATTCCCAGAGACTGGAACTTTTGTTTTGTGCAATGAATTTAAATGCACCCACAGGAAGACTCATGACTTTATTCTAGTAAATGTACTATAGCAATTTTCTGAATTCTGGAATATTACCCATGAATAACACACTAATTATTTGATTAGGTCACAGCAAATATCTTTTGATGGATTAGATATAAGTTGCCATAGGGATATTAGCTTCTTGTTTAAGTATCTTAATGTAGAATAGCATCATGTTTTCCATATTTTATACATGTATCTGTAACAAGCAGATGCGTGTTTAGAAATACAGTATAATTATCAGAATTGAAAACAAAGGGAAAGCAAATATAATCATCATAAAACCTGTTCCCACATTTGAATTTATCCATTTTTTAACTTTTATTTAGTAAATATAAATTTCTAAATACAGTTTATGGATTACAATGGCTTCCCCCATAACTTCCCTTTCACCCACAGCCCTCCCATCTCCTGCTGCCTCTCCCATACATTCACATCAAGATTCATTTCCAATTCTCTTTATGTACAGATCAATTTAGTCTATATTAAGTAAAGATTTCAACAGTTTGCACCCACACAGAACAATTAAGTGTAAAATACTGTTTGAGTACTAATTATAGCATTAATTCACATTGAACAACACATAAAGGACAGAGATCTACATGAGGAGTAAGTACACAGTGACTCCTGTTTTTATCTTAACAAATTGACACTCTTGTTTATAGCATCAGTAATCTCCCTAGGCTCTAGTCATGAGTTGCCAAGGCTATGGAAGCCTTTTGAGTTCCCTGACTTCGATCTTATTCAGACAGGGTCATAGTCAAAGTGGAAGTTCTCTCCTCCCTTCAGAGAATGGTACCTCCTTCTTCGATGGCCCCAATCTTTCCACTGGGATCTCACTCAAGCAGATCTTCCATTTAGGGTTTTTTTGTTTGTTTGTTTGCCAGAGTGTCTTGGCTTTCCATGCCAAAAATACTCTCATGGGCTCTGCAGCCAGGTCCGAATGACTTAAGGGCTGATTCTGAGGCCAGAGTGCTGTTTAGGACATCTGCCTTTCTATGAGTCTGCTGTGTATCCCGCTTCCCATGTTGGATCATTCTCTCCCTTTTTAATTCTATCAGTTAGTAATAGCAGACACTACTCTTGTTTATGTTATCCCTTTGACTCGTAGGCCTATCAGCATGATCAGTTGTAAACTGAAGTTGATCACTTTGACTTGTGAGATGGCATTGGTACAGGTCACCGTGATGGGATTGAATTGGAATCCCATGGCATGTTTCTAAGTCCACCATATGGGGCAAGTCTGATTGAGCATGTCCCAAATTGTACATCTCCTCCCTCTCTTATTCCCACTATTACATTTAACAGAGATCACTTTTCAGTTGAATTTAAATACCTAAGAATAATTGTGTGTTAATTAAAGAGTTCAACCAATAGTTTTAAGTAGATCAGCAAAGTACTTAAAGTGATAAAGTTTTAACTTGTAGATCAACAGTAAGGACAAGGGCTGATCAAGTCACTGTTTCTTATAGTATCCATTTCACTTTAACAGGTTTCCTTTTTGGTGCTCGGTTAGTTGTCACCAATCAGGGAGAGCATATGATTTTGTCCCTTTGGGACTTGCTTAATTCACTGAGCATGATGTCTTCCAGATTCCTCCATTTTGTTGCAAATGAGAAGATTTCATTTTTTTGACTGATGTATAGTATTCTATGGAGTACATGCCCCATAATTTCTTTATCCAGTCTACTGTTGATGGGCATTTGGGTAGATTCCAGCTTCTAGCTATTGTGAATTGAGCTGAAATAAGAATTCATCTATTTTTAAAACATGCCTTTCAAATACAAGTTTGAAAGCCTACAATTTAACCACTAGATTTCCACTTCGTTAGTGTGTGGTTGAAGATGAATTCTTTTGCATCATGCATTTTGTCTTGACAGTGAAGCAATTACTCAGGAAACATACAAACCATTCTTCTTGTTTCCTTTTATATCTCAAAGAAACATTTTATTTAATGAGTACAAATCTCATCAGTACAACTTTAGGAATATAGTGATTCTTCTCACTATGCTGCCCTCCCTCCTCCACTCTCACCCTACTCCTCCTCCCTTGCTCATTCCACGTTCCATTATCCTTTAAGGTACATTTTTATTTAACTTTATACATAGAAGACCAACTTTTACAAAGTAGATTTCAACAATTTACACATACGAACAAACACACACAGACAAACACACACACAAACCGAGAACTAGTTTTACTGTTAATTCTCATAATACAATTCATTGCAGACAGAAGTCCTTTATGGAGAGTATGTGCACAGTGACTCCTGTTGTTAATTTAACAAATAACACTCTTATGTATGATATCAGTGATCACCCAAAACTCTTGTCATAAGCTGCCTATCTTACAGAAGCTACAAAGTCTTCCAAAATCTGTATCAGTATCTAGACAAGTCCACACGCAAAGTTGAAGTACACTCCACCTGACAGACCAAAGTACATCCTTCTTTTATGGACACTTCTTTCCACTGGGGTCTCTCTCACAGAGATCCTTTATGTAGAACTTTTTTTTTTTACCACATTGTCTTGGCTTTTGATGCTTGAATTGCTCTCATGCGACTTTAACCTGACCAGAATGCCTTATGGGCTGATTCTGAGGACAGAGTGTTATTTAATGTGATTCTCATTCTGTGTACTGCTTCCCATGTTGGAATATTCTCTCCTTTTTAATTCTGTTTATTATTACCAGACATTTTATATTATTGATATGATCCATTTAACATGTAATCCTATCTGTATTATCAATTTAACACTTAATATGTTCACTTTAACAATTAAGATGACATTTTTACTATCCAGTTTGATGGGATTTGAGGTCCCATACCACGATTTTAAACTGTACCTTTAGAAGTAATCTGTAGGAAAGTATGCAGGACAATAGAGCTTCACAGTTATAAAATTCCTCCTTCCTGTGTTATTCCAAACATTATGCTTAATGATATTTATTTTCAATTGACTTTATAAACCTCTACTGTGATACAGCCTTGACTAAACAAGTTCAGAGTTGGTGAACTCAAGGGGCTCGCATAGCCTAGACAGCTCATGGCAAGAGCCTCAGATGATTGCTGACATCATAAATAAGAGTGCCAATTGGTAAATCAACACTGGGAGTCACTGGGTACATGCTCCCCATGTAGGATCTCTGTCCTTAATGTGCTTTACTATGAAACTTAAAGACAACATTACTAGTTGAACAATACCCTATAACTTGTGCAGTTGTGTGAAGGCAGCCTGTTGAAATCCTTGCTTAGTATATACTGAGTTGATTTCTGTATATGAAGGTAATTGTAAATGAAACTCAATGAAGAGCAGGATGGGAGAGGGAGTGGGAGAGGGAAGGGTCACAGGAGGGAGGGAGGTTGGGGGGAAGACACAGCAATACAAAAGTTGCACTTTGTAAATTCACATTAAATAAAAAAACACACATGATTAACTCAATGTTAAGAAAGATTTCAACAAATAGTATGACAGATAGAAAAAAAAATCTCTTTCTCCTGTGTTTCTTCATCATTATTCTAGATCTTAGAAATGTCTTTGTTATTTTGATTGGTATCACATTGAATTTGTAAATGCTTTTAGAATAATGGACATTTTGATGATATTGCTTCTTAGAATTCATGAACATGGATTTTTTTACATTTTCTATCTTCTATTTCCTTTTTAATATTTTATAATTCACATCATAAAGATCTTTGGCATTGTTGGATAAATTTACTCCATGCTATTGTGAATGGGAATGATCTGAGAAGTTCTTTCTAAAACATGCCATTGTGTATACAATCTGTGTATACAAAGGCTGTTTTAATGCCTGTGTATTGGTTGTATATCCTCCTACATTACCCAACTCTTGCTTGAGTTCACATAATCTCTTGGAGGAGTCTTTTGGATCCATCTCCAAATAGAGATGTCATCTGCAAATAGAGATAGTTTGACTTTCTCTTTACCAATTTGTGTCCCTTGATTTCTTTTTCTGGCTAATGGCTCTGGTTAAATCTTCCAGGATTATACTGAATAGCAATGTTGAGCGTGGGCATCCTTGTCTAGTTCCAGATCTCAGTGAGAATGCTTCTAACTTTTCCTCATTCAAAGGGATGCTGACTATATTTTTGTCATTAATTTCCTTGATTGTGTCAATTTTCCTCTGTACTCAATTTGCTCAGTTTTCATCATGAAAGGGTGTTGTATTTTATCAAATGCTTTCTCTGCATATAGAGATTTGGTTTTTGTTCTTAAATTTGTTAATGTGATGTATCACATTGATTGATTTGCAAATATCGAACCATCCATGCATACCAAGGATAAATTCCAGTTGGTCTGTGTGAATGATCTTTAGATGTGTTGTTGGATTCCATTGACTAGAATTTTATTAAGGATTTTTGCATCTGTTTGATTTAGGGAAATTGGTGTGTTGTTCCCTTTCTCTATTGTGTCTTTTTCCGTGTTTAGAAATTAAGGTGATGCTGGCTTCATAGAAAGATTTTGTGAAAATTCCTTCTCTTTCAATTGTTTTGAATATCTTGAGAAGAATTGATATTAGTTCTAATTTAAATGGCTGTTAAAATTCAGCAGTGAAGCCATCAGGACCTCCTCGGCTTTTCTTTATTGAGAGGGTCTTTATTACTGATTCAATTTTCATCTTGGAAATTTGTCTGGTTAGGTTTTCTATGTATTCATTGCTCAATGTAACTAGGTTGTTTGTTTCCAGGAACCTGTCCATTTCATTTATGTTTCCAGCTTGTTGACATGCAGCTCTTTGTATTAATTTCTTGTTATTCACTTTATGGTGTCTGTTGTTACATTTCCTTTTTCATCTCTAGTTTTATTAATTTGCATAATTTTCTTGGTTAGTTGCCCAATTATGTGTCAATTTTATTTAAAAAAAACAGCTCCTTTTTTTTTACAGGCAGAGTGGACAGTGAGAGAGAGACAGAGAGAAATGTCTTCCTTTGCCATGTGTTCTCACTCCAATGGCCGCCATGGCCGGTGTGCTGCAGCTGGCACACTACGCTGATCTGAAGGCAGGAGACAGGTACTTATCCGGGTCTCCCATGGGGTGCAGGACCCAAGCACTTGGGCCATCCTCCACTGCACTTTCTGGCCACAGCAGAGAGCTGGCCTGGAAGAGGGGTAACTGGGACAGAATCCGGCACCCAATCCGGGACTAGAACCCGGTGTGCTGGTGCCGCTAGGTGGAGGATTAGCCTGTTGAGACACGGAGCTGGCCACAGCTCTTTATTTTGATGATTTTTTATATTTTTTTATTCATTTTTTAAATTTCCTATCTAATTTTGATATTTCTTTCTCCTGTTAGTTTGGGTTTTGTTTGCTCATTTTCTAGATTCTTGAGATGTGTTGATAGCTCATTTATTTGGTGTATTTCCAGTTTCTTGATATAGGCACCAATTGTTACAAACTTTCGTCTTAACATTGCTTTTGCTGTACACCATAAGTTTTTATATTTTATTGTTGCTTCATTTGTTTCCAGAAATTTTAATTTCTTCTATGACCCACTGTTTATTCTGGAGCATATTGTTCAGTCCCCATATGTTTGCATGTGTTTCAGATTGTTAAGTTGCTGATTTCCAGCATCATTCCATTGTGGTGTGAGAAGAAGCATAGTATTATTTCCATTTTTTTTTTTTGGAATTTGCTGATGTTTGCTTTATGGCCTACTATGTGGTCAATCCTAGAAAAAGTCCCATACACTCCTGAGAATAATATCTATTCTGGAACTGTAAGATGAAAATTTCTGTAGATACCTATTAGATCCATTTGGTCTATAGTGTTGATTACCTCTGCTGCTTCCTTGCTGAATTTCTGTCTGGTGGATCTGTCCATCCCTGAATGTGGGGTATTGACGTCCCCCATTACTATTATGTTTGAATCTATGTCTCCCTTTTGTTCCTTTAACATTTGTTTTAAATAGTCAGGTGCCATATGCATTTATAATAGTGATATACCCTCCTAGCGTGTAGGATTTCTGATGAGAAGTCTGCTCTGAGTCCGACTGGAGATCCCTGAAATAAATCTAGTGTTTCTCTTGTGAAGATTTTAGAATCTTTTCTTTATGTTTTACTGTGGAAAGCTTGATTATAATCTATCATGGTGAATATAGTTTCTGGTCATATCTTTTAGGAGTTCTCCTAAAAGTGCTCCTCGTACTTAAATGCCCCTTTAATTCTCCAAATTAGGCAAGTTTTCTGTTATTATTTCACTAAAAAGGCCTTCTAATCCATCCCACCTTTCCAAAATTTCAGAAATTCCTAGAACTTTTATGTTGGGTCATTTGATAGTATCTATAATTTACCAACAGTGTATTTTAACTTTCTAATTTCTTCCTATGTTTGATCTCACTGAATGATTTCCTTTTTTTGTCTTCTAAGTCAGATATTCTTTCATTTGATTCACAGATTCTTTTGTTAAGGCTTTCCACTGCATTTTCTAATTTGCTCTATTGACTATTCATTTCCAAGATTTCATTTTGATTTCTCCTTAAGTTCTCAATTTCATGGGAGAAAATTTCTTTCATGTCATGTATAGATTTTCTTAGTTCATGCATTTTCTTCTGATTACTTTTAAGCAATCCTGTGATCAATATTTTGAATTCTATTTCTGGATATTTTTTAATCTCATAATCTCCACAATCTATTATTTTAGTGTTGTGTTCTTTGCGAGCCATCATTTTGTCTTCCGTATTCTTGTTTGGTGCATTTGTTATTTAGTATTTGTGGAGATACTCATTTTTTGTGTGCTGTGGCAGCTTTTATCTGGGGACTATGTCTGTGTTCATTATCAGATTGTCTGCTTTCCGGAAATACCTAAAGGCTTGTGGTGATTGTAGCCAGAGAGCTCTGTTCATTGCTTCAGAGTGAAGGGTGTGTCTGAAGTGACACCAATTTTGGCATCTTAAATCTCTTTTTTTATTAGAGGGGAGGTTTCTCCTTGTCTGTTGGTGTAGATTCATCTGAGCTCCTCTCCTCAAATGAGACCAGTGCCTGGGTGCTAGCCCCAGAGGGTATATTATTTGTTGTCACTGCCACAAGGACCACACAAAGGATCTGTGCAGTTTTCAGTATACGTTTGGATTCTCTTTTTTTTAACTTTTATTTAATGAATATAAATTTCCAAAGTACAGCTTATGGATTACAATAGCTTCCCCCCCATAACGTCCCTCCCACCCGCAACCCTCCCCTTTCCCACTCCCTCTACCTTTCCCAGCAATGACCCTTGACTGGTAACCAGGGAATGCTGATTGTGTGGAGCCTCCCACAGTGACTGCTCAAAGTCCCGGTCACTCCTGAGTTCTCCCACACAACCTCAGTATTTACACAGTCCTAGCACAGAAGCCTCACACAGTCTCAAGCAGCATACCCCCCTGCCAGATCTCCCCACCAGATCAGGATTCTCTGCCTGACTGCTTTCAAGATGCTGACACAAGCTGTCATATGTGTCAAAATGGCACTTATTCTATATGACTTTCTTACATGTTGCAGTTGCAGGGTGCTATGGACAGAGAAAATGAGCCCCCTCTTTTTCTCCTATAGTTTGGCAGGTACATCATCCCCCAGTTTGCTCCAAATCACATTCTCTCTAGGCTCTTCCTGAAGCTTTTTCACGCATGGATTTGGCTTATGCAGTCTGGTCTCACCACACTCTCCTCTCTGATGTGGAGGCTCTTGGCTGCTGGAGTTCTGAGTTGTGAATCCCTTCATGTAGGTCCACTTTGTCCCTCCAATGTGTAGAGCTTCCTCTGCTTTTTTTACCCAAAACTCTTGCCTGAATCTGCACTCTTTCCATTTTTAAAAAAACTATCTTCCCCACGAATAGAGCAGCAAGCTCCCTCCCTACTCTGCAATCTTGCCCCTGATCCTATTATTGTTTTCTAATGGAGGAGAGCTTACACGTATCTGTGGATTTGTTCAACATCAAATGTTCATAACCTTGATGAGAAGGGAAGAATTTAATTCCATGCAAAGTTAAATCAGAAGAAATTAACTTATACGTTCATGTACAGGACTCCATCCTTTATTAATGTGTGGGTGGTAGGAATCCAAGTGCTTATGCGCCAACTACTGCCTCATAGACATCTTAGCAAGATGCTGCCTTGAATATGCAGAATACCAATCATGCAACTGGGCATGTTGGTATTAGATATGCTATTTCCTAAGCAGCAGACTAACTTGCATCACAACATTTAATATTCCCAAGTCTGATGGTTTGCTATGAAATTTTGCCTGGGTCCTGTATCTCCAACAGGAAGTTCTGAGGCTTCTTCATAATATAACTTTTCAAATCCTGTTGGTGTTATGTTCACTGAATGCCAAGAAGCATTTAGGGAAGAACTACATGAATATTTGGAAACTGGGAGGTGTCTTTTGCAATAATTACTCTAAAGATATAGTATAATAAATGTGTATTATATTCATTTTCTACACAGCTGTGGACAAAAGTACCCTGGTTACAAGAAGAATATATTCTATAGAATTTTCAGTGTATAACATCAAAATATGTTCTAGTGAAACTAACAATATGAAGTACCATGAAGTATATTTGTAGCAACAGAACAATAGTTAACATCAATTAGTTAACAATAGTTAACATTTCTATAGGGCAGATTTTAGTGACAGCATTTGTATCTTTCTGTGGTATTTTGCAACTTGACTGACAAGCATTCCTAAAATAACAAATTGCTTCTTGGCAGTAACATTTTAAACAAATTAAGTAGCAAGTACATGTTTCTTTTAACATAAGGATTACTTGTGCCTTATCAATGCCAATCAGTATAATTGTTGGTGCTCTTACTTTTTTTTAACTTTTATTTAATGAATATAAATTTCCAAAGTACAGCTTATGCATTGCAATGGCTTCCCCCCACTACTTCACTCCCACCCACAACCCTCCCCTTTCCTGCTACTCTCCCCTTCCATTCACATCGAGATTCATTTTCAATTCTCTTTATATACCGAAGATCAGTCTAGCATATATTAGTTTTCATCAATTTGCACCCACACAGAAACACAAAGTGAAAAATACTGTTTGAGTACTAGTTCTAGCATTAAATTACAATGTTCAGCACATTAAGGACAGAGATCCTACATGAGGAGTAAGTACACAGTGGCTCCTGTTGTTCACTTAACAAATTGATACTCTTGGTTATGGCTTCAGTATTCACCATAGGCTCTTGTCATGAGCTGCCAAGGCTATGGAAGTCCTTTGAGTTCACCAGCTCTGATCATATTTAGACAAGGTCATATTCAAAGTGCAGGTTAGCTCCTCCCTTCAGAGAAAGGTACCTCCTTCTTTGATGACCATTTCTTTCCACTGGGATCTCACTCACAGAGATCTTTCATTTACGTCTTTTTTTTTTTTTTGCCAGAATGTCTTGGCTTTCCATGCCTGAAATGCTCTCATGGGCCTTTCAGCAAGATCTGCATGCTTTAAGGGCTGATTCTGAGGCCAGAGTGCTGTTTAGGACATCTGCCATTCTATGGGTCTGCTGTGTATCTCACTTCCCATGTTGGATCATTCTCTCCTTTTTTTATTCTATCAGTATTTGCAGACACTAGTCTTGTGTATGTGATCCCTGTGGCTCTTAGTCCTATCATTATGATCAATTGTGATCAGAAGTTGATCACTGGGACTAGTGAGATGGCATTGGTACATGCCACCTTGATGGGATGGAATTGGAATAACCTGGTATGTTTCTAACTCTACCATTTGGGGCAATTCAGCTTGAGCATGTCACGAATTACACACCTCTTCCCTCTCTTATTCCCACTCTTATATTTAACAGGGATCACTTTTCAGTTAAGTTTCAACACCTAAGAATAACTGTGTATTGATTACAGTATTCAACCAAAAGTATTAAGTAGAACAAACAAAAAAAATACTAAGAGGGATAATGTATTAAGTTGTTCATCAACAGTCAGGGTAAGGGCTGATCAAGTCACCGTTTCTCATAGTGTTCATTTCTCTTTAACAGGTTTCCTTTTTGGTGTTCAGTCAGTTGTCACCGATCAGGGAGAACATATGATATTTTTCCCTTTGGGCCTGGCTTTATTTACTCAGCTTAATGTTTTCCAAATTCCTAACAGGGATCACTTTTCCAATAAAATTTAATCACCTAAGAATAATTGTGTGTTAATTACAGAGTTCAACCAATAGTACTAGAACAAAAAAATACTAAAATGGATAAAGGATTACATTGTACATCAACAGTCAGGAGAAGAGCTGATCAAGTCACTGTTGGTGCTCTTTCAAGGAGGTCTTCCTTGGCCCTTGTCATGTGTAAAGCACTGTTACTACTGAGGGAAGCTGATTGGTCTTTTTTTCTACAGCTAATGAATTTGGTATTTTGTATTCACTTCTATCATGATATTGCTCTGAGTCTAGGAGCAAATCACACCAGTTCTCTCACATTTCCATTTTTCTTCTCATCCAGGTACAGTCCTAACTCCCACTATTATTAAAATCATGAAATAAATATTTGACAACAAAACACAAAAACTCCCTTGGTCATGTTGCCTGTAGATTTCTAAGCAGGAAACGCCCATTTGTTGTGTTTTTTATTTCCTGATGGATCCTCTGTCTAAACACTTGTTTGTATTGTGTCAGAATACAACATTTGGGAAGGAAGAAGCCAAAACAAACTCAACCCAAGAAACGATTTAGGAAATTGCCACTCAAGAAACCAAAAATTGGCTGAGGCACCCAAAACTATGACAGAAAGCCAGAATTGGCACAAAGCATCAGCTGTGCCCTGATTGAAAAAGACCATACCTCCCATGCCCTGAACTCCATATTCCAGCTGCAAATCCAAAGCTTGCATCAGAAAATTCATTACAAACCATGATAAATAAGAAAAATATGAAAAAAAAACACACACAAAAGATCCAAGAGCCCTTAGTGATATTGGGCTTGATGTAGTAACATGGAATCCAAATGCTTCCTGATTCATCCAACCCTCTTAGCTGACTGGCTGTGGAATTCTGATTGATTTAACCTGAAAACCTCACTCACACTCGATGTGGAGGGAATTAGTATCTGTCCCCTCAGCAAAAGGGTTCCATTTCATTTTCCGAAACACAAAAACTCCTCTTGGTCGTGTTGCCTCTAGATTTCTAAACATGAAATACCCATTTGTTGTGTTTTTATTTCATAATGGATACTCTTTCTAAACTCTTGTTTGTATTGCATCAGAATACAAAATTTGGGAAGGAAGAAGACAAAACAAACTCAGACCCAGAAAACATTTAAGAAATTGCCACTCAGAAACCAAAATTCAGCTGAGGCACCCAAAACCATGATGGAAAGCCAGAATTGGAGCAAACCAACAGCTGTGCCCTGATTGAAAAAGACCATAACTCCCGTGCCCTGAACTAATTCTTCCAGCCTCAAAATGAAAGCTCACATTAGAAAATTCATTTTAACTATGAGAAATAAGAAAAATGTGAAAAAACAAAGACATCCAAGAGTTTAGGGATATTGGGCTGGATTAGGGACAAGGAAACTGGCGGTTCCCGATTGAACCACCCTTCCCAGCTGACTGGCTGTGGAATTCTGATTGAATTAACATGAAAACCGCATTCACACTCGATATGGAGGGAATTATTAACTGTCCCCTCAGCAAAAGGTTCCATTTCATTTTCCAAAACACAAAACTCCTCTTGGTCGTGTTGCCTGTAGATTTCTAATCATGACACGCCAATTGGTTGTGTTTTGTATTTCATCATGGATCCTCTGTCTAAACTCTTGTTTGTATTGCGTCAGAATTCAAAAATTGGGAGGGAAGAAGGCAAAACCAACTCAGACCCAGAAACCATTTAGAAAATTGCCGCTCAAGAAACCAAAAGTCAGCTGAGGCACCCAAAACCATGACAGAAATCCAGAATTGGAGCAAGCCAACAGCTGTGCCCTGATTGAAAAAGCCCATGCCTTCCGTATCTTGAACTCCATATTCCAGCCTCAAAGTCAAAGCTCACATCAGAAAATTCATTACAAACCATGATAAATAAGAAAAATGTGAAAAAAGCCAAAGAAATGCAAGAGTGCTTTGTGATATTGGGCTTGATTTAGTCACAAGGAAACTGGCTATTTCCGGATTCATCCACCCCTCCCAGCTGACTTGCTTTGGAAAACTAATTGAATTCACCTGAAAATCTCCCTCAAACTTGATTTCAGGGGACTTCATTATCGGTCCCCTCTGCCAAAGGGTTCCATTTCTTTTTCCAAAACACAAAAGTTCATCTTGGTCGTGCTGCCTGGAGATTTCTAAGCATGACACGCCAATTGGTTGTGTCTTTTATTTCCTAATGGATCCTCTGTCTAAACTCTTGCTTGTATTGCGTCAGAATACAAAATTTGGGAGGGAAGAAGGCAAAACCAACTCAGACCCAGAAATCATTTAGGAAATTGCCGTTCAAGAAACCAAAAGTTAGCTGAGACACCCAAAACAATCACAGAAAGCCAGAATTGGAGCAAGCCAACAGCTGTGCCCTGATTGAAAAAGCCCATGCCTTCCGTGTCTTGAACTCCATATTCCAGCCTCAAAGTCAAAGCTCACATCAGAAAATTCATTACAAACCATTTTAAAGCAGAAAAATGTGAAAAAAGCACAAGAAATGCAAGAGTCCTTTGTGATATTGGGCTTGATTTAGTCACAAGGATACCGGCTGTTTCCGGATTCATCCACCCCTCCCAGCTGACTGGCTTTGGAAAACTAATTGAATTCACCAGAAAATCGCTGTCAAACTTGATTTAGGGGAAATAATTTTCGGACCCCTGGGCAAAAGGGTTCCATTTCTTTTTCCAATACACAAAAGCTCAACTTGGTCCTGCTGCCTGTAGATTTCTAAGCATGACTCGCCAATTGGTTGTGTTTTGAATGCATGTTAGCATGTAACTTTTTGTTTTCTGCTGACAAACGCTAGTGGGTTCATCATGGAGCCAATTCCTCCACACATTCGAGTTTTCTATGCAGAAAAGTTCAGAAACCCGAGAAAACATGCTATGTCTCTTTCTCAACATGACATTGGATCCACTGGCCAAAGATAAAGTTTGTGCTTTTCTCAAAAACCACTTTGACGGTGACTTTCGGGTTAAATTTCACCTGAATTACACAACAGTTTGTCTGGATATGCCTGGATGAAAGATGAAATATTCAGTGTGTTGTGGCTCTCTCAATCCCAGATCTTTTTTTTATTGTAATTTTTTTTTAACTTTTATTTAATGAATATAAATTTCCAAAGTATGATTTATGGATTACAATGGCTTCCCCCACATACCGTCCCTCCCACCCACAACCCTCCCCTTTCCCATTCCCTCTCCCCTTCCATTCACATCAAGATTCATTTTCGATTATCTTAATATACAGAAGATCAGCTTAGTATACATTAAGTAAGGATTTCAACAGTTTGCTCCCACACAGAAACATAAAGTGAAAAATTATAGATGATTTTTTTAAATGATGATGAAATCAGATCAGACCTATTGTCATGTTTAATCCCAGTGAGAGTCAAGTTGGGAATTGATAATTTCTTTTTTTTTTTTTACAGAAGATCAGTTTAGTATGCATTAAGTAAAGATTTCAACAGTTTGCACCCCCATAGAAACACAAAGTGAAACATATTGTTTGAGTACTCGTTATAGCATTAAATCTCATGCACAGCACATTAAGGACAGAGATCCTACATGAGGAGTAAGTGCACAGTGACTCCTGTTGTTGACTTTACCAATTGACACTCCTGTCTATGGCATCAGTAATCTCCCTATGCTCCAGTCATGAGTTCCCAAGGCTATGGAAGCCCTCTGAGTTCTCCGACTCTTATCTTGTTTAGACAAGGTCATAGTCAAAGTGGAGGTTCTCTCCTCCCTTCAGAGAAAGGTACCTCCTTCTTTGAAGACCTGTTCTTTCCACTGGGATCTCACTCGCAGAGATCTTTTGCCACAGTGTCTTGGCTTTCCATGCCTGAAATACTCTCATGGGCTTTTCAGCCAGATCAGAATGATTTAGGGCTGATTCTGAGGCCAGAGTGCAATTTAGGACATCTGCCATTCTATGAGTCTGCTGAGTATCTCACTTCCCATGTTGGATCACTCTCCCCTTTATTTATTCTATCGGTTAGTGTTAGCAGGTACTAGACTTGTTTATGTGCTCCCTTTGACTCTTAGTCCTTTCATTATGATCAATTGTGAACTGAAATTGATCACTTGGAATAGTGAGATGGCATTGGTACATGCCACCTTGATGGGATTGAATTGGAATCCCCTAGTATGTTTCTAACTCTACCATTTGGGGCAAGTCAGCTTGAGCATGTACCAAATTATACATCTCTTCACTCTCTTATTCATATTGTTATGTTTAACAGGGATCACATTTCAGTTACTTTTCAACACTTAAGAATAACTGTGTATTAATTACAGAATTAAACCAGTCATATTAAGTAGAACAGACAAAAAAACTACTAAGAGGGATAATGTATTAAGTTGATCATTAACAGTCAGTCAATCCCAGATCTTGCTACAACCTCTGTGTTTGTTTGTGTTTTCTGGACTTTATCTATGGACTGTATCCTTTTGAATGCCTTTCAGCAAGTAACTTTTTGTTTTCTGCAGGCAAACGCTAATTGGTTCCACATGGAGTCAATTCCTCCACACATTCGAGTTTTCCACGCAGAAAGCTTCAGAAACCCTAGAAAACATGCTATTTCTCTTTGTAAATGTTACATTGGATCCACTTGCTGAAGAGAAACATTGTGCTCTTCTCCAAAACCACTTTGACGGTGATGTTTTGGTTAAATTTCACCAGAATTCTGCAAAACACTTTGTCCGGATATGCCTGGAAGAAAGCAGAAATATCTGGTGTGTTGTGTCTATCTCAAACCCAGTTCCTGCTACAGCCTCTGTGTTTGTTTGTGTTTTCTGGACATTATCTACAGCCTTGATAATTTTGAATGCATTTTACCATGTAACTTTTTGTTTTCTGCCAACAAACGCTAATTGGTTCCACATGGAGTAAATTCCTCCACACATTCGAGTTTTCTAGGCAGAAAGCTTCAGAAACCCGAGAAAATATGCTATTTCTCTTTGTAAACATGACCTTGGATCCACTGGCCAAACATAAAATTTGTGCTTATATCGAAAACCACTTTGATAGTGACTTTTTGGTTAAATTTCACCGGAATTCCACAACACTTTGTCCGGATATGCCTGGATGAAAGCAGAAAAATCCAGTGGGTTGTCGCTATCTCAATCCCAGATCATGCTACAACCTCTGTGTTTGTTTGTGTTTTCTGGACAATATGTACGGACTTCATTGGTTTTGAATGCATTTTAGCATATAATTTTTGTTTTCATCAGAGAAAAGCTAATTGGACCCATATGCAGTGAAATCCAAAATACATTCGAGGTTCCTAGACAGAAAGCTTCAGAAACACGAGAAAACATGCTGTTTCTCTTTGTAAACATGACATTGGTTCCACTTGTTGAACAGAAAGCTTATGCTTTTCTCCAAAACCACTTTGACGGTGATATTTTTGGTTAAATTTCACCCGAATTCCACAACACTTTGTCCGAATATGCCTGGATGAAAGAAGAAATATCCGGTGTGTTGTGGCTATCTCAATCCCAGATCTTGCTACAGCCTCTGTGTTTCTGCTTTCTGGGCGGTATCTAGGCACTTAACACTTTTGAATGCATTTTAGCATGTAACTTTTGTTTTCTGCTGGCAAACGCTAAGTGGTTCCACATGGAGTCAAATCCTCCACACGTTCGAGTTTTCTAGGCAGAAAGCTTCAGAAACCTGAGAAAACATGCTATATCTGTTTGTAAACATGAGATTGGAACCACTTGCCGAAGATAAACATTGTGCTTTTCTCCAAAACAACTTTGACTGTGATGTTTTGGTTAAATTTCACCCGAATTCCACAACACTTTGTCCGGATATGCCTGCGTGAAAGCAGAAATATCCGGTGTGTTGTGGCTATCTCAATCCCAGATCTTGCTACAGCCTCTGTGTTTGTTTCTGTTTTCTGGACTTTATCTATAGAGTTTATCCTTTTCAATGCATTTTAGCAAGTAACGTTTTGTTTTCTGCTGGCAAACACTAATTGGTTCCACATGGAGTCAAATCCTCCACACATTTGAGTTTTCTAGGCAGAAAGCTTCAGAAACCCGAGAAAACATGCTGTTTCTGTTTGTAAACATGACATCGGATCCACTTGCTAAACAGAAAGATTGTGCTTCTCTCCAAAACCACTTTGACGGTGAATTTTTGGTTAAATTTCACCCGAATTCCACAACACTTTGTTCGGAATGCCGGCATGAAAGCAGAAATATCCGGTGTGTTGTGGCTACCTCAATCCCAGATCTTGCTATGGCTTCTGTGTTTGTTTCTGTTTTCTGGACATGATATAGGGACATGATGGTTTTGAATTCATTTTAGCATGTAACTTTTTATTTTCTGCCTGCAAACGCTAATTGGTTCCACATGGAGACAATTTCTCCACACATTCGAGTTTTCTACGCAGAAATCTTCAGAAACCCTAGAAAACATGCTATTTCTGTTTGTAAGCATGACATTGGATCCAGTGGCCAAATCAGAAAGATTGAGCTTTTCTCCAAAACCACTTTGATGGTGGTTTTTTTGGTTAAATGTCACCCAAAGTCCACAACACTTTGTCCGGATATGCCTGGAAGAAAGCAGAAATATGCGGTGTGTTGTGGCTATCTCAATCCCAGATCTTGCAACGGCCTCTGTGTTTGTTTGTGTTTTCCGCAAATTATCTAGTGGCTTGACGTTTTTGAATGCATTTTAGCATGTAGCTTTTTGTTTTCTGCCAGCAAACGCTAAGTGGTTACACATGGAGTGAAATCCTCCACACATTCGAGTTTTCTAGGCAGAAAGCTTCAGATACCCAAGAAAACATGCTATTTCTGTTTGTAAACACGACATTGGATCCACCTATCGGTGAGAAACATTGTGCATTTCTCCAAAACCACTTTGACGGTGATTTTTTGGTTAAATTTCACCTGAATTCCACAACACTTAGTCTGGATAGGACGTGATGGAAGCTGAAATTTCCAGTGAGTGTGGCTATTTCATACCCAGATCTTTCTACAGCTTCTGTGTTTGTTTCTGTTTTCTGGACTCTATCGACAGACTTTATATTTTTAAAAGAATTTTTTATGGAACTTTTTGTTTTCTGCTGGCAAAGGCTAGTTGGTTCCACATGGAGTCAAATCCCCCAAACATTCTTGTTTACCAGGCAGAAAGCTTCAGAAACCAGAGAAAACATGCTATTTCTCTTTGTGAACATGACATTGTATCCACTTGCTGAAGAGAAACATTGTGCTTTTCTCCAAAACCACTTTGACGGTGATATTTTTGGTTAAATTTCACCCAATTTCCACAACACTTTTTCGGGATATGCTTGGAGGAAAGCAGAAATATCCGGTGTGTTGTGGCTATCTCAATCCCAGATCTTGCTACAGCCTCTGTGTTTCTGCTTTCTGGGTGGTATCTAGGCACTTAACACTTTTGAATGCATTTTAGCATGTACCTTTTGTTTTCTGCTGGCAAACGCTAAGTGGTTCCACATGGAGTCAAATCCTCCACACGTTCGCGTTTTCTAGGCAGAAAGCTTCAGAAACCTGAGAAAACATGCTATATCTGTTTGTAAACATGAGATTGGAACCACTTGCCGAAGATAAACATTGTGCTTTTCTCCAAAACAACTTTGACTGTGATGTTTTGGTTAAATTTCACCCGAATTCCACAACACTTTGTCCGGATATGCCTGCATGAAAGCAGAAATATCCGGTGTGTTGTGGCTATCTCAATCCCAGATCTTGCTACAGCCTCTGTGTTTGTTTCTGTTTTCTGGACTTTATCTATAGAGTTTATCCTTTTCAATGCATTTTAGCAAGTAACGTTTTGTTTTCTGCTGGCAAACACTAATTGGTTCCACATGGAGTCAAATCCTCCACACATTCGAGTTTTCTAGGCAGAAAGCTTCAGAAACCCGAGAAAACATGCAGTTTCTGTTTGTAAACATGACATCGGATCCACTTGCTGAACAGAAAGATTGTGCTTCTCTCCAAAACCACTTTGACGGTGAATTTTTGGTTAAATTTCACCCGAATTCCACAACACTTTGTCCGGAATGCCTGCATGAAAGCAGAAATATCCGGTGTGTTGTGGCTACCTCAATCCCAGATCTTGCTATGGCTTCTGTGTTTGTTTCTGTTTTCTGGACATGATATAGGGACATGATGGTTTTGAAAGCATTTTAGCATGTAACTTTTTATTTTCTGCCTGCAAACGCTAATTGGTTCCACATGGAGACAATTTCTCCACACATTCGAGTTTTCTACGCAGAAATCTTCAGAAACCCTAGAAAACATGCTATTTCTGTTTGTAAGCATGACATTGGATCCAGTGGCCAAATCAGAGAGATTGAGCTTTTCTCCAAAACCACTGTGATGGTGATTTTTTGGTTAAATTTCACCCGAATTCCACAACACTTTGTCCGGAATGCCTGCATGAAGCAGAAATATCCGGTGTGTTGTGGCTATCTCAATCCCAGATCTTGCTACAGCCTCTGTGTTTGTTTCTGTTTTCTGGACTTTATCTATGGACTTTATCCTTTTGAATTCATTTTAGCATGTAACTTTTTGTTTTCTGCTGGCACATGACAATTGGCTCCACATGGAGTCAAATCCTAAACACATTTGAGTTTTCTAGGCAGAACGCTTCAGAAACCCGAGAAAACATGCTAAAGTTTTGTTTGGAGTCAAATCCCAAACACATTTGAATTTTCTAGGCAGAACGCTTCAGAAACCCGAGAAAACATGCTCTTTCTGTTTGTAAACATGACATTGGGTCCACTGGCCGAACAGAAAACTTGTGCTTTTCTCCAAAACCGCTTTGACAGTGATTTTTTGGTCAAATTTCACCCGAGTTCCACCACACTTTGTCCGGATATGCCTGGATGAAATTAGAAAAATCCAGTGTGTTGTGGCTATCTCAATCCCAGATCTTGCTACAGCTTCTGTGTTTGTTTCTGTTTTCTGGACTTTATCTACGGATTTTATCCTATTGAAAGTATTCCTCCACACATTTGAGATTTTTAGGCAGAAAGCTTCAGAAACCTGAGAAAACATGCTATTTCTCTTAGTAAATATGACATTGGATTCACTGACCGAAAAGACAGATTGTGCTTTTCTGCAAAACCACTTTGATGGTGGTTTTTTTGGTTAAATGTCACCCAAAGTCCACAACACTTTGTCCGGATATGCCTGGAAGAAAGCAGAAATATGCGGTGTGTTGTGGCTATCTCAATCCCAGATCTTGCAACGGCCTCTGTGTTTGTTTGTGTTTTCTGGACATTATCTAGGGGCTTGACGTTTTTGAATGCATTTTAGCATGTAGCTTTTTGTTTTCTGCCAGCAAACGCTAATTGGTTACACATGGAGTGAAATCCTCCACACGTTCGAGTTTTCTAGGCAGAAAGCTTCAGATACCCAAGAACACATGCTATTTCTGTTTGTAAACACGACATTGGATCCACCTATCGGTGAGAAACATTGTGCATTTCTCCAAAACCACTTTGACGGTGATTTTTTGGTTAAATTTCACCTGAATTCCACAACACTTAGTCCGGATAGGCCCTGATGAAAGCTGAAATTTCCAGTGAGTTGTGGCTATTTCATACCCAGATCTTTCTACAGCTTCTGTGTTTGTTTCTGTTTTCTGGACTCTATCTACAGACTTTATATTTTTAAAAGAATTTTTTATGGAACTTTTTGTTTTCTGCTGGCAAAGGCTAGTTGGTTCCACATGGAGTCAAATCCTCCAAACATTCTTGTTTACTAGGCAGAAAGCTTCAGAAACCAGAGGAAACATGCTATTTCTCTTTGTAAACATGACATTGTATCCACTTGCTGAAGAGAAACATTGTGCTTTTCTCCAAAACCACTTTGACGGTGATATTTTTGGTTAAATTTCACCCAATTTCCACAACACTTTTTCGGGATATGCTTGGAGGAAAGCAGAAATATCCGGTGTGTTGTGGCTATCTCAATCCCAGATCTTGCTACAGCCTCTGTGTTTCTGCTTTCTGGGCGGTATTTAGGCACTCAACACTTTTGAATGCATCTTAGCATGTAACTTTTGTTTTCTGCTGGCAAACGCTAAGTGGTTCCACATGGAGTCAAATCCTCCACACGTTCGAGTTTTCTAGGCAGAAAGCTTCAGATACCCAAGAAAACTTGCTATTTCTGTTTCTAAACACGACATTGGATCCACCTATCGGTGAGAAACATTGTGCATTTCTCCAAAACCACTTTGACGGTGATTTTGTGGTTAAATTTCACCTGAATTCCACAACACTTAGTCTGGATAGGCCCTGATGAAAGCTGAAATTTCCAGTGAGTTGTGGCTATTTCATACCCAGATCTTTCTACAGCTTCTGTGTTTGTTTCTGTTTTCTGGACTCTATCTACAGACTTTATATTTTTAAAAGAATTTTTTATGGAACTTTCTGTTTTCTGCTGGCAAAGGCTAGTTGGTTCCACATGGAGTCAAATCCTAAACACATTTGAGTTTTCTAGGCAGAACGCTTCAGAAACCTGAGAAAACATGCTCTTTCTGTTTGTAAACATGACATTGGATCCACTTGCCTAATAGAAAAATTGTGCTTTTCTCCAAAACCGCTTGGACAGTGATTTTTTGGTCAAATTTCACCCGAGTTCCACCACACTTTGTCCGGATATGCCTGGATGAAATTAGAAAAATCCAGTGTGTTGTGGCTATCTCAATCCCAGATCTTGCTACAGCTTCTGTGTTTGTTTCTGTTTTCTGGACTTTATCTACGGATTTTATCCTATTGAATGTATTCCTCCACACATTTGAGATTTTTAGGCAGAAAGCTTCAGAAACCTGAGAAAACATGCTATTTCTCTTAGTAAATATGACATTGGATTCACTGACCGAATTACAGGTTGTGCTTTTCTCCAAAACCACTTTGATGGTGGTTTTTTTGGTTAAATGTCACCCAAAGTCCACAACACTTTGTCCGGATATGCCTGGAAGAAAGCAGAAATATGCGGTGTGTTGTGGCTATCTCAATCCCAAATCTTGCAACGGCCTCTGTGTTTGTTTGTGTTTTCTGGACATTATCTAGGGGCTTGACGTTTTTGAATGCATTTTAGCATGTAGCTTTTTGTTTTCTGCCAGCAAACGCTAAGTGGTTACACATGGAGTGAAATCCTCCACACATTCGAGTTTTCTAGGCAGAAAGCTCCAGATACCCAAGAACACATGCTATTTCTGTTTGTAAACACGACATTGGATCCACCTATCGGTGAGAAACATTGTGCATTTCTCCAAAACCACTTTGACGGTGATTTTTTGGTTAAATTTCACCTGAATTCCACAACACTTAGTCTGGATAGGCCCTGATGAAAGCTGAAATTTCCAGTGAGTTGTGGCTATTTCATACCCAGATCTTTCTACAGCTTCTGTGTTTATTTCTGTTTTCTGGACTCTATCGACAGACTTTATATTTTTAAAAGAATTTTTTATGCAACTTTTTGTTTTCTGCTGGCAAAGGCTAGTTGGTTCCACATGGAGTCAAATCCTCCACACGTTCGAGTTTTCTAGGCAGAAAGCTTCAGAAACCCGAGAAAACATGCTGTTTCTGTTTGTAAACATGACATTGGATCCACTTGCTAAACAGAAAGATTGTGCTTCTCTCCAAAACCACTTTGATGGTGAATTTTTGGTTAAATTTCACCCGAATTCCACAACACTTTGTCCGGAATGCCTGCATGAAAGCAGAAATATCCGGTGTGTTGTGGCTACCTCAATCCCAGATCTTGCTACGGCTTCTGTGTTTGTTTCTGTTTTCTGGACATGATATAGGGACATGATGGTTTTGAAAGCATTTTAGCATGTAACTTTTTATTTTCTGCCTGCAAACGCTAATTGGTTCCACATGGAGACAATTTCTCCACACATTCGAGTTTTCTACGCAGAAATCTTCAGAAACCCTAGAAAACATGCTATTTCTGTTTGTAAGCATGACATTGGATCCAGTGGCCAAATCAGAAAGATTGTGCTTTTCTCCAAAACCACTGTGATGTTGACTTTTTGGTTACATTTCACCCGAATTCCACAACAATTTGTCCGGAATGCCTGCATGAAGCAGAAATATCCGGTGTGTTGTGGCTATCTCAATCCCAGATCTTGCTACAGCTTCTGTGTTTGTTTCTGTTTTCTGGACTTTATCTATGGACTTTATCCTTTTGAATTCATTTTAGCATGTACCTTTTTGTTTTCTGCTGGCAAATGACAATTGGCTCCACATGGAGTCAAATCCTAAACACATTTGAGTTTTCTAGGCAGAACGCTTCAGAAACCCGAGAACACATGCTCTTTCTGTTTGTAAACATGACATTGGATCCAGTGGCCGAACAGAAAACTTGTGCTTTTCTCCAAAACCGCTTTGACAGTGATTTTTTGGTCAAATTTCACCCGAGTTCCACCACACTTTGTCCGGATATGCCTGGATGAAATTAGAAAAATCCAGTGTGTTGTGGCTATCTCAATCCCAGATCTTGCTACAGCCTCTGTGTTTCTGCTTTCTGGGTGGTATCTAGGCACTTAACACTTTTGAATGCATTTTAGCATGTACCTTTTGTTTTCTGCTGGCAAACGCTAAGTGGTTCCACATGGAGTCAAATCCTCCACACGTTCAAGTTTTCTAGGCAGAAAGCTTCAGATACCCAAGAAAACATGCTATTTCTGTTTGTAAACACGACATTGGATCCACCTATCGGTGAGAAACATTGTGCATTTCTCCAAAACCACTTTGACGGTGATTTTGTGGTTAAATTTCACCTGAATTCCACAACACTTAGTCTGGATAGGCCCTGATGCAAGCTGAAATTTCCAGTGAGTTGTGGCTATTTCATACCCAGATCTTTCCACGGCTTCTGTGTTTGTTTCTGTTTTCTGGACTCTATCTACAGACTTTATATTTTTAAAAGAATTTTTTATGGAACTTTTTGTTTTCTGCTGGCAAAGGCTAGTTGGTTCCACATGGAGTCAAATCCTCCAAACATTCTTGTTTACTAGGCAGAAAGCTTCAGAAACCAGAGAGAACATGCTATTTCTCTTTGTAAACAGGACATTGTATCCACTTGCTGAAGAGAAACATTGTGCTTTTCTCCAAAACCACTTTGACGGTGATATTTTTGGTTAAATTTCACCCAATTTCCACAACACTTTTTCGGGATATGCTTGGAGGAAAGCAGAAATATCCGGTGTGTTGTGGCTATCTCAATCCCAGATCTTGCTACAGCCTCTGTGTTTCTGCTTTCTGGGCGGTATCTAGGCACTTAACACTTTTGAATGCATTTTAGCATGTAACTTTTGTTTTCTGCTGGCAAACGCTAAGTGGTTCCACATGGAGTCAAATCCTCCACACGTTCGAGTTTTCTAGGCAGAAAGCTTCAGAAACCTGAGAAAACATGCTATATCTGTTTGTAAACATGAGATTGGAACCACTTGCTGAAGATAAACATTGTGCTTTTCTCCAAAACAACTTTGACTGTGATGTTTTGGTTAAATTTCACCCGAATTCCACAACACTTTGTCCGGAATGCCTGCATGAAAGCAGAAATATCCGGTGTGTTGTGGCTACCTCAATCCTAGATCTTGCTATGGCTTCTGTGTTTGTTTCTGTTTTCTGGACATGATATAGGGACATGATGGTTTTGAAAGCATTTTAGCATGTAACTTTTTATTTTCTGCCTGCAAACGCTAACTGGTTCCACATGGAGACAATTTCTCCACACATTCGAGTTTTCTACGCAGAAATCTTCAGAAACCCTAGAAAACATGCTATTTCTGTTTGTAAGCATGACATTGGATCCAGTGGCCAAATCAGAAAGATTGTGCTTTTCTCCAAAACCACTGTGATGCTGATTTTTTGGTTAAATTTCACCCGAATTCCACAACAATTTGTCCGGAATGCCTGCATGAAAGCAGAAATATCCGGTGTGTTGTGGCTATCTCAATCCCAGATCTTGCTACAGCCTCTGTGTTTCTGCTTTCTGGGCGGTATCTAGGCACTTAACACTTTTGAATGCATTTTAGCATGTAACTTTTGTTTTCTGCTGGCAAACGCTAAGTGGTTCCACATGGAGTCAAATCCTCCACACGTTCGAGTTTTTTAGGCAGAAAGCTTCAGAAACCTGAGAAAACATGCTATATCTGTTTGTAAACATGAGATTGGAACCACTTGCCGAAGATAAACATTGTGCTTTTCTCCAAAACAACTTTGACTGTGATGTTTTGGTTAAATGTCACCCGAATTCCACAACACTTTGTCCGGATATGCCTGCATGAAAGCAGAAATATCCGGTGTGTTGTGGCTATCTCAATCCCAGATCTTGCTACAGCCTCTGTGTTTGTTTCTGTTTTCTGGACTTTATCTATAGAGTTTATCCTTTTCAATGCATTTTAGCAAGTAACGTTTTGTTTTCTGCTGGCACACACTAATTGGTTCCACATGGAGTCAAATCCTCCACACATTCGAGTTTTCTAGGCAGAAAGCTTCAGCAACCCGAGAAAACATGCTGTTTCTGTTTGTAAACATGACATTGGATCCACTTGCTAAACAGAACGATTGTGCTTCTCTCCAAAACCACTTTGACGGTGAATTTTTGGTTATATTTCACCCGAATTCCACAACACTTTGTCCGGAATGCCTGCATGAAAGCAGAAATATCCGGTGTGTTGTGGCTACCTCAATCCCAGATCTTGCTACGGCTTCTGTGTTTGTTTCTGTTTTCTGCACATGATATAGGGACATGATGGTTTTGAAAGCATTTTAGCATGTAACTTTTTATTTTCTGCCTGCAAACGCTAATTGGTTCCACATGGAGACAATTTCTCCACACATTCGAGTTTTCTACGCAGAAATCTTCAGAAACCCTAGAAAACATGCTATTTCTGTTTGTAAGCATGACATTGGATCCAGTGGCCAAATCAGAAAGATTGTGCTTTTCTCCAAAACCACTGTGATGGTGATTTTTTGGTTACATTTCACCCGAATTCCACAACAATTTGTCCGGAATGCCTGCATGAAGCAGAAATATCCGGTGTGTTGTGGCTATCTCAATCCCAGATCTTGCTACAGCCTCTGTGTTTGTTTCTGTTTTCTGGACTTTATCTATGGACTTTATCCTTTTGAATTCATTTTAGCATGTACCTTTTTGTTTTCTGCTGGCAAATGACAATTGGCTCCACATGGAGTCAAATCCTAAACACATTTGAGTTTTCTAGGCAGAACGCTTCAGAAACCCGAGAACACATGCTCTTTCTGTTTGTAAACATGACATTGGATCCAGTGGCCGAACAGAAAACTTGTGCTTTTCTCCAAAACCGCTTTGACAGTGATTTTTTGGTCAAATTTCACCCGAGTTGCACCACACTTTGTCCGGATATGCCTGGATGAAATTAGAAAAATCCAGTGTGTTGTGGCTATCTCAATCCCAGATCTTGCTACAGCTTCTGTGTTTGTTTCTGTTTTCTGGACTTTATCTACGGATTTTATCCTATTGAATGTATTCCTCCACACATTTGAGATTTTTAGGCAGAAAGCTTCAGAAACCTGAGAAAACATGCTATTTCTCTTAGTAAATATGACATTGGATTCACTGACTGAAAAGACAGATTGTGCTTTTCTCCAAAACCACTTTGATGGTGGTTTTTTTGTTTAAATGTCACCCAAAGTCCACAACACTTTGTCCGGATATGCCTGGAAGAAAGCAGAAATATGCGGTGTGTTGTGGCTATCTCAATCCCAGATCTTGCAACGGCCTCTGTGTTTGTTTGTGTTTTCTGGACATTATCTAGGGGCTTGACGTTTTTGAATGCATTTTAGCATGTAGCTTTTTGTTTTCTGCCAGCAAACGCTAAGTGGTTACACATGGAGTGAAATCCTCCACACATTCGAGTTTTCTAGGCAGAAAGCTCCAGATACCCAAGAAAACATGCTATTTCTGTTTGTAAACACGACATTGGATCCACCTATCGGTGAGAAACATTGTGCATTTCTCCAAAACCACTTTGACGGTGATTTTTTGGTTAAATTTCACCTGAATTCCACAACACTTAGTCTGGATAGGCCCTGATGCAAGCTGAAATTTCCAGTGAGTTGTGCCTATTTCATACCCAGATCTTTCTACAGCTTCTGTGTTTGTTTCTGTTTTCTGGACTCTATCGACAGACTTTATATTTTTAAAAGAATTTTTTATGGAACTTTTTGTTTTCTGCTGGCAAAGGCTAGTTGGTTCCACATGGAGTCAAATCCCCCAAACATTCTTGTTTACTAGGCAGAAAGCTTCAGAAACCAGAGAAAACATGCTATTTCTCTTTGTAAACATGACATTGTATCCACTTGCTGAAGAGAAACATTGTGCTTTTCTCCAAAACCACTTTGACGGTGATATTTTTGGTTAAATTTCACCCAATTTCCACAACACGTTTTCGGGATATGCTTGGAGGAAAGCAGAAATATCCGGTGTGTTGTGGCTATCTCAATCCCAGATCTTGCTACAGCCTCTGTGTTTCTGCTTTCTGGGCGGTATCTATGCACTTAACACTTTTGAATGCATTTTAGCATGTAACTTTTGTTTTCTGCTGGCAAACGCTAAGTGGTTCCACATGGAGTCAAATCCTCCACACGTTCGAGTTTTCTAGGCAGAAAGCTTCAGAAACCTGAGAAAACATGCTATATCTGTTTGTAAACATGAGATTGGAACCACTTGCCGAAGATAAACATTGTGCTTTTCTCCAAAACAACTTTGACTGTGATGTTTTGGTTAAATGTCACCCGAATTCCACAACACTTTGTCCGGATATGCCTGCATGAAAGCAGAAATATCCGGTGTGTTGTGGCTATCTCAATCCCAGATCTTGCTACAGCCTCTGTGTTTGTTTCTGTTTTCTGGACTTTATCTATAGAGTTTATCCTTGTCAATGCATTTTAGCAAGTAACGTTTTGTTTTCTGCTGGCAAACACTAATTGGTTCCACATGGAGTCAAATCCTCCACACATTCGAGTTTTCTAGGCAGAAAGCTTCAGAAACCCGAGAAAACATGCTGTTTCTGTTTGTAAACATGACATTGGATCCACTTGCTAAACAGAAAGATTGTGCTTCTCTCCTAAACCACATTGACGGTGAATTTTTGGTTAAATTTCACCCGAATTCCACAACACTTTGTCCGGAATGCCTGCATGAAAGCAGAAATATCCGGTGTGTTGTGGCTACCTCAATCCCAGATCTTGCTACGGCTTCTGTGTTTGTTTCTGTTTTCTGCACATGATATAGGGACATGATGGTTTTGAAAGCATTTTAGCATGTAACTTTTTATTTTCTGCCTGCAAACGCTAATTGGTTCCACATGGAGACAATTTCTCCACACATTCGAGTTTTCTACGCAGAAATCTTCAGAAACCCTAGAAAACATGCTATTTCTGTTTGTAAGCATGACATTAGATCCAGTGGCCAAATCAGAAAGATTGTGCTTTTCTCCAAAACCACTGTGATGGTGACTTTTTGGTTACATTTCACCCGAATTCCACAACAATTTGTCCGGAATGCCAGCATTAAGCAGAAATATCTGGTGTATTGTGGCTATCTCAATCCCAGATCTTGCTACAGCCTCTGTGTTTGTTTCTGTTTTCTGGACTTTATCTATGGACTTTATTCTTTTGAATTCATTTTAGCATGTAACTTTTTGTTTTCTGCTGGCAAATGACAATTGGCTCCACATGGAGTCAAATCCTAAACACATTTGAGTTTTCTAGGCAGAACGCTTCAGAAACCCGAGAAAACATGCTCTTTCTGTTTGTAAACATGACATTGGATCCACTGGCCGAACAGAAAACTTGTGCTTTTCTCCAAAACCGCTTTGACAGTGATTTTTTGGTCAAATTTCACCCGAGTTCCACCACACTTTGTCCGGATATGCCTGGATGAAATTAGAAAAATCCAGTGTGTTGTGGCTATCTCAATCCCAGATCTTGCTACAGCTTCTGTGTTTGTTTCTGTTTTCTGGACTTTATCTACGGATTTTATCCTATTGAATGTATTCCTCCACACATTTGAGATTTTTAGGCAGAAAGCTTCAGAAACCAGAGAAAACATGCTATTTCTCTTTGTAAACATGACATTGTATCCACTTGCTGAAGAGAAACATTGTGCTTTTCTCCAAAACCACGTTGACGGTGATATTTTTGGTTAAATTTCACCCAATTTCCACAACACTTTTTCGGGATATGCTTGGAGGAAAGCAGAAATATCCGGTGTGTTGTGGCTATCTCAATCCCAGATCTTGCTACAGCCTCTGTGTTTCTGCTTTCTGGGCGGTATCTATGCACTTAACACTTTTGAATGCATTTTAGCATGTAACTTTTGTTTTCTGCTGGCAAACGCTAAGTGGTTCCACATGGAGTCAAATCCTCCACACGTTCGAGTTTTCTAGGCAGAAAGCTTCAGAAACCTGAGAAAACATGTTATATCTGTTTGTAAACATGAGATTGGAACCACTTGCCGAAGATAAACATTGTGCTTTTCTCCAAAACAACTTTGACTGTGATGTTTTGGTTAAATGTCACCCGAATTCCACAACACTTTGTCCGGATATGCCTGCATGAAAGCAGAAATATCCGGTGTGTTGTGGCTATCTCAATCCCAGATCTTGCTACAGCCTCTGTGTTTGTTTCTGTTTTCTGGACTTTATCTATAGAGTTTATCCTTTTCAATGCATTTTAGCAAGTAACGTTTTGTTTTCTGCTGGCACACACTAATTGGTTCCACATGGAGTCAAATCCTCCACACATTCGAGTTTTCTAGGCAGAAAGCTTCAGCAACCCGAGAAAACATGCTGTTTCTGTTTGTAAACATGACATTGGATCCACTTGCTAAACAGAAAGATTGTGCTTCTCTCCAAAACCACTTTGACGGTGAATTTTTGGTTAAATTTCACCCGAATTCCACAACACTTTGTCCGGAATGCCTGCATGAAAGCAGAAATATCCGGTGTGTTGTGGCTACCTCAATCCCAGATCTTGCTACGGCTTCTGTGTTTGTTTCTGTTTTCTGCACATGATATAGGGACATGATGGTTTTGAAAGCATTTTAGCATGTAACTTTTTATTTTCTGCCTGCAAACGCTAATTGGTTCCACATGGAGACAATTTCTCCACACATTCGAGTTTTCTACGCAGAAATCTTCAGAAACCCTAGAAAACATGCTATTTCTGTTTGTAAGCATGACATTGGATCCAGTGGCCAAATCAGAAAGATTGTGCTTTTCTCCAAAACCACTGTGATGGTGACTTTTTGGTTACATTTCACCCGAATTCCACAACAATTTGTCCGGAATGCCTGCATGAAGCAGAAATATCCGGTGTGTTGTGGCTATCTCAATCCCAGATCTTGCTACAGCCTCTGTGTTTGTTTCTGTTTTCTGGACTTTATCTATGGACTTTATCCTTTTGAATTCATTTTAGCATGTACCTTTGTGTTTTCTGCTGGCAAATGACAATTGGCTCCACATGGAGTCAAATCCTAAACACATTTGAGTTTTCTAGGCAGAACACTTCAGAAACCTGAGAAAACATGCTCTTTCTGTTTGTAAACATGACATTGGATCCAGTGGCCGAACAGAAAACTTGTGCTTTTCTCCAAAACCGCTTTGACAGTGATTTTTTGGTCAAATTTCACCCGAGTTCCACCACACTTTGTCCGGATATGCCTGGATGAAATTAGAAAAATCCAGTGTGTTGTGGCTATCTCAATCCCAGATCTTGCTACAGCTTCTGTGTTTGTTTCTGTTTTCTGGACTTTATCTACGGATTTTATCCTATTGAATGTATTCCTCCACACATTTGAGATTTTTAGGCAGAAAGCTTCAGAAACCTGAGAAAACATGCTATTTCTCTTAGTAAATATGACATTGGATTCACTGACCGCAAAGACAGATTGTGCTTTTCTGCAAAACCACTTTGATGGTGGTTTTTTTGGTTAAATGTCACCCAAAGTCCACAACACTTTGTCCGGATATGCCTGGAAGAAAGCAGAAATATGCGGTGTGTTGTGGCTATCTCAACCCCAGATCTTGCAACGGCCTCTGTGTTTGTTTGTGTTTTCTGGACATTATCTAGGGGCTTGACGTTTTTGAATGCATTTTAGCATGTAGCTTTTTGTTTTCTGCCAGCAAACGCTAAGTGGTTACACATGGAGTGAAATCCTCCACACATTCGAGTTTTCTAGGCAGAAAGCTCCAGATACCCAAGAAAACATGCTATTTCTGTTTGTAAACACGACATTGGATCCACCTATCGGTGAGAAACATTGTGCATTTCTCCAAAACCACTTTGACGGTGATTTTTTGGTTAAATTTCACCTGAATTCCACAACACTTAGTCTGGAGAGGCCCTGATGCAAGCTGAAATTTCCAGTGAGTTGTGGCTATTTCATACCCAGATCTTTCTACAGCTTCTGTGTTTGTTTCTGTTTTCTGGACTCTATCGACAGACTTTATAGTTTTAAAAGAATTTTTTATGGAACTTTTTGTTTTCTGCTGGCAAAGGCTAGTTGGTTCCACATGGAGTCAAATCCCCCAAACATTCTTGTTTACTAGGCAGAAAGCTTCAGAAACCAGAGAAAACATGCTATTTCTCTTTGTAAACATGACATTGTATCCACTTGCTGAAGAGAAACATTGTGCTTTTCTCCAAAACCACTTTGACGGTTATATTTTTGGTTAAATTTCACCCAATTTCCACAACACGTTTTCGGGATATGCTTGGAGGAAAGCAGAAATATCCGGTGTGTTGTGGCTATCTCAATCCCACATCTTGCTACAGCCTCTGTGTTTCTGCTTTCTGGGCGGTATCTATGCACTTAACACTTTTGAATGCATTTTAGCATGTAACTTTTGTTTTCTGCTGGCAAACGCTAAGTGGTTCCACATGGAGTCAAATCCTCCACACGTTCGAGTTTTCTAGGCAGAAAGCTTCAGAAACCTGAGAAAACATGCTATATCTGTTTGTAAACATGAGATTGGAACCACTTGCCGAAGATAAACATTGTGCTTTTCTCCAAAACAACTTTGACTGTGATGTTTTGGTTAAATTTCACCCGAATTCCACAACACTTTGTCCGGATATGCCTGCATGAAAGCAGAAATATCCGGTGTGTTGTGGCTATCTCAATCCCAGATCTTGCTACAGCCTCTGTGTTTGTTTCTGTTTTCTGGACTTTATCTATAGAGTTTATCCTTTTCAATGCATTTTAGCAAGTAACGTTTTGTTTTCTGCTGGCACACACTAATTGGTTCCACATGGAGTCAAATCCTCCACACATTCGAGTTTTCTAGGCAGAAAGCTTCAGAAACCCGAGAAAACATGCTGTTTCTGTTTGTAAACAGGACGTTGGATCCACTTGCTAAACAGAAAGATTGTGCTTCTCTCCAAAACCACTTTGACGGTGAATTTTTGGTTAAATTTCACCCGAATTCCACAACACTTTGTCCGGAATGCCTGCATGAAAGCAGAAATATCCGGTGTGTTGTGGCTACCTCAATCGCAGATCTTGCTACGGCTTCTGTGTTTGTTTCTGTTTTCTGGACATGATATAGGGACATGATGGTTTTGAAAGCATTTTAGCATGTAACTTTTTATTTTCTGCCTGCAAACACTAATTGGTTCCACATGGAGACAATTTCTCCACACATTCGAGTTTTCTACGCAGAAATCTTCAGAAACCCTAGAAAACATGCTATTTCTGTTTGTAAGCATGACATTGGATCCAGTGGCCAAATCAGAATGATTGTGCTTTTCTCCAAAACCACTGTGATGGTGACTTTTTGGTTACATTTCACCCGAATTCCACAACAATTTGTCCGGAATGCCTGCATGAAGCAGAAATATCCGGTGTGTTGTGGCTATCTCAATCCCAGATCTTGCTACAGCCTCTGTGTTTGTTTCTGTTTTCTGGACTTTATCTATGGACTTTATCCTTTTGAATTCATTTTAGCAAGTAACGTTTTGTTTTCTGCTGGCAAACACTAATTGGTTCCACATGGAGTCAAATCCTAAACACATTTGAGTTTTCTAGGCAGAACGCTTCAGAAACCCGAGAACACATGCTCTTTCTGTTTGTAAACATGACATTGGATCCAGTGGCCGAACAGAAAACTTGTGCTTTTCTCCAAAACCGCTTTGACAGTGATTTTTTGGTCAAATTTCACCCGAGTTCCACCACACTTTGTCCGGATATGCCTGGATGAAATTAGAAAAATCCAGTGTGTTGTGGCTATCTCAATCCCAGATCTGGCTACAGCTTCTGTGTTTGTTTCTGTTTTCTGGACTTTATCTACGGATTTTATCCTATTGAATGTATTCCTCCACACATTTGAAATTTTTAGGCAGAAAGCTTCAGAAACCTGAGAAAACATGCTATTTCTCTTAGTAAATATGACATTGGATTCACTGACCGAAAAGACAGATTGTGCTTTTCTGCAAAACCACTTTGATGGTGGTTTTTTTGGTTAAATGTCACCCAAAGTCCACAACACTTTGTCCGGATATGCCTGGAAGAAAGCAGAAATATGCGGTGTGTTGTGGCTATCTCAATCCCAGATCTTGCAACGGCCTCTGTGTTTGTTTGTGTTTTCTGGACATTATCTAGGGGCTTGACGTTTTTGAATGCATTTTAGCATGTAGCTTTTTGTTTTCTGCCAGCAAACGCTAAGTGGTTACACATGGAGTGAAATCCTCCACACATTCGAGTTTTCTAGGCAGAAAGCTCCAGATACCCAAGAAAACATGCTATTTCTGTTTGTAAACACGACATTGGATCCACCTATCGGTGAGAAACATTGTGCATTTCTCCAAAACCACTTTGACGGTGATTTTTTGGTTAAATTTCACCTGAATTCCACAACACTTAGTCTGGAGAGGCCCTGATGCAAGCTGAAATTTCCAGTGAGTTGTGGCTATTTCATACCCAGATCTTTCTACAGCTTCTGTGTTTGTTTCTGTTTTCTGGACTCTATCGACAGACTTTATAGTTTTAAAAGAATTTTTTATGGAACTTTTTGTTTTCTGCTGGCAAAGGCTAGTTGGTTCCACATGGAGTCAAATCCCCCAAACATTCTTGTTTACTAGGCAGAAAGCTTCAGAAACCAGAGAAAACATGCTATTTCTCTTTGTAAACATGACATTGTATCCACTTGCTGAAGAGAAACATTGTGCTTTTCTCCAAAACCACTTTGACGGTTATATTTTTGGTTAAATTTCACCCAATTTCCACAACACGTTTTCGGGATATGCTTGGAGGAAAGCAGAAATATCCGGTGTGTTGTGGCTATCTCAATCCCACATCTTGCTACAGCCTCTGTGTTTCTGCTTTCTGGGCGGTATCTATGCACTTAACACTTTTGAATGCATTTTAGCATGTAACTTTTGTTTTCTGCTGGCAAACGCTAAGTGGTTCCACATGGAGTCAAATCCTCCACACGTTCGAGTTTTCTAGGCAGAAAGCTTCAGAAACCTGAGAAAACATGCTATATCTGTTTGTAAACATGAGATTGGAACCACTTGCCGAAGATAAACATTGTGCTTTTCTCCAAAACAACTTTGACTGTGATGTTTTGGTTAAATTTCACCCGAATTCCACAACACTTTGTCCGGATATGCCTGCATGAAAGCAGAAATATCCGGTGTGTTGTGGCTATCTCAATCCCAGATCTTGCTACAGCCTCTGTGTTTGTTTCTGTTTTCTGGACTTTATCTATAGAGTTTATCCTTTTCAATGCATTTTAGCAAGTAACGTTTTGTTTTCTGCTGGCACACACTAATTGGTTCCACATGGAGTCAAATCCTCCACACATTCGAGTTTTCTAGGCAGAAAGCTTCAGAAACCCGAGAAAACATGCTGTTTCTGTTTGTAAACAGGACGTTGGATCCACTTGCTAAACAGAAAGATTGTGCTTCTCTCCAAAACCACTTTGACGGTGAATTTTTGGTTAAATTTCACCCGAATTCCACAACACTTTGTCCGGAATGCCTGCATGAAAGCAGAAATATCCGGTGTGTTGTGGCTACCTCAATCGCAGATCTTGCTACGGCTTCTGTGTTTGTTTCTGTTTTCTGGACATGATATAGGGACATGATGGTTTTGAAAGCATTTTAGCATGTAACTTTTTATTTTCTGCCTGCAAACACTAATTGGTTCCACATGGAGACAATTTCTCCACACATTCGAGTTTTCTACGCAGAAATCTTCAGAAACCCTAGAAAACATGCTATTTCTGTTTGTAAGCATGACATTGGATCCAGTGGCCAAATCAGAATGATTGTGCTTTTCTCCAAAACCACTGTGATGGTGACTTTTTGGTTACATTTCACCCGAATTCCACAACAATTTGTCCGGAATGCCTGCATGAAGCAGAAATATCCGGTGTGTTGTGGCTATCTCAATCCCAGATCTTGCTACAGCCTCTGTGTTTGTTTCTGTTTTCTGGACTTTATCTATGGACTTTATCCTTTTGAATTCATTTTAGCAAGTAACGTTTTGTTTTCTGCTGGCAAACACTAATTGGTTCCACATGGAGTCAAATCCTAAACACATTTGAGTTTTCTAGGCAGAACGCTTCAGAAACCCGAGAACACATGCTCTTTCTGTTTGTAAACATGACATTGGATCCAGTGGCCGAACAGAAAACTTGTGCTTTTCTCCAAAACCGCTTTGACAGTGATTTTTTGGTCAAATTTCACCCGAGTTCCACCACACTTTGTCCGGATATGCCTGGATGAAATTAGAAAAATCCAGTGTGTTGTGGCTATCTCAATCCCAGATCTGGCTACAGCTTCTGTGTTTGTTTCTGTTTTCTGGACTTTATCTACGGATTTTATCCTATTGAATGTATTCCTCCACACATTTGAAATTTTTAGGCAGAAAGCTTCAGAAACCTGAGAAAACATGCTATTTCTCTTAGTAAATATGACATTGGATTCACTGACCGAAAAGACAGATTGTGCTTTTCTGCAAAACCACTTTGATGGTCGTTTTTTTGGTTAAATGTCACCCAAAGTCCACAACACTTTGTCCGGATATGCCTGGAAGAAAGCAGAAATATCCGGTGTGTTGTGGCTATCTCAATCCCAGATCTTGCAACGGCCTCTGTGTTTGTTTGTGTTTTCTGGACATTATCTAGGGGCTTGACGTTTTTGAATGCATTTTAGCATGTAGCTTTTTGTTTTCTGCCAGCAAACGCTAAGTGGTTACACATGGAGTGAAATCCTCCACACATTCGAGTTTTCTAGGCAGAAAGCTCCAGATACCCAAGAAAACATGCTATTTCTGTTTGTAAACACGACATTGGATCCACCTATCGGTGAGAAACATTGTGCATTTCTCCAAAACCACTTTGACGGTGATTTTTTGGTTAAATTTCACCTGAATTCCACAACACTTAGTCTGGATAGGCCCTGATGCAAGCTGAAATTTCCAGTGAGTTGTGGCTATTTCATACCCAGATCTTTCTACAGCTTCTGTGTTTGTTTCTGTTTTCTGGACTCTATCGACAGACTTTATAGTTTTAAAAGAATTTTTTATGGAACTTTTTGTTTTCTGCTGGCAAAGGCTAGTTGGTTCCACATGGAGTCAAATCCCCCAAACATTCTTGTTTACTAGGCAGAAAGCTTCAGAAACCAGAGAAAACATGCTATTTCTCTTTGTAAACATGACATTGTATCCACTTGCTGAAGAGAAACATTGTGCTTTTCTCCAAAACCACTTTGACGGTGATATTTTTGGTTAAATTTCACCCAATTTCCACAACACTTTTTCGGGATATGCTTGGAGGAAAGCAGAAATATCCGGTGTGTTGTGGCTATCTCAATCCCAGATCTTGCTACAGCCTCTGTGTTTCTGCTTTCTGGGCGGTATCTAGGCACTTAACACTTTTGAATGCATTTTAGCATGTAACTTTTGTTTTCTGCTGGCAAACGCTAAGTGGTTCCACATGGAGTCAAATCCTCCACACGTTCGAGTTTTCTAGGCAGAAAGCTTCAGAAACCTGAGAAAACATGCTATATCTGTTTGTAAACATGAGATTGGAACCACTTGCCGAAGATAAACATTGTGCTTTTCTCCAAAACAACTTTGACTGTGATGTTTTGGTTAAATTTCACCCGAATTCCACAACACTTTGTCCGGATATGCCTGCATGAAAGCAGAAATATCCGGTGTGTTGTGGCTATCTCAATCCCAGATCTTGCTACAGCCTCTGTGTTTGTTTCTGTTTTCTGGACTTTATCTATAGAGTTTATCCTTTTCAATGCATTTTAGCAAGTAACGTTTTGTTTTCTGCTGGCAAACACTAATTGGTTCCACATGGAGTCAAATCCTCCACACATTCGAGTTTTCTAGGCAGAAAGCTTCAGAAACCCGAGAACACATGCTCTTTCTGTTTGTAAACATGACATTGGATCCAGTGGCCGAACAGAAAACTTGTGCTTTTCTCCAAAACCGCTTTGACAGTGATTTTTTGGTCAAATTTCACCCGAGTTCCACCACACTTTGTCCGGATATGCCTGGATGAAATTAGAAAAATCCAGTGTGTTGTGGCTATCTCAATCCCAGATCTTGCTACAGCTTCTGTGTTTGTTTCTGTTTTCTGGACTTTATCTACGGATCTTATCCTATTGATTGTATTCCTCCACACATTTGAGATTTTTAGGCAGAAAGCTTCAGAAACCTGAGAAAACATGCTATTTCTCTTAGTAAATATGACATTGGATTCACTGACCAAAAAGACAGATTGTGCTTTTCTCCAAAACCACTTTGATGGTGGTTTTTTTGGTTAAATGTCACCCAAAGTCCACAACACTTTGTCCGGATATGCCTGGAAGAAAGCAGAAATATGCGGTGTGTTGTGGCTATCTCAATCCCAGATCTTGCAACGGCCTCTGTGTTTGTTTGTGTTTTCTGGACATTATCTAGGGGCTTGACGTTTTTGAATGCATTTTAGCATGTAGCTTTTTGTTTTCTGCCAGCAAACGCTAAGTGGTTACACATGGAGTGAAATCCTCCACACATTCGAGTTTTCTAGGCAGAAAGCTCCAGATACCCAAGAAAACATGCTATTTCTGTTTGTAAACACGACATTGGATCCACCTATCGGTGAGAAACATTGTGCATTTCTCCAAAACCACTTTGACGGTGATTTTTTGGTTAAATTTCACCTGAATTCCACAACACTTAGTCTGGATAGGCCCTGATGCAAGCTGAAATTTCCAGTGAGTTGTGCCTATTTCATACCCAGATCTTTCTACAGCTTCTGTGTTTGTTTCTGTTTTCTGGACTCTATCGACAGACTTTATATTTTTAAAAGAATTTTTTATGGAACTTTTTGTTTTCTGCTGGCAAAGGCTAGTTGGTTCCACATGGAGTCAAATCCCCCAAACATTCTTGTTTACTAGGCAGAAAGCTTCAGAAACCCGAGAAAACATGCTATTTCTCTTTGTAAACATGACATTGTATCCACTTGCTGAAGAGAAACATTGTGCTTTTCTCCAAAACCACTTTGACGGTGATATTTTTGGTTAAATTTCACCCAATTTCCACAACACGTTTTCGGGATATGCTTGGAGGAAAGCAGAAATATCCGGTGTGTTGTGGCTATCTCAATCCCAGATCTTGCTACAGCCTCTGTGTTTCTGCTTTCTGGGCGGTATCTATGCACTTAACACTTTTGAATGCATTTTAGCATGTAACTTTTGTTTTCTGCTGGCAAACGCTAAGTGGTTCCACATGGAGTCAAATCCTCCACACGTTCGCGTTTTCTAGGCAGAAAGCTTCAGAAACCTGAGAAAACATGCTATATCTGTTTGTAAACATGAGATTGGAACCACTTGCCGAAGATAAACATTGTGCTTTTCTCCAAAACAACTTTGACTGTGATGTTTTGGTTAAATTTCACCCGAATTCCACAACACTTTGTCCGGATATGCCTGCATGAAAGCAGAAATATCTGGTGTGTTGTGGCTATCTCAATCCCAGATCTTGCTACAGCCTCTGTGTTTGTTTCTGTTTTCTGGACTTTATCTATAGAGTTTATCCTTTTCAATGCATTTTAGCAAGTAACGTTTTGTTTTCTGCTGGCAAACACTAATTGGTTCCACATGGAGTCAAATCCTCCACACATTCGAGTTTTCTAGGCAGAAAGCTTCAGCAACCCGAGAAAACATGCTGTTTCTGTTTGTAAACATGACATCGGATCCACTTGCTAAACAGAAAGATTGTGCTTCTCTCCAAAACCACTTTGACGGTGAATTTTTGGTTAAATTTCACCCGAATTCCACAACACTTTGTCCGGAATGCCTGCATGAAAGCAGAAATATCCGGTGTGTTGTGGCTACCTCAATCCTAGATCTTGCTACGGCTTCTGTGTTTGTTTCTGTTTTCTGGACATGATATAGGGACATGATGGTTTTGAAAGCATTTTAGCATGTAAGTTTTTATTTTCTGCCTGCAAACGCTAATTGGTTCCACATGGAGACAATTTCTCCACACATTCGAGTTTTCTACGCAGAAATCTTCAGAAACCCTAGAAAACATGCTATTTCTGTTTGTAAGCATGACATTGGATCCAGTGGCCAAATCAGAAAGATTGTGCTTTTCTCCAAAACCACTGTGATGTTCACTTTTTGGTTACATTTCACCCGAATTCCACAACAATTTGTCCGGAATGCCTGCATGAAGCAGAAATATCCGGTGTGTTGTGGCTATCTCAATCCCAGATCTTGCTACAGCCTCTGTGTTTGTTTCTGTTTTCTGGACTTTATCTATGGACTTTATCCTTTTGAATTCATTTTAGCATGTACCTTTTTGTTTTCTGCTGGCAAATGACAATTGGCTCCACATGGAGTCAAATCCTAAACACATTTGAGTTTTCTAGGCAGAACGCTTCAGAAACCCAAGAAAACATGCTCTTTCTGTTTGTAAACATGACATTGGATCCACTTGCCGAACAGAAAACTTGTGCTTTTCTCCAAAACCGCTTTGACAGTGATTTTTTGGTCAAATTTCACCCGAGTTCCACCACACTTTGTCCGGATATGCCTGGATGAAATTAGAAAAATCCAGTGTGTTGTGGCTATCTCAATCCCAGATCTTGCTACAGCTTCTGTGTTTGTTTCTGTTTTCTGGACTTTATCTACGGATTTTATCCTATTGAATGTATTCCTCCACACATTTGAGATTTTTAGGCAGAAAGCTTCAGAAACCTGAGAAAACATGCTATTTCTCTTAGTAAATATGACATTGGATTCACTGACCGAAAAGACAGATTGTGCTTTTCTCCAAAACCACTTTGATGGTGGTTTTTTTGGTTAAATGTCACCCAAAGTCCACAACACTTTGTCCGGATATGCCTGGAAGAAAGCAGAAATATGCGGTGTGTTGTGGCTATCTCAATCCCAGATCTTGCAACGGCCTCTGTGTTTGTTTGTGTTTTCTGGACATTATCTAGGGGCTTGACGTTTTTGAATGCATTTTAGCATGTAGCTTTTTGTTTTCTGCCAGCAAACGCTAAGTGGTTACACATGGAGTGAAATCCTCCACACATTCGAGTTTTCTAGGCAGAAAGCTCCAGATACCCAAGAAAACATGCTATTTCTGTTTGTAAACACGACATTGGATCCACCTATCGGTGAGAAACATTGTGCATTTCTCCAAAACCACTTTGACGGTGATTTTTTGGTTAAATTTCACCTGAATTCCACAACACTTAGTCTGGAGAGGCCCTGATGCAAGCTGAAATTTCCAGTGAGTTGTGGCTATTTCATACCCAGATCTTTCTACGGCTTCTGTGTTTGTTTCTGTTTTCTGGACTCTATCGACAGACTTTATAGTTTTAAAAGAATTTTTTATGGAACTTTTTGTTTTCTGCTGGCAAAGGCTAGTTGGTTCCACATGGAGTCAAATCCCCCAAACATTCTTGTTTACTAGGCAGAAAGCTTCAGAAACCAGAGAAAACATGCTATTTCTCTTTGTAAACATGACATTGTATCCACTTGCTGAAGAGAAACATTGTGCTTTTCTCCAAAACCACTTTGACGGTGATATTTTTGGTTAAATTTCACCCAATTTCCACAACACGTTTTCGGGATATGCTTGGAGGAAAGCAGAAATATCCGGTGTGTTGTGGCTATCTCAATCCCAGATCTTGCTACAGCCTCTGTGTTTCTGCTTTCTGGGCGGTATCTAGGCATTTAACACTTTTGAATGCATTTTAGCATGTAACTTTTGTTTTCTGCTGGCAAACGCTAAGTGGTTCCACATGGAGTCAAATCCCCCACACGTTCGAGTTTTCTAGGCAGAAAGCTTCAGAAACCTGAGAAAACATGCTATATCTGTTTGTAAACATGAGATTGGAACCACTTGCCGAAGATAAACATTGTGCTTTTCTCCAAAACAACTTTGACTGTGATGTTTTGGTTAAATTTCACCCGAATTCCACAACACTTTTTTGGGATATGCCTGCATGAAAGCAGAAATATCCGGTGTGTTGTGGCTATCTCAATCCCAGATCTTGCTACAGCCTCTGTGTTTGTTTCTGTTTTCTGGACTTTATCTATAGAGTTTATCCTTTTCAATGCATTTTAGCAAGTAACGTTTTGTTTTCTGCTGGCAAACACTAATTGGTTCCACATGGAGTCAAATCCTCCACACATTCGAGTTTTCTAGGCAGAAAGCTTCAGCAACCCGAGAAAACATGCTGTTTCTGTTTGTAAACATGACATCGGATCCACTTGCTAAACAGAAAGATTGTGCTTCTCTCCAAAACCACTTTGACGGTGAATTTTTGGTTAAATTTCACCCGAATTCCACAACACTTTGTCCGGAATGCCTGCATGAAAGATGAAAGCAGAAATATCCGGTGTGTTGTGGCTACCTCAATCCCAGATCTTGCTACGGCTTCTGTGTTTGTTTCTGTTTTCTGGACATGATATAGGGACATGATGGTTTTGAAAGCATTTTAGCATGTAACTTTTTATTTTCTGCCTGCAAACGCTAATTGGTTCCACATGGAGACAATTTCTCCACACATTCGAGTTTTCTACGCAGAAATCTTCAGAAACCCTAGAAAACATGCTATTTCTGTTTGTAAGCATGACATTGGATCCAGTGGCCAAATCAGAAAGATTGTGCTTTTCTCCAAAACCACTGTGATGGTGATTTTTTGGTTAAATTTCACCCGAATTCCACAACACTTTGTCCGGAATGCCTGCATGAAGCAGAAATATCCGGTGTGTTGTGGCTATCTCAATCCCAGATCTTGCTACAGCCTCTGTGTTTGTTTCTGTTTTCTGGACTTTATCTATGGACTTTATCCTTTTGAATTCATTTTAGCATGTACCTTTTTGTTTTCTGCTGGCAAATGACAATTGGCTCCACATGGAGTCAAATCCTAAACACATTTGAGTTTTCTAGGCAGAACGCTTCAGAAACCCAAGAAAACATGCTCTTTCTGTTTGTAAACATGACATTGGATCCAGTGGCCGAACAGAAAACTTGTGCTTTTCTCCAAAACCGCTTTGACAGTGATTTTTTGGTCAAATTTCACCCGAGTTCCACCACACTTTGTCCGGATATGCCTGGATGAAATTAGAAAAATCCAGTGTGTTGTGGCTATCTCAATCCCAGATCTTGCTACAGCTTCTGTGTTTGTTTCTGTTTTCTGGACTTTATCTACGGATTTTATCCTATTGAATGTATTCCTCCACACATTTGAGATTTTTAGGCAGAAAGCTTCAGAAACCTGAGAAAACATGCTATTTCTCTTAGTAAATATGACATTGGATTCACTGACCGAAAAGACAGATTGTGCTTTTCTGCAAAACCACTTGGATGGTGGTTTTTTTGGTTAAATGTCACCCAAAGTCCACAACACTTTGTCCGGATATGCCTGGAAGAAAGCAGAAATATGCGGTGTGTTGTGGCTATCTCAATCCCAGATCTTGCAACGGCCTCTGTGTTTGTTTGTGTTTTCTGGACATTATCTAGGGGCTTGACGTTTTTGAATGCATTTTAGCATGTAGCTTTTTGTTTTCTGCCAGCAAACGCTAAGTGGTTACACATGGAGTGAAATCCTCCACACATTCGAGTTTTCTAGGCAGAAAGCTCCAGATACCCAAGAAAACATGCTATTTCTGTTTGTAAACACGACATTGGATCCACCTATCGGTGAGAAACATTGTGCATTTCTCCAAAACCACTTTGACGGTGATTTTTTGGTTAAATTTCACCTGAATTCCACAACACTTAGTCTGGAGAGGCCCTGATGCAAGCTGAAATTTCCAGTGAGTTGTGGCTATTTCATACCCAGATCTTTCTACAGCATCTGTGTTTGTTTCTGTTTTCTGGACTCTATCGACAGACTTTATATTTTTAAAAGAATTTTTTATGGAACTTTTTGTTTTCTGCTGGCAAAGGCTAGTTGGTTCCACATGGAGTCAAATCCCCCAAACATTCTTGTTTACTAGGCAGAAAGCTTCAGAAACCAGAGAAAACATGCTATTTCTCTTTGTAAACATGACATTGTATCCACTTGCTGAAGAGAAACATTGTGCTTTTCTCCAAAACCACTTTGACGGTGATATTTTTGGTTAAATTTCACCCAATTTCCACAACACGTTTTCAGGATATGCTTGGAGGAAAGCAGAAATATCCGGTGTGTTGTGGCTATCTCAATCCCAGATCTTGCTACAGCCTCTGTGTTTCTGCTTTCTGGGCGGTATCTATGCACTTAACACTTTTGAATGCATTTTAGCATGTAACTTTTGTTTTCTGCTGGCAAACGCTAAGTGGTTCCACATGGAGTCAAATCCTCCACACGTTCGAGTTTTCTAGGCAGAAAGCTTCAGAAACCTGAGAAAACATGCTATATCTGTTTGTAAACATGAGATTGGAACCACTTGCCGAAGATAAACATTGTGCTTTTCTCCAAAACAACTTTGACTGTGATGTTTTGGTTAAATTTCACCCGAATTCCACAACACTTTGTCCGGATATGCCTGCATGAAAGCAGAAATATCCGGTGTGTTGTGGCTATCTCAATCCCAGATCTTGCTACAGCCTCTGTGTTTGTTTCTGTTTTCTGGACTTTATCTATAGAGTTTATCCTTGTCAATGCATTTTAGCAAGTAACGTTTTGTTTTCTGCTGGCAAACACTAATTGGTTCCACATGGAGTCAAATCCTCCACACATTCGAGTTTTCTAGGCAGAAAGCTTCAGAAACCCGAGAAAACATGCTGTTTCTGTTTGTAAACATGACATCGGATCCACTTGCTAAACAGAAAGATTGTGCTTCTCTCCAAAACCACTTTGACGGTGAATTTTTGGTTAAATTTCACCCGAATTCCACAACACTTTGTCCGGAATGCCTGCATGAAAGCAGAAATATCCGGTGTGTTGTGGCTACCTCAATCGCAGATCTTGCTACGGCTTCTGTGTTTGTTTCTGTTTTCTGCACATGATATAGGGACATGATGGTTTTGAAAGCATTTTAGCATGTAACTTTTTATTTTCTGCCTGCAAACGCTAATTGGTTCCACATGGAGACAATTTCTCCACACATTCGAGTTTTCTACGCAGAAATCTTCAGAAACCCTAGAAAACATGCTATTTCTGTTTGTAAGCATGAGATTGGATCCAGTGGCCAAATCAGAAAGATTGTGCTTTTCTCCAAAACCACTGTGATGGTGACATTTTGGTTACATTTCACCCGAATTCCACAACAATTTGTCCGGAATGCCTGCATGAAGCAGAAATATCCGGTGTGTTGTGGCTATCTCAATCCCAGATCTTGCTACAGCCTCTGTGTTTGTTTCTGTTTTCTGGACTTTATCTATGGACTTTATCCTTTTGAATTCATTTTAGCATGTACCTTTTTGTTTTCTGCTGGCAAATGACAATTGGCTCCACATGGAGTCAAATCCTAAACACATTTGAGTTTTCTAGGCAGAACGTTTCAGAAACCCGAGAAAACATGCTCTTTCTGTTTGTAAACATGACATTGGATCCACTGGCTGAACAGAAAACTTGTGCTTTTCTCCAAAACCACTTTGACGGTGATATTTTTGGTTAAATTTCACCCAATTTCCACAACACTTTTTCGGGATATGCTTGGAGGAAAGCAGAAATATCCGGTGTGTTGTGGCTATCTCAATCCCAGATCTTGCTACAGCCTCTGTGTTTCTGCTTTCTGGGCGGTATCTAGGCACTTAACCCTTTTGAATGCATTTTAGCATGTAACATTTGTTTTCTGCTGGCAAACGCTAAGTGGTTACACATGGAGTGAAATCCTCCACACATTCGAGTTTTCTAGGCAGAAAGCTTCAGAAACCTGAGAAAACATGTTATATCTGTTTGTAAACATGAGATTGGAACCACTTGCCGAAGATAAACATTGTGCTTTTCTACAAAACAACTTTGACTGTGATGTTTTGGTTAAATTTCACCCGAATTCCACAACACTTTGTCCGGATATGCCTGCATGAAAGCAGAAATATCCGGTGTGTTGTGGCTATCTCAATCCCAGATCTTGCTACAGCCTCTGTGTTTGTTTCTGTTTTCTGGACTTTATCTATGGACTTTATCCTTTTGAATTCATTTTAGCATGTACCTTTTTGTTTTCTGCTGGCAAATGACAATTGGCTCCACATGGAGTCAAATCCTAAACACATTTGAGTTTTCTAGGCAGAACGCTTTAGAAACCCGAGAAAACATGCTCTTTCTGTTTGTAAACATGACATTGGATCCACTGGCCGAACAGAAAACTTGTGCTTTTCTCCAAAACCGCTTTGACAGTGATTTTTTGGTCAAATTTCACCCGAGTTCCACCACACTTTGTCCGGATATGCCTGGATGAAATTAGAAAAATCCAGTGTGTTGTGGCTATCTCAATCCCAGATCTTGCTACAGCTTCTGTGTTTGTTTCTGTTTTCTGGACTTTATCTACGGATTTTATCCTATTGAATGTATTCCTCCACACATTTGAGATTTTTAGGCAGAAAGCTTCAGAAACCTGAGAAAACATGCTATTTCTCTTAGTAAATATGACATTGGATTCACTGACCGCAAAGACAGATTGTGCTTTTCTCCAAAACCACTTTGATGGTGGTTTTTTTGGTTAAATGTCAGCCAAAGTCCACAACACTTTGTCCGGATATGCCTGGAAGAAAGCAGAAATATGCGGTGTGTTGTGGCTATCTCAACCCCAGATCTTGCAACGGCCTCTGTGTTTGTTTGTGTTTTCTGGACATTATCTAGGGGCTTGACGTTTTTGAATGCATTTTAGCATGTAGCTTTTTGTTTTCTGCCAGCAAACGCTAAGTGGTTACACATGGAGTGAAATCCTCCACACATTCGAGTTTTCTAGGCAGAAAGCTCCAGATACCCAAGAAAACATGCTATTTCTGTTTGTAAACACGACATTGGATCCACCTATCGGTGAGAAACATTGTGCATTTCTCCAAAACCACTTTGACGGTGATTTTTTGGTTAAATTTCACCTGAATTCCACAACACTTAGTCTGGAGAGGCCCTGATGCAAGCTGAAATTTCCAGTGAGTTGTGGCTATTTCATACCCAGATCTTTCTACAGCATCTGTGTTTGTTTCTGTTTTCTGGACTCTATCGACAGACTTTATATTTTTAAAAGAATTTTTTATGGAACTTTTTGTTTTCTGCTGGCAAAGGCTAGTTGGTTCCACATGGAGTCAAATCCCCCAAACATTCTTGTTTACTAGGCAGAAAGCTTCAGAAACCAGAGAAAACATGCTATTTCTCTTTGTAAACATGACATTGTATCCACTTGCTGAAGAGAAACATTGTGCTTTTCTCCAAAACCACTTTGACGGTGATATTTTTGGTTAAATTTCACCCAATTTCCACAACACTTTTTCGGGATATGCTTGGAGGAAAGCAGAAATATCCGGTGTGTTGTGGCTATCTCAATCCCAGATCTTGCTACAGCCTCTGTGTTTCTGCTTTCTGGGCGGTATCTAGGCACTTAACACTTTTGAATGCATTTTAGCATGTAACTTTTGTTTTCTGCTGGCAAACGCTAAGTGGTTACACATGGAGTGAAATCCTCCACACATTCGAGTTTTCTAGGCAGAAAGCTTCAGAAACCTGAGAAAACATGTTATATCTGTTTGTAAACATGAGATTGGAACCACTTGCCGAAGATAAACATTGTGCTTTTCTCCAAAACAACTTTGACTGTGATGTTTTGGTTAAATTTCACCCGAATTCCACAACACTTTGTCCGGATATGCCTGCATGAAAGCAGAAATATCCGGTGTGTTGTGGCTATCTCAATCCCAGATCTTGCTACAGCCTCTGTGTTTGTTTCTGTTTTCTGGACTTTATCTATAGAGTTTATCCTTGTCAATGCATTTTAGCAAGTAACGTTTTGTTTTCTGCTGGCAAACACTAATTGGTTCCACATGGAGTCAAATCCTCCTCACATTTGAGTTTTCTACGCAGAAAGCTTCAGAAACCCGAGAAAACATGCTGTTTCTGTTTGTAAACATGACATTGGATCCACTTGCTAAACAGAAAGATTGTGCTTCTCTCCAAAACCACTTTGACGGTGAATTTTTGGTTAAATTTCACCCGAATTCCACAACACTTTGTCCGGAATGCCTGCATGAAAGCAGAAATATCCAGTGTGTTGTGGCTACCTCAATCCCAGATCTTGCTACGGCTTCTGTGTTTGTTTCTGTTTTCTGGACATGATATAGGGACATGATGGTTTTGAAAGCATTTTAGCATGTAACTTTTTATTTTCTGCCTGCAAACGCTAATTGGTTCCACATGGAGACAATTTCTCCACACATTCGAGTTTTCTACGCAGAAATCTTCAGAAACCCTAGAAAAAATGCTATTTCTGTTTGTAAGCATGACATTGGATCCAGTGGCCAAATCAGAAAGATTGTGCTTTTCTCCAAAACCACTGTGATGGTGACTTTTTGGTTACATTTCACCCAAATTCCACAACAATTTGTCCGGAATGCCTGCATGAAGCAGAAATATCCGGTGTGTTGTGGCTATCTCAATCCCAGATCTTGCTACAGCCTCTGTGTTTGTTTCTGTTTTCTGGACTTTATCTATGGACTTTATCCTTTTGAATTCATTTTAGCATGTACCTTTTTGTTTTCTGCTGGCAAATGACAATTGGCTCTACATGGAGTCAAATCCTAAACACATTTGAGTTTTCTAGGCAGAACGTTTCAGAAACCCGAGAAAACATGCTCTTTCTGTTTGTAAACATGACATTGGATCCACTGGCCGAACAGAAAACTTGTGCTTTTCTCCAAAACCACTTTGATGGTGATATTTTTGGTTAAATTTCACCCAATTTCCACAACACTTTTTCGGGATATGCTTGGAGGAAAGCAGAAATATCCGGTGTGTTGTGGCTATCTCAATCCCAGATCTTGCTACAGCCTCTGTGTTTCTGCTTTCTGGGCGGTATCTAGGCACTTAACACTTTTGAATGCATTTTAGCATGTAACTTTTGTTTTCTGCTGGCAAACGCTAAGTGGTTACACATGGAGTGAAATCCTCCACACATTCGAGTTTTCTAGGCAGAAAGCTTCAGAAACCTGAGAAAACATGTTATATCTGTTTGTAAACATGAGATTGGAACCACTTGCCGAAGATAAACATTGTGCTTTTCTCCAAAACAACTTTGACTGTGATGTTTTGGTTAAATTTCACCCGAATTCCACAACACTTTGTCCGGATATGCCTGCATGAAAGCAGAAATATCCGGTGTGTTGTGGCTATCTCAATCCCAGATCTTGCTACAGCCTCTGTGTTTGTTTCTGTTTTCTGGACTTTATCTATAGAGTTTATCCTTGTCAATGCATTTTAGCAAGTAACGTTTTGTTTTCTGCTGGCAAACACTAATTGGTTCCACATGGAGTCAAATCCTCCTCACATTTGAGTTTTCTACGCAGAAAGCTTCAGAAACCCGAGAAAACATGCTGTTTCTGTTTGTAAACATGACATTGGATCCACTTGCTAAACAGAAAGATTGTGCTTCTCTCCAAAACCACTTTGACGGTGAATTTTTGGTTAAATTTCACCCGAATTCCACAACACTTTGTCCGGAATGCCTGCATGAAAGCAGAAATATCCAGTGTGTTGTGGCTACCTCAATCCCAGATCTTGCTACGGCTTCTGTGTTTGTTTCTGTTTTCTGGACATGATATAGGGACATGATGGTTTTGAAAGCATTTTAGCATGTAACTTTTTATTTTCTGCCTGCAAACGCTAATTGGTTCCACATGGAGACAATTTCTCCACACATTCGAGTTTTCTACGCAGAAATCTTCAGAAACCCTAGAAAACATGCTATTTCTGTTTGTAAGCATGACATTGGATCCAGTGGCCAAATCAGAAAGATTGTGCTTTTCTCCAAAACCACTGTGATGGTGACTTTTTGGTTACATTTCACCCAAATTCCACAACAATTTGTCCGGAATGCCTGCATGAAGCAGAAATATCCGGTGTGTTGTGGCTATCTCAATCCCAGATCTTGCTACAGCCTCTGTGTTTGTTTCTGTTTTCTGGACTTTATCTATGGACTTTATCCTTTTGAATTCATTTTAGCATGTACCTTTTTGTTTTCTGCTGGCAAATGACAATTGGCTCTACATGGAGTCAAATCCTAAACACATTTGAGTTTTCTAGGCAGAACGTTTCAGAAACCCGAGAAAACATGCTCTTTCTGTTTGTAAACATGACATTGGATCCACTGGCCGAACAGAAAACTTGTGCTTTTCTCCAAAACCACTTTGATGGTGATATTTTTGGTTAAATTTCACCCAATTTCCACAACACTTTTTCGGGATATGCTTGGAGGAAAGCAGAAATATCCGGTGTGTTGTGGCTATCTCAATCCCAGATCTTGCTACAGCCTCTGTGTTTCTGCTTTCTGGGCGGTATCTAGGCACTTAACACTTTTGAATGCATTTTAGCATGTAACTTTTGTTTTCTGCTGGCAAACGCTAAGTGGTTACACATGGAGTGAAATCCTCCACACATTCGAGTTTTCTAGGCAGAAAGCTTCAGAAACCTGAGAAAACATGTTATATCTGTTTGTAAACATGAGATTGGAACCACTTGCCGAAGATAAACATTGTGCTTTTCTCCAAAACAACTTTGACTGTGATGTTTTGGTTAAATTTCACCCGAATTCCACAACACTTTGTCCGGATATGCCTGCATGAAAGCAGAAATATCCGGTGTGTTGTGGCTATCTCAATCCCAGATCTTGCTACAGCCTCTGTGTTTGTTTCTGTTTTCTGGACTTTATCTATAGAGTTTATCCTTGTCAATGCATTTTAGCAAGTAACGTTTTGTTTTCTGCTGGCAAACACTAATTGGTTCCACATGGAGTCAAATCCTCCTCACATTTGAGTTTTCTACGCAGAAAGCTTCAGAAACCCGAGAAAACATGCTGTTTCTGTTTGTAAACATGACATTGGATCCACTTGCTAAACAGAAAGATTGTGCTTCTCTCCAAAACCACTTTGACGGTGAATTTTTGGTTAAATTTCACCCGAATTCCACAACACTTTGTCCGGAATGCCTGCATGAAAGCAGAAATATCCAGTGTGTTGTGGCTACCTCAATCCCAGATCTTGCTACGGCTTCTGTGTTTGTTTCTGTTTTCTGGACATGATATAGGGACATGATGGTTTTGAAAGCATTTTAGCATGTAACTTTTTATTTTCTGCCTGCAAACGCTAATTGGTTCCACATGGAGACAATTTCTCCACACATTCGAGTTTTCTACGCAGAAATCTTCAGAAACCCTAGAAAACATGCTATTTCTGTTTGTAAGCATGACATTGGATCCAGTGGCCAAATCAGAAAGATTGTGCTTTTCTCCAAAACCACTGTGATGGTGACTTTTTGGTTACATTTCACCCAAATTCCACAACAATTTGTCCGGAATGCCTGCATGAAGCAGAAATATCCGGTGTGTTGTGGCTATCTCAATCCCAGATCTTGCTACAGCCTCTGTGTTTGTTTCTGTTTTCTGGACTTTATCTATGGACTTTATCCTTTTGAATTCATTTTAGCATGTACCTTTTTGTTTTCTGCTGGCAAATGACAATTGGCTCTACATGGAGTCAAATCCTAAACACATTTGAGTTTTCTAGGCAGAACGTTTCAGAAACCCGAGAAAACATGCTCTTTCTGTTTGTAAACATGACATTGGATCCACTGGCCGAACAGAAAACTTGTGCTTTTCTCCAAAACCACTTTGACGGTGATATTTTTGGTTAAATTTCACCCAATTTCCACAACACTTTTTCGGGATATGCTTGGAGGAAAGCAGAAATATCCGGTGTGTTGTGGCTATCTCAATCCCAGATCTTGCTACAGCCTCTGTGTTTCTGCTTTCTGGGCGGTATCTAGGCACTTAACACTTTTGAATGCATTTTAGCATGTAACTTTTGTTTTCTGCTGGCAAACGCTAAGTGGTTACACATGGAGTGAAATCCTCCACACATTCGAGTTTTCTAGGCAGAAAGCTTCAGAAACCTGAGAAAACATGTTATATCTGTTTGTAAACATGAGATTGGAACCACTTGCCGAAGATAAACATTGTGCTTTTCTCCAAAACAACTTTGACTGTGATGTTTTGGTTAAATTTCACCCGAATTCCACAACACTTTGTCCGGATATGCCTGCATGAATGCAGAAATATCCGGTGTGTTGTGGCTATCTCAATCCCAGATCTTGCTACAGCCTCTGTGTTTGTTTCTGTTTTCTGGACTTTATCTATAGAGTTTATCCTTGTCAATGCATTTTAGCAAGTAACGTTTTGTTTTCTGCTGGCAAACACTAATTGGTTCCACATGGAGTCAAATCCTCCACACATTCGAGTTTTCTAGGCAGAAAGCTTCAGAAACCCGAGAAAACATGCTGTTTCTGTTTGTGAACATGACATTGGATCCACTGGCCAAAGAGGAACATTGTGCTTTTCTCTGAAACCACTTGACAGTGATTTTTTGATTAAATTTCACAAAATTCCACAACACTTTGTCCGGATATGCCTGCATGAAAGCAGAAATATCCGGTGTGTTGTGGCTATCTCAATCCCAGATCTTGCTACAGCCTCTGTGTTTGTTTCTGTTTTCTGGACTTTATCTATGGACTTTATCCTTTTGAATTCATTTTAGCATGTACCTTTTTGTTTTCTGCTGGCAAATTACAATTGGCTCCACATGGAGTCAAATCCTAAACACATTTGAGTTTTCTAGGCAGAACGCTTCAGAAACCCGAGAAAACATGCTCTTTCTGTTTGTAAACATGACATTGGATCCACTGGCCGAACAGAAAACTTGTGCTTTTCTCCAAAACCGCTTTGACAGTGATTTTTTGGTCAAATTTCACCCGAGTTCCACCACACTTTGTCCGGATATGCCTGGATGAAATTAGAAAAATCCAGTGTGTTGTGGCTATCTCAATCCCAGATCTTGCTACAGCTTCTGTGTTTGTTTCTGTTTTCTGGACTTTATCTACGGATTTTATCCTATTGAATGTATTCCTCCACACATTTGAGATTTTTAGGCAGAAAGCTTCAGAAACCTGAGAAAACATGCTATTTCTCTTAGTAAATATGACATTGGATTCACTGACCGAAAAGACAGATTGTGCTTTTCTCCAAAACCACTTTGATGGTGGTTTTTTTGGTTAAATGTCAGCCAAAGTCCACAACACTTTGTCCGGATATGCCTGGAAGAAAGCAGAAATATGCGGTGTGTTGTGGCTATCTCAACCCCAGATCTTGCAACGGCCTCTGTGTTTGTTTGTGTTTTCTGGACATTATCTAGGGGCTTGACGTTTTTGAATGCATTTTAGCATGTAGCTTTTTGTTTTCTGCCAGCAAACGCTAAGTGGTTACACATGGAGTGAAATCCTCCACACATTCGAGTTTTCTAGGCAGAAAGCTCCAGATACCCAAGAAAACATGCTATTTCTGTTTGTAAACACGACATTGGATCCACCTATCGGTGAGAAACATTGTGCATTTCTCCAAAACCACTTTGACGGTGATTTTTTGGTTAAATTTCACCTGAATTCCACAACACTTAGTCTGGATAGGCCCTGATGCAAGCTGAAATTTCCAGTGAGTTGTGCCTATTTCATACCCAGATCTTTCTACAGCTTCTGTGTTTGTTTCGGTTTTCTGGACTCTATCGACAGACTTTATATTTTTAAAAGAATTTTTTATGGAACTTTTTGTTTTCTGCTGGCAAAGGCTAGTTGGTTCCACATGGAGTCAAATCCCCCAAAGATTCTTGTTTACTAGGCAGAAAGCTTCAGAAACCCGAGAAAACATGCTATTTCTCTTTGTAAACATGACATTGTATCCACTTGCTGAAGAGAAACATTGTGCTTTTCTCCAAAACCACTTTGACGGTGATATTTTTGGTTAAATTTCACCCAATTTCCACAACACTTTTTCGGGATATGCTTGGAGGAAAGCAGAAATATCCGGTGTGTTGTGGCTATCTCAATCCCAGATCTTGCTACAGCCTCTGTGTTTCTGCTTTCTGGGCGGTATCTAGGCACTTAACACTTTTGAATGCATTTTAGCATGTAACTTTTGTTTTCTGCTGGCAAACGCTAAGTGGTTCCACATGGAGTCAAATCCTCCACACATTCGAGTTTTCTAGGCAGAAAGCTTCAGAAACCTGAGAAAACATGTTATATCTGTTTGTAAACATGAGATTGGAACCACTTGCCGAAGATAAACATTGTGCTTTTCTCCAAAACAACTTTGACTATGATGTTTTGGTTAAATTTCACCCGAATTCCACAACACTTTGTCCGGATATGCCTGCATGAAAGCAGAAATATCCGGTGTGTTGTGGCTATCTCAATCCCAGATCTTGCTACAGCCTCTGTGTTTGTTTCTGTTTTCTGGACTTTATCTATAGAGTTTATCCTTTTCAATGCATTTTAGCAAGTAACGTTTTGTTTTCTGCTGGCAAACACTAATTGGTTCCACATGGAGTCAAATCCTCCACACATTCGAGTTTTCTAGGCAGAAAGCTTCAGAAACCCGAGAAAACATGCTGTTTCTGTTTGTGAACATGACATTGGACCACTTGCTAAACAGAAAGATTGTGCTTCTCTCCAAAACCACTTTGACGGTGAATTTTTGGTTAAATTTCACCCGAATTCCACAACACTTTGTCCGGATATGCCTGCATGAAAGCAGAAATATCCGGTGTGTTGTGGCTATCTCAATCCCAGATCTTGCTACAGCCTCTGTGTTTGTTTCTGTTTTCTGGACTTTATCTATGGACTTTATCCTTTTGAATTCATTTTAGCATGTACCTTTTTGTTTTCTGCTGGCAAATTACAATTGGCTCCACATGGAGTCAAATCCTAAACACATTTGAGTTTTCTAGGCAGAACGCTTCAGAAACCCGAGAAAACATGCTCTTTCTGTTTGTAAACATGACATTGGATCCACTGGCCGAACAGAAAACTTGTGCTTTTCTCCAAAACCGCTTTGACAGTGATTTTTTGGTCAAATTTCACCCGAGTTCCACCACACTTTGTCCGGATATGCCTGGATGAAATTAGAAAAATCCAGTGTGTTGTGGCTATCTCAATCCCAGATCTTGCTACAGCTTCTGTGTTTGTTTCTGTTTTCTGGACTTTATCTACGGATTTTATCCTATTGAATGTATTCCTCCACACATTTGAGATTTTTAGGCAGAAAGCTTCAGAAACCTGAGAAAACATGCTATTTCTCTTAGTAAATATGACATTGGATTCACTGACCGAAAAGACAGATTGTGCTTTTCTCCAAAACCACTTTGATGGTGGTTTTTTTGGTTAAATGTCACCCAAAGTCCACAACACTTTGTCCGGATATGCCTGGAAGAAAGCAGAAATATGCGGTGTGTTGTGGCTATCTCAATCCCAGATCTTGCAACGGCCTCTGTGTTTGTTTGTGTTTTCTGGACATTATCTAGGGGCTTGACGTTTTTGAATGCATTTTAGCATGTAGCTTTTTGTTTTCTGCCAGCAAACGCTAAGTGGTTACACATGGAGTGAAATCCTCCACACATTCGAGTTTTCTAGGCAGAAAGCTCCAGATACCCAAGAAAACATGCTATTTCTGTTTGTAAACACGACATTGGATCCACCTATCGGTGAGAAACATTGTGCATTTCTCCAAAACCACTTTGACGGTGATTTTTTGGTTAAATTTCACCTGAATTCCACAACACTTAGTCTGGATAGGCCCTGATGCAAGCTGAAATTTCCAGTGAGTTGTGCCTATTTCATACCCAGATCTTTCTACAGCTTCTGTGTTTGTTTCTGTTTTCTGGACTCTATCGACAGACTTTATATTTTTAAAAGAATTTTTTATGGAACTTTTTGTTTTCTGCTGGCAAAGGCTAGTTGGTTCCACATGGAGTCAAATCCTCCAAACATTCTTGTTTACTAGGCAGAAAGCTTCAGAAACCAGAGAAAACATGCTATTTCTCTTTGTAAACATGACATTGTATCCACTTGCTGAAGAGAAACATTGTGCTTTTCTCCAAAACCACTTTGACGGTGATATTTTTGGTTAAATTTCACCCAATTTCCACAACACTTTTTCGGGATATGCTTGGAGGAAAGCAGAAATATCCGGTGTGTTGTGGCTATCTCAATCCCAGATCTTGCTACAGCCTCTGTGTTTCTGCTTTCTGGGCGGTATCTATGCACTTAACACTTTTGAATGCATTTTAGCATGTAACTTTTGTTTTCTGCTGGCAAACGCTAAGTGGTTCCACATGGAGTCAAATCCTCCACACGTTCGAGTTTTCTAGGCAGAAAGCTTCAGAAACCTGAGAAAACATGTTATATCTGTTTGTAAACATGAGATTGGAACCACTTGCCGAAGATAAACATTGTGCTTTTCTCCAAAACAACTTTGACTGTGATGTTTTGGTTAAATTTCACCCGAATTCCACAACACTCAGTCCGGATATGCCTGCATGAAAGCAGAAATATCCGGTGTGTTGTGGCTATCTCAATGCCAGATCTTGCTACAGCCTCTGTGTTTGTTTCTGTTTTCTGGACTTTATCTATAGAGTTTATCCTTTTCAATGCATTTTAGCAAGGAACGTTTTGTTTTCTGCTGGCAAACACTAATTGGTTCCACATGGAGTCAAATCCTCCACACATTCGAGTTTTCTAGGCAGAAAGCTTCAGCAACCCGAGAAAACATGCTGTTTCTGTTTGTAAACATGACATTGGATCCACTTGCTAAACAGAAAGATTGTGCTTCTCTCCAAAACCACTTTGACGGTGAATTTTTGGTTAAATTTCACCCGAATTCCACAACACTTTGTCCGGAATGCCTGCATGAAAGCAGAAATATCCGGTGTGTTGTGGCTACCTCAATCCCAGATCTTGCTACGGCTTCTGTGTTTGTTTCTGTTTTCTGGACATGATACAGGGACATGATGGTTTTGAAAGCATTTTAGCATGTAACTTTTTATTTTCTGCCTGCAAACGCTAATTGGTTCCACTGTTACAGTCGAATTAGAGTTGAATTGCTCTTGCCACCCCAAAAACGCTCCAAGAGACCTTCTCTCATGTAATTAACAAAGGGTCAAGTTTATTGATGTTCCGACATGTCGGGTCCACCGTCCCAGTACAGGCGAGCGGCCTCGAATAGTCTTGGGTTGGGGTTTTTATACACGTTTAAACAAAGAAAATCAATCATTGCGTAGAGCAGACAGTGGTATAGAGTAAACAATTGACACAAGTTAAGTGATTTTACAATCAGTTGATTTATGAACACAGGGAGTATCAAAAAGCCTCCTATTGCCAAAAGGGAGGGCCACACAAGATTGCAGGAACTGCCTTGATGATACCTAGGAATGCAGCCGAATGGCGATAAGGGACACCTGGTGGAGTCAGGGGTCCAGGAGGCAGAGATATATGGTGACTTCTTCTATCTCACTTAGGTGAAACTGAGGTTACGCTCACATTGGGGTAATTTACTGACTAATGGCTATGCAGAGCAAGTCTAACAAGGTCAGGAAAGTTCACCAGAGGAGGTTGGGGGGGGGAGCAGCTTTTAACTTTTTAACCCTTCACCACATGGAGACAATTTCTCCACATTCGAGTTTTCTACGCAGAAATCTTCAGAAACCCTAGAAAACATGCTGTTTCTGTTTGTAAGCATGACATTGGATCCAGTGGCCAAATCAGAAAGATTGTGCTTTTCTCCAAAACCACTGTGATGGTGATTTTTTGGTTAAATTTCACCCGAGTTCCACAACAATTTGTCCGGAATGCCTGCATGAAGCAGAAATATCCGGTGTGTTGTGGCTATCTCAATCCCAGATCTTGCTACAGCCTCTGTGTTTGTTTCTGTTTTCTGGACTTTATCTATGGACTTTATCCTTTTGAATTCATTTTAGCATGTACCTTTTTGTTTTCTGATGGCAAATGACAATTGGCTCCACATGGAGTCAAATCCTAAACACATTTGAGTTTTCTAGGCAGAACGCTTCAGAAACCCGAGAAAACATGCTCTTTCTGTTTGTAAACATGACATTGGATCCACTGGCCGAACAGAAAACTTGTGCTTTTCTCCAAAACCGCTTTGACAGTGATTTTTTGGTCAAATTTCACCCGAGTTCCACCACACTTTGTCCGGATATGCCTGGATGAAATTAGAAAAATCCAGTGTGTTGTGGCTATCTCAATCCCAGATCTTGCTACAGCTTCTGTGTTTGTTTCTGTTTTCTGGACTTTATCTACGGATTTTATCCTATTGAATGTATTCCTCCACACATTTGAGATTTTTAGGCAGAAAGCTTCAGAAACCTGAGAAAACATGCTATTTCTCTTAGTAAATATGACATTGGATTCACTGACCGAAAAGACAGATTGTGCTTTTCTGCAAAACCACTTGGATGGTGGTTTTTTTGGTTAAATGTCACCCAAAGTCCACAACACTTTGTCCGGATATGCCTGGAAGAAAGCAGAAATATGCGGTGTGTTGTGGCTATCTCAATCCCAGATCTTGCAACGGCCTCTGTGTTTGTTTGTGTTTTCTGGACATTATCTAGGGGCTTGACGTTTTTGAATGCATTTTAGCATGTAGCTTTTTGTTTTCTGCCAGCAAACGCTAAGTGGTTACACATGGAGTGAAATCCTCCACACATTCGAGTTTTCTAGGCAGAAAGCTCCAGATACCCAAGAAAACATGCTATTTCTGTTTGTAAACACGACATTGGATCCACCTATCGGTGAGAAACATTGTGCATTTCTCCAAAACCACTTTGACGGTGATTTTTTGGTTAAATTTCACCTGAATTCCACAACACTTAGTCTGGATAGGCCCTGATGCAAGCTGAAATTTCCAGTGAGTTGTGCCTATTTCATACCCAGATCTTTCTACAGCTTCTGTGTTTGTTTCTGTTTTCTGGACTCTATCGACAGACTTTATATTTTTAAAAGAATTATTTATGGAACTTTTTGTTTTCTGCTGGCAAAGGCTAGTTGGTTCCACATGGAGTCAAATCCTCCAAACATTCTTGTTTACTAGGCAGAAAGCTTCAGAAACCAGAGAAAACATGCTATTTCTCTTTGTAAACATGACATTGTATCCACTTGCTGAAGAGAAACATTGTGCTTTTCTCCAAAACCACTTTGACGGTGATATTTTTGGTTAAATTTCACCCAATTTCCACAACACTTTTTCGGGATATGCTTGGAGGAAAGCAGAAATATCCAGTGTGCTGTGGCTATCTCAATCCCAGATCTTGCTACAGCCTCTGTGTTTCTGCTTTCTGGGCGGCATCTATGCACTTAACACTTTTGAATGCATTTTAGCATGTAACTTTTGTTTTCTGCTGGCAAACGCTAAGTGGTTCCACATGGAGACAATTTCTCCACACATTCGAGTTTTCTAGGCAGAAATCTTCAGAAACCCTAGAAAACATGCTATTTCTGTTTGTAAGCATGACATTGGATCCAGTGGCCAAATCAGAAAGATTGTGCTTTTCTCCAAAACCACTGTGATGGTGATTTTTTGGTTAAATTTCACCCGAATTCCACAACAGTTTGTCCGGAATGCCTGCATGAAGCAGAAATATCCGGTGTGTTGTGGCTATCTCAATCCCAGATCTTGCTACAGCCTCTGTGTTTGTTTCTGTTTTCTGGACTTTATCTATGGACTTTATCCTTTTGAATTCATTTTAGCATGTACCTTTTTGTTTTCTGCTGGCAAATGACAATTGGCTCCACATGGAGTCAAATCCTAAACACATTTGAGTTTTCTAGGCAGAACGCTTCAGAAACCCGAGAACACATGCTCTTTCTGTTTGTAAACATGACATTGGATCCACTGGCCGAACAGAAAACTTGTGCTTTTCTCCAAAACCGCTTTGACAGTGATTTTTTGGTCAAATTTCACCCGAGTTCCCCCACACTTTGTCCGGATATGCCTGGATGAAATTAGAAATATCCGGTGTGTTGTGGCTATCTCAATCCCAGATCTTGCTACAGCTTCTGTGTTTGTTTCTGTTTTCTGGACTTTATCTACGGATTTTATCCTATTGAATGCATTCCTCCACACATTTGAGATTTTTAGGCAGAAAGCTTCAGAAACCTGAGAAAACATGCTATTTCTCTTAGTAAATATGACATTGGATTCACTGACCGAAAAGACAGATTGTGCTTTTCTGCAAAACCACTTTGATGGTGTTTTTTTTGGTTAAATGTCACCCAAAGTCCACAACACTTTGTCCGGATATGCCTGGAAGAAAGCAGAAATATGCGGTGTGTTGTGGCTATCTCAATCCCAGATCTTGCAACGGCCTCTGTGTTTGTTTGTGTTTTCTGGACATTATCTAGGGGCTTGACGTTTTTGAATGCATTTTAGCATGTAGCTTTTTGTTTTCTGCCAGCAAACGCTAAGTGGTTACACATGGAGTGAAATCCTCCACACATTCGAGTTTTCTAGGCAGAAAGCTCCAGATACCCAAGAAAACATGCTATTTCTGTTTGTAAACACGACATTGGATCCACCTATCGGTGAGAAACATTGTGCATTTCTCCAAAACCACTTTGACGGTGATTTTTTGGTTAAATTTCACCTGAATTCCACAACACTTAGTCTGGATAGGCCCTGATGCAAGCTGAAATTTCCAGTGAGTTGTGCCTATTTCATACCCAGATCTTTCTACAGCTTCTGTGTTTGTTTCTGTTTTCTGGACTCTATCGACAGACTTTATATTTTTAAAAGAATTTTTTATGGAACTTTTTGTTTTCTGCTGGCAAAGGCTAGTTGGTTCCACATGGAGTCAAATCCTCCAAACATTCTTGTTTACTAGGCAGAAAGCTTCAGAAACCAGAGAAAACATACTATTTCTCTTTGTAAACATGACATTGTATCCACTTGCTGAAGAGAAACATTGTGCTTTTCTCCAAAACCACTTTGACGGTGATATTTTTGGTTAAATTTCACCCAATTTCCACAACACTTTTTCGGGATATGCTTGGAGGAAAGCAGAAATATCCGGTGTGTTGTGGCTATCTCAATCCCAGATCTTGCTACAGCCTCTGTGTTTCTGCTTTCTGGGCGGTATCTATGCACTTAACACTTTTGAATGCATTTTAGCATGTAACTTTTGTTTTCTGCTGGCAAACGCTAAGTGGTTCCACATGGAGTCAAATCCTCCACACGTTCGAGTTTTCTAGGCAGAAAGCTTCAGAAACCTGAGAAAACATGCTATATCTGTTTGTAAACATGAGATTGGAACCACTTGCCGAAGATAAACATTGTGCTTTTCTCCAAAACAACTTTGACTGTGATGTTTTGGTTAAATTTCACCCGAATTCCACAACACTCTGTCCGGATATGCCTGCATGAAAGCAGAAATATCCGGTGTGTTGTGGCTATCTCAATCCCAGATCTTGCTACAGCCTCTGTGTTTGTTTCTGTTTTCTGGACTTTATCTATAGAGTTTATCCTTTTCAATGCATTTTAGCAAGTAACGTTTTGTTTTCTGCTGGCAAACACTAATTGGTTCCACATGGAGTCAAATCCTCCACACATTCGAGTTTTCTAGGCAGAAAGCTTCAGAAACCCGAGAAAACATGCTGTTTCTGTTTGTAAACATGACATTGGATCCACTTGCTAAACAGAAAGATTGTGCTTCTCTCCAAAACCACTTTGACGGTGAATTTTTGGTTAAATTTCACCCGAATTCCACAACACTTTGTCCGGAATGCCTGCATGAAAGCAGAAATATCCGGTGTGTTGTGGCTACCTCAATCCCAGATCTTGCTACGGCTTCTGTGTTTGTTTCTGTTTTCTGGACATGATATAGGGACATGATGGTTTTGAAAGCATTTTAGCATGTAACTTTTTATTTTCTGCCTGCAAACGCTAATTGGTTCCACATGGAGAAATTTCTCCACACATTCGAGTTTTCTACGCAGAAATCTTCAGAAACCCTAGAAAACATGCTATTTCTGTTTGTAAGCATGACATTGGATCCAGTGGCCAAATCAGAAAGATTGTGCTTTTCTCCAAAACCACTGTGATGGTGATTTTTTGGTTAAATTTCACCCGAATTCCACAACACTTTGTCCGGAATGCCTGCATGAAGCAGAAATATCCGGTGTGTTGTGGCTATCTCAATCCCAGATCTTGCTACAGCCTCTGTGTTTGTTTCTGTTTTCTGGACTTTATCTATGGACTTTATCCTTTTGAATTCATTTTAGCATGTACCTTTTTGTTTTCTGCTGGCAAATGACAATTGGCTCCACATGGAGTCAAATCCTAAACACATTTGAGTTTTCTAGGCAGAACGCTTCAGAAACCCGAGAAAACATGCTCTTTCTGTTTGTAAACATGACATTGGATCCAGTGGCCGAACAGAAAACTTGTGCTTTTCTCCAAAACCGCTTTGACAGTGATTTTTTGGTCAAATTTCACCCGAGTTCCACCACACTTTGTCCGGATATGCCTGGATGAAATTAGAAAAATCCAGTGTGTTGTGGCTATCTCAATCCCAGATCTTGCTACAGCTTCTGTGTTTGTTTCTGTTTTCTGGACTTTATCTACGGATTTTATCCTATTGAATGTATTCCTCCACACATTTGAGATTTTTAGGCAGAAAGCTTCAGAAACCTGAGAAAACATGCTATTTCTCTTAGTAAATATGACATTGGATTCACTGACCGAAAAGACAGATTGTGCTTTTCTCCAAAACCACTTTGATGGTGGTTTTTTTGGTTAAATGTCACCCAAAGTCCACAACACTTTGTCCGGATATGCCTGGAAGAAAGCAGAAATATGCGGTGTGTTGTGGCTATCTCAATCCCAGATCTTGCAACGGCCTCTGTGTTTGTTTGTGTTTTCTGGACATTATCTAGGGGCTTGACGTTTTTGAATGCATTTTAGCATGTAGCTTTTTGTTTTCTGCCAGCAAACGCTAAGTGGTTACACATGGAGTGAAATCCTCCACACATTCGAGTTTTCTAGGCAGAAAGCTCCAGATACCCAAGAAAACATGCTATTTCTGTTTGTAAACACGACATTGGATCCACCTATCGGTGAGAAACATTGTGCATTTCTCCAAAACCACTTTGACGGTGATTTTTTGGTTAAATTTCACCTGAATTCCACAACACTTAGTCTGGATAGGCCCTGATGAAAGCTGAAATTTCCAGTGAGTTGTGCCTATTTCATACCCAGATCTTTCTACAGCTTCTGTGTTTGTTTCTGTTTTCTGGACTCTATCGACAGACTTTATATTTTTAAAAGAATTTTTTATGGAACTTTTTGTTTTCTGCTGGCAAAGGCTAGTTGGTTCCACATGGAGTCAAATCCCCCAAACATTCTTGTTTACTAGGCAGAAAGCTTCAGAAACCAGAGAAAACATACTATTTCTCTTTGTAAACATGACATTGTATCCACTTGCTGAAGAGAAACATTGTGCTTTTCTCCAAAACCACTTTGACGGTGATATTTTTGGTTAAATTTCACCCAATTTCCACAACACTTTTTCGGGATATGCTTGGAGGAAAGCAGAAATATCCAGTGTGCTGTGGCTATCTCAATCCCAGATCTTGCTACAGCCTCTGTGTTTCTGCTTTCTGGGCGGCATCTATGCACTTAACACTTTTGAATGCATTTTAGCATGTAACTTTTGTTTTCTGCTGGCAAACGCTAAGTGGTTCCACATGGAGACAATTTCTCCACACATTCGAGTTTTCTACGCAGAAATCTTCAGAAACCCTAGAAAACATGCTGTTTCTGTTTGTAAACATGACATTGGATCCACTTGCTAAACAGAAAGATTGTGCTTCTCTCCAAAACCACTTTGACGGTGAATTTTTGGTTAAATTTCACCCGAATTCCACAACACTTTGTCCGGAATGCCTGCATGAAAGCAGAAATATCCGGTGTGTTGTGGCTACCTCAATCCCAGATCTTGCTACGGCTTCTGTGTTTGTTTCTGTTTTCTGGACATGATATAGGGACATGATGGTTTTGAAAGCATTTTAGCATGTAACTTTTTATTTTCTGCCTGCAAACGCTAATTGGTTCCACATGGAGAAATTTCTCCACACATTCGAGTTTTCTACGCAGAAATCTTCAGAAACCCTAGAAAACATGCTATTTCTGTTTGTAAGCATGACATTGGATCCAGTGGCCAAATCAGAAAGATTGTGCTTTTCTCCAAAACCACTGTGATGGTGATTTTTTGGTTAAATTTCACCCGAGTTCCACAACAATTTGTCCGGAATGCCTGCATGAAGCAGAAATATCCGGTGTGTTGTGGCTATCTCAATCCCAGATCTTGCTACAGCCTCTGTGTTTGTTTCTGTTTTCTGGACTTTATCTATGGACTTTATCCTTTTGAATTCATTTTAGCATGTACCTTTTTGTTTTCTGCTGGCAAATGACAATTGGCTCCACATGGAGTCAAATCCTAAACACATTTGAGTTTTCTAGGCAGAACGCTTCAGAAACCCGAGAAAACATGCTCTTTCTGTTTGTAAACATGACATTGGATCCAGTGGCCGAACAGAAAACTTGTGCTTTTCTCCAAAACCGCTTTGACAGTGATTTTTTGGTCAAATTTCACCCGAGTTCCACCACACTTTGTCCGGATATGCCTGGATGAAATTAGAAAAATCCAGTGTGTTGTGGCTATCTCAATCCCAGATCTTGCTACAGCTTCTGTGTTTGTTTCTGTTTTCTGGACTTTATCTACGGATTTTATCCTATTGAATGTATTCCTCCACACATTTGAGATTTTTAGGCAGAAAGCTTCAGAAACCTGAGAAAACATGCTATTTCTCTTAGTAAATATGACATTGGATTCACTGACCGAAAAGACAGATTGTGCTTTTCTCCAAAACCACTTTGATGGTGGTTTTTTTGGTTAAATGTCACCCAAAGTCCACAACACTTTGTCCGGATATGCCTGGAAGAAAGCAGAAATATCCGGTGTGTTGTGGCTATCTCAATCCCAGATCTTGCAACGGCCTCTGTGTTTGTTTGTGTTTTCTGGACATTATCTAGGGGCTTGACGTTTTTGAATGCATTTTAGCATGTAGCTTTTTGTTTTCTGCCAGCAAACGCTAAGTGGTTACACATGGAGTGAAATCCTCCACACATTCGAGTTTTCTAGGCAGAAAGCTCCAGATACCCAAGAAAACATGCTATTTCTGTTTGTAAACACGACATTGGATCCACCTATCGGTGAGAAACATTGTGCATTTCTCCAAAACCACTTTGACGGTGATTTTTTGGTTAAATTTCACCTGAATTCCACAACACTTAGTCTGGATAGGCCCTGATGAAAGCTGAAATTTCCAGTGAGTTGTGCCTATTTCATACCCAGATCTTTCTACAGCTTCTGTGTTTGTTTCTGTTTTCTGGACTCTATCGACAGACTTTATATTTTTAAAAGAATTTTTTATGGAACTTTTTGTTTTCTGCTGGCAAAGGCTAGTTGGTTCCACATGGAGTCAAATCCCCCAAACATTCTTGTTTACTAGGCAGAAAGCTTCAGAAACCAGAGAAAACATACTATTTCTCTTTGTAAACATGACATTGTATCCACTTGCTGAAGAGAAACATTGTGCTTTTCTCCAAAACCACTTTGACGGTGATATTTTTGGTTAAATTTCACCCAATTTCCACAACACTTTTTCGGGATATGCTTGGAGGAAAGCAGAAATATCCAGTGTGCTGTGGCTATCTCAATCCCAGATCTTGCTACAGCCTCTGTGTTTCTGCTTTCTGGGCGGCATCTATGCACTTAACACTTTTGAATGCATTTTAGCATGTAACTTTTGTTTTCTGCTGGCAAACGCTAAGTGGTTCCACATGGAGACAATTTCTCCACACATTCGAGTTTTCTACGCAGAAATCTTCAGAAACCCTAGAAAACATGCTATTTCTGTTTGTAAGCATGACATTGGATCCAGTGGCCAAATCAGAAAGATTGTGCTTTTCTCCAAAACCACTGTGATGGTGATTTTTTGGTTAAATTTCACCCGAATTCCACAACACTTTGTCCGGAATGCCTGCATGAAGCAGAAATATCCGGTGTGTTGTGGCTATCTCAATCCCAGATCTTGCTACAGCCTCTGTGTTTGTTTCTGTTTTCTGGACTTTATCTATGGACTTTATCCTTTTGAATTCATTTTAGCATGTACCTTTTTGTTTTCTGCTGGCAAATGACAATTGGCTCCACATGGAGTCAAATCCTAAACACATTTGAGTTTTCTAGGCAGAACGCTTCAGAAACCCGAGAACACATGCTCTTTCTGTTTGTAAACATGACATTGGATCCACTGGCCGAACAGAAAACTTGTGCTTTTCTCCAAAACCGCTTTGACAGTGATTTTTTGGTCAAATTTCACCCGAGTTCCCCCACACTTTGTCCGGATATGCCTGGATGAAATTAGAAATATCCGGTGTGTTGTGGCTATCTCAATCCCAGATCTTGCTACAGCTTCTGTGTTTGTTTCTGTTTTCTGGACTTTATCTACGGATTTTATCCTATTGAATGCATTCCTCCACACATTTGAGATTTTTAGGCAGAAAGCTTCAGAAACCTGAGAAAACATGCTATTTCTCTTAGTAAATATGACATTGGATTCACTGACCGAAAAGACAGATTGTGCTTTTCTGCAAAACCACTTTGATGGTGTTTTTTTTGGTTAAATGTCACCCAAAGTCCACAACACTTTGTCCGGATATGCCTGGAAGAAAGCAGAAATATGCGGTGTGTTGTGGCTATCTCAATCCCAGATCTTGCAACGGCCTCTGTGTTTGTTTGTGTTTTCTGGACATTATCTAGGGGCTTGACGTTTTTGAATGCATTTTAGCATGTAGCTTTTTGTTTTCTGCCAGCAAACGCTAAGTGGTTACACATGGAGTGAAATCCTCCACACATTCGAGTTTTCTAGGCAGAAAGCTCCAGATACCCAAGAAAACATGCTATTTCTGTTTGTAAACACGACATTGGATCCACCTATCGGTGAGAAACATTGTGCATTTCTCCAAAACCACTTTGACGGTGATTTTTTGGTTAAATTTCACCTGAATTCCACAACACTTAGTCTGGATAGGCCCTGATGCAAGCTGAAATTTCCAGTGAGTTGTGCCTATTTCATACCCAGATCTTTCTACAGCTTCTGTGTTTGTTTCTGTTTTCTGGACTCTATCGACAGACTTTATATTTTTAAAAGAATTTTTTATGGAACTTTTTGTTTTCTGCTGGCAAAGGCTAGTTGGTTCCACATGGAGTCAAATCCTCCAAACATTCTTGTTTACTAGGCAGAAAGCTTCAGAAACCAGAGAAAACATACTATTTCTCTTTGTAAACATGACATTGTATCCACTTGCTGAAGAGAAACATTGTGCTTTTCTCCAAAACCACTTTGACGGTGATATTTTTGGTTAAATTTCACCCAATTTCCACAACACTTTTTCGGGATATGCTTGGAGGAAAGCAGAAATATCCGGTGTGTTGTGGCTATCTCAATCCCAGATCTTGCTACAGCCTCTGTGTTTCTGCTTTCTGGGCGGTATCTATGCACTTAACACTTTTGAATGCATTTTAGCATGTAACTTTTGTTTTCTGCTGGCAAACGCTAAGTGGTTCCACATGGAGTCAAATCCTCCACACGTTCGAGTTTTCTAGGCAGAAAGCTTCAGAAACCTGAGAAAACATGCTATATCTGTTTGTAAACATGAGATTGGAACCACTTGCCGAAGATAAACATTGTGCTTTTCTCCAAAACAACTTTGACTGTGATGTTTTGGTTAAATTTCACCCGAATTCCACAACACTTTGTCCGGATATGCCTGCATGAAAGCAGAAATATCCGGTGTGTTGTGGCTATCTCAATCCCAGATCTTGCTACAGCCTCTGTGTTTGTTTCTGTTTTCTGGACTTTATCTATAGAGTTTATCCTTTTCAATGCATTTTAGCAAGTAACGTTTTGTTTTCTGCTGGCAAACACTAATTGGTTCCACATGGAGTCAAATCCTCCACACATTCGAGTTTTCTAGGCAGAAAGCTTCAGCAACCCGAGAAAACATGCTGTTTCTGTTTGTAAACATGACATTGGATCCACTTGCTAAACAGAAAGATTGTGCTTCTCTCCAAAACCACTTTGACTGTGATGTTTTGGTTAAATTTCACCCGAATTCCACAACACTTTGTCCGGAATGCCTGCATGAAAGCAGAAATATCCGGTGTGTTGTGGCTACCTCAATCCCAGATCTTGCTACGGCTTCTGTGTCTGTTTCTGTTTTCTGGACATGATATAGGGACATGATGGTTTTGAAAGCATTTTAGCATGTAAGTTTTTATTTTCTGCCTGCAAACGCTAATTGGTTCCACATGGAGACAATTTCTCCACACATTCGAGTTTTCTACGCAGAAATCTTCAGAAACCCTAGAAAACATGCTATTTCTGTTTGTAAGCATGACATTGGATCCAGTGGCCAAATCAGAAAGATTGTGCTTTTCTCCAAAACCACTGTGATGGTGATTTTTTGGTTAAATTTCACCCGAGTTCCACAACACTTTGTCCGGAATGCCTGCATGAAGCAGAAATATCCGGTGTGTTGTGGCTATCTCAATCCCAGATCTTGCTACAGCCTCTGTGTTTGTTTCTGTTTTCTGGACTTTATCTATGGACTTTATCCTTTTGAATTCATTTTAGCATGTACCTTTTTGTTTTCTGCTGGCAAATGACAATTGGCTCCACATGGAGTCAAATCCTAAACACATTTGAGTTTTCTAGGCAGAACGCTTCAGAAACCCGAGAACACATGCTCTTTCTGTTTGTAAACATGACATTGGATCCACTTGCCGAACAGAAAACTTGTGCTTTTCTCCAAAACCGCTTTGACAGTGATTTTTTGGTCAAATTTCACCCGAGTTCCACCACACTTTGTCCGGATATGCCTGGATGAAATTAGAAATATCCGGTGTGTTTTGGCTATCTCAATCCCAGATCTTGCTACAGCTTCTGTGTTTGTTTCTGTTTTCTGGACTTTATCTACGGATTTTATCCTATTGAATGCATTCCTCCACACATTTGAGATTTTTAGGCAGAAAGCTTCAGAAACCTGAGAAAACATGCTATTTCTCTTAGTAAATATGACATTGGATTCACTGACGGAAAAGACAGATTGTGCTTTTCTCCAAAACCACTTTGATGGTGGTTTTTTTGTTTAAATGTCACCCAAAGTCCACAACACTTTGTCCGGATATGCCTGGAAGAAAGCAGAAATATGCGGTGTGTTGTGGCTATCTCAATCCCAGATCTTGCAACGGCCTCTGTGTTTGTTTGTGTTTTCTGGACATTATCTAGGGGCTTGACGTTTTTGAATGCATTTTAGCATGTAGCTTTTTGTTTTCTGCCAGCAAACGCTAAGTGGTTACACATGGAGTGAAATCCTCCACACATTCGAGTTTTCTAGGCAGAAAGTTTCAGATACCCAAGAAAACATGCTATTTCTGTTTGTAAACACGACATTGGATCCACCTATCGGTGAGAAACATTGTGCATTTCTCCAAAACCACTTTGACGGTGATTTTTTGGTTAAATTTCACCTGAATTCCACAACACTTAGTCTGGAGAGGCTCTGATGCAAGCTGAAATTTCCAGTGAGTTGTGGCTATTTCATACCCACATCTTTCTACAGCTTCTGTGTTTGTTTCTGTTTTCTGGACATGATATAGGGACATGATGGTTTTGAAAGCATTTTAGCATGTAACTTTTTATTTTCTGCCTGCAAACGCTAATTGGTTCCACATGGAGACAATTTCTCCACACATTCGAGTTTTCTACGCAGAAATCTTCAGAAACCCTAGAAAACATGCTATTACTGTTTGTAAGCATGACATTGGATCCAGTGGCCAAATCAGAAAGATTGTGCTTTTCTCCAAAACCACTGTGATGGTGATTTTTTGGCTAAATTTCACCCGAATTCCACAACACTTTGTCCGGAATGCCTGCATGAAGCAGAAATATCCGGTGTGTTGTGGCTATCTCAATCCCAGATCTTGCTACAGCCTCTGTGTTTGTTTCTGTTTTCTGGACTTTATCTATGGTCTTTATCCTTTTGAATTCATTTTAGCATGTACCTTTTTGTTTTCCGCTGGCAAATGACAATTGGCTCCACATGGAGTCAAATCCTAAACACATTTGAGTTTTCTAGGCAGAACGCTTCAGAAACCCGAGAAAACATGCTATTTCTGTTTGTAAACACGACATTGGATCCACCTATCTGTGAGAAACATTGTGCATTACTCCAAAAACACTTTGATGGTGATTTTTTGGTTAAATTTCACCCGAGTTCCACAACAATTTGTCCGGAATGCCTGCATGAAGCAGAAATATCCGGTGTGTTGTGGCTATCTCAATCCCAGATCTTGCTACAGCCTCTGTGTTTGTTTCTGTTTTCTGGACTTTATCTATGGACTTTATCCTTTTGAATTCATTTTAGCATGTACCTTTTTGTTTTCTGCTGGCAAATGACAATTGGCTCCACATGGAGTCAAATCCTAAACACATTTGAGTTTTCTAGGCAGAACGCTTCAGAAACCCAAGAAAACATGCTCTTTCTGTTTGTAAGCATGACCTTGGATCCACTTGCCGAACAGAAAAATTGTGCTTTTCTCCAAAACCGCTTTGACAGTGATTTTTTGGTCAAATTTCACCCGAGTTCCACCACACTTTGTCCGGATATGCCTGGATGAAATTAGAAAAATCCAGTGTCTTGTGGCTATCTCAATCCCAGATCTTGCTACGGCTTCTGTGTCTGTTCCTGTTTTCTGGACATGATATAGGGACATGATGGTTTTGAAAGCATTTTAGCATGTAACTTTTTATTTTCTGCCTGCAAACGCTAATTGGTTCCACATGGAGACAATTTCTCCACACATTCGAGTTTTCTACGCAGAAATCTTCAGAAACCCTAGAAAACATGCTATTTCTGTTTGTAAGCATGACATTGGATCCAGTGGCCAAATCAGAAAGATTGTGCTTTTCTCCAAAACCACTGTGATGGTGATTTTTTGGCTAAATTTCACCCGAATTCCACAACACTTTGTCCGGAATGCCTGCATGAAGCAGAAATATCCGGTGTGTTGTGGCTATCTCAATCCCAGATCTTGCTACAGCCTCTGTGTTTGTTTCTGTTTTCTGGACTTTATCTATGGACTTTATCCTTTTGAATTCATTTTAGCATGTACCTTTTTGTTTTCTGCTGGCAAATGACAATTGGCTCCACATGGAGTCAAATCCTAAACACATTTGAGTTTTCTAGGCAGAACGCTTCAGAAACCCGAGAAAACATGCTCTTTCTGTTTGTAAACATGACATTGGATCCACTTGCCGAACAGAAAAATTGTGCTTTTCTCCAAAACCGCTTTGACAGTGATTTTTTGGTCAAATTTCACCCGAGTTCCACCACACTTTGTCCGGATATGCCTGGATGAAATTAGAAATATCCGGTGTGTTGTGGCTATCTCAATCCCAGATCTTGCTACAGCTTCTGTGTTTGTTTCTGTTTTCTGGACTTTATCTACGGATTTTATCCTATTGAATGTATTCCTCCACTCATTTGAGATTTTTAGGCAGAAAGCTTCAGAAACCTGAGAAAACATGCTATTTCTCTTAGTAAATATGACATTGGATTCACTGACCGAAAAGACAGATTGTGCTTTTCTCCAAAACCACTTTGATGGTGGTTTTTTTGGTTAAATGTCACCCAAAGTCCACAACACTTTGTCCGGATATGCCTGGAAGAAAGCAGAAATATGCGGTGTGTTGTGGCTATCTCAATCCCAGATCTTGCAACGGCCTCTGTGTTTGTTTGTGTTTTCTGGACATTATCTAGGGGCTTGACGTTTTTGAATGCATTTTAGCATGTAGCTTTTTGTTTTCTGCCAGCAAACGCTAAGTGGTTACACATGGAGTGAAATCCTCCACACATTCGAGTTTTCTAGGCAGAAAGCTTCAGATACCCAAGAAAACATGCTATTTCTGTTTGTAAACACGACATTGGATCCACCTATCAGTGAGAAACATTGTGCATTTCTCCAAAACCACTTTGACGGTGATTTTTTGGTTAAATTTCACCTGAATTCCACAACACTTAGTCTGGATAGGCCCTGATGAAAGCTGAAATTTCCCGTGAGTTGTGGCTATTTCATACCCAGATCTTGCTACGGCTTCTGTGTTTTTTTCTGTTTTCTGGACTCTATCGACAGACTTTATATTTTTAAAAGAATTTTTTATGGAACTTTTTGTTTTCTGCTGGCAAAGGCTAGTTGGTTCCACATGGAGTCAAATCCTCCAAACATTCTTGTTTACTAGGCAGAAAGCTTCAGAAACCCGAGAAAACATGCTATTTCTCTTTGTAAACATGACATTGTATCCACTTGCTGAAGAGAAACATTGTGCTTTTCTCCAAAACCACTTTGACGGTGATATTTTTGGTTAAATTTCACCCAATTTCCACAACACTTTTTTGGGATATGCTTGGAGGAAAGCAGAAATATCCGGTGTGTTGTGGCTATCTCAATCCCAGATCTTGCTACAGCCTCTGTGTTTCTGCTTTCTGGGCGGTATCTAGGTACTTAACACTTTTGAATGCATTTTAGCATGTATCTTTTTTTTTCTGCTGGCAAACGCTAAGTGGTTCCACATGGAGTCAAATCCTCCACACGTTCGCGTTTTCTAGGCAGAAAGCTTCAGAAACCCGAGAAAACATGCTATATCTGTTTGTAAACATGAGATTGGAACCACTTGCCGAAGATAAACATTGTGCTTTTCTCCAAAACAACTTTGACTGTGATGTTTTGGTTAAATTTCACCCGAATTCCACAACACTTTGTCCGGATATGCCTGCATGAAAGCAGAAATATCCGGTGTGTTGTGGCTATCTCAATCCCAGATCTTGCTACAGCCTCTGTGTTTGTTTCTGTTTTCTGGACTTTATCTATAGAGTTTATCCTTTTCAATGCATTTTAGCAAGTAACGTTTTGTTTTCTGCTGGCAAACACTAATTGGTTCCACATGGAGTCAAATCCTCCACACATTTGAGTTTTCTAGGCAGAAAGCTTCAGCAACCCGAGAAAACATGCTGTTTCTGTTTGTAAACATGACATTGGATCCACTTGCTAAACAGAAAGATTGTGCTTCTCTCCAAAACCACTTTGACGGTGAATTTTTGGTTAAATTTCACCCGAATTCCACAACACTTTGTCCGGAATGCCTGCATGAAAGCAGAAATATCCGGTGTGTTGTGGCTACCTCAATCCCAGATCTTGCTACGGCTTCTGTGTCTGTTCCTGTTTTCTGGACATGATATAGGGACATGATGGTTTTGAAAGCATTTTAGCATGTAACTTTTTATTTTCTGCCTGCAAACGCTAATTGGTTCCACATGGAGACAATTTCTCCACACATTCGAGTTTTCTACGCAGAAATCTTCAGAAACCCTAGAAAACATGCTATTTCTGTTTGTAAGCATGACATTGGATCCAGTGGCCAAATCAGAAAGATTGTGCTTTTCTCCAAAACCACTGTGATGGTGATTTTTTGGTTAAATTTCACCCGAGTTCCACAACACTTTGTCCGGAATGCCTGCATGAAGCAGAAATATCCGGTGTGTTGTGGCTATCTCAATCCCAGATCTTGCTACAGCCTCTGTGTTTGTTTCTGTTTTCTGGACTTTATCTATGGACTTTATCCTTTTGAATTCATTTTAGCATGTACCTTTTTGTTTTCTGCTGGCAAATGACAATTGGCTCCACATGGAGTCAAATCCTAAACACATTTGAGTTTTCTAGGCAGAACGCTTCAGAAACCCGAGAAAACATGCTGTTTCTGTTCGTAAGCATGACTTTGGATCCACTTGCCGAACAGAAAAATTGTGCTTTTCTCCAAAACCGCTTTGACAGTGATTTTTTGGTCAAATTTCACCCGAGTTCCACCACACTTTGTCCGGATATGCCTGGATGAAATTAGAAAAATCCAGTGTGTTGTGGCTATCTCAATCCCAGATCTTGCTACAGCTTCTGTGTTTGTTTCTGTTTTCTGGACTTTATCTACGGATTTTATCCTATTGAATGTATTCCTCCACACATTTGAGATTTTTAGGCAGAAAGCTTCAGAAACCTGAGAAAACATGCTATTTCTCTTAGTAAATATGACATTGGATTCACTGACCGAAAAGACAGATTGTGCTTTTCTCCAAAACCACTTTGATGGTGGTTTTTTTGGTTAAATGTCACCCAAAGTCCACAACACTTTGTCCGGATATGCCTGGAAGAAAGCAGAAATATGCGGTGTGTTGTGGCTATCTCAACCCCAGATCTTGCAACGGCCTCTGTGTTTGTTTGTGTTTTCTGGACATTATCTAGGGGCTTGACGTTTTTGAATGCATTTTAGCATGTAGCTTTTTGTTTTCTGCCAGCAAACACTAAGTGGTTACACATGGAGTGAAATCCTCCACACATTTGAGTTTTCTAGGCAGAAAGCTTCAGATACCCAAGAAAACATGCTATTTCTGTTTGTAAACACGACATTGGATCCACCTATCGGTGAGAAACATTGTGCATTTCTCCAAAACCACTTTGACGGTGATTTTTTGGTTAAATTTCACCTGAATTCCACAACACTTAGTCTGGAGAGGCCCTGATGAAAGCTGAAATTTCCAGTGAGTTGTGCCTATTTCATACCCAGATCTTTCTACAGCTTCTGTGTTTGTTTCTGTTTTCTGGACTCTATCAACAGACTTTATATTTTTAAAAGAATTTTTTATGGAACTTTTTGTTTTCTGCTGGCAAAGGCTAGTTGGTTCCACATGGAGTCAAATCCTCCAAACATTCTTGTTTACTAGGCAGAAAGCTTCAGAAACCCGAGAAAACATGCTATTTCTCTTTGTAAACATGACATTGTATCCACTTGCTGAAGAGAAACATTGTGCTTTTCTCCAAAACCACTTTGACGGTGATATTTTTGGTTAAATTTCACCCAATTTCCACAACACTTTTTTGGGATATGCTTGGAGGAAAGCAGAAATATCCGGTGTGTTGTGGCTATCTCAATCCCAGATCTTGCTACAGCCTCTGTGTTTCTGCTTTCTGGGCGGTATCTAGGCACTTAACACTTTTGAATGCATTTTAGCATGTAACTTTTCTTTTCTGCTGGCAAACACTAAGTGGTTCCACATGGAGTCAAATCCTCCACACGTTCGCGTTTTCTAGGCAGAAAGCTTCAGAAACCCGAGAAAACATGCTATATCTGTTTGTAAACATGAGATTGGAACCACTTGCCGAAGATAAACATTGTGCTTTTCTCCAAAACAACTTTGACTGTGATGTTTTGGATAAATTTCACCCGAATTCCACAACACATTGTCCGGATATGCCTGCATGAAAGCAGAAATATCCGGTGTGTTGTGGCTATCTCAATCCCAGATCTTACTACAGCCTCTGTGTTTGCTTCTGTTTTCTGGACTTTATCTATAGAGTTTATCCTTTTCAATGCATTTTAGCAAGTAACGTTTTGTTTTCTGCTGGCAAACACTTATTGGTTCCACATGGAGTCAAATCCTCCACACATTCGAGTTTTCTAGGCAGAAAGCTTCAGCAACCCGAGAAAACATGCTGTTTCTGTTTGTAAACATGACATTGGATCCACTTGCTAAACAGAAAGATTGTGCTTCTCTCCAAAACCACTTTGACGGTGAATTTTTGGTTAAATTTCACCCGAATTCCACAACACTTTGTCCGGAATGCCTGCATGAAAGCAGAAATATCCGGTGTGTTGTGGCTACCTCAATCCCAGATCTTGCTACGGCTTCTGTGTCTGTTCCTGTTTTCTGGACATGATATAGGGACATGATGGTTTTGAAAGCATTTTAGCATGTAACTTTTTATTTTCTGCCTGCAAACGCTAATTGGTTCCACATGGAGACAATTTCTCCACACATTCGAGTTTTCTACGCAGAAATCTTCAGAAACCCTAGAAAACATGCTATTTCTGTTTGTAAGCATGACATTGGATCCAGTGGCCAAATCAGAAAGATTGTGCTTTTCTCCAAAACCACTGTGATGGTGATTTTTTGGCTAAATTTCACCCGAATTCCACAACACTTTGTCCGGAATGCCTGCATGAAGCAGAAATATCCGGTGTGTTGTGGCTATCTCAATCCCAGATCTTGCTACAGTGTTTGTTTCTGTTTTCTGGACTTTATCTATGGACTTTATCCTTTTGAATTCATTTTAGCATGTACCTTTTTGTTTTCTGCTGGCAAATGACAATTGGCTCCACATGGAGTCAAATCCTCCACACATTCGAGTTTTCTAGGCAGAACGCTTCAGAAACCTGAGAAAACATGCTGTTTCTGTTTATAAGCATGACCTTGGATCCACTTGCCGAACCGAAAAATTGTGCTTTTCTCCAAAATTGCTTTGACAGTGATTTTTTGGTCAAATTTCACCCGAGTTCCACCACACTTTGTCCGGATATGCCTGGATGAAATTAGAAAAATCCAGTGTGTTGTGGCTATCTCAATCCCAGATCTTGCTACAGCTTCTGTGTTTGTTTCTGTTTTCTGGACTTTATCTACGGATTTTATCCTATTGAATGTATTCCTCCACACATTTGAGATTTTTAGGCAGAAAGCTTCAGAAACCTGAGAAAACATGCTATTTCTCTTAGTAAATATGACATTGGATTCACTGACCGAAAAGACAGATTGTGCTTTTCTCCAAAACCACTTTGATGGTGGTTTTTTTGGTTAAATGTCACCCAAAGTCCACAACACTTTGTCCGGATATGCCTGGAAGAAAGCAGAAATATGCGGTGTGTTGTGGCTATCTCAATCCCAGATCTTGCAACAGCCTCTGTGTTTGTTTGTGTTTTCTGGACATTATCTAGGGACTTGACGTTTTTGAATGCATTTTAGCATGTAGCTTTTTGTTTTCTGCCAGCAAACGCTAAGTGGTTACACATGGAGTGAAATCCTCCACACATTCGAGTTTTCTAGGCAGAAAGCTTCAGATACCCAAGAAAACATGCTATTTCTGTTTGTAAACACGACATTGGATCCACCTATCGGTGAGAAACATTGTGCATTTCTCCAAAACCACTTTGACGGTGATTTTTTGGTTAAATTTCACCTGAATTCCACAACACTTAGTCTGGAGAGGCTCTGATGCAAGCTGAAATTTCCAGTGAGTTGTGGCTATTTCATACCCACATCTTTCTACAGCTTCTGTGTTTGTTTCTGTTTTCTGGACTCTATCGACAGACTTTATATTTTTAAAAGAATTTTTTATGGAACTTTTTGTTTTCTGCTGGCAAAGGCTAGTTGGTTCCACATGGAGTCAAATCCTCCAAACATTCTTGTTTACTAGGCAGAAAGCTTCAGAAACCCGAGAAAACATGCTCTTTCTGTTTGTAAACATGACATTGGATCCACTTGCCGAACAGAAAAATTGTGCTTTTCTCCAAAACCGCTTTGACAGTGATTTTTTGGTCAAATTTCACCTGAGTTCCACCACACTTTGTCCGGATATGCCTGGATGAAATTAGAAAAATCCAGTGTGTTGTGGCTATCTCAATCCCAGATCTTGTTACAGCTTCTGTGTTTGTTTCTGTTTTCTGGACTTTATCTACGGATTTTATCCTATTGAATGTATTCCTCCACACATTTGAGATTTTTAGGCAGAAAGCTTCAGAAACCTGAGAAAACATGCTATTTCTGTTTGTAAGCATGACATTGGATCCAGTGGCCAAATCAGAAAGATTGTGCTTTTCTCCAAAACCACTGTGATGGTGATTTTTTGGTTAAATTTCACCCGAGTTCCACAACACTTTGTCTGGAATGCCTGCATGAAGCAGAAATATCCGGTGTGTTGTGGCTATCTCAATCCCAGATCTTGCTACAGCCTCTGTGTTTGTTTCTGTTTTCTGGATTTTATCTGTGGACTTTATCCTTTCGAATTCATTTTAGCATGTACCTTTTTGTTTTCTGCTGGCAAATGACAATTGGCTCCACATGGAGTCAAATCCTAAACACATTCGAGTTTTCTAGGCAGAACGCTTCAGAAACCCGAGAAAACATGCTCTTTCTGTTTGTAAGCATGACCTTGGATCCACTGGCCGAACAGAAAAATTGTGCTTTTCTCCAAAACCGCTTTGACAGTGATTTTTTGGTCAAATTTCACCCGAGTTCCACCACACTTTGTCTGGATATGCCTGGATGAAATTAGAAAAATCCAGTGTGTTGTGGCTATCTCAATCCCAGATCTTGCTACAGCTTCTGTGTTTGCTTCTGTTTTCTGGACTTTATCTATGGATTTTATCCTATTGAATGTATTCCTCCACACATTTGAGATTTTTAGGCAGAAAGCTTCAGAAACCTGAGAAAACATGCTATTTCTCTTAGTAAATATGACATTGGATTCACTGACCGAAAAGACAGATTGTGCTTTTCTCCAAAACCACTTTGATGGTGGTTTTTTTGGTTAAATGTCACCCAAAGTCCACAACACTTTGTCCGGATATGCCTGGAAGAAAGCAGAAATATCCGGTGTGTTGTGGCTATCTCAACCCCTGATCTTGCAACGGCCTCTGTGTTTGTTTGTGTTTTCTGGACATTATCTAGGGGCTTGACGTTTTTGAATGCATTTTAGCATGTAGCTTTTTGTTTTCTGCCAGCAAACGCTAAGTGGTTACACATGGAGTGAAATCCTCCACACATTCGAGTTTTCTAGGCAGAAAGCTTCAGATACCCAAGAAAACATGCTATTTCTGTTTGTAAACACGACATTGGATCCACCTATCGGTGAGAAACATTGTGCATTTCTCCAAAACCACTTTGACGGTGATTTTTTGGTTAAATTTCACCTGAATTCCACAACACTTAGTCTGGAGAGGCCCTGATGCAAGCTGAAATTTCCAGTGAGTTGTGGCTATTTCATACCCAGATCTTTCTACAGCTTCTGTGTTTGTTTCTGTTTTCTGGACTCTATCGACAGACTTTATAGTTTTAAAAGAATTTTTTATGGAACTTTTTGTTTTCTGCTGGCAAAGGCTAGTTGGTTCCACATGGAGTCAAATCCCCCAAACATTCTTGTTTACTAGGCAGAAAGCTTCAGAAACCAGAGAAAACATGCTATTTCTCTTTGTAAACATGACATTGTATCCACTTGCTGAAGAGAAACATTGTGCTTTTCTCCAAAACCACTTTGACGGTTATATTTTTGGTTAAATTTCACCCAATTTCCACAACACGTTTTCGGGATATGCTTGGAGGAAAGCAGAAATATCCGGTGTGTTGTGGCTATCTCAATCCCACATCTTGCTACAGCCTCTGTGTTTCTGCTTTCTGGGCGGTATCTATGCACTTAACACTTTTGAATGCATTTTAGCATGTAACTTTTGTTTTCTGCTGGCAAACGCTAAGTGGTTCTGTTAGAGTCGACTGCCCGAAAAACGTCACCAAGAGACATCTCTTATGCAAACAGCAAGGGGAAGCTTTATTGATTATCCAGCATGCTGGGGCTGCCCGATCATACATGAACAGAGCAGCCCCGAATAACCAAAGGTTAGGGTTTATAAAGGCAAAAACCACAAAACCGGGAAGGGGGGGAATACATGGTTGCTATGCACGGTTGTTATACACAGTTGCTAAAATCAAAAGAGAGTACATAAAATCAAAAGAGTATATGGTTACTGGGGTCAACATAACCTAAAACCTAAGTGAAATTAATATTTATCATAATCTTGACAATACCAGTTATAATATTACAATTAGCAATTAGGACTTGACATTAATGTAAGACACAGACAAATTACATCTTTATTATTAGCCCAGGTAACCCAAGTGCAACCTTTCTACTTTTAAGCTTGAGCAATCATGCTAGGGGGTTTTTGTGTGTTGCCAAGGGTGATGTAGTGCACTGCTATTGTCCGACTATTTGAGATTATAGTTTCAGACCAGAGTCTCACGGTGGGGGGGTGCTTTCCCAGAATGCAGTCTCAAGTGCTCCAAAATGGAGTCCCTACTGCCAAGGTGCTACTCTTATTTTTTTACAGCTGTACCAGGAAGGTTTAAACCTGTAAGCTTAAGCTTAACTTTTTACACCCGCACATATACAATTTTAACTCTTCATTCCCCACTCCTTGTTGTGAGGATCTCTAATCTTAGAGATTTGTTTTTGTATCTTTTAATGTGACATATTGTTGTCTTATGATTATGAGTTTAACATTTTTAACTTGTTTCCGCACGAAGGTGATGAGTCTATTTAACACACAAGGTCCTATGGTTACAATTAGGAGTAGAACAATTAAGGGTCCTGCTAGGGCTGACAGTAGAGTAGTAAGTCATGGGGACTGGCCGAACCATGACTCAAACCATTTTTGTTGAGTTTTCCTCTTTCGTTGCCATTTTTTTTTTAGTTGTTTTCTGAGTTTGGCCATGGAGTTTTTAACCACCTGGGTTCAGTCAGTATAAAAATAACATTTTTCCTTTAGGGCCGCACATAACACCCCCCACCCCACGAAAATGAGATCCAACCCCCGCCTGTTCTGTAATACTGAAATGCAGATACTGGGCTGCATCTGGGAGATTGTGGAAGATTTGTCAGGCAGAAGGATCTCCACCTGGCAGGTTATCAGGTAGAAGGGGGCAGGGCAGGATGCAAAGGCCGGGCTTCCAGTGAAACATTGTCAGGATGACTGAGATGCAGATGCATATGCTGGACACATTAGGCCTTTATGTCACACACACATAAGCTCATAACTGACTTTCTGCCTAATATTTTTTCCTCAAGAGGTAATACCCAAAATTCTTCTTTGGGATTATGGATGGAGTTCCGTCTTCTGTAACTTCTTCAAAGCTGGCATGTGGGCGTCGAGGGGGATTTGGGTATTTCCTCTTGCTACCTGTCTTATGGTGTGCAACAGTGGCCTTGGAAAGACTGTACTGCTTGGTCCAGAGGGCTGTTCAGGTAGTCCAGTGGAATGGGCTGGAAGCCTTGTCTGACGACCATTTGGAGTTAACAGCTTTTAGTCTGTTAGAGACAAAACAAATAAGGGCATTAAAAACACACGGTGTAAGGAGAAGCATCTATAGTTTCAGTACAGGAGTGGAGGGGACCACTTCCCCCTGGACTATTGGATAGACTTTTAAGGCCTGGCAGGGTGTGTGAGGCCCAGACCTATCCATGGGGTGCTGTTAAGAAAATTGTAAGAGATGCAAATCTCCTTTAAGGGAGGCACCCTGTTGACTCGCATTACATGGCTGGACTAGGAGAGTTAAATAAGAGGCTGATAGAAATAGGCAACTTACGTTTTACTGACCCTAAGCCATCCCCAGTAGCAGTGGCTGGAATTGGAAGCTGGGCAGAGGCTGGGCAGAGCCAAAGGCTTTTTAGCTCGGGGCCACAGGGTCTGTAGTTCTGAACCAGGAGTCCTTCGACACCCAGGGCAGTTCCGTGTCCAGTGGCTGTGCTCTTGGCAGGGCCGACAGAAGGCATTTGCTGTTACGACATCTGCTTGCCCAACGCCCTGGCTCCTTATATCAGCAACGGGTGCACAGGTTTGGGGTGCACTGGCCTTGCTGGGTCTCCTTGATGGCAGATCACCGTGTAAAGCAGCCATTGATTGGCCTGTTGCCCATCCCTACATTGCTCCTGCTGCTAGCTTGCTCCTCATTCCACTGGTCTCTAATAAAGTGGATCATGGAGGCAGCCTCTATGATGCCAGTCAAGGGGGTGCCCAACCCAACCCTGATTTTTGGAGATTTTTTAATATCAGGGTGAGCTAGAAAAATTATGGTCATGGGCAAATTCTGACACTTAGTATTTTCCTGCGAGTTAAGACCGTGCCCATGAGGAGAGCTATGACCCTTTAGGTAAGATCAACTGTGGTGACCTGCTTGCATACTTTGAGGTCGTTAGTTTAACTTTTTATCTATTTTTTAGTTTGGTTTAAAAGGGGAGTTCTGCCCATTTAACGCGTACACTGAGAAATTGATCTAGTAGTTTAACCCCCCCCTTTTTTTGTTATGTTGTTTGGGGCCCTATACTGTGGCCAGGCATTATTACAGAAAAGGTCAGTCATCCCTTACATAAGGTCTGGGGATCAAACCGTACGTCACAGTGGAGAGTCCTGCAGAACAGCAGTAACTTCCCTTCTGGAAGAGAAAAGAGGAGAAGCGAGGCAGCAAGTTGGGTCTCTAGCCTGACTTTCTGGGCTTTTAGATTTAACTGGCAGTTTAACCAGTGTTTACTGCGTAGCCCGACTTAGAGGAGAAATTGTGGCAGAGGTCTCTGCCATCCTTTGGCTTCCGGGTATTTACCATGTAGCCTGTGGACACTAGCGCTTTCTTGGGTTTCTGGAACCCAGTTTTTTAGCATCTGTCGTATAACCATAACAGAGACAGTAGAGTACACAATGGATTAACATGAATTTTATGTCTCTTGTTGTCGAATAAACCAGAAATAAAATAAAAAAACCTTGTATATAAGAGTTTACATAATTTAGAATTATTTAACAGAGTCAAAAAGAGCTTACAGGACCTAACTCTAGAAATGGCAGAGTAATCGATTTATCAGACACTGTTAACATAGATGTTACAGTTTTTGCAGAAACAGATTCCAAGATTTATGATTTAGACCATTTTTAGATATTTACTAACATTAGTACATAATTTTTTTCTTAAACCCCATTGTTATAACAGAAGATCAGACTTTAACATTAGGTCAGTGTAATTTTGGCATTAGCACTTAACTCTGTAAATAATATTTTAAAATTATAAACATTTTAAAACTTTTTATGACTTGTTTACACTTTTTGAAATTTTATACTTATAGTTACTTTTATATAGTCTTGAATTGTCATGTATGGACAACCTATGAGAATACATGTTAACAAACTCAAACAGTTTTTTTTTTTTATTGAATTTGAGATGTTAAAAGTATATATAATATATTTTTCCAAGTTTTACTTAGCACTGATGCCTAGATGACTTAAGACACTGAGTTATTAATGAATACCACACCATTATCTGAAATAAAAGTTAAAATTACATTTTCATGTTTTTAAGTAACACAAGGATAACACCTCCTGGACAGTAAACATTAGTGCATGTTTACAACTTTGAAAAGATCTTCCTCATTAAGAGAAACAAGTTTAAAGCATATCAAAGACATGCAAAACTGAGCAAGCAAGCCACTGAGCAAACTGAAGGGCGTTTGCATTACCTCAATTTTCTGAACCAATCTGCATTGGCTTACTTTAGTTAACAACATAAAGGCTTGTATACACAGAATTTTACTCTTATTTTTATAAGACTGCTTTAGCTGGAAAGCAAAAACATAAATACAGCATAGGTTTGACATTATTTATAACATTTTAATATATTTTATATAATTTGAATTGACTCAAGCAGCTGTTACTTTAACAAATTCAGAGTCTCATCCTTTGAGAGTTCCAGGGATCCGACTGGAAGCCCAAAGTTGGAAGACTCGGTTTAGAATTTAAGCTGTCAGAGAGTCAAACCATTTAGCCAAAATTAGTACATTTCTGATCAGTTGGGTAATTACTTAGACATTAAAAACAGATAAACAATGTAAACAAACTTCGCGCTGTAGTTTTTCCAATCAAGACTTATAATGGCAATAGAAAAACACGAAACCTTCAAGACAGGTGAACGCTCTCAGATGAGTCAGGGACAGCAGCACAGAAAAGAGCTGATTATCAGCATATGAACCCATTGTTTAGGTTTTTATTAGCTGCAAAGAGAAAAATCCATCAGGTTGGAAAGGGTTAATGGCTTAAGGTTCTGGCTCCCTTAGGTAAGGTCAGCAGTGGTATTGAATTGGAAATTCCTCCAGGAGAGGAAAAAGAAGCAGCCCTGGGGTGGGGGCTCTGCCTAGAGATATTTGGCTATGCCTGCCTGGGTGCACCAGGCCACATGGACTAGAATAGAGTGCAGAGAAAGGCTGTGGTCCCCCATTTACAGGGAAGACTGTGCACACCGGGGCCTGGCAGGACTAGCCGTGGGGTGTTGGGAACCTTCTATAATTTAACCAAAGCCAGATTAATTAGGACTACTGCAGACACTCAGTCAATTACAACAGATAGTTAACTTTAGCTCTTTTCCAGATTTAGTTCTCAGGCAATCAAAGCTTAGCAACAGTAATAGTTCACAAAAAACTTTTAAGACGCACCAGAGCTACCATAAGCTGCAAAGACGGAAAACTTTTTACCCGGTTGGAAAGGGTTAACAGGTAACAGGTAACAGCTTTTCCCTGGGTGGAGAGACCTGTGGAATTTCCCTCTCCCTTTCTCCTAGCCAGTGGTATAGGAATGGAGATGAGGAGAGCAAAAGAGTGGGGGAGGGAGCCCCGGGAGGAGGAGGAAGGCAGAAAGCAATGAAGCTCCTCATGAAATCTCCTATCGCTTAAGGTTACCCACTACCTAGTTGTCTGAGTTTACCTGAGGGCCAATATTAGCCTCGACCGAAGCTAAGCCCTGCTCGAGTAGCAGTAGGCAGCGTTATCAGGCGTCCCTCCGAGAGAGAGACCTGGTGCTTGGGTCACAGTCCGGCTGCCGGGAAGCCGAAGCGAGCTCGGGGGGTCTCCAGACTCTCAGCCAACTGCCCTTCCTAATTTCCCTCCCATTCCTTACAATCCCTCTGGAGTTTCGGTCGTAGCTAAGCCGTGGCTGGGGGGACTCCGCGTTCTCGGAGAGCTGTGGGGTGCCAGACACTCAACGGTCACTTCCACAGATCCGGTCCCGCTTGAGGGAAGGAATACTGACCTCCGATGTCTTCTCAAAATCCCGGTCTGGGTGCCCTTGACGGCCAGGCAAGAGAATGGCCTCTTTCACTTGGCGAATGAGTGGTAAATGGAGAGCCCTCCGGGGGGCCATTCAGAGGCACAGAAAGACTGCCACTTTACCTTCTTGACTGACAAAGAAAGGTACCTACTACCAATGATTCAAAGTTAGAGACAAAGATGTAGACACAGTCTGGCCCATGTTAGCAGACATCACAATGTACACGAACAGACAAACAGTGTAGAGAATCAGCCCACAACGACCACACAAAGTGTCCGTAGAGGAACTGAGATAAACTACTGGTCGCGACGATGCTAGCAATACAAACACAGACTCTGGAAACGCCTCAGAGCCCTGTGAGGATGCTGGTAATACAAATGCAAGCTCCGGAACCACTTCAGAACCTACAAATGCAGACTCCAGAACCACTTCAGAGTCACGCGACCATGCTGGCAATACAAACACAGATTCCAAATCTACCAAAAGGGAGCCATCACAGCGCCCCATACAATGCTAAATGACAAGAGAATACAATCAACAAACAACAAGACAACCAACAAAGCACCTTACAACTACAAAAGACTAATAATAAGAAGGCCTTACTGCCCACCCCATCTGTGCTGGGAATGCAGACTCCACGCCTGCCCCGTCGGAAGTATCTGGGCATCCCCAGCCTTCCTTTGTCCTCCTGAGGCGTCCCCCAGGGCCTTAGCCTGTGGCCCCCAGGCACGTCTGCCGGCCACAGCCAGGAAGGGCTCACGCCCCTGTCCCAGCAGCTACTACACCAGCACAGTTCCCAAAACCCTAGAGCGCTCACAAACTACCAAAATCCAGAATGAAGAGACACAAACCACAAATAAGCCGGCCGACAACACAAATAGGCGCCTGCACTTACCCCGAGAGATATCTGTTGGAGACGTCCGCAGGCAGCAGTCAGATCTCGCTGGGGCCTCCAAATGTTAGAGTCGACTGCCCGAAAAACGTCACCAAGAGACATCTCTTATGCAAACAGCAAGGGGAAGCTTTATTGATTATCCAGCATGCTGGGGCTGCCCGATCATACATGAACAGAGCAGCCCCGAATAACCAAAGGTTAGGGTTTATAAAGGCAAAAACCACAAAACCGGGAAGGGGGGGAATACATGGTTGCTATGCACGGTTGTTATACACAGTTGCTAAAATCAAAAGAGAGTACATAAAATCAAAAGAGTATATGGTTACTGGGGTCAACATAACCTAAAACCTAAGTGAAATTAATATTTATCATAATCTTGACAATACCAGTTATAATATTACAATTAGCAATTAGGACTTGACATTAATGTAAGACACAGACAAATTACATCTTTATTATTAGCCCAGGTAACCCAAGTGCAACCTTTCTACTTTTAAGCTTGAGCAATCATGCTAGGGGGTTTTTGTGTGTTGCCAAGGGTGATGTAGTGCACTGCTATTGTCCGACTATTTGAGATTATAGTTTCAGACCAGAGTCTCACGGTAGGGGGGTGCTTTCCCAGAATGCAGTCTCAAGTGCTCCAAAATGGAGTCCCTACTGCCAAGGTGCTACTCTTATTTTTTTACAGCTGTACCAGGAAGGTTTAAACCTGTAAGCTTAAGCTTAACTTTTTACACCCGCACATATACAATTTTAACTCTTCAGTTCCACATGGAGTCAAATCCTCCACACGTTCGAGTTTTCTAGGCAGAAAGCTTCAGAAACCTGAGAAAACGTGCTATATCTGTTTGTAAACATGAGATTGGAACCACTTGCCGAAGATAAACATTGTGCTTTTCTCCAAAACAACTTTGACTGTGATGTTTTGGTTAAATGTCACCCGAATTCCACAACACTTTGTCCGGATATGCCTGCATGAAAGCAGAAATATCCGGTGTGTTGTGGCTATCTCAATCCCAGATCTTGCTACAGCCTCTGTGTTTGCTTCTGTTTTCTGGACTTTATCTATAGAGTTTATCCTTTTCAATGCATTTTAGCAAGTAACGTTTTGTTTTCTGCTGGCAAACACTAATTGGTTCTACATGGAGTCAAATCCTCCACACATTCGAGTTTTCTAGGCAGAAAGCTTCAGCAACCCGAGAAAACATGCTGTTTCTGTTTGTAAACATGACATTGGATCCACTTGCTAAACAGAAAGATTGTGCTTCTCTCCAAAACCACTTTGACGGTGAATTTTTGGTTAAATTTCACCCGAATTCCACAACACTTTGTCCGGAATGCCTGCATGAAAGCAGAAATATCCGGTGTGTTGTGGCTACCTCAATCCCAGATCTTGCTACGGCTTCTGTGTCTGTTCCTGTTTTCTGGACATGATATAGGGACATGATGGTTTTGAAAGCATTTTAGCATGTAACTTTTTATTTTCTGCCTGCAACACTAATCAACACTAAATCAAACACTAAACAAACACTAAATCAAACACTAAATCAAAAATTTTCTGGAAGTAAATGAGGATAACAGCACAACATGTGGGACACAGCAAAACAGTGTTAAGAGGAAAGTTTATATCAATAGGTGCCTACATCAAGAAATTGGAAAGGCACCAAATAGATGAGCTTTAAATTCACCTCAATGATCTAGAAAACCTACAGCAAACCAGACCCAAATCTAGCAAGAGAAGAGAAACATTAAAATCAGAGAAGAAATCAACAGGATTGAATGAAAAAAAAATTACAAAAAATCAGCCAAACGAGGAGCTGGTTTTTTGAAAAAATAAACAAAATTGAACCCCATTGGCCCAACTAACTAAAAAAAGAAGAGAAAAGACCCAAATCAATAAAATCAGAGATGAAAAAGGAAATGTAACAGCAGACACCACAGAAATACAAAGAATCATCAGAAATTACTACAAGGACCTGTATGCCAGCAAACAGGGAGACCTATCAGAAATGGATAGATTCCTTGATACATGAAACCTACCTAAATTGAACCAGGAAGTCATAGAAAACCTAAACAGACTCATAACAGAGACAGAAATTGAAACCATAATAAAGGCCCTCCCAACAAAGGAAACCCATGACCAGATGGATTCACTGCTGAATTCTTTCAGACATTTAAAGAACTGATTTCAATTCTTCTCAAACTATTCAGAACAATTGAAAAAGAGGGAGTCCTCCCAAATTCTTTCTATGAAGCCAGCATCACCTTAATTCCTAAGCCGGAAAAAGATGCAGCATTGAAAGAGAATTACAGACCAATATCCCTGATGAACATAGATGCAAAAGTCCTCAATAAAATTCTCACCAATAGAATGCAACAACACATCAGAAAGATCATCCACCCAGACCAAGTGGGATTTATCCCTGGTATGCAGGGATGGTTTAATGTGCACAAAACAATCAATGTGATTCACCACATTAACAGACTGCAGAACAAAAACCATATGATTATCTCAATAGATGCCGAGAAAGCATTTGATAAAATACAACACCCGTTCATGATGAAAATTCTAAGTAAACTGGGTTTGGAAGGAACATTCCTCAATACAATCAAAGCAATCTATGAAAAACTCACAGCCAACATCCTATTGAATGGGGAAAAGTTGGAAGCATTTCCACTGAGATCTGGTACCAGACAGGGATGCCCACTCTCACCACTGCTATTCAATATAGTTCTGGAAGTTTTAGCCAGAGCTATTAGGCAAGAAATAGAAATTAAAGGAATACAAATTGAGAAGAAAGAACTCAAATATCCCTCTTTGCAGACGATATGATCCTTTACCTAGAGGATCCAAATAACTCTACTAAGAGACTATTGGAACTCATAGAGGAGTTTGGCAAAGTGGCAGGATATAAAATCAATGCACAAAAATCAACAGCCTTTATATACACAAGCAATGCCATGGCTGAGAAAGAACTGCTAAGATCAATCCCATTCACAATAGTTACAAAAACAATCAAATACCTTGAAATAAACTTAACCAAGGACGTTAAAGATCTCTACGATGAAAATGACAAAACCTTAAAGAAAGAAATAGAAGAGGATACCAAGAAATGGAAAAATCTTCCATGCTATGGATTGGAAGAATCAATATCATCAAAATGTCCACTCTCCCAAAAGCAATTTATACATTTAATGCAATACCAATCAAGATACCGAAGACCTTCTTCTCAGATCTGGAAAAAATGGTGCTGAAATTTATATGGAGGCACAAGAGACCTCGAATAGCTAAAGCAATCTTGTACAACAAAAACAAAGCCAGAGGCATCACAATACCAGATTTCAGGACATACTACAGGGCAGTTGTAATCAAAACATCATGGTACTGGTACAGAAACAGATGGATAGACCAATGGAACAGAATTGAAACACCAGAAATCAACCCAAACATCTACAGCCAACTTATATTTGATTGAGGATCTGTAACCAATTCCTGGAGCAAGGACAGTCTATTCAATAAATGGTGCTGGAAAAACTGGATTTCCATGTGCAGAAGCATGAAGCAAGACCCCTACCTTACACCTTAAACAAAAATTCAACCAACATGGATTAAAGACCTAAATCTATGACCTGACACCATCAAGTTATTAGAGAACATTGGAGAAACCCTTCAAGATATTGGCACAGGCAAAGAGTTTCTGGAAAAGACCCGGGAGGCACAGGCAGTCAAAGCCAAAATCACCTATTGGGAATACATCAAATTGAGAAGTTTCTGTACTGCAAAAGAAACAGTCAGGAGAGTGAAGAGACAACCGACAGAATGGGAAAAAATATTTGCAAACTATGCAACAGATAAAGGGTTCATAACCAGAATCTACAAAGAGATCAAGAAACTCCACAAAAACAAAACCAACAACCCACTTAAGAGATGGGCCAAGGACCTCAATAGACACTTTTCAAAAGAGGAAATCCAAATGGCCAACAGGCACATGAAAAAATGTTCAAGGTCACTAGCAATCAGGGAAATGCAAATCAAAACCACAATGAGGTTTCACCTCACCCCGGTTAGAATGGCTCACATGCAGAAATCTACCAACAACAGATGCTGGCGAGGATGTGGGGAAAAACAGACACTAACCCACTGTTGGTGGGAATGCAAACTGGTCAAGCCACTATGGAAGTCAGTCTGGAGATTCCTCAGAAACCTGAATATAGCCCTACTGTTCGACCCAGCCATCCCACTCCTTGGGATTTACCCAGAGGAATTTAAATTGGCAAACAAAAAATCAGTCTGCACATTAATGTTTATTGCAGCTCAATTCACAATAGCCAAGACCTGGAACCAACCTAAATGCCCATCAATGGTAGACTGGATAAAGAAATGATGGGATATGTACTCTTTAGAATACTATACCGCAGTAAGAAACAACGAAATCCAGTCATTTGCAACAAAATGGAGGAATCTGGAACACATCATGCTGAGTGAAATAAGCCAGTCCCAAAGGGACTAATACCATATGTTCTCCCTGATCGGTGACAACTGACTGAACACCAGAAAGGAAATCTGTTGAAGTGAAATGTACACTATGAGAAACGGTGACTGTATAATGAACAACTTAATACATTATCCCTCTTAGTAGTTTTTTTGTCTGTTCTACTTAATATGACTGGTTTAATTCTATAATTAACACACAGTTATTCTTAAGTGTTGAGATTTAACTGAAATGTGATCCCTGTTGAACATAAGAGTGGGAATAAGAGAGGGAAGAGATGTACAATTTGCGACATGCTCAAGCTGACTTGCCCCAAATGGTAGAGTTAGAAACATACCAGAGGACTCCAATTCAATCCCATCAAGGTGGCATGTACCAATACCATCTCACTATTCCAAGTGATCAATTTCAGTTCACAATTGATCATAATGAAAGGACTAAGAGTCAAAGGGAGCACATAAACAAGTCTAGTACCTGCTAATACTAACCGATAGAATAAATAAAGGGGAGAGTGATTCAACATGGGAAGCGAGATACTCAGCAGACTCATAGAATGGCAAATGTCCTAAACAGCACTCTGGCCTCAGAATCAGCCATAAAGGCATTCTGATCTGGATGAAAAGCCCATGAGAGTATTTCAGGCATGGAAAGCCATGGCACTCTGGCAAAAAAAAAAAAAAAAAAAAAAAAAAAAAAAAAAAAAAAAACCTAAATGAAAGATCTCTGTGAGTGAGATCCCAGTGGAAAGAACAGGTCTTCAAAGAAGGAGGTACCTTTCTGTGAAGGGAGGAGAGAACCTCCACTTTACTATGACCTTGTCTAAACAAGATAAGAGTCAGAGAACTCAAGGGGCTTCCATAGCCTTGGAAACTCATGACTGGTGCATAGGGAGATTACTGGTGCCATAAATAGGAGTGTCAATTTGTAAAGTCAACAACAGGAGTCACTGTGCACTTAGTCCTCATGTAGGATCTCTGTCCTTAATGTGCTGTACATTGAGACTTAATGCTATAACGAGTACTCAAAGAGTATATTTCACTTCGTGTTTCTATGTTGGTGCAAACGTTTGAAAGCTTTACTTAATGTATACTAAACTGATCTTCTATGAAAAAAAGAAATTATCAATTCCCAACTTGACTCTCACTGGGATTAAACATGACAATAGGTCTGATCTGATTTCATCATCATTTAAAAAATCATCTATTATTTTTCACTTTATGTTTCTGTGTGGGAGCAAACTGTTGAAAACTTTACTTAATGTATGCTAAACTGATCTTCTGTATATAAAGAGAATCGAAAATGAATCTAGGTGTGAATGGAAGGGGAGAGGGAGTGGGAAAGGGGAGGGTTGCAGGTGGGAGGGACGTTATGGGGGGGAAGTCATTGTAATCCATAAGCCGTACTTTGGAAATTTATATTCATTTAATAAAAGTTAAAAAAAAAACAAATTGGTGTTTCATGCTTAGAAATCTACAGGGAACATGACCAAGATGAGTTTTTGTGTTTTGGAATTTGAAATGGTACCTTTTACTGAGGGGACAGATATTAATTCCCACCAAATCAATTGTGCCTGCGATTTTCAATTGAATTCCATCAGAATTCCACAGCCAGTCAGCTGGGAGGGGTGGATGAATCCAGAAACAGCTGGTTTACTTGTGACTAAATGAAGACCATATCACTAAGGACTCTTGGATTTCTTTGGTTCTTTTCACATTTTTCTTCTGTATCATGGTTTGTAATGAATCTTCTGATGTGAGCTTTGGTTTTGAGGCTGTGATATGGAGTTCAGTGCATGGGAGGTATTGTCTTTTTCAATCAGGGCACAGGTATTGGCTTCCTCCAATTTTGCTTTCTGTCATTGTTTTTGGTGCCTCAGCTGATTTTAGGTTTCTTGATCAGCAATCTCCTAAATTTTTTCTCTGTCTGAGTTGGTTTGGCCTTCTTTTTTCACAAATTTTGTATTATGATGCAATACAAGCAATAGTTTAGATGGAGTAGGCATTACAAAATAAAAAACACAGCAAATTTGTGTTTCATGCTTAGACATCTACAGGCAACACGACCAAGATGAGCTTTTTTGTTTTGGAAATTGAAATGGAACCCTTTTGCTGAGGGGACAGATATTAATTCCCTCCAAATCCAGTGTGTGTGCGATTTCAAGCAAATTCCATCAGAATTCCACAGGCAATCAGCTGGGAGGGGTGGATGAATCCAGAAACTGCTGGTTTACTTCTGACTAAATCAAGCCCAATATCACTAAGGACTCTCGGATTTCTTTGGTTCTTTTCACATTTTTCTTCTTTATCATGATTTGTACTGAAATTTCTAATGTGAGCTTTGGTTTTGAGGCTGCAATATGGAGTAGAAGACATTAGAGCAATGGTTTTCTCAATCAGGGCAGAGAATTTGGCTTGCTCCAATTCTGCTTTCTGTCATTGTTTTGGGTTCCTTAGCCAATTTTTGTTTCCTGATCGTTGAACTCATAATTTTCTCTGTCTGAGTTTGTTTTTCCTTCTTCTTTCCTAAATTTCATATTCTGACACCATCAATGCAAGAGTTTAGACAGAGTATCCATTATGAAATAAAAAACACATCAAATTTGTGTTTCATGCTTAGAAATCTACAGGCAACATGCCCAAGATAAGTTTTTGTGTTTTGGGAAATGAAATTGAACACTTTTGCTGAGGGTACAGCGATTAATTCCCTACAAATCGAGTGTGACTGCGATTTTCAGATTAATTCCATCAGAATTCCAGAGCCCATTGGCTGGGAGGGGTGGATGAATCTGGAAACAGCCAGTTTAGTTGTGACTAAATCAAGACCAATATCACAAAGGACTCTGATTTCTTTGGTTGTTTTCACATTTTTCTTCTTTATCATGGTTTGTAATGAATTTTCCTATGTGAGCTTTGGTTTTGAGGCAGGAATATGGAGTTCAGGGCATGGGAACAAATGTCTTTTTCAATCAGGTCACAGCTGTTGGCTTGCTCCAATTCTGGCTTTCTGTCATTTGTTTGGGTGCCGCAGCCAAAATGTGGTTTCTGTGCGGCAATTTCCTAAATTATTCTGGGTTTGAGTTTGTTTTCCCTTCTTCTTTTCCAAGTTTTGTATTCTGAGGCAACACAAACAAGAGTTTAGACAGAGTATCCATTATGGAATAAAAAACACAACAGTTTGGCATTTCATGCTTAGAAATATACAGGCAACATGACCAAGATGAGTTTTTGTGGTTTGGAAAATTAAATGGAATTCTTTAGTTGAGGGGAGAGATATTAATTTCCCTCAAATTGAGTGTTACTTTGATTTTCAGATGAATTCAATCAGAATTCCACAGCCAGTCTGCTGGGAGGGGTGGATGAATCCGGAAACAGCCGGTTTACTGGTGAATAAATCAAGCCCAATATCACCAAGGATTCTTGGATTTCTTCATTTTTTTCCCATTTTTCTTATTTATCATGGTTTGTAATGAATTTTCTCATGTGAGCTTTGGTTTTAAGGCTGGAATATGGAATTCAGGGCACAGACGGAATTTTTTTTTCAATCAGGGCACAGGTTTTGGCTGGCTCCACCTCTAGCTTTCTGTCATTGTTTTGGGTGCCTCAGCCCATTTTTGGTTTCTTCATTGGAAATTTCCTAAATTATTCGGGGTTTTAGCTTGTTTTTCCTTCTTACTTTCCAAATGTATTCTGACACAATACAAACAAGAGTTTAGACTGAGTATCCATTATGGAATAAAAAACCCAAGTATTTGCCATTTCATGTTTAGAAATCTACAGGCAACACAACCAAGATGTTTTTGTGTTTTTCAAAATGAAATGTAGCCCTTTTGCTGACGGGACAGATATTAATTCCCTCCACATCAAGTGTGACTGCAATTTCAGGTTAATTCAATCTGTATTGACTTTAAGAAGACAGTGCAGATTGGAGCCAAATGGCAGAATAGTGAGGGCGCGAACCGATAGTCCAGGAAAAGATAGTTTAATAAAAGTGGGGTTACGGTAGCCGCAGGGAAAGGATCAGGGAAAAACTGCAGAGGAAACTCTTCTGGATCTAGTGGCTGTGACTCATAGGGCCTACAGGGAGAGCAAGGTCACCCACCACATGGATGCCAAGCCGCGGGAGCCGCCTGACCCGCCGGACCCGCATGGACCCGCCGGAGCTGCAGAGTCCGCACACCAGTGCTGTAAGGGGAGGTGAGACAAAACCTCTTGGTAACCCGAGACATTGGTGGGGAAAGGGAGAAAGAGCCTACAGAGAACAAGGCCTGAAACCCCATTGGGGAAAGTTCACCAGGCTGGCTGGAGGAGAGAAAAAAATCAAATAAATAAGGGGAACTGGCACAGACATTTAGCCTCTCTCTCCACTCACCTTACAAAGCTAAGCAAGACAAAGGGCAGGCACCATTTTATGTAAGAAAAGCGGTACATGCCATTTTGCATATTTAAAGCAGGTGCCCCTCATTAGCCAAGCAGAAAAACCTGACTCTGGTAAGCAAACGAATACCCAAAGGGGCCAGATTTCATATATCAACTACTCTCAATTGCACTCAGCATTCCAACTGAGTCAAAAAGAGAGAGAGAGAGAGAGAGAGAGAGAGCAAGAGAACAATCAGAGTGAATCACCTTTGGCACAACATTAAACCTGTAGAACCAGAGCTCTCTGGCCACACCGATCACGGCCTCTAAGGATCCATCAAAAGCAGACAGTCCTCTTAATCTACAGTCACAGTAGAATGAGAAAAAACCAAAGAATATCTCCAATATGCCAAATGCAAAAGCTGAGGTAACAAGAATAAGGAAGACACTATGATACCCCAAATGAAATAGACACCCCAATTCAAGATTATGAAGATGATGGGATAGAAGAAATGCAAGAAGTGGATCTCAAAAAATTGATAAGAACATTAAGAAGTTCTCAAAAACAAATTCTCGAACTACACAAATCCTTAATGGACAAGATAGAAAATCTCTCTCTCGTGAAAATGAAATATTAAGGAGGATTCAAAATGAAATGAAACAACTAGTAGAAAATGAAACTGTGATAGTGATGAGAAATCATAAGGAAATGAAGAATTCAATAGATCAAATGACAAACACATTAGAGAGCCTTAAAAACAAAATGGGTGAAGCAGAAGAGAGAATATCAGATTCTGAAGACAGAGCACAGAAAAATATACAATCAAACCAAAGAAAAGAAGAGGAAATTAGAAATCTAAAAAATATTGTTGGGAATCTTCAGGATACTATTAAAAAAACAATATTCGGGTTCTAGGAGTTCCTGAAGGCATGGAGAGGGAGAAAGGATTAGAAGGCCTTTTTAGTGAGATATTAGCAGAAAATTTCCCAGGTTTGGAGGAGGACAGAGACATCTGAGTACAGGAAGCTCATAGAACCCCTAATAAACATGACCAAAAGAGATCCTCACCACGACATGTTGTAATTAAACTCACCACAGTGAACCATAAAGAAAAGGTCCTAAAATGTGCAAGAGAGAAACATCAGATTACTCTCAGAGGATCTCCAATCAGACTCACAGCTGACTTCTCATCAGAAACCCTACAAGCTAGGAGGAAATGGTGAGATATAGCCCAGGTACTAAGAGAGAAAAACTTCCAGCCCAGAATATTATATCCTGCAAAGCTATCATCTGTGAATGAAGGTGAAATAAAGACCTTTCACAACAAACAGAGATTGCAAGAATTTGTCGCCGTTCATCCAGCCCTGCAAAAGATGTTTAAAGATGTGTTACACACAGAAACACAGAAACATGGTCATCAATATGAAAGAACATCAATGAAGGAAATCTCACAACAAAAGGTCACAGGAAGTTCAAAATATATATCAGAATATATCTGTGGCAAATGGCAGGGCAAAGCTACTACTTATCAATAGACACATTGAATGTTAATGGCCTGAAGTGTAAGTCAAAAGACACCAATTGGCTGATTGGGTAAAGGAACAAAACCCATCTATTTGCTGCTTACAAGAAACACGTCTTTCCAACAAAGATCCATACAGACTAAAAGTGTGAAAGGCTGGAAAAAGATATACCATGCCAACAGAAATGAAAAAAGAGTGGGCATAGCCATCTTAATATCAGACAACATAAACTTTACCACAAAAAAAAAACTGTTAGGAGAGACAAAGAGGGACACTATATAATGATTAAGGGATCAATGCAACAAGAAGATATAACAATTATCAATCTATATGCACCTAACTACAGGGCACCGGTTTATTTAAAAGATTTGTTAAGGGACTTAAAGGGAGACTTAGACCCCATTGCAATAGTACTGGGGAACTTCAATACTCCACTCTCAGAAAGAGACAGATCAACAGGACAGAAGATCAACAAGGAGAAAGTAGATTTAAACGACACTATAGCCCAAATGGATCTCACAGATATATACAGAACTTTCAATCCTACAGCTACAGATTTTACATTCTTCTCAGCAGTACATGGAATCTTCTCTAGGATTAACCACATACTAGGCCATAATGCAAGTCTCAGCAAATTCAAAAGTATTAGAATCATACCATGCCGCTTCTCAGACCATAAAGGAATGAAGTTGGAAATTAGCAACTCAGGAATCCCTAGAGCATACACAAACACATGGAGATTGAACAACATGGTCATAGAAGAAATTACAAGAGAAATCAAAAATTTTCAGGAAGTAAATGAGGATAGCAGCACAACATACCAAAACTTATGGGACGCAGCAAAAGCAGTGTTAAGAGGAAAGTTTATGTCAATAGGTGCCTACATCAAGAAATTAGAAAGGCACCAAATAGATGAGCTTTCACTGCATCTCAAGGATCTAGAAAATCTGCAGCAAACCAGACCCAAATCTAGTAGGAGAAGAGAAATAATTAAAATCAGAGAAGAAATCAACAGGATTGAATCCAAAAAAAAGTTACAAAAAATCAGCCAAACGAGGAGCTGGTTTTTTGAAAAAATAAACAAAATTGACACCCCATTGGCCCAAATAACAAAAAAAAGACCCAAATCAATAAAATCAGATATGAAAAAGGAAACATAACAACAGACACCACAGAAATAAAAAGAATCATCAGAAATTACTACAAGGACCTGTATGCCAGCAAACAGAGAAGCCTATCAGAAATGGATAGATTCCTGGACACATGCAACCTACCTAAATTGAACCAGGAAGTCATAGAAAACCTAAACAGACTCATAACAGAGACAGAAATTGAAACCATAATAAAGGCCCTCCCAAAAAAGAAAAGCCTAGGACCAGACGGATTCACTGCTGAATTGTACCAGACATTTAAAAAAGAACTGACTCCAATTCTTCTCAAACTATTCAGAACAATTGAAAAAGAGGGAATCCTCCCAAATTCTTTCTATGAAGCCAGCATCACCTTAATTCCTAAGCCGGAAAAAGATGCAGCATTGAAAGAGAATTACAGACCAATATCCCTGATGAACATAGATGCAAAAGTCCTCAATAGAATTCTCACCAATAGAATGCAACAACACATCAGAACAATCATCCACCCAGACCAAGTGGGATTTATCCCTGGTATGCAGGGATGGTTCAATGTGCGCAAAACAATCAATGTGATTCACCACATTAACAGACTGCAGAAGAGAAACCATATGATTATCTCAATAGATGCCGAGAAAGCATTTGATAAAATACAACACCCTTTCATGATGAAAACTCTAAGCAAACTGGGTAGGAAGGAACATTCCTCAATACAATCAAAGCAATCTATGAAAAACTCACAGCCAACATCCTATTGAATGGGGAAAAGTTGGAAACATTTCCACTGAGATCTGGTACCAGACAGGGATGCCCACTGTCACACTACTATTCAATATAGTTCTGGAAGTTCTAGTCAGAGCTTTTAGGCAAGAAAAAGAAATTAAAGGGATAGAAATTGGGAAGGAAGAACTCAAACTATCCCTCTTTGCAGACGATATGATTCTTTACCTAGAGGATCCAAAGAACTATACTAAGAGACTATTGGAACTCATAGAAGAGTTTGGCAAAGTGGCAGGGTATAAAATCAATGCACAAAAATCAACAGCCTTTGTATACACAGGCAATGCCATGGCTGAGGAAAAACTTCTAAGATCTATCCCATTCACAATAGCTACAAAAACAATCAAATACCTTGGAATAAACTTAACCAAGGGCATTAAAGACCTCTACTATGAAAATTACAAAACCTTAAAGAAAGAAATAGAAGAGGATACCAAAAAATGGAAAAATCTTCCATGCTATGGATTGGAAGAATCAATATCATCAAAATGTCCACTCTCCCAAAAGCAATTTATACATTCAATGCAATACCAATCAAGATACCGAAGACCTTCTTCTCAGATCTGGAAAAAATGATGCTGAAATTCATATGGAGACACAGGACACCTCAAATAGCTAAAGCAATCTTGTACAACAAAAGCAAAGCTGGAGGCATCACAATACCAGATTTCAGGACATACTACAGGGTAGTTGTAATCAAAACAGCATGGTACTGGTACAGAAACAGATGGACAGACCAATGGAACAGAATTGAAACACCAGATATCAATCCAAACATCTACAGCTAACTCATATTTGATCAAGGATCCAAAACCAATCCCTGGAGTAAGGACAGTCTATTCAATAAATGGTGCTGGGAAAATTGGATTTCCATGTGGAAGAATCATGAAGCAAGACCCCTACCTTTCACCTTACACAAAAATTCACTCAATGTGGATTAAAGACTTAAATCTACAACCTGACACCATCAAATTACTAGAGAGCATTGGAAAAACCCTGCAAGATATAGGTACTGGCAAAGACTTCTTAGAAAATACCACAGGAGCACAGGCAGTCAAAGCCAAAATTAACATTTGGGATTACATCACATTGAGAATTTTCTGTACTTCAAAAGAAACAGTCAGGAAAGTGAAGAGACAACCGACAGAATGGGAAAAAATATTTGCAAACTATGCAACAGATAAAGGGTTGATAACCAGAATCTACAAAGAAATTAAGAAACTCCAGAACATCAAAACAAACAACCCACTTAAGAGATGGGCCAAGGACTTCAATAGACATTTTTCAAAAGAAGAAATCCAAATGGCCAACAGATACATGAAAAAATGTTCAAGGTCACTAGCAATCAGGGAAATGCAAATCAAAACCACAATGAGGTTTCACCTCACCCCGGTTAGAATGGCTCACATACAGAAATCTACCAACAACAGATGTTGGAGAGGAAAAGGGACACTAACCCACTGTTTGTGGGAATGCAAACTGGTGAAGGCACTATGGAAGTCAGTCTGGAGATTCCTCAGAAACCTGAATATAGCCCTACCTTTCGACCCAGCCATCCCACTCCTTGGGATTTACCCAGAGGAATTTAAATTGGCGAACAAAAAAGCTGTCTGTACATTAATGTTTATTGCAGCTCAATTCATGATAGCTAAGACCTTGAACCAACCCAAATGCCCAACAGTAGACTAGATAAAGAAATTATGGGACATGTACTCTATAGAATACTATATAGCAGTCAAAAACAATGAAACCCAGTCATTTGTAACAAGATGGAGGAATCTGGAATACATCATGCTGAGTGAAATAAGCCAGTCCCAAAGGGACAAATACCATATGTTCTCCCTGATCAGCAACAACTAACTGAGCACCAAAGGGGAAACCTTTTGAAGTGAAATTGACACTATGAGAAACAGTGACTTGATCAACTCTTGTTCTGACTGTTGATGTACAATGTAATACTCTATCCATTTTAGTATTTTTTGTTCTAGTACTATTGGTCAAACTCTGTAATTAACACACAATTATTCTTAGGTGTTTAAATTTTAACTGAAAGTGATCCCTTTTAGGAATTTGAAAAACATTATGCTGGGTGAAATAAGCCAGTCCCAAAGGGACAAATATCGTATGCTCTCCCTGATCTGTGACAACTAACCAAGCACCAAAAAGGAAACCTGTTGAAGTGAAATGAACACTGTGAGAAGTGGTGACTTGATCAGCTCTTGCCTTGACTGTTGATGAACAACTTAATACATAATCCCTCTTAGTATTTTTTTGTTCTACTTAATACTTTTGGTTGAATACTGTAATCAATACAGTCAAACTGGTTTTGGAGAAAAGCACAAGGATTCTCTTCAGCAAGTGTATTAAATGTCATGTTTACAAACACAAAGACCATGTTTGACATGGATGCTGTAGCTTTCTACTTAGGATACAGAAATGTGGATAGGTTTTGTCTCTATGCGGAACCATTTAGCATTTGCCAGCAGATAACAAAATCTGTAATTCTAAATTGCACTGAAAACCGTAAAGTCCAGGGGTAATATCCAGCATACACAAACAAACAGAGGCTGTAGCAAGACTTGGGATTGACTTAGCCACAACACAACTGGATATTTCTGGTTGGATCCAGTCATATCCAAAGTGTTGTGGAATTCGTGTGAAATTGACCCAGAAAATCACACTCAAACAGGTTATGGAGAAAACCACAATCATTCTCTTTGGCAAGTGTATTCAATGTCATGTTTACAAATACAAATATCATGTTTGCCATGGTTGCTGTAGTTTTCTACCCAGAAAACACGAAGGTGTAGAGGCTTTGCATGTGGAACCAATTAGCATTTGCCAGCACAAAACAGAATGTTACATGGTAAAATTCATTCAAAACCGTAAAGGCCATAGATAATATCCAGAAAACACAAACAAAAACAGAGGCTGTAGCAAGACTTGGGATTGAGTTAGCCACAACACAACCGGATATTTCTGGATGTATCCAGTCATATGTGGACAAAGTTTTGTGGAATTCATGTGAAACTGAACCAGAAAATCACAGTCAAACTGGTTTTTGAGAAAAGGAAAATCTTTTTGCTGAGCAAGTGGATTCAATGTCATGTTTACAAACAGAAATAACATGTTTGCCACAGTTGCAGTAGCTTTCTAGCTAGAAAACACGAATGTCTAGGGGTTGTGTCTCCATGTGGAGCCAATGAGCATTAGCCAGCAGAAAACAAAATGTTACATGCTAAAATTCATTCAAAACCATAAATTCCATAGATAAGATCCAGAAAACATAAACAAAAACAGAAGCTGTAGCAAGACTTAGGATTGAGTTAGCCACAACACAACTGGATATTTCTGGTTGGATCCAGTCATATCTGTAGAAAGTGTTGTGGAACCATGGAAGTGTGGCAGCAAATGACTTCTGGCTTTGAGGATTATTGTGATTATGGAGGACCCAGGAGACAGAACTATTTTTGTACAAAGCTGAGAAGTAAACTCAGTGGATGAACTTTTTTCAATTGACCTAGGAATTATTTTAATGGAAAAGTTGCCATATTTCCACTTTTAAAAGGAAGCTATCAAAATAAGTGACTTGCAATTACCATTTTTTTCCACTAATAAACTTGCCAATGTCTCTCATGAAAAAAAAAGTGTTGTGGAATTCTTGTGAAATTTCCCTGCACAAAACAGAATGTTACATGCTAAAATTGATTCAAAATCATTAAGTCCATAGATAATATCCAGAAAACACACACAAAAAAACAGAGTCTGTAGCAAGATCTAGTATTGAGTTAGCCACAACACAACAGGATTTTTCTGGTTGGATCCATTCGTATCTGGACAAAGCTTTCTGGAATTCTTCTGAAATGGTCCCAGAAAATCACAAACTAGTTTTGGAGAGAAGCACTATCATTCACTTTGGCAAGTGGATTCAATGTCATGTTTACAAACATAAATATCATGTTTGCCATGGCTATTGTAGCATTCTACCTAGAAAACACGATTGCTTAGAGGTATTGTCTCCATGGGAACCAATTAGTGTTTGCCAGCTCAAAACTTAATAGTACATGCTAAAGCTCATTCAAAACTGTAGAGTCCATAGATATTACTCAGAAAGCACAAACAAACACAGAGGCTATAGCTAGATCTGGGATTGAATTAGTCACAATACAACTGGATATTTCTGGTTGGATCCAGTCATATCTGGAGAAAGTGTTGTGGAATTCATGTGAAATTTACACAGAAAATCACAGTCAAACTGGTTTTGCAGAAAAGCCCAATCATTCTCTTTGGAAAGTGGATTCAATGTCACGTTAGGAACATCAATATCATGTTTGCTGAGCTGCTATATCTTTCAAACTAGAAAACACGATTGTGTAGAGGTATTGCCTCCATGTGGTACCAATTAGTGTTTGTCAGCTCAAAACTTAATGTTACATGCTAAAGTTCATTAAAAACCATAAAGTCCATATATATTGCCCAGAAAACACAAACAATAACAGAGGCTATAGCAAGATCTGGAATTGAATTAGCTACAATACAACTGGATATTTCTGGTTGGATCCAATAAAATATGGACAAAGTGTTGTGGAATTCTTGTGAAATGGACCTTGAAAATCACAGTAAAACTGGTTTTGGTGAAAAGCACAATCATTCTCTTCAGCAAGTGGATTCAATGTCATGTTTATAAACATAAATATCATGTTTGCCAAGGCTGCTGTAGCTTTCTACTTAGAAAACACATTTGTGTATAGGTATTTTCTCCATGGGAACCAATTTGCATTTGCCAGCTCAAAACATAATGTTACCTGCTAAAATTCATTCAAAACCATAAATCCATAGATAATATCCAGAAAATACAAACACACACAGAGGCTATAGCAAGATCTGGGATTGAATTAGTCACAATACAACAGGATATTTCTGGTTGGATCCAGTCATATCAGGAAAAAGTGTTGTGGAATTCATGTGAAATGGACCCAGACAATCACAGTCAAACTGGTTTTGGAGAGAAGCACAATCATTCTCTTTGGCAAGTGGATTCAATGTCATGTTTACAAACACAAATATCATGCTTGCCGTAGTTGCTGTCCTTTTCCATAGAAAACATGAATGTGCAGAGATTTTGTCTCCATGTGGAACCAATTAGGGTTTGCCAGCAAAAAACAATATGTTACATGCTAAAATTCATTGAACCCTGTAAAGTCCATGGATAATATCCAGAAAACACAAACACAGAGGCTATAGCAAGATCCTGGATTGAGTTAGCCACAACTAAACCGGATAGTTTTTGTTTGATCCACTCATATCCGGACAAAGTGTTGTGGAATTTGTGTGAAACTGATGCAGAAAATGCAGTTGAACTTGTTCTGGAGAAAAGCACAATCTTTTTGCTCTCAAAGTGGATTCAATGTCATGTTTACAAACTCAAATATCATGCTTTCCATGGTTGCTGTAGCTTTTTCCATAGAAAACACGAATGTGTAGAGGTTTTGTCTCCATGTGCAACCAATTAACAATTTCTAGCACAAAACAAAATGATACATGCTAAACTTCATTCAACACCGTAAAGTCCATGGATAATATCCAGAAATCACAAACAAACACAGAGGCTGTAGCAAGATCTGGGATTGAGTTAGCCACAACACTACTGGATATTTCTCGTTTGTTCCTGTCATATCCAGACAATGTGTTTTGGAATTCCTGTGAAATGGACCCAGAAAATCACAGTCAAACTGGTTTTGGAGAAAACCACAATCATACTCTTGGGCAAGTGATTCAATGTCATGTTTACAAAACAAATATCATATCTGCCACAGTTGCTGTAGCTTTCTAGCAGAAAACACGAATGTGTATAGGTTTTTTCTCCATGTGCAACCAATTACCATTTACCAGCTCAAAACAAAATGTTACATGCCAAAATGCGTTCAAAGCTGTAAAGTCCATAGATAATATCCTGAAAACACAAACACAGAGGCTGTATCAAGATCTGGCATTGAATTAGCCACAACACACCCGGATATTTCAGTGTGATCCAGTCTTCTCAGGACAAAGTATTGTGGAATTCATGTGAAATGGACCCAGAAAATCACAGTCAAAATGGTTTTGGAGAAAAGCAAAATCTTTTTCTTTGGCAAGTGGATTCAATGTCACATTTACAAACACAAATATCATGCTTGTCATGGTTGCTGTAGCTTTTTCCATAGAAAACATGAATGTGTAGAGGTTTTGTCTCCATCTGGAACCACTTAGCATTTTCCAGCACAAAACTAAATATTACAAGCTAAAATTCATTCAAAACCGTAAAGTCCATAAATAATATCCAGAATACACAAACAAACACAGAGGCTGTAGCAAGATCTGGGGTTGAGTTAGCCACAATACAAAAGGATATTTCTGGTTTGATCCAGCCGTATCCAGCCAAAGTGTTGTGGAATTCAGGTTAAGTTAATGAGAAAATCAGAGACAAACTGGTTTTTTCAAAAGGAACAATCTTTTTCCTTGGCAAGTGGCTTCAATGTTATGTTTACAAACACCAAAATCCTGTGTGTGACGGATACTGCAGCATTCTGCCTAGAGAACTCAAATGTGTAAGGTTTTTGGATGCAGTTCCCTCAATTCCATTCACCAGCAAGAAAACAAAATGTTAGAAGATAAAATTCATTCAAACACTTAAGACGATAGATAATGTCCAGAAAACAGAAACAAACAGAGAGGCTGTAGCAAGATCTGGGATTGAGTTAGCAACAAGAGTACTGGATATTTCTGGTTTGATCCAAACATATCCAGACAAAGCGCTGTGGAATTTGGGTTAAATTGACCATATAATCACAGTCAAACAGGTTTTTGAGAAAAGCACAATGATTATCCTTGACAAGTGGCTTCAGTGTTATGTTTACAAACACAAATATGTTGGCCACGGTTACTGTAGCATTCTGCCTAGAACATTCAAATGTGTGAGGTTTCTGATCCAGCTCCCTCAACTGCATTCGCCAGCAAGAAAACAAAATGTTACATGCTGAAATTCATTCAAAACTATGAAGCCATAGATAACGTCCAGAAAACACACACAAAAAAAAACAAAAACACAGAGGCAGTAGCAAGATCTGGGATTGAGTTAGCCACAACACATCTGGATATTTCTATTTGATTCGGCCATAACTGGACAAAGTGTTGTGGAATTCAGGATAAATTGACCCAGAGAATCACAGTCAAACTGGTTTGGAGAAAAGCAAAATATCTCTCTAAGGGAAGTGGATTCAATGTCCTGTTTACAAACACAAATATCATGTTTGCCGCAGTTGCAGTAGCTTTCTACCCAAAAAACAGGAATGTGTAGAGGTTTTGTCTCCATGTGGAAGCAAGTAGCATTTGCCAGCACAAAACAAAATGTTACATGCTAAAATTCATTCAGAACCATAAAGTCCATAGATAACATCCAGAAAACACAAACAACACAGAGGCTGTAGCAAGATCTGGGACTGAGTTAGCCACAACAAAACCAGATATTTCTGATTTCATCCAGTTATATCCAGACTAAGTGTGGTGGAATTCGGATTAAATTGACCCAGAATTTAACAGTCAAGCTCATTTTGGAGAAAAGCACTATCATTCTCCTTGGCAAGTGGCTTCAATGTTATGTTTACAAACACAAATATCATGTTGGCCATGATTACTGAGCATTCTGCATAGAAAATTCAAATGTGTAAGGTTTTTAGATCCTGTTCCCTCAATTACATTCGACAGCAAGAAAACAAAATGTTGCATGCAAAATTCATTCAAAGCCATAAAGTCATGGATAATGTCCAGAAAACACAAACCAACACAAAGGCCGTAGCAAGATCTGGGATGGAGTTAGCCGCAACAGAACCAGATAATTCTAGTTTGATCCAGCCATATCAGGATAATGTAGCAGAATTCTGGTTAAATTGACCCAGAAAATCACAATCAAACTGGCTTTGGAATAAAGTAAAATCCTTTACTTTAGCAAGTGGCTTCAACGTAATGTTTACAAGCACAACTATCATGTTGGCCATGAATACTGCTACATTCTGCATAGAAAACTTGAATGTGTAGAGTTTTTGGTCCAGTTCCTCAATTGCATTTGCCTGCAAGAAAATGAAATATTACATCCTGAAATTTATTCAAGACTGTGAAGTCCATGAATAAAGTGCAGAAAACACAAACAAACCCAGAGTCAGTTGCAAGATCTGGGATTGAGTTAGCCACAAAAGAACCGGATATTTCTGGTTACATCCAGCCATATACGGACAAAATATTGTGGAATTCCAGTTAAAGTGACCCAGATAATCACAGTCAAACTGGTTTTGGAGAAAATTTAAACCCTTCTCTTCAACAAGTGGCTTCAATGTCATTTTCACACACAGTAATATAATGTTGGCCACGGTTACTGTATCCTTCTGCCTAGAAAACTCAAGTGCATAGGGTTTTTGTATCCAGTTCCCTCAATTGCATTCGCCAGCAAGAAAAAAAATGTAACATCCCAAAATTCATTCAAAAACCGTGAAGTCATGGATAATGTCCAGAAAACACTGACAAAGAGGCTATAGCAAGATCTGGGATTGATTGAGTCACAACAGAACCAGATATTTCTGGTTTGATCCAGCCATATCTGGAGAAAGCATTGTGGAATTCGGGTTAAATAACCCAGAAAATCACAGTCAAACTGGTTTTGGAGAAAAGTAAAATTCTTCTCTTTGATAAGTGGCTCAGTGTCATATTAAGTAACAGAATTATCATGTTGGCCATGGTTACTGTAGCATACTTCCTAGAAAAATCTAATGTATAGGATTTTTGTATCCAGTTATCTCAATTGCATTTGTCCACAAGAAAACAAAATGTTATGTGCCAAAATTCATTCAAAATCATGAAATCCATGGATATTGTCAAAAAAAAAAAACCACAAACACAGGCTGTAGCAAGATCTGGGAATGAGTTAGCCACAAAACAACCAGATAAATCTGGTTTGATCCAGAGATATCCAGAAAAAGTGTTGTGGAATTCAGTTAAATTGACCCAGAAAATCGCAGTCAAGCTGGTATTGGAGAAAAGCACAATCATTCTCCTTGGCAAGAGGCTTCAATGTTACATTTACAAACACAAATATCATGCTGGACACGGTTACTGTAGCATTCTGCCTGGAAAACTCAAATGTGAAAGGTTCTTAGATTCAGTTCCCTCAATTGCATTCACCAGGAAGAAAACTAAATGTTACATGCTAAAATTTATTCAAAACCGTAAAGTCATAGATAATGTCCTGAAAACTCACACAAACCCAGAGGCAGTAGCAAGATCTGGGATTGAGTTAGCCACAACACAACCAGATATTTCTGGCTTGATCCAGCCATATCCAGACAAAGTGTTGTGGAATTCATGTGAAATTGACCAGAAAATCACAGTCAAACTGGTTTTGGAGACTACTGAGGCCATAGACAGGAGTGTCAATTGGTAAAGTCAACAACAGGAGTCACTGTGCACTTACTCCTCATGTAGGATCTCTGTCCTTAATGTGCTGTGTATTGAGATTTAATGCTATAACAAGTACTCAAACAATATATTTCACTTTGTGTTTCTATGGGGGTGCAAACTGTTGAAATCTTTACTTAATGTATACTAAACTGATCCTCTGTAAAAAAAAAAAAAAGAAAGAAAGAAAGAAATTATCAACTCCCAACTTGACTCTCACTGGGATTAAACATGACAATAGGTCTGATCTGATTTCATCATCATTTTAAAAAAATCATCTATTATTTTTCACTTTATGTTTCTGTGTGGGAGCAAACTGTTGAAATCCTTACTTAATGTATACTAAGCTGATCTTCTGTATATTAAGATAATCGAAAATGAATCTTGATGTGAATGGAAGGGGAGAGGGAGTGGGAAAGGGGAGGTAGTGGGTGGGAAGGACTGTATGCGGGGGAAGCCATTGTAATCCATAAATCGTACTTCGGAAATTTATATTCATTAAATAAAAGTTAAAAAAAAAAAGAAAAGTAAAATCCTTGTCTTTGGGAAGTGGCATCAATGTAATATTCATGAACACAAATACTTTTTTTTTCCTTTATCTTTCTACCTAGAAACCATGAATGTGTACAGCTTTTCTCTCCAGTTCCATAGATCAGAGTTAACCAGCTGAAACCAAAAGGATACAAGCTAAATTTCATTCAAAACCGTGAAGTCCATGGATAATGTGCAGAAACCACACACAAACACAGAGGCTGTAGCAAGACCTGGGATTAAGTTAGCCACAACAGAACTGGATATTTCTGGTTCAATTCAGCGACATCCATAGAAAGTGTTGTGGATTTTGGGTTAATCTGACCCAGAAAAACACAATCAAACTGGTTTTGAAGAAAAGTAAAATCCTTCTCTTCGGCAAGTGGATTCAATGTCATGTTTACAAATACAAATATCATGTTGGCCGCAGTTGGTGTTGCTATCTACATAGAAAACATGAATGTGTGAAGCTTTTGTCTCCAATTCCATCAATTAGAGTCACCAGCTGAAAACAAAATGTTGCATGCTAAATCTCAATCAAAACCATGAAGTCCACGTATAATGTCCAGAAAACACAAACACAGAGGCTGTTTATTAAGATCTGGAATTGAGATAGCCACAAGAGAACCAGATATTTCTGGTTTGATCCAGCCATATCCGGACAAAGTTTTGTGGAATTCATGTTAAGTTGACCCAGAAAATCACAGTCAAACTGGTTTTGGAGAAAAGCAAAATGCTTTTCTTGGGCAAGTTGCTTCAATGTCATGTTCACAAACAAAACTATCATCTTGGACATGGTTACTGTAGCATTCTGTAGGGTTTTTGGATCCAGTACCCTCAATCGCATTTGCCAGCAAGAAACCAAAATGTTCCATGGTGAAATTCATTCAAAACCGTGAAGTCCAGAGCCATAGGCTTGGTTTAATCCTAACCCTAACTCTAACCCAGACCCCATATCTAACCCTAAATCTAAACCTAAACTTCACCCTAGCCCTAACCCTAACCCTAGCCCTAGCTCTAGTCCTAACGCTAGCTCTAGACTAAGCCTTGGCTTAACCTTAACACTAACTGTAACCCTAACCCTAATCCTAACCCTAACACTAGCCTAATGCTAGCCCTAACCCTAACCCTAAACCTAGTTGTACTACTCAACCTAGACCTTGCCCTACCCCTACCAGTAGAACTAATCCTAACCCTAAACCTAACCATAGTCCTTACCCTAGTCATAACCCTAGACCTAGCCCAAGCCCTAAATCTAGCCCGAGAAATAGCCCTAACCCTAACACTAACACTAACACTAACACTAACCTTAATCCTAAACCCAAAGCTTAACTGTAAACTAACCAAAACCCTAAGCCTAACCCCAACCCTAGCCCCAGCCCTAACCCTAACCCTCAGCCTAACACTAACCCTATAACTACCCTTAACCCTAACCCTAACCCTAGCCCTTACCCTAGCTGTAGACCTACCCTTGAACTAACCCTAACCAAAACCGTAATCCTAATCCAACACCTAACCCTAACCGTAGCTCTAACCCTAGCACTAACCCTAGCCCTAGCCCTGGCCTAATCCTAACCATAACCATAGCACTAACTCTAACCCTAATCCTAGTCCTAACCCTAGCTCTAACCTAGCCATAAACTTAAACCTAGCCCTAACTTTAAAGCTAACAATAGCCCTAACCCTAGCATTAGCACTAGACTTGGCCTAACCCTAAACCTAACCCTAACATTAACCATAATCCTAAACCTAACACTAACGCTAACAATAATCCCAAACCTTAACCATAACCCTAACCATAACCCCAACCCTAGCCCTAGCCCTAATCCTAGACCTAACCTAACACTAATACTAACATTAACACTAGCCATGGCCTAACCCTAATGCTAACACTAAACCTAGCCCTAAACCTAACCATAACCCTAAAACTAAGCCTAACCCTAGTTCTAGCCCTAGCCCTAGTCCTAGATCTAGCCTTAACCCTAGCTCCAGACCTGACATTGGCCTAAACCTAAACCTAACTGTAACCCTAACCATAAACCTAAACCAAACCCTAACTGTAGCAATAGCCCTAGCACTAACCCTAGCCCTAGACCTAGCCTTCACATAATCCTAACCCTAACTCTAACCCTAACCCCAATCCTAAACATAACCCTAACCCAAGCCCTAGAATTGGCCTAAAACAAAACCTAAACCTAACCCAAAACCAAAACTTAACCCTAACCCTAGCTGAAACCCTAAAACTAGCCCTAGCCCTAGTCTTAGTCCTAGCCCTAACCCTAGCCCTAGCCCTAGCTTTTCTCTAACCCTAACCCTAACCCTAACAATAACCCTAACCATAACCCTAGTTCTAGCCCTAGCACTAGCCCTAAACCTAGCCCTAGATCTAGCCCAAACCCTAACCCTAACCCTAACCCTACACCTAGTCCTAACCCTAGCCAGAGCACTAGCCCTAGCCCTAGCCCTAACCCAAACACTAACATTAAACCTAATGATAGCCATTGACCTAGCCCTAGCCCTAAACCTTGCCCTAGACCTGAACCTAACGCTAACCATAACACTAACACTAACACTAACCCTAAGCCTAAGGCCAAACCTTAACCATAAAACTAAGTCTAACCCCAAGCATAACCCAAATGCTAGCCCTAGCCAAAACCATAACCCTAACCCTGGTCCTAGCCCTAGCACTAGCTCTAGACCTAACCCTAACCCTAACACTATACCTAGCCCTAGACCTAAACTTAGCCCTAGCCCTACCCCTAACACTAGCCCTAGCCCTAACCCGAACCCTAACCCTAACTATAGCCCTAACACTAACCCTAGCCCTAGCACTAGCCTAGGCCTAACCATAATCCTAACCCTAACACTAACACTAACACCAAATCTTAATGCTTATCCTAACCTTAACCATAACACCAACGCTGACACTAACACTTACCCTAGCCCATACCCTAACCCTAGCCCTAACCCTAACACTAACCTAACCCTAGATCTAGCCCTAACCTTGGCCTAAACCTAACCCTAACTCTAACATTAACCTTAAACCTAAACCTAACCCTAACCTTAAAACTATCCCTAACCCTAGTCCTAGCCCTAGCTCTAGCCCTAACACTAGCTCTAGAACTAGCCTTGGCCTAACCTGAACCATAAACATAACACTAAGCAAACCCTAACCCTAACCGTAGCACTAGACCTAGCACTAACCCTAGCCCTAGCAGTAGCCCTGGCCTAACCCTAACCCTAACCCTAATGCTAACCTAACCCTAACCCTAAACATAACCCTAAACCTGGTACCAGCCCAAGCCCTAGTTCTAGCCCTAATCCTAACACTAACCCTAACCCTAACCCTAACCATTACCCAGTCCTAACCCTAGCCCTAGCCCTAACCCTAACTTTAGCCCTAGCCTTAACCCTCACCCTAAGCCTAACCCTAGCCTTAACCCTAGCGCCAGCACTAGAATTAGCCTAACCCTAAACATAACCCTAATCCTAAACCTAAACCTAAGCTAACCCTCACCATAAACCTAACCATAAATCTAACCCTAGCCATAAGCCCAAACCTTAAACCTAACCCTAACCCTAACCCTAACCCTAACCCCAAACCTAGCCCTAGCCCTAAGCCTAGCCCAAAACCTAACCCTAACCGGAACCCTAGCACTAGCACTAACCTTGGCCAAAACCTAACCCTAACTCTATCACTAACCCCAACCCTAAACCTAACTCTAATCCTAGACCCTAACCTTAGCACAAGCCCTAGCACTAACCCTAGCCCTTGCCCTAGCCCTGGCCTAACCCTAACCCTAACCGTAGCTCTAACTCTAGCCCTAACACAAGCCTTGGCCTAACCCTAGCCCTAACCCTAACCCTAACCCTAACCTTAACCCTAAACCTAACCCTAAACATAACCCTAGCCCTAACCCTAACCATAACTCTAAACCTAATACTAACCCTAAGCCCAAATCCTAACCCAAACTTTAAGCATAACCCCAATCCTAGCCCTTACCCTAACACTAGCCCTAACCCTAACCATTGAAATAACCATAACCATAACCCTATCCCTAACCCTAACTCTAGCCCTTACCCTAACCCTAATCATAACCATAACCACTAATCCTATCCCTAGCCCTAGCCTTGGTCTAACCGTAACCCTAACCCTTACACTAACCCTAACTATAATCCTAGTTCTAGCCGTAGCCCTAGCCCTAAACCTAGCCCTAGATCTATCCCAAATCATAATTCTAACCCTATTCCTAAATCTAGTCCTAAACATAGCCCTAGACCTAGCCCTAGCCCTAACTCTAGCCATAGCCCTAGACTTGGCTTAACCCTAACCCCTAACACTAACCCTAACTATGACCCAAGTGCTAGCCCCAGTCCTAGGCCTAACCCTAGCCCTAGATCAAACCCCAACCTTAAACCTAGTCCTAACCCTAGCTCTAGACCTAGCCCTAACCCTAAGAGTAGACGTAGCCCTAGCCATACCCTTAACTAACCATAGTCAAGCCCTAATACTAACTGTAGCTCTAACTCTAACACTAGCCCTATCCCTAGCCTTGACCTAACCCTAACTTAAACTCTAACCATAAACCTAACCCTAAACCTAGCCCTTACCTAACACTAGCCCTAAACGTAACCCTAAAATAACACTAGCTCTAGCAATAACGATGGCCTAAAGCTAACCCAAACTCTAACACTAACCCTAACCATAACCCTAAACCTAACCCTAATACTAGACCCTAATTGTAACACCAGCCCTAGCACTAACCAACCCATAGCCCTAGCCTGAGCCCTAGCCCTAGCCCTGGCCTAACCCTAACCTTAAACCTAAACCTAACCCTGGTCCTACCCCTTGCCCAAGCTCTCAACCTAATCCTAACCCTAACCCAAGTGCTATCCCCAGCCCTAGGCCTAACCCTAACCCTAACCCCAACCATAACCCTAGCCCTAACCCTTATCCTATCCCTAACCCAACCATAGCCTTTACCTTAATCCTAGCCCTAACTCTAACCCTAACCCGAACCCTAACCCTAACCCTAGCTTTAGCCCTAACCGTGGCCTAAACCTAACCCTAACTCTGAAACTAACCCTAACCTAAAGCTAACCCTAACCCTAAAGTTAACCCTAACCCCAACCCCAGCCTTAGCACTAACCCTAACCATAACCATAACCCTAAACTTAACCCTGAGCCCAAACCCTAACCCTAACACTAATGCTAACAGTAAACCTAACCCTAGCCCTAGCCCCAAACAATAAACTTAAACATACATCTAACTCTAGCCCTAACCCTAGCCCTTACACTAACACTAGCACTTACCCTAACCTTAGCTTGAATAATAACACTAACCAAAACCCTAATCCTAACCCTAGCTATAGCCCTAACCTTGGCCTAAATCTATTCCTAACTCTAACATGGAAACCTAACCCTAACCCTAAAACTAACCCTAACCCCAAACCTCGACCTAGCCCTAACCCTAACCATAACCCTAAACCTAAGCCCAAACCCTAACACTAACCCTAACACTAAATCCAACACTAGCCATAGCAATAACCATTGCCCTAACAATATCCCTAACCCTAACAATAACCCTAAACCTAAACCTTGCACTAACCATAACCATAACACCAACCCTAACCCCAACCCTTACCCTAACCCTAATCCTACCCTAGCCTAACCCGAGCACTAGCCCTAGCCTTGGTCTACACCTAACCCTAACCCTAACACTAACCCTAACCCTAACCCTAACCCTAGTTGTAGCTCTAGCCCTAGCCCTAGCCCTAACCCTAGACTTAGATCTAGCCCAAACCTTAACCTTAACCCTACCCCAAATCTATTCCTAAACCTAGACCTAGCTGAAGCCCTAGCCCTAGCCCTAGCCCTAGCCCCAACCTTAGCCCTAGCTCTAGCCTTGGCTTAACCCTAACCCTAAACCTAGTCCTAACTCTAGCCCTAGACCTAGCTGTAGCCCAAGCTCTAGACCTAACCCTAACAGTAGACTTAGCCCTAGCCACACCCCTAACTAACCATAGTCAAGCCCTAACCCTAGCCATAGCCCTAACCCTAACACTAGCCCTAGCCCTAGCCTTGACCTAAACCTAACTCAAACTCTAACCCTAAGCCTAACACAAACCCTAACAGTAACCCAGATCTAAGCCCTAGCCCTAAAACTAGGCCTAACCCTAGCCCTAGACCTAGCTTTGGATAAACCCTAACCATAACCCTAAACCTAACCCTAGTCGTAGTCCTAGCCCTAGCCCTAGCCCTATCCCAAGCCCTAACACTAACTCTAGCCCTAGCCCTAAGCCTAAACCTTACCCTAGCCCTAGCCCTAACACAAACACTAAAACTAATCTTAATCTAGCCCTAACCATAGCCCTCACCCTAACACTACCCCTAATCCTAAACCTAACCTTAGTCCTAGCCCAAGCCCTAAAATTGGCCTAACCCAAACCCTCATCCTAACCCTAATTCTAACCCTAACCCTAGTCCTAGCCCTAGTCCTCGCACTAGTCCTAGTCCTAACCCTAGATCTTGCCCTAACCCTAGACCTAGATCTAGCCCAAACTCTAACCTTAACCCTTAACCTAACCCTAAACCTAGTCCTAAACCTAGCCTTAGCCCTAGCCATAGCTGTAGCCCTAGCCATAGCCATATTCCTAGCTGTAGCCCTAGACCTAGCCATAGCCCTAGCCTTGGCTTAACTCTAACTCTAACTCTAAACATAACCCTAACACGAACCCTAACCTTAACCCTAGTCAAAGCCCTAGCCCTAGCACTAAGCATAGCCCCAGCCCTAGCCTAGGCTTAACACTAACCCTAAACCAAACCCTAACCTTAACCCTAACCCTAACACTAACTCTATCCCTAACCCCACACTTAACCCTAACACTAACACTAATCCTAGCCCTAACCCTGTCCCTAACCCTAGCCCTAGCACAAGCCTTGGCCTAAAATTAGTCTTAGCTCCAGACCTAGCCCTAGCCCTACCCCTGGCCCTAGACCTAATCTGAACCCCAAACCTAACCCTAGTCATAACCCTAACCCTAGCACTGACCCTAACCATATAGCTAGCCCTAGATTTAACATTAGCCCTAGCCCTAGCTCTAGCCCTAAACCTAGCCCTAGCCCTAACCCTAACCCTAACCCTAACCCTAACCATAACCATAACCATAACAAAAGCCCTAACAATAGCCCTAGACCTAGCCTTGGTCTAAATCTAACCCTAACCCTAACACTAACCCCAACCCTAACCCTAGTTCTAGCCCTAACCCTAGCCCTAAACCTAGTCCTAGATCTAGCCCAAACCTTAACTCTAAACCTAGTCCTAACCCTGGACCTAGCCCTAGCTGTAGCCCTAGCCCTAGCCTTAGCCCTAACCCTAGCCCTAGCCTTGGCTTAACCCTAACCCTAACTGTATCCCTAACCATAACCCTAACCCTAGTGCTAGTCCTAGCTCCAGGCCTAACACTAGCCCTAGATCTAAGCCAAAACCTAACCCTAACCCTAACCCTAAACCTAGTCCTAACCCTAGCCCTAGCCCTAGCTCTAACCCTAACAGTAGACCTAACCTTAGCCATAAACCTAATTCTAACCATAGTCAAGCCCTAACCCTAACCGTAGCCCTAAGCCAAACACTAGCCCTAGCCTTGGCCTAACCCTGACTCAAACTCTAACCCTAAACCTAACCCTCAACCTAAACCTAACCCTACCCTAACCTTAATCCTAGACCTAGTCCTAGCCACAGCCCTAGCATAAACCCTAACCCTAATTCTAAACCTAAACCTAAACCTAATCCTAACCCTAGCCATAGCACTAGCAGTAGCCCTAGCCCTAGCCCTAAACCAACAGTAAATCTAGCCCTAGCCCTAGCCCTAGCCCTAGCCCTAGTCTTGGCTTAACCCTAACCCTAACTCAACCATAAACCTAACCCTAACCCTATCCCTAGCCCTCGCCTTGGCCTAACCCTAACCCTAATTCTAAGCCCTAACACTAACCCGAACCCTAGTCCTAGCCCTGGCCCTAGCCCTAGCTCTATCCCTAACCCTAAACCTAGCACTAGCCCAAGCCCTAACCCTAACCCTAAGCTTAAGCCTAGCCCTAGCCCTAACCATAACGCTAACCCTAAACCTATACCTAAACATAAACCTTGCCCTAGCCAAAACCTAACATGAACCATAGGCCTAGCTCTAGCCCTAACACTAACCCTAGCTTAGACCAAACCTGAGCCCTAACCCTAATCCTAAACTTAACCCTAACCTTAACCCTGACTCTACCCTAGCCTTAGCCCTAGATGTAAACCTAAATCCAACATTAACCCCAACACTAACTCTAACCCTAAACTAATCCTAATACTAAACCTAGCACTAGCTCTATCCTAGTCCTAAAAATAACCCTAACCCTAACACGAACCCTAACCATAAATCTAGACCTACCCTAGCCCTATCCCTAGCCCTAAACCTAACTCTAGCACAACCCTAACCCTAACCTTAACCCTAACCCTAACACTAGCCCTAGACCTAGCCTTGGCCAAACACTAAACCTAACTCCAAACCCAAACCTTACCTTGATACTAACACTAACCCTAACCCTAACCCTAATTCTAGCCCTAGCCTTAGATATAACTCTAGCCCTAGATCTAGTCCAAACCCTAACCCTAACCCTAACTTAAACCTAAACCTAGTCCTAAACTTAGCCCTTCACCTAACTTTAGCCCTAGACCCAGCCCTAGCCTTAATGCTAGCCCTAGCCTTAACCCTAAAATAACCCTAACCTAGCCCTAACACAAGACCTAGAACTAACCTTGACCTAACCCTAACCCTAACCACAAACTTAACCATAACCCTAACCCTAACTCTAAGCCCAAAACTTAACCCTAACCCTAACCAAAACCCTAACCCTAGCCCCAAACCTAGTCCTAGCCCTAACCCTAGCCCTAACCCTAACCTTTGCCCAAACCTTGGCCTAAACTTAACCCTACTCTAATACTAACCCTAACCCTAAAATTAACCCTAACCCTATTCCTAGATCTAGCCCTAGCCCTAGCTCTAGCCCTAAGCTTGCTTTAGACCTAGCCTTTGACTAAATGTAACCCTAACCCTAACCCTAATTTTGGCCTAAACCTTACATTAACACTAACCCTAACCCTAAAACTAACCCTAACTCTAAGCCTAGCCTTAGTCCTTGACCTAGCCCCAGCTGTAGCCCTAACCATAACCCTAGCCCTAGCCTTGGATTAACCCTGACACTAACTCTAATCATAACCCCAACACAAACCCCAACCCTAACCCTAATCATAGTTCTAGCCCTAATTTTGGCATAAATATAACTCTAACACTAACCCTAAACCTAAATCTAACCCTAACCCTAAGCCTAGTCCTAGCCTTTGCCCTAGCCCCAGCTCTAGCACTAACCCTAGCTCTAGACCTAGGCTGGGCATAAACCTAACCCTAATTTTAACCCTAAACCTAAACCTAACCCTAACAGTAGCACCAACCCTAGCACTTGCCCTAGCCCTAGCCCCAGCTCTAGTCCTAACACTAGCCCTGGCCCTAGCCGTAGCCCTAGACTTAGTCCTAACCATAGCCTTGGCTTAACCCTAACCCTAACCCTAACTCTAACCTTAGCCCTAGCCCTAGCCCTTGCCTTGGCTTAACCCTAACACTAACTCTAATCATAACCCCAACTCAAACCCTAACCCTAGCCCTAGCCTTAACTCTTTTCATAACCCCAACCCAAACACTAACCCTAACACTAACACTAACTCTAGCCCTAACCCTAGACCTAGCACTGGCCTTGGCCTTACCCTAACCCTAACAATAACCCTAACCATAACCCTAAACCCAACCCTAACCCTGTTCCTAGAGCTAACCCTAGCTCTAGCACTAATACTAACCTTAGCCCAAATGCTAACCCTAACACTAACCTAAACCTAGTCCTAACACTAGCCCTAGCCCTAGCCGTAGCGCTCACCCTAGACCTAGCCCTAACCCTAGCCCTAGGCCTAGCCTTGGCTTAACCCTAACTCTAATCATAAAACAAACCAAAACCTAACCCTAATCCTAACCAAAACACTAGCCTTAACCCTAGACCTAGTGCTAGCCTTGGCATTACCTTAACTGTAACCCTAACCCTAAACCTAAGCCCAAACCTTACCCTAAACCTAACCCTAAATCTAACCCTAACCCTAGCCCTAGCCCTAGCCCTAGCCTTGCCTTAACTCTAACAACTAACTCTAATCATAACCAAAGCCCAAAACCTGACTCTAACCCTAACACTAACCCTAGACTTAGCGTCACCTTGGCCTTACACCAAACCTAACTCTAACCCTAAGCCCAAACCTAAACCCTAAATCTAACCCTAACCCAAACACTAGCCCTAGCCCTAGCCCTAATCCTAGCCCTAACCCTAAACCAACCCTAACATAAACCCCAACCCTAGCCCTTGCCCTAATCCTAAACTTGATCCTAACCCTAACCCTAAATTTAGGACTAACCTTGGCCTAAACCTAAGCCTAACTCTAACACTAACCCTTACCAAATCCTAAACCTAACCCTAACCATAACCCTAACACTAACCCTAATCTAACCCTAACACTAACCCTAGCTCTAGCCCTAACATTGGCCTAACCCAAACCCTAACACTAGCTCTAGCATTAACCTTGGCCTAAACCTAACCCTAACTCCAGCAATAACCCTAACCCTAAATGTAACACTAATGCTAAAACTAACCCAAAACCCAACCCTACCCCTAGCCCTAACACTAACCATAAACCTGACACTAACCCTAAACCTAAGCCCAAACCCTAACCCTAACCCTAACCCCAACCCTAGCCATAGCCTAACCCTAACCCTAACACTAGCCCTTACCCTAACCCTAGCCCAAACTCTAACCATAAACCTAACCCTTGTGCAAAACTAAACCTAACCCCAACCCTAGCCCTAAACCTAAACTTAACCATAACACTAAACCTAACCCTAACCCCAACCCTAGTCCTAACCCTAACCCTATCCTTAAACATAACCCTAACACTAACACTTTTACCCCAACCTAGCCCTAGACCTAACCCTTACCCAAACCCTAACCATAAGTCTAACCTTAAACCTAACCCTAATCCCAAACTGTAACCCTAACCACAACACTAGACATAACTATAACACTAGACCTAACCCTAACCCTAGCCCTAGATCTAGCCCTTACCCTAACACTAGCCCTAACCATAATTCCAACTCTAAACATAAACATAAACCTAACCCAAACCCTAATCCTAGCCCTAACCCTAGCCCTAGCCCTAGCCTTGGTCTAACCCTAACCCTAACCGTAACCCTAACCATAAACCTAAACCTAAACCTAACTCTAGTGCTAGCCATAGCCCTACCCCTAACCCTAGCCCTAGATCTAACCCAAATGTTAACCCTAACCCTAAACCTAGTGTTAACCCTAGCCCTATACCTAGCCACAGCCCTTGCCCTAGCCCTAACCCTAACAGTAGACCTAGCACTACCCATACCCCTAACTCTAACCTTAGTCAAGCCCTAACCCTAACCATAGCCCTAACCTTAACAATAGCCCTAGCCCTAACCTTGACCTAACCCTAATTCTAACTCTAACCCTAAACATAACCCTAACTCTAATGCTAACGAAAACCCTAACACTAAACCTAGTCCTAGTAATAGCCATAGCCCTAGCCATAACCCTAGCCCTAGCCCTAGCCTTGGTTTAACTGTAACCCTAACCCTAACCCTAATCCTAACCCTAACCCTAGTCCTAGCCCTAGCCCTAGCCCTAGCCCTAGCCAAAGACCTTACACTAACCTTAGGCCTAGACCTAACCCTAACCTTTACCCTAGCCCTAGCCCTAACCCAAGTGCTAAAGCCCTCACCATAACCCTCACCCTAACACTAACCCTAACCCTATCCTTAGCCCTAGAACAAACCCTAAAATTGGTCTAACCCTAGCCCTTGAACTAAACCTAACCCTAACCATAACACTAACCCTAATACTAACCCTAACCCTATTCCCAAACCCTAACACTAATCCTAACCCTAAACCTAACCCCAACCCTAGTCCTTACCTAATCCTAGCCCTAACCCCAGCCCTAACACTAGCCCTTACCCTAACCCTAGCCCTAGCCAAACAGTAGCCCTACACCTAGCACTTGCCCTAACCCTAGCCAAAGCACTAGCCTTGGATTAACCCTAAAACTAACTCTAACCCTAACCCCAAACCTAATCTTAACCCTAACACTAAAACTAACCCTAGCCCTAACCCTAACAATAATACTAACCCTAGCCCCAACCCTAGCTCTAGGATGAGCCCTGGCCTAACCCTAACCCTAACATTAAACCTAACCTTAACATTAACGTTAACTCTAGCCCCAACCTTGGCCTGACATAAACCTAACTCTAGCACTAACCCTAACCCTAAATGTAACCTTCACACTAGAAATAACGCTAACCCTAGACCTAGTCCTAGACCTAGCCCTAGCTCTACCCTAACCCTAACTCTAGACCTAGCCTTGGCCTAACCCTAATCCTAACCATAACCATAATCATAACCCTAAACCTAACCCTAACCGAAGCACTAGCCCTAGCGCTAACCCTAACCTTAACCCTAGCTCTAGACCTAGCCTTGGCCAATCCCTAACTTTAGCCATAACCCTAACCCTAACCCTAATCTTAACCTAACCCTAACCATACCACTAGTCCTAGCACTAACCCTAGCCCTAAACCTAGCCCTGGCCTAACCCTAACCCTAAAATTAAATGTAACCCTAACCCTGGTCCTACCCATAGCTCTAGCTCTAGCCCTAATCCTAATCCTAACCCTAAACCTAACCCTAACCTTAACCCTTGCCCTAGCCCTAAACCTAGCCCTAGCATTAGCCTTGTCCTAAACCTAAACATAACCTTAACCATAACCCTAACCCTAATAACAACCCTAGCCTTAGCCTTAAGCCTAGCCCTAACCCTAAACCCAACCCTAACCCTTACCCAAACCCTACCTATGCCTTAATCTTGGCCTAAACCTAACCCTTACTCTAACATTAATCCTAACCCTAAACATAACCCTAACCTAATGCTAACCCTTGCTTGAACCTAACCTTGGCCTAAACCTAACCCTAATTCTAACACTAACCCTAACCGTAAATGTAACCCTAACCCTAAAACTAACACTAACCTTAGACCTAGTCCTAGACCTAGCCCTAGCTCTAGCCCTAATCTTAATTCTAACCCTAACCCAAACCCTAACCCATACAAGTCCCAACTCAGGCCCAGCCCTAGCCCTAAATTAGTGCTTATCTAACCATAACCCTAAGCATAACACTAGCCCAAACACTAGCCCTAACACTAACCTTGGCCTGACCACAAACATAACCCTACCCCTAACCCTAAACCTAACCTAACCATCACCATAAACCTAACCTTAACACTAACACTAACCATAAGCCCAAACCTTAACCCTAACCCAAACCCTAACCCCAACCCTAGCCCTATCCCTAACCCTCGCCCTAACCCTACACCTAACCCTAAACCCAACCCTAGCACTATCAATAACCATAGCCCTAACCCTAACCCTAACCCTAACCCTTAGCAGACATAACACTAGCCCTAGCTCTATCCCTAATCTTAGCCCTACCCATACCCCTACCCCTACCCCTAACCCTAAGCCTAACCCTAGCCCAAACCCTAGCCATAGCCCTAACACTAAAACTAGCCAAAGCTCTAACACTAACCTTAACCCTATCCCTAACACTAAACCTAGTCCTAACCCTAGCCCTAGACCTAGCCCTAGACTTAGCCCTAGCCCTAGCCCTAACCCTAGCCCTAGCTCTAGCCTTTGATTAACCCTAACCCTAACCCTAACTTTAACCCTAACCAAATCCTAACTCTAACCCTAACCCTACACCTAACCCTAGCCCTAACCATAACACTAACCCTAACCCTAGCATGATCCCTAGCACTAGCCTTGGGCTAAACCTAACGTTAACCCTAGCCCTGAACCTAACCCTAACCCTAGTCATAGCTCTAGACTTAGTCCTAGTCCTACCCCTAGCCCCAGACATAATCCTAACCCTAAACCTAAACTTGTCCTAACCGTGGCCCTAATCATAACCCAATCCCTAGCCCTAGACCAAACCTTAGCCATAGCCCTAGCCCTAAACCTAGCCCTAAAACTAACCATGGCCTAGCCCTAAACCAAACCATAAACCTAATGCTAGCCCCAACCCTAGACCTAGCACTAGCCTTGCCCTAACCCAAACACTAACTCTAACTCAAACAATAACTCTAGCCCTAGCCCTAAACCTAGCCCTAACCCTAACACTAACCCTAACTTTAGCCCTAACCTTGGGCTAAACCTAACCCTAACACTAACCCTAGCCCTAAACCTAACCCTAAAAGTACAACTATCCCTAAACCTAGTCCTAGTCCTAGTCCTAGCCCTAGCCTTAGCTCTACCCCTAACCCTAGCTCCACACCTAGCCTTGCCCTAACCCTAACACTTACTGTAACCCTAACCCTAAACCTAACCCTACCCATAACCCTAACTGTAGCACTAGCCCTAGCACTTTCCCTAGCCCTAGCCCTAGCCCTGGCCTAACCCTAATCTTAACCCTAACCCTAAACCTAAACCTAACCCAGATCCTAGCCCTAGCCCTAGCCTTAGCCCTAGCCCTAGCCCTAGCCCTAATCCTAACCCTAACACTAACTCTAACAATAAACATATTACTATACCTAGCCCTAGAACTAGCTGTAGCCCTAGCCATAGCCCTAGACCTAACCCTAGCCTTAGCCCTAGCCCTGGTCTTACTTAACCCTAACCCCTAACTCTAACCCTAACACAAACCCTAAACCTAACCCTAACCCTAACCCTAGTCCTAGACCTAGACTTAATATTAGAACTAGCACTAACCATAACCCTAACACTAAACCTAGCCATAAACATATGCCTAGTACTAGCCTTGGCCTAAACCTAACCCTAAATCTAACACTAATTCTAACCATAAACCTAAGCCCAAACCTTCACACTAACATTAACCCTAACCCTAACCCAAAACCCAGCCCTAGACCTAACTTAGCCCTAACACTAACCCTAGCCCTAACCCTAGCCATAGTACTAGCCTTGGTCTAACCCTAACCCTAACCCTAATGCTACCCTAAGCCCAAACCTTAACCCTAACCCTAGCTCTAGCCCTAATCTTGTCCTAAACCTAGCCCTAACACTAACACTAACCCTAACTCAAGTCTAACCCTAACCCTAACCCCAACCCTAGTCCTAGCCCAAACCCTAGCCATAGATCTAACCTTACCCTAGCTCTAGACCTAGCCTTGGCCTAACACTAACACTAACACTAACACTAACACTAACACTAACTGTAACCCTAACCCTAATCCTAACACTATCCCTAGCCTAGACCTAACCTTAGCCATAGCCATAGCCCTGAACCTAGCCCTAGAACTAACCCTGGCCTTAGCCCTAAACATAACCCAAACCATAACCCTACCCCTAGCCCTAGCCCTAAACCAAGCCCTAGCCCTAAACCTAACCCTACCTTAATCCTAGCTTTAGCCCTAACCTTGGCCTAAACCAAAACCTAACCCTAACCCTAACCCTAACCCTAACTCTAACACTAATCCTAACCTAAACTTGAAATTATCCCTAGCCCTAATCCTAGCCCTAGCCCTAGCCCTAGCCCTAGCCTTAGCTCTAGCCCTAACCCTAGGTCTAGACCTAGCCTTGGCCTAACCCTAACCCTTACTGTAACCCTAACCCTAAACACAACCCTAACTGTAGCACTAGCCCTAGAACATTCCCTAGCCCTAGCCCTAGCGTTAGCTCTAGCCCTAATCCTAATGCTAACCCTAACTCTAACCCTAACACTAACTCACACCCTAAGCATAATCCTATACCTAGCCCTAGAACTAGCCATAGCAATAGCCCTAGCCCTAGCCCTAACCTTAGCCTGAGCCCTAGCCCTACCCTTGGCATAACCCTAACTCTAATCCTAACCCTAACCCTAACCCTAACCCCAATCCTAAACCTAAACATAAACCTAAACCTAAACCTAGTCATAACCATAGCCGTAACCCTACCCTAGCCCTAACCCTAGTCCTAGCACCAGCCTTAGCCTAACCCTAACCCTAACCCTAGTCAAAGCCCTAGACCTAGCCCTAGCCCTAACCCTAGCCATAGACATAATCCTAACCCTAAACCTACACTTGTCCTAACACTAGCCCTAGCCCTAATCCTAACCCTATCCCTAGCCATAGACATAACCTTAGCCATAGCCCTAGCCCTAAACCTAGCCCTAGAACTAACCCTGGCCTTAGCCCTAAACATAACCCTAACTCTAAACCTAGCCCTAACCCTAGACCTGGTACTAGCCTTGCCCTAACCCAAATGCTAACCCTAACCCAAACTATAAACCTAGCCCTACCCAAGGCCCTAAAACTAGCGCTAACCCTAACCCTAAGACTAGTTCTAACCCTAACCTTGACCTAAACCTAACCCTAACTCTAACACTAATCCTAACCCTAAACCTAACCCTAAAACTAAAACTATCCCTAAACCTAGTCCTAGCCCTAGCCCTAGTCCTAGACTTAGCTCTAGCCCTAACCCTAGCTCTAACCTACCTTTGGCCTTACCCTAACCCTTACTGTAACCCTAACCCTAACATAACCCTAACCATACCACTAGCCCTAGCACTTTCCCCAGCCCTAGCCCTAGTTCAGGCCTAAAACAAATCCTAACCCTAACCGAAACATAATCCTAACCCTAACCCTAACCCTACCAATAATGCTAACCCTAACAATAAACATATTACTATACCTAGCCCTAGAACTAGCCATAGCCCTAGCCCTAGCCCTAAACCTAACCCTAGCCCTAGTCTTACTTAACCCTAACCCTAACACTAACCCTAACAACAACCCTACACCTAACCCTATCCCTAGCCCTAGACTTAATCTTAGCCCTAGCCCTAACCATAATCCTAACACTACACCTAGCCCTAACCATATCCCTAGTACTAGCCTTGGCCTAAACCTACCCCTAACTCTAAACCTAAGCCCAAACCTTAACACTAACCCTAACCCTAACCCTAACCCTAACCCCAACCGCAGACCTAGTCCTAAATTTACCCTAACACTAACCCTAGCCCTAACCCTAGCCCTAGTACTAGCCTTGGTCTAACCCTAACCCTAACCCTAAACCTAAACCTAAGCCCAAACCTTAACACTAACCCTAACACTAACCCTACCCCTAGTTCTAGCCCTAACCCTAGCTCTAGACCTAGCCTTGGCCTAACCCTAACACTAATAATGACCCTAACCATAATCCTAACCCTAAACCTAACCCTACCTACCCTACCTGTAGCACTAGCCTTAGAACTAACCCTAAACCTAACCCTAACCCTAAACCTAGTCCTAACCCTAGCCCTAGACCTAGCCCTAGCCCTAGCCCAAACCCTAGTCTTAGCCCTAGCCTTGGCTTAACCCTAAACCTAACTCTGACCCTAATCACAACCCTAACTGTAACCCTAACCCTAACACTAAACCTAGTCATAGCCCTGCCCCAGCCCTAGACCTAATCCTAACCCTAAAACTATACCTAATCCTAACACTAGCCCTAGCCCTAACCCTAATCCTATCCTACCCCAGACCCAACCTTTAACCTAGCCCTAGCCCTAAAACTAACCCTAGACCTAGACCTAACCCTAACATTAACCCTAACCCTAGCCCTAATCCTAACACTAGCACTAAAATTGGATTAACCCTAACCCTAACCCTACTCTAACTCTAACACTAACCCTAACCCTAACCCAAGCCCTAGCTCTAGCCCTAACCCTAGCTCTAGACTAAGCCTTGGCTTAACCTTAACACTAACTGTAACCCTAACCCTAGCACTAACCCTAACCCTAACCCTAAACCTAGTTATAACCCTAGCCATAGACCAAATCATAGCTCTAGCCCTAGCCCTAGCCCTAGCCCTAGCCCTAGCCCTAGTCTTGGCTTAACCCTAACCTAACTCAACCATAAACCTAACCCTAACTTTAAACCTAACCCTAGCCCTAACCATAACCCTAACCCAAACCCTAGCCCAACAGTAGTCATAGCCCTAGACCTAGACCTAGCCTAACCCTAACCATAGACATAATCCTAACCCTAAATCTAAACTTGTTCTATCGCTTCTCGGCCTTTTGGCTAAGATCAAGTGTAAACTTGTTCTAACCCTAGCCCTAATCGTAACACTATCTCTAGCCCTAGAACTAACCTTACCCATAGTCCTAGCCCTAAACCTAACCTAAGAACTAATCCTGGCCTTATCCTTAAACATAACCCTAATGCCAATCCTAGCCATAACCCTAGACCTAGCACTAGCCTTGCCCTAACACAAACCCTAACCCTAACCCAAACCATAACCCTAGCCCTAGCCCTAGCCCTAGCCCTAACTTTAACACTAACCCTAACTTTAACACTAACCATAAGCCTAAAACTAACAACAACACAAACCTAGCACTAGCCCTAATGCTAAACCTTACCCTAACCTTAACCATAACACTAACCCTAACCATAACAGTATGGCCAAAACTTAACCCTAACACTAACCCTAACCCCAACACTAGAAATAGCCCTAACCATAGCCATACCCTAACCCTAACCATAACCTTAGCACTAGTCCTAGCACTAACTCTAGCCCTTAGCCTAACCTTAACCCTAGTCATAGCCCTACACCTAGCCCTAGCCATAGACTTAATCCTAACCCTAAACCTAAACCTAGTACTAAACCTAGCCCTAACCTTAACCCTATCCCTAGCCCTAGATATAATCTTAGCCCTAGCCCTAGCCCTAAAGTAGTTAAATCCCTAATATTAGACCTAGCCCAATCCTAATCCTAAACCAAACCCTAGACCTAATCCTAGCCCTAACCTAATACTAACCATAACCCTAGTCATAACGTTAGACATAGCCCTAACCTTAACCCTTACCATAAAACAACACTAACCCTAACTCTAAAACTAAGGCTAACCCTAAACCTACCCTAACACTAAAACTAATACTAACCACAACCCTAGCACTAGTCATAACCCTAACCCTAACACTAACCCTAATATTAACCATAACACTAACCCTAGCCCTTATCCTAACCATAGCCCTAACCCAACCCTAACCCTAACTCTAAACTAACCCTAGCCCCTACCCTAAACCTAGACCTAACCTTAACCCTAACCATAATCCTAACAACCCTAACTGTAAGCTCAAATCTAGCCCTAACCTAACCCTAGCCCTAAACCTAGCCCTAACCTAATCGTAACCCTAACCATAGCCTTAGTCCTAAACCTAGCCCTAAGCCTAAATATATCCCTAGAACTAGACCTAACATTAGCCCTGGCCCTAACCCTAAACCTAGCCTTAGCCCTAGTACAAACTCTAACCCTAACACTAATCATAACCCTACCCCTAACCTTAGTCCTAGCCCTAGCCTTGGCCTAACGCTAACCCTAATGCTGACCCTAGCCCTAACCCTAACTCAAGATCTACCCTTGGCATAACCTTAACCCTAAACCTAAACCTAACCCTAGCTCTAGCCCTAGCCCTAACCCTAAGCCTAACACTAACCTTAACCCTAAACTAATCCTAACCCTAACCCTAACCCTAACCCTAATCCTAACCCTAACCCTAACCCTAGTCCATGCTCTATCCCTAGCCCTAGCTCTAGACCTAACCTTGCCTAACCCCAACCATAAGAGTAACCCTAACCCTAAACCAAACCAGAGCATTAAACCTAACCATAACTCTAACACTAACCCTAAAACTAGCTCTAGCCCTAGCCCTAACTCTAAACGTAACCCTAACCTTAACCCTAACCCTTGCCCTAAACATAACCCTAACCCTAACCCTAACACCCTAACCCTAAAACTAACACTAACCACAACCCTAGCACTAGCCATAACCCTAACCCTTATCCTAACCTTAACGTTAACACTAACCCTAACCCTAACACTATGCCCATACCCTATCCCTAACCCTAAAGCTAACCTTAACTCCAACACAAGAAATAGCCCTAACCCTAGCCATAGCCTAACCCTAATTGTAGCACTAGTCCTAGCACTAACCCTAGCCCTAACCCTAACCTTAACCCTAGTCATAGCCCTACACCTAGCCCTAGCCCTAGACCTAATCCTAACCCTAACCCCAAACCTAGCCATAGCCCTAACCCAGCCCTAACCTTAACCCTAACCCAAACCCTGACATACCCTATCCCTAGCCCTAACCCAAACCCTAACCATAGCACGAACCCTAGCACTAACCCTAGCTCTAACACTAACCCTAACCCTAGTCATTGCCCTAGCCCTAGCCCTAACCCTAGTTCTATATCTAATGCTAACCCTATTAATAAACGTAGCCCTAACCCTAAACCTATCCCTATTCCTGGACCTAACCTTACCCCTAGCCCTAGCCTTAAACCTAGCTATAGCCCTAACGCAAGCCCTAGCCCAACACAAACCCTAACCTAACTCTAACCTGAGCCCTAACCCAAGCCTTAGCACTAGTCTTGGCCTAACCCGAAGCCTAACCCTAACCATAATCATAACAATAACAATAGCACTAGCCCTAACCAAAGCCTTAGCCTTAGCCTTGGATAACCCTAACCCTAACCCTAACCAAACCCTAACACTAACCCTAGCCATAGCCCTAATCCTGACCCTAACCTTCACACTATCCATAATCCTAATGCTAATCATAAACTAAGCCCAAACCCCAACCCTAACCCTAACCCTAACCCTAACACTAACCCTACCCCCAAATCTAGCCATAGCCCTAACCCTAGCCATAACACTAACCTTAACCCTAATACTAACCCTAAACTTAGACTTTACCCTAACCCTAGACCTAACACTAACCTAACCCTAACCCTAACCCTAACCCTAACCCTAAACCTTAACAGTAAACCTAACAATACCACTACTGCTAATGCTAACACTAAACCTTAACCTAATCCTAAACCTAGCCATAGCCACAAACATAACCCTAACCTTAACACTACCCTTACACCTAGCACTAGCCTTAAACCTAACCCTAGCTTGCTCTAAACTGAGTCCTAACCCTAGCCCTGAAACTAACCCTAACTCTAACCCTAGACATCACCCTAACCCTAACTCTAACCCTAAACCTAACCCTGGCTCTAGCCATATCCTTGGCCTAAACCTAACCCTAACTCTAACACTAACCCTAAACGTAAACCTAACCCTAACCCTATACTAACACTAACCCCAACACTAGCCCCAACCCAAACCCTAAACCTAACCATAAACCTGTCCATAACGCTAAACATAAACCTAACACTAACCCTAACTCTAAACCTGACCCTAAACCTAGCCCTAACCCAAGCCCTAGCACAAGCCTAAACCTAACCCTAGCCATAACCCTAACCCTAACCATAACTGTAACCCTAACCCTAGTCATAGGCCTAGATCTATCCCTAGACCTACCCCTAGCCCTAGAACTAATCCTAACATAAACCTAACACTAGTCCTAAACCTAGCCCTAACCTAAAATGATCCTTAGCCCTAGACCTAGCCTAAGCCCTAGCCCTAACCCTAAAACTATCCCTAGACCTAGACCTAACCATAGCCCTAGCCTTAGCCCTAAACCTAGCCATGGACCTAATCCTAGCCCTAGCCAAAACGCTAACCCTGCCTTACCCTAGCAATAAACCTAGCCCTAGCACTAGCCTTGGCCTAACCCTAACACTAACCCTAGCCATATCCCTAGCCCTAGCCCTAGCCCTAGCCGTAGCCCTAGCCCTAGCCTTGACTTAACCATAACCCTAACTCTAACCCTAACCCTACCCCTAGCCCTAACCCTAGCACTTGCACAAGCCTTAACCTAACCCTACACTTAACCCTAAACTTAACGCTAATGCTAGTCATAGCCCTAGACTTAGACCTAGTGCTACCCCTTGTCCTACACACAACCCTAAAACTAAACCAAACCCTAGTCAAAAAAAATAACCCTAGCCCCAACCCTAAACATATCCCTTGCACTAGACCAAACTTTGGCACTAGCCCTAGCCCTAAACCAAGCACTAGCACTAGCCTTGGCCTAACACTAACCTAACCCTAAACCTAGCCCCAACCATAGCCCTAACACTCGATGTAACCCTAACCCTAACCCTAACCCTAGACCTGAACCTACCCCTACTCCAAGCCCTAGCCCTAGCCCTAGCCCTAACCCTAACCCTAAACCTAACACTGACTCTAACATTAACCCTAACACTAAACCTAACCCTACCACTAAAACTAACCCTAACCCTAGTCCTAGCCTTAACCCTAGTCCTTACTCTAGCTCTAACCCTAACTCTAGACCTAGCCTTGCAAAAAGTTAATCCTAGGCCTATTCTTAAACCTAACCCTATGACCAAACACTAACACTAACCCTGACCCTAGTAATAGCCCTAGATTAGCCTTAGCCCTAACCCTAACCCAGACCTAATCCTAACCCTAAACCTAACCCTAGTCCTAAACCTAGCCCTAAACATAAACCTATCCCTAGTCCTAGACCTAACCTTTTCCCTAGCCCTAGATATAAACCTAGCCATAGCCCTAACCCTAGCCCTAGCCCAAACCCTAACCCTAACCCTAGCCATAACCCTAACCCTAGCACTAGCCTTAGGCTAACCATAACACTAACCCTAAAACTAACCCTAAATTTTAACATAACCCTAACCCTAACAATAACCTAACCCTAAGCCTAACACTAACCTTAACCCTAAACTAATCCTAACCCTAACCCTAACCCTAATCCTAACCCTAACCCTAACCCTAGTCCATGCTCTATCCCTAGCCCTAGCTCTAGACCTAACCTTGCCTAACCCTAACCATAAGAGTAACCCTAACCCTAAACCAAACCAGAGCATTAAACCTAACCATAACTCTAACACTAACCCTAAAACTAGCTCTAGCCCTAGCCCTAACACTAAACGTAACCCTAACCTTAACCCTAACCCTTGCCCTAAACATAACCCTAACCCTAACCCTAACACCCTAACCCTAAAACTAACATTAACCACAACCCTAGCCCTAGCCTTGGCTTAACCCTAACCCTAATCCTAGCACTACCCTTGGCCTAACCCTAACCCTAAACCTAACCCTAAACTTACCCTAACCCTAACCCTAACAATAGCCCTAGCCCTAACCCTAGCCCTAGCCCTAGCCTTGCCTTAGCCCTAACACTAACTCTAACCCTAACCCCAATCCTAAATCTAACCCTACCCTAACCCTAAACATAACCTAGCCCTAACACTAACCCTAACCCTAACCCTAAACTCTAACAGTAAACCTAAACCTACCCATAACGCTAAGGCTAACACTAAACCCTAACCTCATCATAAACCTTGCCATAGCCACAAACATAGCCTAAAACTAACACTACACTTAAGCCTAGCTCTAGCCTTAACCCTAACACAAATTAGCCCTAAACCAAGTCCTAACCCTAACCCTGAAACTAACCCTAACCCTAACACTAACCCTAACCCTGACACTAACCCTAAGCACAAACCCTAAACCTAAGCCCAAAAACTAACCCTAACCCTAAACCTAACTCAAAAACTAACAATAAACCTAACCCTAAACCTAACCCTAACCCTAAAACTAACACTAACCCCAAACCAAGCACTAGCCCTAACCCTAAATGAAACCTTATGATAACCCTAACCCTAAGCCTAACCCTAACCCTAAGCCCAACCCTAGCCCTAGCCATAACCCTAGCCCTAACTCTAACCCTAACTCTAAGCGTAACACTAGCCCTTACCCTAGTCCTAGCCATAACCCTAACCCTGACCCTATCCCTAACCCTACCTCTAGCCCTAACCTTTGCCTAAACTTAACCCTACTCTAACATTAAACCTAAACCTAACACAAAACCTACCCTAAAACAAAACCTAACCCTACCACTTACACTAACCCTAACCCTAACCCCAGCCCTAACCCAAGCCCTAACCCTAACCCTAACCCTAACCCTAACCCTAAATATAACCCTAACCTTAACCCTAACCCTAACCATAACACTAACACTAACCCTGAGCACAAACCCAAACCCTAAGCCCAAAACCTAACCCTAAGCCCAAACACTAACCCTAACCCTAAACTTAGCCCTAACCCTAACTCGAACATTAATGCTAACCATAAACCTAACCCTAACCCTAAAACTAATAACCCGAACACTAGCACTAGCCCTAACCCTAGCCCTAACCCTAAACCTAACCCTAACCTTAACCATAACAGTAACACTTACCCTAACCCTAACACTAACCCCAGCCAATACCCTAACCATAGACATAACCCTAACACTAACCCTAATCTGAACCCTAACCATAACCATAACAATGACCCTAACCCAAAACCGAACCCTAACACCAACTCTAACTCTATAGCTAACCCTACCAAACCCTAACCCTAAACCTAGCCCTAACCCTAAACCTAACCGCATCCCTAACCCAGCTCTAGCCATAACCTTGGCCTAAACTTAACCCTAACTCTATTATTAACCCTAACACTAACACTAACCCTACCCTAACCGTAACCCTAACTCTTTTATTAACCCTAACACTAACACTAACCCTACCCTAACCGTAACCCTAACTCTAACCTTAGCCCTAACAATAACCATAACCCTAACCTAAAAAAACCCTAACCCTAAGCCCAAACCCTAATCCTAAACCTATCCAAAACCCTAACATTAACTGTAGCACTAGACCTAGAACTAACCTGAGCCCTAACGCTAACATAACCCTAACCATAGCACTAATCCTAGAACTAACCCTAGCCCTACCCATAACCCTAACCCTAGTCATAGCCCTAGAACAAGCACTAGCCCTAACCCTAGCCCTAGCCCAAACCCTAACCCTAACTCTAACCATAACCCTAGCACTAAACCTAGGACTAAACCTAACCCTAGTCCTAAACCTAGCCCTCACTCTAACACTATCCCTAGCCCTAGACCTAACCTTAGCCCTAGCCATAGCCCTAAACCTAGCAATAGATGTAAACCTACCCCTAGCTCAAACCCTAACCCTAACCCTAACCCTAGTCCTAAGCCTAGCCCTAGAACTAGCATTGGCCAAAACATAACCCTAAACCCTAACCTTAACCCTAGTACTAACCCTAAACCTACTCCTAACCCTAATCCTGAACCTAGCCCTAACCCTAACCCTAACTCTTACCCTAAGCCTAACCCTAGCCCTCACCCGAGCCCTAGCACAAGCCTTAGCCTAAACTTAGCTCTAACCCTAACCCTAACCACAACCCTAACACAAAACCATAACAGTAAACCTAACACTTCCACTAATGCTAATGCTAAAGCTAACTTAACCTAATCCTAAACCTTGACCTAGTAACAAACATAATCCTAACCCTAACACTACACTTACGCCCAGCCCTAGTCTTAACTCTAACCCTAGCTTGCCCTAAACTGAGACCTCACCCTAACCCAGAAACTAACCCTAACTCTAACCCTAGCCCTCACCCTAACCATAACACTAACCCTAACACTGGCTCTAGCCCTATCATTGGCCTAACCCTAACCCTAACCCTAACCCTAATCCATAAACCTAACACTAACCCTAACAATAAGCCCAAAGCCTAACCTTAAACCAAACCCTAACCCCAACTCTAGCCATAGCCCTAACCCTAGCCCTAACACTAACACTAACACTAATCCTAAACCTAGCCCTTAACATAACCCTAGACCTAACCCAAACCCTAATCCTAACCCTAACCCTAACCCTAACCTCAACTCTAGCCCTAGCCCTAACACTAGCCCTACCCTAACCCTAACACTAGCCCTTACCCTAATCCTGGCCATAACACTAACCCTAACCATATCACTAACCCTAGCACCAGCCCTAAACTTTGCCTAAATTTAATCCTACTCTAACATTAACCCTAAACCAAAATCTAGACCAAAAACTAACCCTAAAATTAACCATAACCCTACCACTTACCCTAACACAACCCCTAACCCTAGCACTAAGCATAGCCCTAACCATAACCTTAACTCTAACCCTAACCCTAACCCTAAAAATAACCCTATACCCAAAACATAACCCTAGCCCAAACACTAACCCTAACACTAACCCTAAACCTAACCCTGGCTCTAGCCCTAGCCCTAACCCTAACCCAAACCTTAACCCTAACCCTTACTCTAACCCTAAGCCTAACCCTAGCCCAACCCTAGTCCTAGCACAAGTCTTAGCCTAAGCCTAGCCCTAACCCTAACCCTAATCATGGATCTAGCCCTATCCCTAACCATAACACTAACCCTAAACTTAATCCTAACCCTAACCCTAAACCTAGCCCTAACCCTAACCCTAACTCTTGCCCTAAGCCTAACCCTATCCCTAACCTGAGCCCAAGCACAAGCTTTAGCCTAAACTTAGCTCTAACCCTAACCCTAAACATAATCATAACCCTAAACCCTTACAGTAAACCTAACATTTCCACTAATGCTAATGCAAATGCTAAACTTTAACCTAATCCTAAACCTTGCTCTAGCCACAAACATAACCCTAATCCTAACACTACACTTATGCCTAGCCCTAGCCTTAACTTTAAACCTAGCTTGCCCTAAACTGAGTCCTAAACCTAACCCTGAAACTAACCCTAACTTTAAACCTAGCCCTCACCCTAATCCTAACTCTAACCTAATCCTAACCCTGGCTTTAGCCCTATCCTTGGACAAAACCTAACCCTAACTCTAAAACTAACCCTAAACATAAACCTAACCCTAACCCTAAAACTAACACTAACCCCAACCCTAGCCCAAACCCTAAACCTAACCCTAACCCTATCCATAACCTTAACACTAACCCTAAAAATAAGCCCAAAGTCTAACCCTAAACCAAACCCTAACCCCAACTCTAGCCATAGCCCTAACCCTAGCCCTACCCTAAACATAACACTAATCCTAACCCTACACTTTAACCTAACCCTAGAACTAACCCTAACCCTAATCCTATCCCTAATGTCAACTCTAGCCCTTGCCCTAAAACTAGCCCTACCCTAACCCTAACCCTAACACTAGCCCTTATGCTAATCCTGACCATAACACTAACCCTAACCATATCACTAACCCTAGCTCTAGCCCTAAACTTTACCTAAACTTAAACCTACTCTAATATTAACCCTAAACCAAAACCTAAAACTAACCCTAAAATTAACGCTAACCCTACCACATACCCTAACCCAAACCCTAAACCTAGAACTAACTATAGCCCTAACCATAACCCTACCTCTAACCATAACCCTAACCATAACCATAACATTAACCCTAAACTTAACACTAACCCTAAAGCTCTACCCTAACCCTAGCCCAAACACTAACCATAACCCTAACCCTAACTCTAAACCTAACATTGGCTCTAGCCCTAGCCCTAACTCTAACGCTAACCCTAACCCTAAACTGAACCCTAACCTTAACCCAAACCCTAACCCTAACTCTAACCCTAACCCTAACATAACTCTAACCCTAAGACTAGCCCTAGCCATAACCCTAGCCCTAGCACAAGCCTCAGCCCAACCCTAGCCCTAACCCTAAACCTAACCCTAACCCTAGTCATAGCCCAAGACCTAGACCTAGCACTACCTCTAGTCCTAGAATTAACCCTAAACCTAAATTAACCCTAGTCCTAAAACTAAACCTAACCCGAAAACCTAACCCCAACCGTTAACCTTACCCTAACCCTATCCATAACCGTAACACTAACCCTAACATTAAGACCAAAGCCTAACCCTAAACCAAACCCTAACACCAACTCTAGTCATAGCCCTAACCCTAGCCCTAACCTTAACCCTAATCCTAAAAGTAGCCCTTAACCTAACCCTAGACCTAACCCTACCCCTACCCCTAATGTCAACTCTAGCCCTTGCCCTAAAACTAGCCCTACCCTAACCCTAACCCTAACCCTAGCCCATAACTAGCCCTAACCCTAAACCTATCCCTTGCCCTAGATCAAACCTTAGCCCTAGCCCTAGCCCTAAACGAAGCCTGAGCACTAACCTTGGCCTAACCCTAACTGTAAACCTAACCCTAGCCCTAGCACTAACACTAGACCTAACCCTATCCCTAACACTAACCCAGGCCTTACCGTAACACTAGCCTTAACCCTAACCCTAACCCTAACCCTAACAAAACGCTGACTTTAACATTAACCCTAAACCCTAACCTAACACTAACTCTAAAACTAACCTGAACCCCAACCCTAGGACTAGCCATAGCCCTAACGCTAACCCTACTCTAACATTAACCCTGAAACTAAACCTAATACTAATCCCAAACCTAACCTAACCCCAATCTTAGCCCTAGCTCTAACCCAAAAAGTAAACCTAACCATAAACCTAACACTAACCCAAACCCTAACCCGAAACAAAACCTGACTCTAACATTAACCCTAAACTTAACACAAACCTAAAACTAACCTGAACCCCAACCCTAGGCCTAGCCATAACTCTAACACCAACCCTAACCATAACCCTAAACCTAACCCTAACTCTAACATTAACCATAAACATACACCTAACACTAACCCCAAAACTCACCCTAACCCCAACACTAGCCCTAGCCCTAACCTTAAAACTAAACCTAATCATAAAACTGATTCTAACCTTAACCCTAACCCTAATCCTAACCCCAATCCTAGCCATAGCCCTAACACTAGCCCTAGCACTAATCCTTTTTTTTTAACTTTTATTGAATGAATATAAATTTCCAAAGTACAGCTTATGGATTACAATGGCTTTCCCCTCATAACTTCCCTCCCACCCGCAACCATGCCCTTTCCCACTCCCTCTCCCCTTCCATTCACATCAAGATTCATTTTCAATTCTCTTTATATACAGATCAGTTTAGCATATATTAAGTAAAGATTTCAACAGTTTGCACCCACATAGAAACACAAAGTGAAAAATACTCTTTGAGTACTAGTTATAGCATTGAATCACAATGTACAGCACATTAAGGACAGAGATCCTACATGAGGAGTAAGTGCACTGTGACTCCTGTTGTTGACTTAACAAATTGACACTCTTGTTTATGGCATCAGTAATCACCCTAGGCTCTAATCATGTTTAAACAAGGTCATAGTCAAAGTGGAAGTTCTCTCCTCCCTTCAGAGAAAGGTAACTCCTTCTTTGATGACCTGTTCTTTCCACTGGGATCTCACTCTTGGAAATCTTTCATTTAGGTCACTTTTTTTTGCCAGAGTGCCTTGGCTTTCCATTCCTAAAATACTCTCATGGGATTTTCAGCCAGATCCGCATGCCTTAAGGGCTAATTCTGAACCAGAGTGATGTATAGGACATCTGCCATTCTACAAATCCACTGTGTATCTTCCTTCCCATGTTGGATCGTTCTCTCCCTTTTTAATTCTATCAATTAGTATTATCAGACACTAGTCTTGTTTATGTGATCCCTTTGGCTCTTAGTCCTATCATTATGATCAATTGTGAACAGAAATTGATCACTGTGACTAGTGAAATGGCATTGGTACATGCCACCTTGATGGGACTGATTGGAATCCCCTGGTATGTTTCTAACACTACCATTTGAGGTAAGTCAGCTTGAGCATGTCCCGAATTGCACATCTCTTCCCTCTCTTATTCCCACTCTTATATTTAACAGCGATGACTTTTCAGTTAAGTTTCAACACTTGAGAATAACTGTGTATTGATTACAGTATTCAACCAAAAGTATTAAGTAGAACAAACAAAAAAATAATAATTGGAATAACTTATTAATTTGTTCATCAACAGTCAGGACAAGGGCTGATCAAGTCACCATTTCTCGTAGTGTTCATTTCACTTTAAAAGGTTTCCTTTTTGGTGCTCAGTTAGTTGTCACCGATCAGGGAGAACATATGATATTTGTCCCTTTGGGACTGGCTTATTTCACCCGGCATAATGTTTTTCAAATTCCTAAAAGTGATCACTTTTCAGTTAAAATTTAAACACCTAAGAATAATTGTGTGTTAATTACAGAGTTCAACAAATAGTACTAGAACAAAAAAATACTAAAATAGATAAAGTATTACATTGTTCATCAACAGTCAGGACAAGAGCTGATCAAATCACTGTTTCTCATAGTGTCCATTTCATTTCAACAGGTTTCCCCTTTGGTGCTCAGTTAGTTGTCACTGATCAGGGAGAACATATGATATTTGTCCCTTTGGGACTGGCTTAATTCACTCTGCATGATGTTTTCCAGATTCCCCCATCTTGTTGCAAATGACCGGGTTTCAATGTTTTCGACTGCTGTATAGTATTCTATAGAGTTCATGTCCCATAATTTCTTTATCCAGTCTACCGTTGATGGGCATTTGTGTTGGTTCAAGGTCTTAGCTATAGTGAATTGAGCTGCAATAAACATTAAGGTGCAGACAGCTTGTTTGTTTGCCAATTTAATTTCCTTTGGGTAAATTCCAAGGAGTGGGATGGCTGGGTCGAATGGTAGGGTTATATTCAGGTTTCTGGGGAATCTCCAGATTGAATTCCATAGTGGTTTAACCAGTTTGCATTCCTACCAACAGTGGGTTAGTGTCCCTTTTTCCCCATATCCTCTCCAGCATCTGTTGTTGGTAGATTTCTGAACGTGAGCCATTCTAACCAGAGTGAGGTGAAACCTCATTGTGGTTTTGATTTGCATTTCCCTAATTGCTAGTGATCTTGAACATTTTTTCATGTGCCTGTTGGCCATTTGGATTTCCTCTTTTGAAAAATGTCTATTGAGGTCCTTGGCCCATCTCTTAAGTGGGTTGTTTGTTTTGATGTTCTGGAGTTTCTTGATTTCTTTGTAGATTCTTGTTATCAGCCCTTTATCTGTTGCATAGTTTCCAAATATTTTTTCCATTATGTAGGTTGCCTCTTCACTTTCCTGATTGCTTCTTCTGAAGTACAGAAACTTCTCAATTGGTTGCAATCCCAAATATTAATTTTGGCTTTGACTGCCTGTCCTTCTGGGGTAATTTCAAAGAAGTCTATGCCAGTACCTATATCTTTCAGGGTTTTTTCTATGCTCTCTAATAATCTGATGGTGTCGGGTCACAGATTTAAATCTTTAATCCGTGTTGAGTGAATTTTTGTGTAAGGTGAAAAGTAGGGGTCTTGCTGCATGATTCTGCACATGGAAATCCAGTTTTCTTAGCACCATTTATTGAATAGAGTGTTTTTACTCCAGGGATTGGTTATAGATCTTTGATCAAATATAAGTTGGCTGTAGATGTTTGGATTGATATCTGGTGTTTCAATTCTGCTCCATTGGTCTGTCCATCTGTTTCTGTACCAGAACCAGCTGTTTTGATAACAACTGCCCTGTAGTATGTCCTGAAATCTGGTATTTTGATGCCTCCGGCTTTGTTTTTGTTGTACAGGATTGTTTCAGCTATTCGAGGTCTCTTATGTCTCCATATGAATTTCAGCATCATTTTTTCTAGATCAGAGAAGAATGTCTTTGGTATCCTGATTGGAATTGCATTGAATGTATAAATTGCTTTTGGGAGAATGGACATTTTGATGATGTTGATTCTTCCAAACTTTGAGCATGGAAGATTTTTCCATTTTGTGGTATCCTCTTCTATTTCTTTCTCTAAGATTTTGTAATTTTCATCGTAGGGATTTTAACATCCTTGGTTAAGTTTATTCCAACGTATTTGATTGATTTGTAGCTATTGTGAATGGGATTGATCTTAGAAGTTCTTCCTCAGCTGTTTCATTGCCTGTGTATATAAAGGCTGTTGATTTTTGTGCATTGATTTTATATCCTGCCACTTTGCCAAACTCCTCTATGAGTTCCAATAGTCTCTTAGGAGAGTTCTTTGGGTCCCCTAGGTAAAGAATCATATCGTCTGCAAAGAGGGATAGTTTGACTTCTTCCTTCCCAATTTGTATCCCTTTAATTTCTGTTTCTTGCCTAATAGATCTGGCTAGAACTTCCAGAACTATATTGAATAGCAGTGATGAGAGTGGGCATCCCTGTCTGGTACCAGATCTCAGTGGAAATGCTTCCAACTTTTCCCCATTCAATATGATGTTGGCCATGGGTTTTTCATAAATTGCTTTGATTGTATTCAGGAATGTTCCTTCAATACTCAGTTTGCTTAGAGTATTCATCATGAAAGGGTGTTGCATTTTATCAAATGCTTTCTTGTCATCTATTGAGGTAATCATATGGTCTTTCTTCTGCAGTCTGTAAATGTGGTGAATCACATTGATTGATTTGCGAATGTTGAACCATCCCTGCATACCAGGGATAAATCCCACTTGGTCTGGGTGGAGGATCTTTCTGATGTGCTGTTGCATTCTATTGGCCAGAATTTTATTGAGGATTTTTGCATCTATGTTCATCAGGGTTATTGGTCTGTAATTCTCTTTCAATTCTACATCTTTCTCTGGCTTAGGAATTAAGGTGATGCTGGCTTCATAGAAAGAATTTGGGAGGATTCCCTCTTTTTCGATTGTTCTGATAGTTTGAGAAGAATTGGAGTTAGATCTTTAAATGTCTGGTAGAATTCAGCAGTGAATCCATCTGGTCCTGGGCTTTTCTTTGTTTATTACTTTATTACTTTTTCAATTTCTTTATTACTTTATCAATTTATTGTATCAATTTATTACTTTATTTTTATTTATTAATGTATCTATTTATTTTATTACTTTATTACTGTATCAATTTCTCTCTCAGGTATGGGTCTGTTTAGGTCTTCTATGTCTTCCTGGTGCAATTTATGTAGGTTGCATGTGTCCAGAAATCTATCCATTTCTGATAGGCTTCTCTGTTTGCTGGCATACAGGTCCTTGTAGTAATTTCTGATGATTCTTTTTATTTCTGTGGTGTCTGTAGTTACGTTTCCTTTTTCATCTCTGATGTTATTGATTTTGGTCTTTTCTCTTCCTTTTTTAGTTAGTTGGGCCAATGGGGTGTCAATTTTGTTTATTTTTTCAAAAAACCAGCCCCTCGTTTGGCTGATTTTTTGTAATGTTTTTTTGGATTCAATCCTGTTGATTTCTTCTCTGATTTTAATTATTTCTCTTCTCCTACTAGATTTCGGTCTGGTTTGCTGCAGATTTTCTAGATCGTTGAGATGAATTGAAAGCTCATCTATTTGGTGCCTTTCCAATTTCTTGATGTAGGCACCTATTGATATAAACTTTCCTCTTAACACTGCTTTTGCTGTATCCCATAACTTTTGGTATGTTGTGCTGCTATCCTCATTTACTTCCAGAAAATTTTTGATTTCTCTTTTAATTTCTTCTATGACCCATTGTTCATTCAGGAGCATGTTGTTCAATCTCCATGTGTTTGCGTATGCTCTAGGGATTCCTGAGTTGCTAATTTCCAACTTTATTCCTTTATGGTCTGAGAAGCTGCATGGTATGATTCTAATTCTTTTGAATTTGCTGAGACTTGCTTTATGGCCTAGTATGTGGTCAATCCAGGAGAAGGTTCCATGTCCTGCTGAGAAGAATGTAAATGCTTTCTCTGTAGGATGAAAAGTTCTGTAGATATCTGTTAGATCCCTTTGGGCTATAGTGTCATTTAAATCTACTGTCTCCTTGTTGATCTTCTGTTCTTTGGATCTGTCTATTTTTGTAAACTTTTATTTAATGAATATAAATTTCCAAAGTACAGCTTATGGATTACAATGGCTTCCCCCTCATAACTTCCCTCCCATCCGCAACCCTCCCCTTTCTCACTCTCTCTCCCCTTCCATTCACATCAAGATTCATTTTCGATTCTCTTTATATACAGAAGATCAGTTTAGCATATATTAAGTAAAGATTTCAACAGTTTGCACCCACATAGAAACACAAAGTGAAAAATACTGTTTGAGTATTAGTTATAGCATTAAATCTCAATGTACAGCACATTAAGGACAAAGATCCTACATGAAGAGTAAGTGCACAGTGACTCCTGTTGTTGACTTAACAAATTGACACTCTTGTTTATGGCCTCAGTAATCACCCTAGGCTCTTGTCATGAACTGCCAAGGCTATGGAAGCCCCCTGAGTTCACTGACTATGATAATTTTTAGACAAGGCCATGGTCAAAGTGGAAGTTCTCTCCTCCCTTCAGAGAAAAGTACCTCCTTCTTTGATGACCAGTTCTTTCTACTGGAATCTCACTCGCGGAGATCTTTCATTTAGGCTTTTTTTTTCCCCAGAGTGTCTTGGCTTTCCATGCCTGAAATACTCTCATGGGCTTTTCAGCCAGATCCGCATGCCTTAAGGGCTGATTCTGAGGCCAGAGTGCTATTTAGTACATCTGCTATTCTATGTGTCTACTGTGTATCTCACTTCCCATGTTGGATCATTCTCTCCCTTTTTTATTCTATCAGCTAGTATGTGCAGACACTATTCTTGTCTATGTGACCCCTTTGGTTCTTAGTCCTATCATTATGATCAATTGTAAACAGAAATTGATCACTGGGACTAGTGATATGGCATTGGTATGATCTGTCTATCTATTTCTAAGACTGGAGTATTGAAGTCCCCCAGTACTATTGTATTGGGGTCTAAGTCTCCCTTTAAGTTCCTTAACAAATCTTTTAAATAAACAGGTCCCCTGTAATTAGGTGCATATACATTGATAATCGTTATATCTTCCTGTTGAATTGATCCCTTAATCATTATATAGTGCCCCTCTTTGTCTCTCCTAACAGTTTTTGTGGTAAAGTTTATGTTGTCTAATTTTCAGATGGCTACGCCTGCTCTTTTTTAATTTCTGTTGGCATGGTATATCTTTTTCCAGCCTTTCACTTTCAGTCTGTATGGATCTTTGTTGGAAAGATTTGTTTCTTGTAAGCAGCAAATAGATGGGTTTTGTTCCTTAACCCAATCAGCCAATCGGTGTCTTTTAACTGGACAATTCAGGCCATTAACGTTCAATGTGACTAATGATAAGTGGTAACTTTGCCCTGCCATTTGCCAAAGTTATTTTCTAATATATGTTTTGAACTTCCTGTGATCCTTTGGTGTGAGGTTTCCTTCATTTACCTTCCTTCATATTGATGACCGTGTTTCTGTGTTTCTGTGTGTACCCATCTTTAAGCATCTTTTGCAGGGCCTGATGAGTGGAGGCAAATTCTTTCAATTTCTGTTTGCTGTGAAAGGTCTTTATTTCACCTTCATTCAAAAATGAGAGCTTTGCAGGATATAATATTCTGGGCTGGCAGTTTTTCTCTCTTAGTACCTGGGCTATATCTTGCCATTCCCTCCTAGTTTGTAGAGTTTCTGATGAGAAGTCTGCTGTGAGTCTGATTGGAGATCCTCTGAGAGTAATCTGACGTTTCTCTCTTGCACATTTTAGGATCTTTTCTTTATGGTTCACTGTGGTGAGTTTAATTACAACGTGTCGTGGTGAGGATCTCTTTTGGTCGTGTTTATTAGGGGTTCTGTGAGCTTCCTGTACTAGGATTTCTCTGTCCTTCTCCAAACCTGGGAAATTTTCTGCTAGTGTCTCACTAAAAAGCCCTTCTAATCCTTTCTCTCTCTCCATGCCTTCAGGAACTCCTAGAACCCGAATGTTGTTTTTTTTTTAATAGTATCCTGAAGATTCCTGACCATATTTTTTAGATTTCTAATTTCCTTTTCTTTTCTTTGGTTTGACTGTATATTTTCCTGTGCTCTGTCTTCTAAGTCCGATATTCTCTCTTCTACTTCACCCATTCTGTTTTTAAGGCTCTCTAATGTGTTTGTCATTTATGATTTCTCATCACTATCACATTTTCATGTTCTACTAGTTGTTTCATTTCATTTTGATTCCTCCTTAATATTTCATTTTCATGAGATATTTTCTATCTTGTCCATTAAGGATTTCTGTAGCTCAAGAATTTGTTTTTGAGAACTTCTTAATGTTCTTATCAATTTTTTGAGATCTGCTTCTTGCCTTTCTTCTAACTCATCATCTTCATAATCTTGAATTGGGGTGTCTATTTCATTTGGGGGCGTCATAGTGTCTTCCTTGTTCTTGTTACCTCAGTTTCTGCATTTGTTGTTTGGCATATTGGAGATTTCTTCAGTGTGGTGTTTTTTCTCATTATACTGTGACTCTAGATTAAGTGGACTGTCTTCTTTTGATGGATCCTTAGAGGCTTGAGATGGGTGTGGCCAGAGAGCTCTGTTTGGTTCTTCAGTGTTAAGGGCTTGCCAAAGGTGACTCACCCAGATTGTTCTCTTGCTTGCTCTCGTTCTCTCTCTCTCTCTCTCTCTCTCTCTCTCTCTCTCTCTCTCTTTTGACTCAGTTGGGAAGTAATTCCACACAGCTGAGTGGAATTGAGGGTAGTTGATGTATGAAATCTGGCCACTGTGGTTATTCGTCTGCTTATTGCTGGGACCACACAAAGAGTTTATGTAGCCCTCAGTGTGGTCTCAAATTTCTCTGCAGTCTCTCACCAGGTTGCCCCAGTTACCAAGTTTGTGTACTCGGTGAGTTCTCTTGCCCCCACCCCCCAGATTTTCACAATCTCAGTTCCTTAGCTCCACTCTTTGACTAGGTGTTAACCTCCTATTATTTCTCCCCCCAGAGTCAGGTTTTTCTGCTTGGCTAATGATGGGCATCAATTTACATATGCAAAATGGCAAGCGCTGCTTTACACAGATAAAATGGCACCTGCTCTTTGTTTTGCTCAGCTTTGTAAGGTGAGTGGAGAGAGAGGCTAATGTCCATGCTGGTTCCCCTTATTTATTCGATTCTTTCTCTCCTCCAGTCAGCCTGGTGAACTTTCCCCAGTGGGGCTTCAGGCCTCATTCTTTGTAGGCTCTTTCTGCCTTTCCATGCCAATGTCTCGGGTTACCAAGGTTTTTCTCTCACCTCCCTTTGCAGTGCTGGCGCACAGAACCTGCTCAACTCCCACAGCTCAGCTTCCACACAGTGGGCGACCTTGCTCTCCCCATAGGTCCTTGTCACAACCACTAGATTCGGAAGAGTTTCCTCTGCAATTTTTTCCTGATCCTTTTCCTGAGGCTACAGTAACTCCACTTTTATTAAACTATCTTTTACCAGATTATCAGTGCATGCCCTCACTATTCTGGCATCTTGGCTCCGCCCCCCCAGCCCTAATCATAACCCTAACTCTAACTCCAGATATAACCCTAACCGTGGCCTAATCCTATCCCTAACTCTAATACTAACCCTAACACTAAACCTAACCCTAACCCTAAAACTAACCATAACCATAACCCTAGCCTTAGCCCTAGTCCTTGCTCTAGCCCTAATCTTATCTCTAGACCTAGCCTTGCCTAAGCCTAACCCTAGCTCTAAACCTAACCCTAACCCTATGTCCAAGCCCTAACCCTAATGCTAACCCTAACCCCAACACTAGCCATAGCCCTAACCCTAGTCTAATACTAACCCTAACCCTAAACCTAGCCCTTACCCTATCCCTAGCACTAACCCTAACCCTAATCATAGTGCTAGCCTTAGCACTAACCCTAGCCCTAATCCTAACCCTAACACTAGTCATAACCCTAGACTTAGACCTAGACCTACCCTAGCCCTAGACCTAATCCTATCCCTAAACATAGCCCTAGTACTAAACCTAAGCCCTAACACTAAAACTATCCCTAGCCCTAGACCTAACCTTAGCCCTAGCCCTAGCCACAAACCTATCCATAGCCCTAACCCAGGCCCTAGTCCAAACCCTAACCCTAACTCTAATCCTAACTCTAACCCTAGCCGTAACCCTAGCCCTAGCACTAGCCTTGACCTAAAATGAACCCTAACCATAACCATAAAACTAAATCAAACCCTAACCTCAACTCTAGCCCTAGACCTAACCCTAGCCCTAACCCTAACCCTAACACTAACCGTATCCCTAATCCTAGCCCTAACCCTAACCTAACCTTATCCCTAACCCTAGATCTAGCCATAACCTTAGCCTAAACTTAAGCCTAACTCTAATATTAACCCTAACCCTAAAACTAACCCAAAACCTAGTCCTAGTCCTAGCCCTAGTCCTTGCTATAGCTCTAACCCTAGCTCTAGACCTAGCCTTACCTAACCCTAACCATAACCGTAGTCCTAACCCTAAACCTAACACTAACACTAACCCTAAGCCCAAACCCTAACCCTAACACTAACACTAACCCTAACACTAACAATAAAAACATAACCCTTACTGTAACTCAAACCCTAATGCTAAGCCCAAACCCTAATCTTAAGCCTACCCAAACCCTAACGCTAAACCTAGCTGTGGCACTAGACCTAACCCTAACCCTAGTTGTGTCACTACCCCTACACCTAACCCTAACCCTAACAATAACCCTACACTAACTTTAACACTAAACCTAACCCTCACCCTAACCCTAAGGCCAAACACTAATGCTAACGCTAACCCTAACCCCAAGCCTAGACATAGCCTTAATCCTAGCAGTTACTCTAAACCTAACAATACAATCTTAATCTAACCCTAGCCCTAAACCTAAGCCTAACCCTAACTGTAGCACTACCCCTAGAACTAACCCTAGCCCTATCCCTAACCCTAACCATAGTCATAGCCCTAGGAAAAGCCCTAACCCTACCCCTAGCCCTAGACCTAAACGCAAACCTAAACCTAACCCTAGTCCTAAACCTAGCCCTAACTCTAAACCTATCCCTAGCCCTAGACCTAACCTTAAACCTAGCCCTAGAATTAAACAAAGCCATAGCCCTAAACCTCGCCCTAGCCCAAACCCTAACCCTAACCCTAACCCTAACCCTAACTGTAAACATAGCAGTAGCCCTAACCCTAGCCCTAACTCTAGCCTTGGCTTAACCCTAACCCTAACCCTAACCCTAAACTTATCCCTAACTCTAACCTATCCATAACCCAAGCCCTACCATAAGTATTAGCCTAACCCTAGCCCTAACCCTAACACTAACCCTAACCCTAGTCATAGCCCTAGACCTAGACCCAGCCCTAGCCCTAGACATAACCCTAACCCTAAACCTAACCCTAGTCCTAAACCTAGTGCTAGCACTAACCCTAACCCTTTCCCTTCCCCTAGACCAAACCTTAGCCCTAGCCCTAGCACTAAACCAAGCCCTAGCACTAGCCTTGGCCTAACCCTAATCATAAACCTAACTCTTGCCCTAGCCCTAAGAGTAGCCCTAACCCTAACCCTAACCCAAACCCAGGCCTTACCCTACCCCAAGCCTTAACCATAACCCTAACCCTAACCCTAAACCTAACACTAGCTCTAGCATGAACCTTGGCCTAAACCTAACCCTAACTCTAACATTAACCCTAAACCTAAGCCTAACACTAACCCTAACCCTGAAACAAACCCCAACCCTAGCCCTAGCCCTAACCCTAATCAAAACCATAACCCTAAACCTAACCCTAACCATAAAACCAAACCCTAACCGTCTCGCCAATCCTAGCAATAGTCCTAAACCTAGTTGTAGCCCTAACCCTAACTTTAACCCTAACCCTAACCCGAGCTCTAACTCTAACCTTGGCATAATCCTATCCCTAACTCTAACACTAACCCTAACCCTAACCATGAAATAACCCTAACCCTAGTCCTAGCCCTAGCCCTAGTCCATGCTCTAGCCCTCACCCTATCTCTAGACCTAGCCTTGCCTAAACCTAACCAAACCATAATCCTAACCTTAACCCTAACCCTAAGCCTAACCCTAACACTATGTCCAAACCTTAACCCTAATGCTAACCCTAACCACAACCCTAGCCATAGCCCTAACCCTAGCCATAACCCTAACCCTAAACAATAACCCTAAATCTAACCCTAAACCTAAACCCTAACATTAAACCTAACACTACAGCTAACGCTAATGCTAAACATTAACCTAATCCTAAACCTTGCCCTAGCCACAAACATAACCATAACATTAACACTACACTTATGCCTAGCCCTAACACTAACACTAAACCTAAACCTAACCATAACAATAAAACTAACACTAACCCCAACCCTAGCCCTAGCTCAAACCCTAAACCTAACCCAAACCAAATCCAGAACCCTAATGTTAACCCTAACAATAAACCCAACCCGTAACCCTAAACCTAACCCTAACCCCAACTCTAGCCATAGCCCTAAGCCTAGACCAAAACCTAACCCTAACACTAACCCTAAACCTAGCCCTTAAACTAAACATAGACCTAACCCTAATCCTAACCCCAACCCTAATCCTACACTAACCATAACCCTAACACTAGCCCTTAACCTAATCCTAACTATAACACTAACCATAAACATACCCCTAACCCTAGTTCTAGCCCTGAAATTTACCTAAACTAAACCCTACTCTAACATTAACCCTAAACCTAAACCAAACCCTAAAATTAACCCTAACTGTACCACTTACCCTAACCCTAACACTAACCCTAGCACTAACCATAGCCCTAAACATACCCCTAACTCTAACCCTAATCATAACCATAAACCTAACCCTAACCTTAACACTCACCATAACCTTAACACTAACCCTAAACCTAACACTAAGCCTAAGCCTAAATTCTAACCCTGAGCCCAAACACTAACCCTAACCCTAACCCTAAACCTAAACTTGGCTCTAGCCCTAGCCTAACCAAAACCTAACCCTAACCCTAAACTTGACCCTAACCTTAACATTAACCCTAGCACTAACCCTAACCCTAACCCTATGCCCAAACCCTAACCATAATGCTAACCCTAACCCCAACCCTATCCATAGCCCTAACCCTAGCCCAAACACTAAACCTAACCCTAACCTTAAACCCTAACAGTAAACCTAACACTACCACTAATGAACCCTAACCATAACCATAAAACTAAATCAAACCCTTAAGGCTAACCTTAACCTAATCCTAAACCTTGCCCTAGCCACAAACATAACCCTAACCATAACACTAATCTTAGGCATAGCCCTAGCCTTAACCTTAACACAAGCATCCCCTAAACTTGACCTAGACGTAACCCTAACCCTAACCTAACCCTAACCCTAAACCCTAGCAATAAACCTAACCCTACCTCTAGTGCAAACACTAAAGCTAAATCTTAACCTAATCCTAAAGCTTCCCCTAGCCACAAACATAACCACAAAGCTAACAAGACCGTTAGGCCTAGCCCTAGCCTTAACCCTAACACAAGCTTGCCTAAACCGAGTCCTGACCTTAACCCTGAAACTAACCCTAAGTCTAACCCTACCCCAAACTCTAGCCCAAACCCTAGCCCTAAAAATAACCCTAACCCTAACTTTAACCCTAACCATAACCCTAACACTAACCATAACCCTGACACTAACCCTAAGCCCAAACCATAAAGCTAAGCCCAAACCCTAACCCTAGCCCTAAACCTAAACTTAATCCTAACCTTAACCTAACCCTAACCCTAGCCCTAACCCTAACCCTAAACCTATATCTAACACTAATGCTAACCCTAAACCTCACCCTAATGCTAAAACTAACACAAACCCCAAACCTAACACTAGCCCTAAACCTAACCATAACCCTAACACTAAACCTAATCCTAACTCTAACCCTAACCCTAAGCCTAACCCTAACCCTAAGCCCAACCCTAGACCAGGCCGTAACCCTAGCCCTAACTCTAAATCTAACCCTAGCCCTAACTCTAAAGCTAACCCTAACCCTAACACTAATCCTTACTCTAAGCGTAGTCCTAACGCTAAACCTAACTAACTCTAAAACAAACGCTAACCTTAAACCTAACCCTAACCCTAAAACTAAAAATAACCCCAACCCTAGCACTATCTCTAACCCTAATCCTAAACTTAACCATAACACTAACACTTACACTAACCCTAAACCTATCACTAACCCTAGTCTTTACCATAACCCTAACATAACTCTAACCTTAACCCTAATCCAAACCCTAACCCTAAACTGAACACTAACCTAAACTCTAGCCATAGACCTAACCTTAGCCCTAAGCCAAACCCTAACCCCAGCAATAATCCTAGCGCTAAACCTAACCCTAACTCTAGCCCTAATCCTAACCCTAGCTCTAGCCCTACCCTTGGCCTAAACCTAACCCTAACTCTAACACTAACCCTAAACCTAAACCTAAACCTAACCCTAAAACTAACACTAACCCCAACTCTAGCTCTAGTCCAAACCCTAAACCTAACCCTAACCCAATCCATAACCCTAATGCTAACCCTAACAATAAGCCCAAATCCTAACCCTAAACCTAACCCTAAACCCCAACTCTACCCATAGTCCTAACCCTAGCCTTAATTCTAACCCTAACACTAATCCTAAACCTAGCACTTAACCTAACCCTAGACATAACCCTAACCCTAATCCTAACCCTAACCGTAATGCTAACCTAAGCCCAAACACTAACCCTAAACCTAACACTAACCCTAAACCTAACACTAACCCTGGCCATATCACTAACTATAGCCATAACCCTAACCCTAACCCTAGCTGTGGCACAAGCCCTAACCCTAACTCTAACCCTAGCTGTGGCACTAGCCCTAAACATAACCCTAATCCTAACACTAACCCTAACAATAACCCTAACCCTAACTTTACCACTAATCCTAACCCTAAACCTAACCCTAACACTTGCCCAAACACTAACCCTAATACTAACCCTAACCTCAATCCTAGCCATAGCCCTAACCCTAGCCCTTACCCTAAACCTAACCATAGATCTTAACCTAAACCTAGCCCTAAACCTAACCCTAATCCTAATCCTAACCATAGCACTAGACCTAGAAGTAACCCTAGCCCTAAACTTAAACCTAACCCTAACCGTAGCACTAGCCTAGAACTAACACTAGCCCTATCCCTAACCTTAACCCTAGTCATATCCCTAGAACAAGCCCCAGCACTACTCCTAGACCTAGACCTCAACCTAACCCTAAACATAACCCTAGTCCTTAACCTAGCCCTAACCCTAAACCTATACCTAGCCCTAGACTTATCCTTAGCCCTAGCCCTAGATTTAAACCTAGCCATAGACCTAATCCTAGCCCCAGTCCAAACCCTAACCCTAGCCATAACCCTAGCCCTATCCCTAGCTTTGGCTTAACCCTAAACCTAACTCTAAACCTAACCCTAATTCTAACACTAACCCTAACCGTAGACCTAACCCTAGCCCTAGCAGAAGCCTTAGCCTAACCCTAGCCCTAACCCTAAACCTAAATCTAACCATAGCCCTAGACATAGACCTAGCAATACCCCTAGCAGTAGGCCTACCCTTAAACCTAAACCTAACCCTAGACCTAACAGCCTTAGCACTAACCCTAACACTATCCCTTTCTCTAGACCAAACCTTAGTCCTAGCCCTAGCCCTAAACCAAGCCCTAAAACTAGCCTTGGCCTAACCAAAACCCTAAACCTAGCCCTAGCATTAGCTCTAACACTAACCCTAACCCTAACCCTAACCCTAGCCCTTACCCTCACCCTAGCCCTTACCCTCACCCTAGCCCTAACCCTAACCCTAATGCTAGCTCTAGCCCTAACCTTGGACTAAACCTAACCCTAACTCTAACATTAACACTAAACCTTACCTAACACTAACCTTAAAACTAACCCTAGCCCTAGCCCCAACCCTAACCCAAACCATAACCCTAAACCTAACCCTAACCATAAAACCAAACCCTAACCCTAAACCCAACACTAGCCATAGCTCCAAACCTAGACCTAGCCCTAACCCTAACTCTAACCCACACCCTAACCCAATCTCTAACTCTAACCTTGGCATAATCCTATCCCTAACTCTAACACTAACCCTAAACCTAAACCTCACCATGAAACTGACCCTAACCAAGTCCTAGCCCTAGCCTTACATAACCCTAACCCTAACCCAAACCATAAACCTAACCTTAATCTTAACACTAACCCTAAACCTATGCCCAAACCCTAACCATAAAGTTAACCCTAACCACAACCCTAGCCATAGTCATAACTCTAGCCATAACCCTAACCCTACTCTAACCCTAGCCTTTACCCTATCCCTAGCCGTAACCTAATCATTATGCTAACCCTAACTGTAGCACTAGCCTAGCACTAAACCTAGCCCTAACCCAAGTCTAACCCTAACCCTAACCCTAGCAATAACCCTAGCCCTACCCTAGTCAAAGCCCTAGCCTTGGCTTAACCCTAACCTTAACCCTAACCATACCTGAATGCCAAACCTAAACCTAGACCAAACCCTAACACTAACCATAAACCAAAACATAACCCTAACCTTAACCATAACCCTAACCCTATGCCCAAACCCTAACCCTAATGCTAACCCTAAATACAACCCTAGCCATATCCCTAACCCTAGCCATAACCCTAACCTTAGCCCTATCCCTAGCCATAACCCTAGTCGTTACACTAACCTTAACCATAGCACTAGCCCTAGAACTAACCCTAGCCCTAACCCGAAGTCTAACCCTAACTCTAACAATAGCCCTAGCCCTACTATAGCCCTAGTCAGGGCTTGGCTAAATCCTAACCCTAAACCTAATCCTACCATAAACCTAAACCTAAACCTAGCCCTAACCCTAATACTAACCCTAACCTTAACCCTAACCCTAAACCCTAAGTAAAACTAACACAACCGCTAATGCTAATGCTAAACCTTAACCTAATCATAAGCCTTGCACTAGCCACAAACATAACCCTAACCTTAACACTACCATTATGCCTAGCCCCAGCCTTAACCCTAAACCTAGCTTGCCCTAAACCAAGTCCTAACCCTAACCCTGAAACTAACCCTAACTCTAACCCTAGCCCTCACCCTAACTCTAACTCTAACCCTAATCCTAACCCTGGCTCTAGCCCTACCCTTGGCCAAAACCTAACCCTAACTCTAACACTAACCCTAAACCTAAACCTAAACTTAACCCTAAAACTAACACTAGCACTAACCCAACCCTAGCCCTAGCCAACCATAACCTAACCCTAACCCAATCCATAACCCTAACGTTAAGCCTAACATAAGCCCAAAGTCTAACCCTAAACCTAACCCTAACTCAAACTCTAGCCACTAATCCTAAACCTAGCCCTTAACCTAACCCTAACCCTAGACCTAACCCTAACCCTAACCCTAATCCTAACACTAACCCTAACCATAACGCAAACCTAAGCCCAAACACTAACCCTAAACCTAACCCTAACCTAGCCTTCCCCTAACCCTAACCCTAACCCTAACCTGGCCCTCCACTAACCCTAACCCTAACACTAGCCCTTACCCTAATCCTAACCATAACACTAACCCTAACCATATCCCTAACCCTAACTCGACCCTAAACTTTGCCTAAACTTAACCGTACTCTAACATTAACCATAAACATAAATCTAAAATTAACCTAACCCTACAACACCAACCCTAACACTAACCCTGACCATAGCCCTTACCCTCACCCTAGCCCTAACCCTAAACCTAACCTTATCCCTAACTCTATCTCTAGCCATAACCTTGGCCTAAACTTAACCCTAACTCTAATATTAACCATAACCTAAAACAAATACTAAACCTAGTCCTAGCACTAGCCCTAGTCTTTGCTATAGCCCTAACCCTAGCTCTAAACCTAGCCTTGCCAAACCATACCATAATCATAACCCTAACCCTAAAACTAACACTAACCCTAAGCACAAACCCAAAGCTAACCCTAATCTCAACTCTAGCCCTAACCCTAACCTTAGCACTACTCTAACCCTAACCCTACCACTAGCCTTACCCTAATCTTAACAATAACACTAACCCTAAACGTATCCCTAACCCTAGCTCTAGACTTAAACTTTGCCTAAACTTAACCGTACCCTAACATGAAGCTTAACCTAAACTTAAACCTAAACCTAATGCTAAAATTAACCATAACCCTACCACTAACAGTGACCCAAACCCTAAATAGAGCACTAACCAAATCCTAACCATAACCCTAAACCTAACCCTAACCTTAAGCCTAACCATAAACATAACACTAACACTAACCCTAATATTAACCCTAAGCCCAAACCCTAACCTAGCCCAAACACTAACCCTAACCCTAACCTTAACCCTGGCTCTAGGTGTACCCCTAACCCTAACCCTAACCCTAAACTTAACCCTAACCCTAACCCTAGCCGTAATCCTGACCATAACTGTAAACCTAACCCTAACCCTAACTCTAGCCCTAGCCCTAACTCTAATCCTAACCCTAAACCCTAACAGTAAACCTAACACTACCACTAACACTAACGCTAAACCTTAACCTAATCCTAAAATTTGCCCTAGCCATAAACATAACCCTAACCCTAACACTACCCTTATGTCTAGCCCTAAACTTAACCCTAACCGTAGCTTGTCCTAAACCGATTTCTAACACTAACCCTGAAACTAACCCTAACTCTAACCCTAGCCCTCACCCTAACCCTAACCCTAACACTAACCCTAAACCTAAACCTAACCCTAACGCTAACCCTAAAATTAACACTAACCCCAAACCCTAGCCCTAGCCCAAATCCTAAACCTAAACCTAACCCAATCCATACCCCTAAGCTAATTCTAACAATAAACCCAAACCCTAACACTAACCCTAACCCTAAACCTAGAATATCCCTTGGTCTAGCCCTATACCTACCCCTAACCCTAACCCTAAAACTAGCCCTATCCCAAGGCTTAGCCTAACCCTAGCCCTAACCCTAACCTTAACCCTAGCCCTAGTCCTAGCCCTAGCACTAGCCCTAGCCCTACCCCTGATCCTACACCTAAAATTAACCCTAGTCCTAACCCTAGATTTGGCACTAACCCTAACCCTAACCCTAGCTCTAGACATAACCCTAACCATATCCCTAGACCTAGCTCTAGCTCTAGCCCTAAACCTAGCCCTAGCACTAGACTTTGCCTAACCCTAACCATAACCCTTACCCCAGCCATAGCCCTAACCCTAGCCCTGGGTCCAGCACTAGCCCTAACACTAAAATAACCCTAAACTTAAACTTAACTCTAACCCTAACCCTAACCATAGCCCTAACGCTAACTCTAACCATAACACTAAAACTAACCCTAACCCTAAAACTAACCCTTAGAACAACCCCTAACCCTAACCCCAAACACTAACCCTAACCCTAAACCTAAACCTATCCCTTGGTCTAGCCCTATCCCTACCCCTAACCCTAACCCTAACTGTAACCATAACTCTAACCTTAAGCCTAACCCTAGCCCTAACACAAGCCTTAGCCTAACCCTAGCCCTACCCTAACTCTAACTCTAACCCTAACCCAAACCCTAGCTCAGGCCTAGCCCTAACCATAAAACTAACCTTAAACTTAATCCTAACCCTAAACCAAACCTACACTAACCCTAAACCTAACTCTAAACCTAACTCTAACCCTAAGCCTAACACTAGCCCTAACCTGAGCACTAGCACAAGCCTTAGCCTGGCCTTAGCCTTAGTCCTAAAGCTAACCCTAATCCTAACCCTACTTATACCCAGAACCTAGCCCTAGCCCTGGCCCTACCCCTAGCCCTAGAGCTAATCCTAACCCTAAACTTAACCCTAGTCCTAAACCTAGCCAAACCCTAAACCTATCTCTAACCCTAACCCTAACCTTAGCCCTAGCCCTAGATTTAAACCTAGCCAAGCCCTAACCCTAGCACTATAAACCCTAACCCTAACCCTGACATTAGCTCTAACCCTAACCTTGGCCTAATCCTATCCCTAACTCTAACATTAACCCTAACACTGAACCTAACCCTAACCCTAAAACTAAACCTAACCCTAGTTATAGACTTAGCCCTAGTCCTTGTCTAGCCCTAACCCTATCTCTAGACTTAGCCTTGCCTAACCTTAACCCTAGCCCTTACCCTATCTCTATCCCTAACCCTAACCCTAACCCTAGCACTAGCCCTAGCACTAACCCTAACCCTAAACCTAACCCTAGTCATAGCCCTAACTTAGCCCTAGCCCTAGACCTAATCCTAACCCTAAACCTAACCCTAGTCCTAAACCTACCCCTAACCCTAAAACTTTTCCTAGCCCTAGCCCTAATCCTAGCCCTAGCCCTAATCCTAGCCCTAGCCCTAATCCTAGCCCTAGTCCAAACCCTAATCCTAACCGTAACCTTAACCTTAACCCTAGCCGTAACCCTAGTCCTAGAACGAGCCTTGGCCTAATTGAAATGGTAACCCTAACCCTGACCCTAACAATAGCCCTAGCCCTAACCCTAGCCCTAGCCCTAGCCCTAGCCTTGGCTTAACCCTAACCCTAATTCAAACCCTAATCCCAACCCTAAAATTAAACCTAACCTAACCCTAAAACTAAACCTAGCCTTAACGCTAACCAAAACCCTAACCATAACCCTAAACCCTGACAGTAAAACTCACTATACCCCTAGTGCTAACACTAATGCTAAACCTTAACCTCATCCTAATCCTTGCCCTTGGCACAAACATAATCCTCACCCTAATACTACACTTAGGCCTAGCCCTAGCCTTAACCAAAACAGAAGCTAGCCCTAAACTGAGTCCGAACCCTAACCCTGAAACGAACCCTAACTCTAAACCTAACCCTAACTCTAGCCCTAACCCTAGCCCTGAATATAACCCTAATACTAACCCTTACCATAACCCTAACCCTAACCCTAGCCCTAACCATAACAATAACCATAACCCTAACACTAATGCAAACCCTAACCCTAAACCCAAACCCTAATCCTAAACCTAACCCTAACCCTCACCCTAACCCTAACCCTAGCTGAGGCACTGGCCCTAACCCTAACTCTAACCAAAACTGTGGGACTAGCCCTTAACCTAACCCTAACCCTAACTTTAACGCTAACTCTAACCATAACCCTAACACTAGCCCTACCCTAACCCTAACCCTAGACTTCACCCTAACCCTAAGCCTAAGCCCAAACTAAACCCTACCCTAAAGGTAACCCTAACCTCAACCCTAGCCCTAGCCCTAAACCTAGCCCTAACACTAACCCTAAACCCAAACCTAGCCCTTACCTTAACCATAGCCCTAACCCTAACCCTAACCCTAACTCCAGCAATAGACCTAACCTTGTCCTAAACCTAACCCTAACTTTAACATTAACCCTAAACCTAAACCTATACCTAACCCTAACCCTTAACCTAGCCCTAGCCGTAACCTTAACCCTAACACTAGCTATAAACCTAACCTTGGTGTAAACCTATCCCTAACTCTAACAATAATCCTAATGCTACACCTAACCCTAACCCTAAAACTTAACCCTAACCCTTAGCCTAACCTTAACCATAACCCTAATGCTAACCCTAGTACTAACCCATGCCCTAGCCCTTACTAAGGCCTAACCTTAAAGTAACCATATTCCTTACCCTAACCCTAACCCTAACCCCTAACAGTAAACCTTACTCTACTGCTAACGCTAACAATAAACCTAAACCTAATCCTAAAACTTGCCCTAGCCACAAACATAATCCAAACCCTAACACTACCATTAGGCCTAACCATAGCCTTAACCCTAACTCTAGCTTGCCCTAAACTGAGACTTAAGGCTAACACTAAAAGTAACCTGACTCTAACCCTAGCCCTAACCCTAATCCTAACCCTGGCTCTAGCCCTAACCTTGGCCTCAATCTAACCCTAACTCTAACACTAACCCTAACCCTAAACATAACCCTAACACTAAAAACAACAACAACAACAACAACAACAAAAAGAAAAACACTAACAACCACCCTAGCCTTGCCCTTACCCTAACCCTAAACCTAACCCTATCCATAACCCTAACCCTAACACTAACCATAAAGCCAAACCCTAACCCTAACTTCGACACTAGCCATAGCCCTAACCTTAAATGTAAAACTAATTGTAACCATAGCCCTTACCCAAACCCTAGACCTAACACTAACCCTAATCCTAATCCTAACCCTAACCCTAACCCTAAACCTGACCTCAACTCTAGCCCTAGCCCTAACCCTATCCTTAACCCTAACCCTAACCCTAGCCCTTACCCTAACCCTAACCCTAAACCTGACCTCAACTCTAGCCCTAGCCCTAACCCTATCCTTAACCCTAACCCTAACCCTATCCCTAACCCTAGCTCTAGCCCTACCGTTTGCCTAAACATAACCCTGCTCTAACATTAACCCTAAACCTAAAACTAACCCTAAACTTAAGACTAACCCTAACCCTAGTCTGAGCCCTTGCTCTAGCTCTAACCCTAGCTCTAGTCCTAGCCTTGTCATAACCCTAACCATAACTGTTACCCTAACTCTAACCTTAACCTTAACCCTAACCATAACCCTAACAGTAACCCTAACCCCAAACCTAGCCCTAGCCCTAACCCTAGCCCTAACCATAACTGTAACCTTAACCCAAATCCTAACCCTAACCCTAACCCTACCATAGCCATAGCCCTAACACTAACCCTAACACTAACCCTACTTTAATTCTAGCCCTAACCTTGGCCTAAACCTAACCATAACTCTAACACTAACCCTAACCATAAACCTAAACCTAACCCTAAAACTAACACTAAACCCAACCCCAGGCCTAGCCCTAACACTAACCCTAACCATATTCCTAAACACTAAACCTAACCTGAAAACTAACACCAACCCTAGCCATAGCCATAACACCAGCCCTTACGCGAACCACAGAGCTAACCCTAACACTAACCATAACCCTAAGCCCAAACCCTAACCCAAATCTTAACCCTAACCCTAACCCCAACCGCAACCCTAGCCCTAACCCTTACCATAGCACTATCATCACACTAACCCTAAACCTAACCCTAGCCATTACCCTAACCCTAGCCCTAACTCTAACCCTAACAATAAACCCTAACAGTAAACCTAACACTACTACTAACACTAATGCTGACCCTAACCCTAAAACTTGCCCAAGCCACAAACATAACCCTAACCCTAATACTACCATTAGGCCAAGCCATAGCCTAAACCCTAACTCTAGCTTGCTCTAAACCGAGTCCTAACCATAACCCTAAAAGTAACCCTAACTCTAACCCAAGCCCTAACCCTAACACTAACCCTAACCCTAACCCTGGCTCTAGCCTTAACCTTGGCCTAAACCTAAACCTAACCCTAGCACTAACACTAACCCTAACCTTAAACCTAATTATAACCCTAAAACTAACACTAATGACAACCCTAGCCCTAGCCCTAACCCTAAACCTAACCCTATCCATAACCCTAACCCTAACACTAAATCTAAGCCCAAACCCTAACTCTAACCCTAACCCTAACTGCAACACTAACCATAGCCCTAACCCTAGCCTTAACCCTAAACCTAACCCTAACCCTAACCCTAACCATAAACCTAACTAATATCCTAGACCTAACCCTAACCCTAAATCCTAACCCAAACCCTAACCGTAACCCTAACCCTAACCCTAACCTCAACTCTAGTCCTAGCTCTAACCCTAGCCCTAACCCTAAACCTAACCTGAAGCACTTACTCTAACCCTAGCCCTAGCCCTAGGAATCATAACCCTAGCACTGGCTCTATCCTAACCCTAAATGTAACCCTAAAACTAGCCATAGTCCAAACCTTAGCCATTGCCCAAACCCCAGCCCTAACCCTAAGCTAAAATTAATCCTAAACTTAACCCAAGTCCCAACCTGAACCCTAACCCCAACCTTAGCCCTAGCCCTAACCATAGTCCTAGTCTTAGCTCTAAACCTTAACCCTAACCCTAACCCTAACCCTAACCCTAGGCTGTGTGCAAGCAGTAGGCCTAGCCCAGGTCTAACGCAAGCATTAACCCTAACCCAAAATCTAGCCCTAAACCTAGCTAAAACCATAACACTAAACCTAACCCTAACTCTAGCCCTAACCCTAGCCCAAGCTGTAGCCAAAACATAGCCCTAACCCTTACACTAACTCTAGCTCTAACCCTAGCTTTAACTCTAGCCTTAGCCACAACCCTATCCCTAGCCCTAACCCTAGGGCTAGCACTAACCCAAATCCTAACCCTAACACTAAACCAAGTCCTAACCCTAACCCAAAAAAAGCCTTTGCCTAACTCGAACACTAACCTAACAGTAACCCTAACCCTAACCCTAAACCTAATCCAAGTCTTAGCCCTAGCACTAACCCTAGCCTGAGCCAAAACACTAACCCTAACACTAAACCTAAACCTATTCCTAACCCTAGCCCTAGCCATAACCTAGCTCTAGCCCTACCCTAACAGTAGACCTAGCCATAGCCCTAGATCTACCCTAGCCCTAGTCCTATCCCTAGCCATAGCCTTAGCCATAGCCCTAGCCATAACCCTCAACCTAGTCCTAGCCTAGCCCTAGTGATAGCCTTGGCCTAAACCTAGCCCTAGTGATAGCCTTGGCCTAAACCAACTCTAACTCTAAACCTAATGATCACCCTAACCCTAGACCTAAATATGGTCTTACCCTAGCCCTAGCTCTAGCTGTAATCCTAACCCTAACAACTAACCCTAGTTCTAGATCTAGCAGAACCCTAACACTAACCCTAACCCTAAACCTAGTCCAAACCCTAGCCCTAGCCCTAGCCTTGGCTTAAACCTAACCCTAACTCTAACCCTAACACCAACCATAATCATAACCATAACCCTAAAGCTAACCCTAGACTATCCCTAACCTAACACTAACCCTAGCCCTAACCCTAGCCCAAGCACAAGAGTTGGCCTATCCCTAACCCTAACCCTAACCCTAAACCTAACCCTGACCCTATCCCTAGTGATAGCCCTAGACCTAGCCCTAGGCCTACACCTACCCTAGACCAACTCCTAACCCTAACCCTAACCCTAGTCATAAACCTAGCCCTAACTGTAACCCTAACCCTAGCCCTAGACCTAACCTTAGCCCTAGCCCTAGTCCTAAACGTAGCCATAGCACTAACCCTAGCACTAGCCAAACCTTAGGCTAACCCTAGCCCTAAACAAGCCTTGACACTAGCCACATCTAGCCTTGGCCTAACCCTAAACATAACCCTAACTCTAACCCTAACCCTAACCCTAACCCTAGACCTAGCCCTAGCCCTAGCATTGGCTGAACCCTAACTCTAACTCTAACCCTAACCTGAACCCTAACCTTAACCCTACCCTAACCCTAACACTAACCCTAGCCCTAGCCCAAACCCTAGACCTACCCCTAACCCTAACTCTACCCCTAGGCCTTACCCAAATCCTAGCCCAAACCCGAACCCTAACCCTAACCATGGTTCTAGCCATAACCTTGGCCTAAACCTAAACCTAACACTAACCCTAACCCTAACCCTAACCCTAACCCTAGCCCTAGCCCTCACCCTAGCCTTGCCCTAGCCCTAGCCCTAGCCTTGGCTTAAACCTAACCCTAAATCAACCCTAAGGCTAACCCTAACCTTAACCATACCCTAACCCTAATCTTAAAACTAATCCTAAAAATAACCCTAACCGTAAACACAAACCTTAACCCTAAAACTAATCCTAACCCTAACACCAACCAAAGCACTAACCCTAACCCTAACCTTAACCATAACCCTACCCCTAACTCTAACACTAACCTTAACCATAACCCTAATGCTAACTTTATCCCTATAACCAAACCTTAACCCTAACCCTAAACCTAACCCCAACCCTAACCCAAGCCCTAACCCTAACCATAACTTTAACCCTAGCCCTGATAGCAGAGCCAAGATGGCGGAATAGTGAGGGCATGCACCGATAGTCCGGGAAAATTTACTTTAATAAAAGTGGAGTTACGGTAGCCTCAGAAAAAGGATCAGGAAAAAATTGCAGAGGAAACTCTTCTGGATCTAGTGGCTGTGAATCAGAGGACCTACTGGGAGAACAAGGTCACCCACCACACGGAAGCTGAGCCGCGGGAGCCGCAGGGTCTGCGTGCCAGTGCAGGAAGGGGAGTGGATGTCACACAGACACCAATGGGGAGAGTTGGGATGCCCAGGACTCTGAGTCCACACATCGGTGCTGGAAGGGGAGGTGAGCTCAGTAACCCGAGACATTGGTGGGGAAACGGCAGAGAGAATTTAGAGGGAAGCTGGAAAGTGCACCAGACTGACTACAGGAGAGAAGGAAAAAAGGTGGGGGGTCTCTCTCTCCGCCAACCTTGCAAAGGTTGCAAGGCTGCAAGGCTTGCAAGAGTTTACAAGAGTTTGCAAGAGACAAAGAGCAGGCCCCCTTTCTGGATTTACAAAACAACAGGGGAGAGCTAAGGAAATGAGTCACTACAATTCAGTAGTCTAGGCAACCCAGTGGGAGTCCAGAGGAGAAACAGAGCCTGCACAGACTCTTTGGGTAGAACCCAGAGATCGAAAGCTAAATACAATCAATTCTGCACAGCCGTGTAAACAAATAAAGAGAGAGATTTACCACGCATAACCTGAGGGTGTCACCTTTGCATACCCATAACCCGGAAGAACCAAGCAGAGCTCTCAGGCCACACCCATCTCAAGACTCCAAAGCTCCTCCATCAGCAGGGAGTCCACTTAACACATAGTATAAAATAAAAAAAGAATTTTTTTAAAAAACGCACAGTGATGAAAGACTTAACTATGCCAAGCAACAAACACAGAAATCGAGGAAACAAGATCAACAATGACACTATGACGCCTCCAAATAAACAAAACACCCCAAGCCAAGATTATGAAGATGATGAGATAGAAGAAATGCAAGATACGGATTTCAAAAAATTTATGATAAGAACATTTAGAAGTTTTCAAAAGCAAATCCTTGAACTAGAGAAATCCTTATTGGACAGGATTGAAAATCTCTCTCGTGAAAATGAAATTTTAAGGAAGAATCAAAATGAAACGCAGAAACTAGTAGAGCAGGAGAGTGTGACAGTGAAGAGAAATCAAAATGAAATGAAGAGCTCAATAGATCAAATGACAAACACATTAGAGAGCCTTAAAAACAGAATGGGTGAAGCAGAAGAGAGAATATCAGACTTAGAAGACAGAGAACAGGAAAGGATACAGTCAAACCACAGAAAAGAAGAGGAAATTAGAAATCTAAAAAATATTGTTGGGAATCTACAGGATACTATTAAAAGAACCAACATTCGGGTTCTAGGAGTTCCTGAAGGCATGGAGAGAGAGAAAGGATTAGAAGGCCTTTCTAGTGAGATACGAGTAGAGGACTTTCCGGGTCTGGAGAAGGACAGAGACATCCTAGTACAGGAAGCTCATAGAACGCCCAGTAAACATGACCAAAAGAGATCCTCACCACGACACGTGGTAATTAAACTCACCACAGTGAAACATAAAGAAAAGATCCTAAAATGTGCAAGAGAGAAATGTCAGATTACTCTCAGAGGATCTCCAATCAGACTCACAGCAGACTTCTCATCAGAAACCCTACAGGCTAGGAGGCAATGGCGAGACATAGCACAGGTGCTAAGAGAGAAAAATTGCTAGCCCAGAATATTATATCCTGCTAAGCTCTCATTTGTGAATGAAGGTGAAATAAAGACCTTTCATAGCAAACAGAAATTGAAAGACTTTGTGGCCACTCAACCGGCCCTGCAAAAGATACTTAAAGATGTGCTACACTCAGAAACACAGAAACACGGCCATCAATATGAAAGAAAGTAAGGGAAGAACACCTACCAGTAAAAGAGCATGGGAAGCTCAAAGCATATATTAGAAAATATCTCCGGGAAAATGGCAGGGCAAAGTCACTACATATCAATAGTCACATTAAACATTAATGATCTTAACTCTTCAGTTAAAAGACACTAATTGGCTAATTGGCTCAAGGAACACAACCCAACTATTTGCTGCCTACAAGAAACACATCTCATTAACAAAGATGCATGCAGACTGAAAGTGAAAGGTTGGAAAAAGATATTCCATGCCAACAAAAACCAAAAAAAGCAGGTGTAGCCATATTAATATCAGACAAAATAAACTTTAATACAAAAACTGTTAAGAGAGACAAAGAGGGGCACTATATAATGATTAAGGGTTCAATTCAACAGGAAGATGTAACTATTATAAATGTATATGCACCTAATTACAGGGCACTGGACTATTTAAAAGATATTTTAAGGGACTTAAAGGGAGATTTAGATTCCAATGCAATAGTACTGGGGGACTTCAATACTCCACTCAGAAATAGACAGATCATCTGGACAGAAGATCAACAAGGAAACAGCAGATTTAATCGACACTATTGCCCAAATGGATCTAACAGATATCTACAGAACTTTCAATCCTACATCTAAAGACTTCACATTCTTCTCAGTAGTGCATGGAACCTTCTCTAGGATTGATCACCTACTAAGCCATAAAGCAAGTCTCAGCAAATTTAAAAGAATTAGAATCATACCACGCAGCTTCTCAGACCACAGCAGAATGAAGCTGGAAATTAGCAACTCAGGAAACCCCAGAAAGTATGCAAACACATGGAGACTGAACAACATGCTCCTAAATGAACACTGGGTCATTTAAGAAATCAAAAGAGAAATCAAAAACTTTCCGGAAGTAAATAAGGATAACAACACAACATATCAAAACTTATGGGATATGGCAAAAGCAGTATTGAGAGGCAAGTTTATAGCAATAGGGGAAAGACACCAAATAAAAGAGTTTTCAGCGCATCTCAAGGACCTAGAAAAACTGCAGTAAACCAGACCCAAATCTAGTAGGAGAAGAGAAATAATTAAAATCAGAGAAGAAATTAACAGGATTGAATCCAAAAAAAACTACAAAAAATCAGCCAAGAGAGAAGCTGGTTTTTTGAAAAAATAAACAAAATTGACACCCCATTGGCCCAACTAAATAAAAAAAGAAGAGAAAAGACCCAAATCAATAAAATCAGAGATAAAAAAGGAAATGTAACAACAGACACCACAGAAATAAAAAGAATCATCAGAAATTACTACAAGGACTTGTATGCCAGCAAACAGGAATATCTATCAGAAATGGATACATTCCTGGACACATGCAATCTACCTAAATTGAACCATGAAGACATAGAAAACCTAAATAGACCCATAACTGAAACAGAAATTGAAACAGTAATAAAGTCCCTCCCAACAAAGAAAAGCCCAGGACCAGATGGATTCACTGCTGAATTCTACCAGACATTTAAATAAGATCTAACTCCAATTCTTCTCAAACTATCAGAAAAATCGAAAAAGAGGGAATCCTCCCAAATTCTTTCTATGAAGCCAGCATCACCTTAATCCCTAAGCCAGAGAAAGATGCAGCACTGAAAGAAAATTATAGACCAATATCCCTGAAGAACATAGATGCAAAAATCCTCAATAAAATTCTGGCCAATAGAATACAACAACACATCAGGAAAATCATCCACCCAGACCAAGTGGGATTTATCCCTGGTATGCAGGGATGGTTCAACATTCGCAAATCAATCAAGGTGATTCACCACATTAACAGACTGCAAAAGAAAAACCATATGATTATCTCAACTGATGCAGAGAAAGCATTCGATAAAATTCAACACCCTTTCATGATGAAAACTCTAAGCAAATTGGGTATAGAAGGAACATTCCTCAATATAATCAAAGCAATTTATGAAAAACCCACAGCCAGCATCCTATTGAATGGGGAAAAGTTGGCAGCATTTCCACTGAGATCTGGCACAAGACAGGGATGGCCACTCTCACCACTGCTATTTAACATAGTTCTGGAAGTTTTAGCCAGAGCCATCAGACAAGAAAAAGAAATCAAAGGAATACAAATTGAGAAGGAAGAAGTCAAACTATCCCTCTTTGCAGACGATATGATTCTTTACCTAGAGGATCCAAAGAACTCTACTAAGAGACTATTGGAACTCATAGAGGAGTTTGGCAAAGTGGCAGGATATAAAATCAATGCACAAAAAACAACAGCCTTTATATACACAAGCAATGCCACGGCTGAGAAAGAACTGCTAAGTTCAATCCCATTCACAATAGCTACAAAAACAATCAAATACCTTGGAATAAACTTAACCAAGGACGTTCAAGATCTCTACGATGAGAATTACAAAACCTTAAAGAAAGAAATAGAAGAGGATACCAAAAAATGGAAAAATCTTCCATGCTCATGGATTGGAAGAATCAACATCATCAAAATGTCCATTCTCCCAAAAGCAATTTATAGATTCAATGCAATTCCAATCAGGATACCAAAGACATTCTTCTCAGATCTAGAAAAAATGATGCTGAAATTCATATGGAGGCACAAGAGACCTCGAATAGCTAAAGCAATCTTGTACAACAAAACCAAAGCCGGAGGCATCACAATACCAGATTTCAGGACATATTACAGGGCAGTTGTAATCAAAACAGCATGGTACTGGTACAGAAACAGATGGATAGACCAATTGAAACACCAGAAATCAACCCAAACATCTACAGACAACTTATATTTGATCAAGGATCTAAAACTAATTCCTGGAGCAAGGACAGTCTATTCAATAAATGGTGATGGGAAAACTGGATTTCCACGTGCAGAAGCATGAAGCAAGACCCCTACCTTACACCTTACACAAAAATCCACTCAACATGGATTAAAGACCTAAATCTATGACCTGACACCATCAAGTTATTAGAGAACATTGGAGAAACCCTTCAAGATATTGGCACAGGCAAAGAGTTTCTGGAAAAGACCCAGGAGGCACAAGCAGTCAAAGCCAAAATCAACTATTGGGATTGCATCAAATTGAGGTTTCTGTACTGCAAAAGAAACAGTCAGGAGAGTGAAGAGGCAACTGACAGAATGGGAAAAATATATGCAAACTATGCAACAGGTAAAGGGCTGATAACAAGAATCTACAAAAGATGAAGAAACTCCACAAAAACAAAACAAACAACCACTTAAGAGATGGGCCAAGGACCTCAATAGACATTTTTCAAAAGAGGACACCCAAATGGCCAACAGGCACATGAAAAAATGTTCAAGGTCACTAGCAATCAGGGAAATGCAAATCAAAACCACAATGAGGTTTCACCTCACCCCGGTTAGAATGGCTCACATACAGAAATCTACCAACAACAGATGCTGGCGAGATGTGGGGAAAAAGGGACACTAACCCACTGTTGGTGGGAATGCAAACTGGTCAAGCCACTATGGAAGTCAGTCTGGAGATTCCTCAGAAACCTGAAGATAACCCTACCGTTCGACCCAGCCATCCCACTCCTTGGAATTTACCCAAAGGAATTTAAATTGCAAACAAAAAAGCAGTCTGCACCCTAATGTTTATTGCAGCACAATTCACAATAGCCAAGACCTGGAAACAACCTAAATACCCATCAACGGTAGACTGGATAAAGAAATGATGGGATATGTACTCTTTAGAATACTATACCGCAGTAAGAAACAACAAAATCCAGTCATTTGCAACAAAATGGAGGAATCTGGAACACATCATGCTGAGTGAATTAAGCCAGGCCCAAAGGACAAATACCGTATGTTCTCCCTGATCGGTGACAACTGATTGAACACCAAAAAGGAAACCTGTTGAAGTGAAATGGACACTATGAGAAATGGTGACTTGATCAGCATAGCCCTGACTGTTAATGAACAACTTAGTATATTGTCGCTCCCCCTCTTCACGGAGAAATGACACAGGACCCTGCGCTGTTCTTTTTGTCTGCTCGGCCCTCCCCAGGTTTGCTGCTGGTTCTTCCCGGGTTGGCTACCGTCCCTTCCACCTCCGTGGAAGGGCGGTTCCCCCTGCCACTTTCCTCACTTCCGCGGGGGAGCGGCACACCGCCGGCCGGCTCTCTCGGGGTCTGCTCAGGTGTTCCTTCAGATAGATGTTCCTGGTGCATGTTGTCTCTCTCCTCCTTTATAGTCCTCTTCCACCAATCCCAACTCTGCTACCCACACGCCGAGTACATTGCTCTCCTCCAATCAGGAGCAGGTCCTGCTGTTTATTGGTTGAACTGGAGGCAGCTGTGTAGAAGCTGTTTCCTCCTCTCCCAGCGCCATATTGTGGGAGAGCAGAAGCATAGAATAAGTCTTAATTCCAGTAACTTAGTCTAGTCCGAGTTGCTCCCAGTTGCTCGCCACAGTACATTATCCCTCTTAATAGATTTTTTTTGTCTGTTCTACTTAATATGACTGGTTTAATTCTGTAATTAATACACAGTTATTCTTAAGTGTTGAAATTTAACTGAAATGTGATCCCTGTTAAACATAACAGTGGGAATAAGAGGGAAGAAGTGTACAATTTGGGACATGCTCAAGCTGACTTGCCCCAAATGGTAGAGTTAGAAACATACCAGGGGACTCCAATTTAATCCCATCAAGGTGGCATGTACCAATGCCATCTCACTAGTCCAAGTGATCAATTTCAGTTCACAATTGATCATAATGAAAGGACTAAGAGTCAAAGGGAGCACATAAACAAGTCTAGTACCTGCTAATACTAACCGATAGAATAAATAAAGGGGAGAGTGATTCAACATGGGAAGCGAGATACTCAGCAGACTCATAGAATGGCAGATGTCCTAAACAGCACTCTGGCCTCAGAATCAGCCATAAAGGCATTCAGATCTGCCTGAAAAGCCCATGAGAGTATTTCAGGCATGGAAAGCCAAGACACTCTGGCAAAAAAAAAAAAAAAGACCTAAATGAAAGATCTCTGTGAGTGAGATCCCAGTGGAAAGAACAGGTCTTCAAAAAAGAGGTACCTTTCTCTGAAGGGAGGAAGGAACCTCCACTTTGACTATGACTTTGTCTAAACAAGATAAGAGTCAGAGAACTCAAAAGGCTTCCATAGCCTCGGAATCTCATGACTGGAGCATAGGGAGATTACTGATGCCATAAACAGGAGTGTCAATTTGTAAAGTCAACAACAGGAGTCACTGTGCACTTAGTCCTCATGTAGGATCTCTGTCCTTAATGTGCTGTACATTGAGACTTAATGCTATAACGAGTACTCAAAGAGTATATTTCACTTTGTGTTTCTATGGGGGTGCAAACTGTTGAAAGCTTTACTTAATGTATACTAAACTGATCTTCTATGAAAAAAAAAGAATTTATCAATTCCCAACTTGACTCTCACTGGGATTAAATATTACAATAGGTCTGATCTGATTTCATCACCATTTAAAAAATCATCTATTATTTTTCACTTTATGTTTCTGTGTGGGAGCAAACTGTTGAAATCTTTACTTAATGTATACTAAATTGATCTTGATGTGAATGGAAGGGGAGAGGGAGTGGGAAAGGGGAGGGTTGGGGTGGGAGGGATGTTATGGGGGGGAAGCCATTGTAATCCATAAGCCGTACTTTGGAAATTTATATTCATTAAATAAAAGTTAAAAAAGAAAACCCTAGCCCTTACCCTAACACAAGCCCTAACCCTAACCCAAACCTAACCCTAGCTCTAACACTAACCTTGGCCTAATGCTATCATTAACTCTAACACTAAACCCAACCCTAAACCTAAACCTAATCCTAAAACTAATCCTAACCATAACCATAACCCTAGTCCTAGCCCTACCCCTAGCCCTATTTCTAGCCCTAACCATAGCTCTAGACCTAGACTTGACCTAACCCTAAACATAACCCTAACCCTAACACTAACCTAACCCTCACCCTAACCCTAAGCCTAACACTAACCCTAATCATAACCTAAACCTAACCCTAACACAAATCTAGCTCTACCCCTAACCTTGGCCTAAATTTATCCCTAACTCTAACAGAAAAACTCACCCTAACCATAACCATAACCATAACCCTAGTCCTAGTCCTACCCCTAGCCCTAGTCCTAGCCCTAACCCTAGCTCTAGACCTAGCCTCGGCCTAAACCTAACCCTAACCATAACCCTAACACTAGCCCTAACCCTAACCATAACCAAAGCTCTAATCTTAACTTTGGCCTAAACCTATCCATAACACTATACTTAAGCCTAGAACTTACCCTAACCCTAAACCTAACCGTAACCCTGGTCCTAGCCCTAGCCCTAGTTCTAGCCCTAATCCTAACCCTAACCCTAACCCTAGTACTAACCCATGCCCTAGCCCTTGCCGTGGCCTAACCCTAACAGTAACACTAGCCCTAACCCAAACCCTAACCCTAAACCATAACAGTAATCCTAACCCCACCACTAATGATAACCCTAAACATAAACCTAATCCTAAACCTTGTCCTAGACACAAATATAACCCTAACCATAACACTACCCTTAGGCCTAGCTTTAGCCTTAACTCTAAGCCTAACTTGCCCTAAACCGAGCCTTAACCCTAACCCTAGCCCTAGCCCTAACCCTAACCGTAAACCTAACCATAAACCTAACCCTAACCCTAGCCCAACTCTAGCCATAGACCTAACCCTAGCGCTAATCCTAACCCTAACCCTAACACTAACCCTAAACCTAGCCCTTATCCTAGCACTAGACCTAACCCTAACCCTAAACCTAAGCATAACCCAAACCATAACCATAACCCTAACACTAACCTCAACTCAAGCCCTAGCCCTAACCCTAATCCTAACCCTAGACCTTACACTAACCCTAGTCCTAACCCTAACCATACCTTATCACTTACCCTAGCTCTAGCCATAAACTTGCCTAAACTTAACCCTAACTGTAACATTAAACCTAACCCTAACCCTAAAACTAACCCTATCCCTAGTCCTCGCTCTAGCCCTAGCCTTTGCTCTAGCCCTCACCCTAGCTCTAGACTTAGCCTTTGCCCAAACCTAACCCTAACCATAGCCCTAACCCTAAACCTAACCCTAACCCTAGCTCTAAACCTAGCCTTGGCCTTACCCTAACCATTACTCTAACACTAACACTAACCCTAAACCTCACCTTAACCCTACACAAGCCCTAGCCCTAGACGTAACACTAACCCTAACCCTAACACTAACTCAAAGCTTAACCCTAACCACATACTAACCCTAATCATAACCCTAGTACTAGCTCTATCCTAACCCTAAGCCTAAACCTAACACTAGCCCTAGGCCCATCCCTAGCCATTGCCCAAACCCCAGCCCTAACCCTAACCCTAACCCTAAAACAAATCCTAAAGTTAACCCTATTCCCAACCCTAACCTTAACCCCAACTCTAGCACTAGCCCTAGCCATAGTCCTAGTCTTAGCCCTAAATTTAATCCTAACCAAAACCTTAACCCTAATCCTAGACCACTTGCAAGCATGAAGCCTAGCCCATGTCTAACAGAAGCATTAACCCTAACCCAAAATCTAGCCCTAAAACTAGCCAAAACCCTAAGCCTAACCCTAACCCTAGCCCTAGTCTTAGCCAAAGCCAAACTGTAGACCTAAGCCTAACACTAACTCTAGCTCTAAACCTAGCCCTAACCCTAACCCCAGCCCTAGCCACAACCATATCACTAGCCCTAACCCTAGGTCTAGCTCTATCCCTAACCCTAACCTTAACCCTAGTCCTAACCCTAACCCTAAACATACCTTTGGCCTAACTCTAACACTAACCTAACACTAACCCTAACTCTAACCCTAACCCAAGTCTTAGCCCTAGCACTAACCCTAGACCAAGCCGAAACAATAATCCTAACCCTAAACTTAAACCTAGTCCTAACCCTAGCCCTAGTCCTAGCCGTACCCTAGCCCTAGCCCTAACCTAACAGTAGACAAAGCCATAGCCCTACCGCTAATGCTAGTCCTGGCCCTAGCCTTGGAATAACCCTAAACCTAACTCTAACCTTAACCCTAATCCCAACCCTAACCCTACACCTACCCATAACCCTAACTCTAAGCCTAACCCTCACCTAGGCCTAACCCTAACCCTATTCCTAACCCTAGCCCTAGCCCTAGTCCTACACTACCCCTAGCCCTAGCCATAGCACTAACCCTAAACCTAACCCTAACCCTAACCCTAGTCCTAACCCTAGCCATAGCACTAGCCTTGGCCTAACCCTAACTCTAACTCTAAACCTAACCATAACCCTAAACCTAACCCTAACACTGGTCCTAGCCCTAGCCATAGCTCTAGCCCTTATTCTAACACTAATCCTAACCCTAGTTCTAGCCCTAACCCAGGACTTGATCTAGCCAAACCCCAAAAATAATGCTAAACCAACCTTCAACCTAGTCTTAATGCTAGCCCTAGACCTAGCCATAGCCCTACCACTAGCCCTAGCCTTGGCTTAAACCTAACTGTAATGCTAACCCCAACCCTATCCCAAACCCTAACCCTAAACCTTACCCTAGACCTAACCCTAGCCCTAACCCTAGCACTAGAACAAGACTTGGCTTAACCTTAACCCTAACCCAAACCCTAACCCTAACCCTAACCCTAGTCATAGCCCTAACACAGCCCTATCCCTACCCCTAGCCCTAGACCTAATCCTAACCTTAACCTAAACCTAGTCCTAAACCTAGCCCTAATCGTAACCTATCCCTAGCCCTAGACCTAACCTTAGCCCTAATCATAGCTCTAAACCAAGCCGTAGCACTAACCTTGCCCTAACTCTCACCCTAACTTTAATAAAAACCCTTGCCCTAGCCCTAACCCTAGCCCTATCCCTAGTCCTAACCTTGGCTTAACCCTAACCCTAACTCTAACCCTAACTCCAACCCTAACCCTAACCCTACCCTAACTCTAACACTAACCCTTGCCCTAGCCCTAACTAGCCCTAGCTCTAACCCTAACCCTTACCCTTACCCTAACCCTAACCCTAACCCTAACCCTAACCCTGGCTCTAGCCCTAACCTTGGCCTGAACCTAACCTAACCCTAACTCTAACACAGTCCCTAACCTAAACCTAACCCTACGTTAAAATTAACACTGAACCTAACCCCAGCCATAGCCCTAACCTTAGCCCTAACCCTAACCCTACCACTAACCTTAAAACTAGCCCTTACCCTAACCCTAGACCTAACCATAACCCTAACTCTAATCCTAAACCTAACTCTAACCTTAACCCTAACATCAACTCTAGCACTATCCCTAACCATAGCCCTTACCCTAACCCTAATTCTAACCCTAGACCTTACCCTAACCCTAGCCCAACCTTAACCTAACTCTACCCCTAAACGTAACCCTAAACCTAAGCGTAACCATAAGCATAACCATAATCCTAACCCAAATCTAGCTCTAACCCTAACCTTGGCCTAAACCATATCGAACTCTAACACTAACACTAACCCTAAACCTAACCCTAACCTTAGTCCTAGCCCTAGCCCTATCTGTAGCCCTGACCCTAGCTCTATATCAAGCCTTGGCTTAGCCCTAACCCTAACCCTACCCTAATAATCATAACCCTAACCCTAACCCTATCTCTAACCCTAAACATAAACCTAACCCTAACCATACCTCTAACCCTAACCTTGGCTTAAACCTATTCCTAACTCTAACACTAACCTTAAGCCTAGCCCTTACCCTAACCCTAAATCACAACTGTAAAACTGGTCCTTGCCATAGCCCTAAAGCTATCCTTAATCCTAACCCTAACCCTAGTACTAATCCATGCCCTAGCCCTTGCAGTGGCCTAACCCTAACAGTAACACTAGCCCTAACCCAAACCCTAACCCTAAACCCTAACAGTAAACCTAACCCTACCCCTAATGCTAACCAAAATCTAAACCTAATCCTAAACCTTGCCCTAGCCACAAACCTAACCTTAAACCTAACACTACACTTAGGCCAAGCCCTAGCCTTAACCCTAACCCTAGCTTGCCCTAATCCGAGCCTTAACCCTAATCCTAACCTTAACTCTAACACTTACCCTAAATCTAAACCTAAACCAAACCCTAATCCTAACCCTAACCCCAGCCCTAGTCCTAACCCTAACCCTATACCTTACCCTAACCCTAGACCTAACCCTAAACCTAACCCTAACCTTAACCTCAACCCTAGCCTTAGCCCTAACCCTAGCCCTAACCCTAACCCTAACCATAACCCTAAAACTAACCCTAACCCTAACAGTAACCTAAACCTAACCCTAAAACTAACCCTAAACCTAGTCATAGCCCTAACCTTAAACCTTGCTCTAGCCCTAAACCTAGCTCTAGACTTAGCCTTGGCCTAACCCTAACTCTAACTATAACCCTAAATCTAACCCTAACCATGACCATAACCCTATCCCTAACCCTAACCCTAACTATAACAAAAGCTCTAACCCTAACCTTGGTCTAAACCTATCCCGAACTCTAACACTAACACTAATCCTAACCCTAACCCTAACCCTAACCCTAGTCCTAGTCCTAGACCTAGCCCTATCTGTAGCCCTGACCCTAGCTCTAGACTAAGCTTTGGCATAACGCTAACCCTAACCCTAACCCTAACCCTAATCCTATCCCCAACTGTAAACATAACACTAAACATAACCATACCTCTAACCCTAACCTTGGCCTAAACCTATCCATAACTCTAACACTAACCTTAAGCCTAGCCCTTACCCTAACCCTAAATCATAACTGTAACCCTGGTCCTAACCGTAGCCCATATCTATCCCTAATCCTAACCCTAACCCTAGTAGTAACCCATGTCCTAGCCCTTGCTGTGGCCTAACCCTAACAAAAACACTAACCCAAACCATAACCCTAACCCTAACAATAAAACTAACACTACCCCTAACGCTAACCCAAAACCTAAACCTAATCCTGAACCTTGCCCTAGCCACAAAACTAACCCTAAACTTAACACTACCCATAGGCCTAGCCCTTGCTTTAACCCTAACACTAGCTGACCCTAAACCAAGCCTTCACCCTAAAAATAACACTAGCCCTAGCCCCAAAACTAGACATTGCCCAAGCCCCAGCCCTAACCCTTAATCTAAAACTAATCCTAAACTTAACCTAAGTCCCAACCTGAACCCTAACCCCAACCCTAGCCAATGTCCTAGTCTTAGCCCTAAACTTAACCTTAACCCTAATCCTAACCCTAACTCTAACCCTAACCATAGGCAGTGTGCAAGCACTAGACTAGACCATGTCTAACCAAAGCATTAACCCTAACCCGAAATCTAGCTCTAAACCTAGCCAAAACCATAACCCTAAGCCTAACCCTAACCCTAGCCCTAGTCCTAGCCAAAGCCAAGCTGTAGACCTAAGCCTAACACTAACTCTAGCTCTAAACCTAGCCATAATACTAACCCTAGTCCTAGCCACAACCCTATCCCTGTCCTGACCCTAGGTCTAGCACTATCCCTAACCCTAACCTTAACCCTAGTGCTAACCCTAACCCTAAACATAACCTTGGCCTAACTCTAACCCTAACCTAACACTAACCCTAACCCTAGTCATAACCCTAGCCTGAGCCAAAACACTAACCATAACCTAAACCTAGTCCTAGCCCTAGTCCAACCCTAACAGTAGACCTAGACATAGCAGTAGCCCTAAACCTAACCCTAGCCCTAGCCTTGGCCTAACCCTAACCCTAAGTCTAAAGCTAACCCCAACCCTACCCCTACACCTACAGTGAACCCTAACCCTAACCTTAACCCTAAACCTACTCTTAACCATAGCCCTAGCCCTAGACCTAGCCTTAGTCCAAGACAGAGCCCGAACATTCATCCTAACCCTAACCTTAAACCTAGTCCTAACCCTAGCCATAGTGCTAGCCTTGGCATAACCTACTCTAAACCTAACCCTAACCCTAACCCTGATCTTAGCCATACACCTAGCACTAGCCCTAATCCTAACCCTAACCCTAGTTCTAGCCCTAGCCCTAGCCCTAACCTTAGCCCTACATCTAGCCCAAACCTTAACCCTAACACTAACCCTAAACTTAGTCCTAACCCTAGATTTAGACCTAGCCATAACCCTAGCCCTAGGCCTAGGCCTAAGCCTATCCCTACATAGTCTTGGCTTAACCCTAACTCTAACTCTAACTCTAACACCAACCCAAACACTAACTCTAACCATAGACCTAACCCTAACACTAACCCTAACACTAACCCTACCACTAACCATAGCCCTATCCATAGCCCTAGCACAAGCCTTGGCCTACCCAAACCCTAACCCTAAGCCTAGTCATAGCCTTAGACCTAGCCCTAGACATAACCCTAGCCCTAGACCTAATCCTAAACCCTAGTCCTAAACTTAGCCCTAACCCTAACCCTAGCCCTAGACCTAGACCAAAACTTAGTCCTAACCATAGCCCTAAACATAGCCATAGCCCTAATACTAGCCCTAGCTCAAATCCTAACCCTAACTCCAACCCTAACTCTAGTCCTAACACTAGCCTTAGAACTAGCCTTGGTCTAACCCTAAACCCAGCCCTAACCCTAACCCTAGCCCTAACCCTAACCCGAGTCTTAGCCATAGTCTTGGCTTAACCCTTACCCTAACTCTAACCATAATGCCAAACCTAACACTAACCCTACCCTAACCCTAGCCCTAGAACAAGCCTTAGCCTAACCCTAGCCCTAACTCTAACCCTAAACATAACCCTAATCTTAGCTCTAACCCTAACCTAGGCCTAAACCTAACCCTAACTCTAACATTAACTCTAACCCTAACCCTAACACTAAACCTAACCCTAAACCTAACCATAACCCTAGTCCTTCCCTAGCCCTAGCCCTTGATCTAGCCCTAACCCAAATTCTACACCTAGCCTTGGCCTAACACTAACCCTAATGTTAACCATAACATTAACCCTAACACTAACCTTAACCCTAAATGTAACCCTATCCTTAACGCTAACCCTAACCCTAACCCTAAGCCCAAACCAAACCCTAACCCTAACCTAGCTCTAGCCCTAACCTTGGCATAAACCTAACCCTAACTATAACACTAACCCTAACCCTAAAACTAACCCAAACATTAAAACTAAAACTAACCCAAAACCTAGCCCTAGCCCTAGCTCTAGCCCTAACCCTAGCTCTAGACCTAGCCATGGCCTAACCCTAACCATTAACCATAACCTTAGCACTAACTTGAACCCTAAACCTAACCCTAAACATAGCACTAACCATAGCACTAACTCTAGCCCTGGCCTAACCCTAACCCTAAACCTAACACTAACCTGGTCCTAGCCCTAGCCCTAGCCCTAGCCCTAGCCCTAGCTCTAGCCATAATCCTAATCCTAACCCTAACCCTAGTACTAACCCTTGCTCTAGCCCTTCCTGTAGCCTAACCCTAACTGTAACCATAGCTATAACCGTAAACATAACCCTAACCCAAACACTAACACAAAACCTAAATACTAACCATACCAATAACACTAAAGCTAACTCTAAACCTAAACTTAATCCTAAACCTTGCCCTAGCCACAAACCTAACCCTAACACTACACTTAGCCCTAGCCCTAGCCTTAACCCTAACCCTAGCTTGCCCTAAACCAAGTTATAACCCTAGCCCTAACCCTACACAAGCCCTAGCCCTAGACGTAACCCTAACCCTAACACTAACTCAAAACTTAACCCTAACTGCAAACTAACACTAATCATAACCCTAGCACTAGCTCTATCCTAACCCTAAACCTAAACCTAACACTAGCCCTAACCCCAACCTTAACCATTGCCCAAGCCCTAGCCCTAGCCCTAACCCTAAACCTAAAACTAATCCTAAACTAGTCCCAACATGAACACTAACCTCAACCCTAGCCCTAACCCTATTCTTAGACTTAGAACTAACCCTAGCACTAGCCGAAAACCTAACCGTAAGACTAAAGCTAGACCCAGTCTTAACCCTAGCTCTAGCCCTAGCTGTAACCTAGTCCTAGCCCTACATTAACAGCAGACCTAACCTTAGCACTAGGTCTTACCCTAGCCCTAACCCCTAGCCTTGGCCTAACCCTAACCCTACTCTAGCCCTAATCCTACACCTAAGCCTACACCTACCCCTAACCCTAACCATAACCATAACCATAACCCTAGTCCTAATGCTAGCCCTAACCCTAGCCCTAGCCCTAGCCATAGCACTAGCCAGGGCCCTAATCCTATCCCTCACCCTAGCCTTGGCTTAATGCTAACCCAAACTCAAACCCTAACCCCAAGCCTAAACCTAACCCTAACCATAAACCTAACCCTAACCCTACCCATAGCCCTAACCCTAGCCCTAGCACAAGCCTTGACCTAACCCTAACCCTAGTTATAGCCCTAGACCTAGCCCTAGACCTACCCCTACCACTAGACACAATCCTAAACCCAAACCTAAACCTAGTGCTAACCCTACACTTAGCCCTTAAACTAATACTATCTCATCCCTAGAACTATACTTAGTCCTAGCCCTAGCCATAAACCTAAACATAGCCCTAACCGAAGCCTTAGCCCAAACCCTAAACATAGCCCTAACCCTAGCCCTAGCACTAGCCTTGGCCTAACACTAACCCTAACCCTAACCCTAACCCTATAACCAAACCTAACCCTAACCCTAGCCCTAGCCCTAACCCTAGCCCTAGCCCTAACAGTAACCCTAACCCTAAACGTAGCCCTAACACAGCCCTAGAACAAGCCTTGGCCTAACCTAAACCCTAACCCTAACCCTAACCGTAACCCTAACCCTAACAATAGCCCTAGCCCTAACCCTAACCCTAGCCCTAGCCTTGGCTTAACCCTAACCCTAACTCTAACCCTAATCCCAAACCTAACACTCCATGTAACCCCAACACTAACTCTAATCATAACCCTAACCCTAGCCCTAACCCGAGCCCTAGCACAAGCCTTAGCCTAACACTAGCCTTAACCCTAACCCTAGTCATAGCCCTAGACCTAACCCAAGCCCTACCCATAGCCCTAGACCTAATCCTAACTCTAAACCTAACCCTAGTCTTAACCCTAGCACTAGTCTAACACTAACACTTAACCCTAGACCTAATCTTAGCACTAGATCTACCCTAAACGTAACCCTAGCACTAGCCTTGGCTTAAACCTAACCCTAACCCTAACATTAACCCTATACCTAACACTAACCATAACCCTAACACTAACACAAATCCTAACCAAAAACCTAAACCTAAGCCCAAGCCCTAACCCTAAACCTAAACCTATGCCCAAACCCTAACCCTAAACCTAACACTAACCCTAACCCCAAACATAACCCTAACCCTTACTCTAGCCCTAACCCTAACCCTAACCCTAACCACAAACCTAACACTAAACCCAACCCTAGCCATAGCCCTAACCCTAGCCCTAATCCTAAACATAACCCTAAACTTACACCTTACCCTAACCCTAGCCCTAACCCTAAACCTAAAACTAACACTAAACCTAACCCTAGCCTAGTCCTAACCCTAGCCCTAACCATTTTCCTAACCAAAACCCTAACCATAACCCTAGACCTAACCCTAACCGTAACCCTAGTCTTAGCCCTAGCAATAACACTAGCCCAAGCCAAAACCCTAACATTAACACTAAACCTAAACCTAGTCCTAACTCTTGCCCTAGGCCTAGCCATGCCCAAGTTGTAGCCCTACCCTGACAGTACACCTAGCCACAGCCCCAGGTCTTACCCTAGCCCTAGCCCAAGCTTTGCCCTAACCCTAACCGTAACTAATAATACTAAACCCAACACTAACCTGACACCTACCCTTATGCCTACCTATACTCCTACCCCTAATTCTAAGCCTAACCCTAGTCCTAACCCTAGCCCTAGGCCTAGCCATAGCCCTAACCATAACCTTAACCCTAACCCTAAACTTAGTTCTAAACCTAGCCCTAGCCCTAGCTCTAGAATGAATCCTAACCCTAAGCCTAACCCTAGTTCTAGCCATAGCCCTAAACCTAGCCATAGATCAAGCCCAAACCCTAACACTAGCCCAACCCTAAAGCTAGTCCTAACTCTAGACCTAGACCTAGCCATAGCCCTAGCCCTAGGCCTAGCCATAGCCCTAATCCTACCCTTCGCCCTAGCCTTGGCTTAACCCTAACCCTAACTCAAACCCTAACCCCAACTCTAAACCTAAACCTAACCTTAAACCTAACCCTAACCCTACCCATAGCCATAACCCTAGCCCTAGCACAAGCCTTGACCTAACCCTAACACTAACACTAAGCCTAATCATAGCCCTAGACCTAGCCCTAGACCTACTCCTAGCCCTAGACACAATACTAAACCTAAACCTAAACCTACTCCTAACCATAGCATTAGCCCTAAACCTAACCGTATCCCTATCCCTGGAACTAACCTTAGCCCTAGCCCTAGCCCTAAACCTAACAATAGCCCTAACCCTAGCCCTAGCCCAAATCCTAACCCTACTAATAACCCTAACCCTAATGCTAAAGATAGCCCTAACCCTAGCCCTAGCACTAGCCTGGGCCTAACCCTAACCCTAACCCTAATCCTAATCTTAACCCTAACATAGCACTAGCCCCAACCCTAGCCCTATCCCTAGCCTTGGCTTAACCCTAAACCTAATTCTAACCCTAACCCCAACCCTAATCCTAGCCCTAGCCCTAACCGTAACCCTAAGCCTAAACCTAGCCCTAAGCCTAACCCTAGCCCTAACCCTAGCCATAGCAAAAGCCTTGGCCTAACCCTAACACTGACCCTATCCCTAAACCTAGTCATAGCCCTAGACCAATCCCTAGCCCTACCCCAAGCTCTAGACCTAATCCTAACACAAACCTAACCCTAGTCCTACACCTAGCCCTAGACTTAATACTAACCCTAACCTAAACCTAGACCTAATCCTAGCCTTAGCCCTAACCCAAACCCTAGCACTAGCCCTAGACCTAACCTTAGCACTAGACCTAGCCCAAAGCCTAGACATAGAACTAACACTAACCCTAATCCTAACCCTAATCCTAATCTTAACTCTAGCCCTGGCCCTAACCCTAGCACAAGCCTTGCCCTAACCCTAACCCTGACCTAACCATAGCCCTAGTCATAGTTCTATACCAAACCCTAGCCATACCTCTAGCCCTAGACCTAATCCTAACACTAAATCTAACCCTAGTCCTACCCCTAGCCATAGACCTAATACTAACCCTAACCTAAACCCAGTCCTAATCCTAGCCTTAGCCCTAACCCAAACTATATCCACAGCCCTAGACCTAACCTTAGCCCTATCCCTAGTCCAAAACCTAGCCATAGCCCAAACACTAACCCTAACCCTACATTAGCCCAAGACCTAACCCTAGCCCTAGTCCTAGCCTTGGCTTAACCCTAACCCTAACTCTAACTCTAATCCCAACCTAACCCGAACCCTAAAACTAACCCTAACCTTAACTCTAACCCTAGCCCTAACCCCTGCCCTAGCACAAGCCTTAGCCTAGCACTACCCTTAACCCTAACCCTAACCCTAACCCTAACCCTAGTCATAGCCGTAGACCTAGCTCGAGCCCAATCCCTATCCCTAGACCTAATCCTAACCCTAAACCTAACCCTAGTCCTAACCCTAGCCTTAGCCCTAACACTAACCCTTAGCCCTAGACCTAACCTTAGCACTAGCCCTATCCCTAAATGTAGCCCTAGCACTGGCCTTGGCCTAACCCTACCACTAACCCTATACCTAACACTAACCAAAACCCTAACACTAACACTAACCCTAAGTGCAAACCCTAACCCTAAACCTAACACTAACCCTAACCCCAAACATAACCCTAACCCTAACCCTAACCCTAGCCCTAACCCTAACCCTAACCCTAACCATAGCCCTTACTCTAACTTTAGCCCAAACCCTTACCCTAACCCTAACCATAGCCCTTACCCTAACCTTAGCCAGAACCCTTACCCTAACCCTAACTTAGCTCTAGCCTGAACCTGAGCCTAAACCTAGCCCTAACCCTGACAATAACCATAACCCTAACCCTAACCCTAAAACTAACCCTAACAATAACCCTAAAACTAACCCTAAACCAAAGATCAAACACTCACCCTAACACTAACCTTAACTCCAACCCTTGTCACAGCCCTAACCATTACACTAACCCTAACCCTAACCCTAGCACCAACCATAGCTTTAGCCCTAACCTTGGCCTAAACCTAACCCTAACTCAAACACTAACCCTAACTCTAACCCTAACTTTAAAACTAACACTAACCCCAACCATAGCCCTAGCCCTAACCCTAACCATAAACCTAACCTTACACATAACCCTAACCCTATGCCCAAACCATAACCCTAACACAACACCTAAATCCAACCCTAGCCATAGCCCCAACCCTAGCCCTAACCCTAAACCTGGCCCTAACTCTAACACTTACACTGATCCTAGCCCTAAACCTAACACTAATCCTAACCCTAAAACTAACACTAACCCTAAGTCCAAACCCTAACCCCAACCCAAAAACCAAACCTAGCCATAGCCAGCCATAGCCATAAGCCTAGCCCTAAACGTAACCCTAACACTATCCATACCTCTAAGCCCAAACCCTACACCTAACCCTAACTCTAACCCTAACCCTAACCCCAACCCTAGCCTTAGCCCTAACTCTAGACCTAACCCTAACCCTAACCCTAACCCTAAACTTACCTGAAACCTAGCACTTTCTCTAACCCTAGCCCTAACCATAACCTTAACTCTATCCCTAGTCCTAACTCTAGACCTAACCATAACCTTAAGCCTAAACCTCAGCCTAACCCTAACCCTAATCTAGCACTAAAAATAACACTACCTTAACCTGAACCCTAACCCAAGCTCTAGCCCTAACCTTGGCCTAACCCTAACCCTAACCACAGCCTTGGCCAACCTCTAACCATAACATAACACTAACCCTAACCCTAACCCTAGTCTTAGCCCTAGCACTAACCCTAGCCCAAGCCAAAACCCTAACCCTAAAACTAAACCTAAACCTAGTCCTAACCCTAGCCCTAGCCCTAGCAGTACCCTAGTCCTAGGCCTACCTTAACAGTAGACTTAGCCATTGCCCTATGTCTAACACTAGCCTTAGCCCTAGACTTTGCCTAACCCTAACCCTACTCTAATCTACACCTACACCTACTCCTACCCCTACCCCTACCCCTACCCCTACCCCTACACCTAACCCTAACCCTAGTCATAGCCCTATACCTAGCTCTGGACCTACCCCTAGCACTAGACACAATCCTAAACCTGAACCTAAACATAAACCTAGTCATAACCCTAGCATAAGCCCTAAACTGAACCCTATTACTAGCCCTAGACCTAACCATAGTCTTGCGCTAGTCCTAAACCTAGCCATAACCCTAACACTAGCCCTAGCCCAAGCAATAAACCTAACCCTAACCCTAGCCCTAATCCCAGCCCTAGCACTAGCTTTGGCCTAACACTAACCCTAAACCTAACCCTAACCAAAACCCCAACACTAACTCTAACCCTAACCCTAACCCTAACCCTAGCCCTAACCATAACCCTAACCCTAACCCTACCCCTAACCATAGCCCTATCACAAGCCTTAGCCTAACACTAGCCTTACCCTAACCCTAACCCTAACCCTAACCCTAAACTAATCCTAAACTTAACCCTAGTCCCAATCTGAACCCTAGCCCCAAGCCTAGCCCTAACAATAGCCGTATTCCTAATCTTAGCCCTAAACTTAACCCTAACCCTAACCCTAACCATAAACCTAACACTAACCATAACCATAACTCTAAGCCCAGAAACTAACCCTAACCCTAACTCTAACCCTAGCCCTAGCACAAGCCTTGGCTTAACCCTAAACCTAACCCTAATCCTAACCCTAAACATAGCCCTAGTAATAGCCCTAGATCTACCCTAGCCCTACTCCTAGCCCTATACCTAATCCTAACCCTAAACCTAACTGTGGTTCAAAATTTAGGACTAGCCCTATCCCTTAACTTATCCCTAGCCCTAGACCTAATTTTAGCCCTAGCCCTAGCCGAAACCCAAACCCTAACCATAGCCCCAACCCTAACCCTAACCCTAACCCTCATGATAACCCTAGACACAGCCCTAGCCCTACCCCTAGCCCTAGACCTAAAACTAACCCTAGTCCTAACCCTAGCCCTAGACTTAACCCTAACCCTAGCCCTAGCCCTAAACCTAACCCTAGCCCTAGCACAAGCTTTGTGTAACCATAGCCCTGACCCTAACCCTAACCCTAGTCATAGCCCTACACCTAGCCCTAGTCCTACCCCTAGATGTAGACCTAATCCTAACTTAAAACCTAACCCTATTCCTTCCTTATCCTAGCCTTAGACATAATCATAACCCTATCCCTAGCACTAGACATAACATTAGCCCTAGGCCTAGCCCTAAACCTTAGCCTTAGCCTTAGCCCTAAACCTAGCCCTATCACTAGAAGTGGCCTAACATTAAGCCCAAACCCTAACAATAACCCTAACCCTAACACTAAGCATAACCCTAACCCTAATCCTACCCTAACCCAACCCTAGTGATAGCTCTAACACTAGCCCTAACCTTAACCCTACACATTAACATAGCCCTTATCCTAATTTTAACCCTAACCATAACCATAACAATAACCCTAAATCTAACACTAACCCTAAGGCCAAACCCTAACCCTAACTCTAATCCTAACCCTAACCCCAACCCTAGCACTAGCACTAAACCTAGCCCTAATAATAACCCTAACCCTAACCCTAACCCTAGCTCTAGCCCTAACCTTGGACTAAACCTAACCCTAACTCTAACACTTACCATAACCCTAAACCTAACCCTAACCTGAAAACTAACCCTAACACTAATCCTAGCCTTAGCCCTAGCATTAGCCCTAGCCCTAACACTAGCTCTAGACCTAGCTCTAGACCCTAACCATAAGACCAAACCCTACCCCAACCCTAACCCCAACCCTAGTCCTTACCCTAACCCAGGCCCTAACATTAACCCTAACCCTAAGACTAAGCCCAAACCCTACCCTAAACCTAACCCTGACCCTAAAATCAACCCTAACCCTAGCCCTAATGCTAGCCTTAGCCCTAACCATAACACTAACCCTAACTCTAGCCCTAGCCCTTACTGTAACCCTAGCCCTAACACTAACCCTATGCTAACCCTAAAACTAACCCTAGCTCTAACCCAAACCTTGGACTAAACCTATCGCTAACTGTGACATTAGCCCTACCGTAAACCTAACCTTAACCTTAAAAACTAGTCCTACTCCTAGTCCTAGCCCTAGCCCTAGCACTAGCTCCAGCCCAAACCCCAGCTCTAGACCTAGCCTTGGCCTAACCCTAACCCTAACTGTAACCCTAACCCAAAACCTAACCCTAAACCTAACCCTAACCATAGCACTAACCTTAGCCCTAGCCCTGGACCCAGCCCTGACCTAACCCAAACCCAAACCCAAACACTAACCCTAACCCTAATTTTAACCCTATCCCTATGCCTAACTCTAAACCAACCCTAACCCTAACCCTAACCCTAACTCTAACCCTAGGTCGACTCCTAACCTTGGCCTAAACCTAATCCTAAATCTAACAATAATCCTAACCATAAACTTAACCCTAACCCTAAAACTAACCCTAACCACAACCCTAGCCCTAGCCCTAGCCCTAATCCCAACCATAAACATAACCATAACCATAACCTTAACACTATCCCTAAACCTAAGCCCAAACCCTAAACCTAACACTAACCCTAAACCCAAATCTAGCCAAGGACCTAATCCTAGACTTAACCCTAACCCTAACGCTAACAGTAAGTCTAAACCTAGCCCTTACCCTAACCCTAGACCTAACCCTAACCCTAACACTAACCAAATCCTAAACCTAACCCTAGCCCTAACCATAGTCCTAATCCTAACCTTAACCCTAGCTCTAGCTCTAAACTTGGCTTAAACCTAACCTTAAATTTAACATTAATGGTAACCCTAAAACTAACCCCAACCCTAGTCTTAGCCCTAGCCTTAGCTCTTGCTCTAGCCCTAACCCTAGCTATAGACCTAGTCTTGGCCTAACCCTAACCCTAAACAAAAACCTAACGTTAACCCTAACCTTAACCCTAACCCTAACCCTAAACCTAACCTAACCTTAACCCTAATCCTAACCCTAACCCTAAACCTAACCCTACCCTAACCCTAACACTAACCCTAAACCTAACTCTAAACCTAGTCCATACCCTAACCCCAGACCTAAACCTAAACCTAACACTGCCCATAATCCTAACCCTAACCATAGCTCTAGACCTAGCCTTGCCATAACCCTACCCCTAACCGTAACCCTAACTCTCACCTAACCCTTAGCATAGCACAAGCCCAAGAACTAACACTAGCCCTAGCCCTAGCTTTAGCACTGGCCTAACCCTAACCCTAACCCTAAGCCTAACTCTAACCCTAACACTAACTCTAACCCTAATTCTAACCCTATCCATATCCCTATCCCTTACCCTAATCCTAACCCTAACCCTAACCCTAACCCTGGGTCTACCCCAAACCTTGGCTTAAACCTAATCCTAACTCTAACACTAACCCTAACAATAAACTTAACTTTAACCCTAAAACTAATCCTAACCAAACCCTAGCCCTAGCCCTAAACCTAACACTAATGCTAACCAAAACCATAACCTTAACAACCCTAAACCTAAGCCCAACCCTAACCATAACCCTAAGCCTAACCCTAACCCAAGCCCTAACCCTAACCATAACAGTAACACTAAGTCCAAACCTAGCCCTTAGCCTAACCCTAGACCTAACCCTAACACTAACCATAATCCTAACCCTAACCCTAGCCTTAACCCTAGCTCTAACGAAACAATAACCCTAAACCTAACACTAACCCTAACCCCAACCTAGTCCTAGACCTAAACCTAGCCTTAACCGTAACCCCAACCATAACCCTAACCCTAACCCTAACCCTAAACCCTAAATATAAATCTAACCCTAACCCTAACCCTAGCCCTAGCCCAAGCCTTGGCCTAACCTTAACCCTAACCCTAATCCAAACCCTAAGCATAATCCTAACCCTAACCCTAACCCAAAAACTAATCCCAAACCTAAGCCTAACCTTAAATTAACCCCAATCCTAACCCTAGCACAAGCTCTATCAAGCCCTAAACCTAACCATAACATTAACCATAGCCCTAGCCTTGGCTTAACACAAACATTATTTCTTTTTTTTTTTTTTTTTTTGACAGGCAGAGTGGACAGTGAGAGAGAGAGACAGAGAGAAAGGTCTTCCTTTGCCATTGGTTTACCCTCCAATGGCTGCCACGGCCGGCACGCTGCAGCCGGCGCACTGCGCTGATCCGATGCCAGGAGCCAGGTGATTCTCCTGATCTCCCATGGGGTACAGGGCCCAAGCACTTGGGCCATCCTCCACTGCACTCCCTGGCCACAGCAGAGAGCTGGCCTGGAAGAGGGGCAACCGGGACAGAATCCGGAGCCCCAACCAGGACTAGAACCCGGTGTGCCAGTGCCGCAAGGTGGAGGATTAACATATTGAGCCACAGCACCAGCCCCAAACCTTATTTCTAACACTAACCCTAACCCTAACCTTAACCCTAACCCTAACCCTAACATTAACCCCAAAGCTAACCCTAACCATAAATTAACCCTAATCCTAACCCTAGCACTAGCTCAATCCTAGTCCTAAACCTAACCATAACACTAGCTATAGCCCCAAAGCTAGCCCTTGCCCTAGCCTTAACCCTAACCCTAACACTAAAACTAAACCTAAACTTAACCCTAGTCCCAACCCTAACCTTAACCCCAAACCTAGCCTTAGCCGTAGCAGTAGACCTAGCCTTAGCCCTAAACCTAAACATAACCTTAACCCTAATCCTAAACCTAACTCTAGGCAGAGCACTAGCACTAGCCCTAGCCCTAGTTTAACCCAAGCACTAACCGTAGCCCTGACCCTAGGTAAAACTATAACCCTAACACTAAAACTAGACCTAGCTCTTACACTAGCACAAGCCCTAGCCCTAAACCAAGCACTAAACCTAACCCTAAACCTCTTACCCTAACCCTAACCCAATCACAAAACCGAACCCTTACTCTAGCCTTCACCCTAGCTCTAAACCTAAGCCTAACCTTAACAGTAAACCTAGTCCTAGCCCTAACCCTAGCCCTAACCATAGACATAACACTAACCCTAACCCTAGACCTAGCTCTAACCCTAACCATAGTCATAGCTCTAGACCTAGCTCTAGCCCAAAACCTAACCGTAACAACCATAACCTAACCCTAGACCTAGAACTTTCCCTATCCCTAACACTATTCCTAATACTAACCCTAATCATAGCCATAGCCATTACCATAGCCCTAAGTCTAACCCTAAGCCTAACCCTAACCCTAATGCAAACCCTAGTACTAGGCCTAGCCCTAGCCCTAACCATAGCCCTAGCCCTAACCCTAACCCTAGCCCTAGCCCTAGCCCTAACCTTAAACCTAAACCTAAACATAACCCTAACTGTAACACTAACCTTAACCCTAAACCTAACCCTAACCATAACCATAACCATAACCATAATCGTACCTTAACCCTAAGGCTAGTCCTAGCCCTAGCCCTAGCCACAGCCCAAAACCTAACCCTAACCCTAAGTCTAGCCCTAGCCCTAGCCCTAGCCCTAGCCCTAGCCCTAACCCTAACACAAAACCTAACCCTATCTCAAACCCTAAAGCTAACCCTAAACCTAAACATAATCCTAAAGCTTGCCTTAGCCACAATCCTCACCATAACCCTAACACAAAATATATGACTAGCCCTAGCCTAATCCTAACCCTAGCTTAGCCCTAACCATAAACCTAACCCTAACCCTAGCCTAGCCCTAGCCTTGGCCTAACCCCAGACCTAACTCTAATATTAACCCTACCCAAAACCCTAGCCCTAGCCCTAGCCCTAGCCCTAGCCCTAGCCCTAACCCTAAAACTAACCCTAACACTAACCCCAACACTAAACCTAACACTACCTAAACCCTAACCCTAACAATAACCCTAGCCCTAACCCTAGACCTAGCACTTTACCTAGCCCTAACACTAACCCTAGCCATAGCACTAGACCTTAGCCTAACCCTAACTCTAACACTAACCGTAACCCTAACTCAAACCCTAACCCAAACCCTAAAATTAGTTCTAGCCCTAGCCTTATCCCTAACCCTAATCGTAACTCTAACCATAACACTAAATCCTAACAAAAACCTTAACCTATCCCTAACCCTAACGCTAACCCTAAACCTCAACCTAATCCTAAACCTTGCCGTACCCTAACCACAACACTAACCCTAACCCTAACTCTAACCCAAAAGCTAACCCTATACCGAACCCTAAGCCTAACCCTAATCCTAACCCTAGTCCTAACCCTAGCCTTAGCCCTAACCCTAACCATAACCCTAAACATAACCCTAGCCCTAACCCTAGACCTAGAACTTTCCCTATCCCTAACACTAACCCTAACCATAGCCATAGTCCTAGCCCTAAGCCTAACCTTAACCCTAACCCTAACCCTAACGCAAACCCTAGTACTAGCCCTAGCCCAAGCAATAGCCCTAAGCATAGCCCTATCCCAAACTCTAACCATAACCCTAACCACAACCCTAGCCCAGCCCTAGCCTTGGCCTAACCCTAACCCTAAAACTAAAACTAATCCTAACCCTAATCCTAAACTTAACACTAACCCGAACCCTAAAATTAATCCTAACCTTAACCCTAAGGCTACTCCTAGCCCTAGCCCTAGCCCTAGCCCCAGCCCAAACCCTAACCCTAACCCTAACAATAAACCTAGTCCTAACATTATTCTAGCCCTAGCCCTAGCCCTAGCCCTAGCCCTAGCCCTAGCCCTAACCCTAACAGTAGACCTAGCCCTAGCTCTAGCCCTAACCCTTGCCATAGCCCAAGACTTGGCCTAACCCTAAACCTAACTCTAACCCTAACCCCAACCCTAAACATGACCCTTACCCTAACCTTAACCCTAACCCTAACCCTAGTCCTAGACCTAGCCCTAGCCCTAGACATAGCCCTAGCCCTAATCCTAACACTAACCCTGAACAAACCCTAACACTAACTCTAGACTTAGCTCTAACCCTAACCGTAGTCCAGGCCCTACCTCTAGCCCTAGCCTTCAAAAACTCCATAGCCCAAACACTAGCCCTAGCCCTAACACTAACCCTAACCAAAACACTAGCCTTAACCTTCACCCTAGCACTAACCTTGGTCTAACCCTACCCTAACTATAACCATAACCCTAACCCTAACCCTAGCCCTATACCTAGTGCTATCTAATCCTAATCCTAATCCTAACCCTAGTCCTAACCCTAGCCATAGCCCTAACCTTAGCCCTAGCTCTAGCCCTAACCTTAGCCCTAGCTCTAGCCCTAAACCTAGCCCTAACCCTAACCCTAACCCTAGCCCTAGCCCGATCCCCAACCCTATCCCTAGCTCTAGGCCTAAGTGCTAGCCCTAAGCCAAACCCTAACCCTAACCCTAACCCTAACATTAACCTAGCCCTAAACATAACCCTAACACTAACCCTAACCATAAACCTAACACTAACCCCAACCCTAAAATTAATCCTAACCTTAACCCTAAGGCTAGTCCTAGCCCTAGCCCTAGCCCCAGCCCAAACCCTAACCCTAACCCTAACAATAAACCTAGTCCTAACATTATTCTAGCCCTAGCCCTAGCCCTAGCCGTACCCTAGCCCTAGCCCTAGCCCTAGCCCTAGCCCTAGCCCTAGCCCTAGCCCTAACCCTAACAGTGGACCTAGCCCTAGCTCTAGCCCTAACCCTTGCCATAGCCCAAGACTTGGCCTAACCCTAAAAATAACTCTAACCCTAACCCCAACCCTAAACATGACCCTTACCCTAAACTAAACCCTAACCCTAGTCTTAGACCTAGCCCTAGCCCTAATCCTAACACTAACCCTGAACAAACCCTAACCCTAACTAGACTTAGCTCTAACCCTAACTGTAGCCCAGGCCCTACCTCTAGCCCCAGCCTTCAAAAACTCCATTGCCCAAACACTAGCCCTAGCTATAACACTAACCCTAACCATAACACTAGCCTTAACCTTCGCCCTAACACTAACCTTGGCCTAACCCTAACCATAACCCTAACCCTAACCCTAGCCCTACACCTAGTCCTACCTAATCCTAACCCTAATCCTAACCCTAGTCCTAACCCTAGCAATAGCCCTAACCTTAGCCCTAGCCCTAAACCTAGCCCTAACCCTAACCCTAACCCTAGCCCTAGCCCGATCCCCAACCCTATCCCTAGCTCTAGGCCTAGTGCTAGTCCTAAGCCAAACCTTAACCCTAACCCTAACATTAACCTAGCCCTAAACATAACCCTAATACTAACCCTAACCCTAAGCCTAGCCTTAGCCCTAGCCTAGACCTAGCCAAAACCATAACCCTAACCCAAAACCTAGCCCTAGCCCTAAGTGTAACCCTAACCCTTAGCCTAGCCCTAACCCTAGCCCTAACCCTAGCCCAAGCTGTAACACTAACATTAACCCTAGCCTAGCCCTAGCCCTAAACCTAGCCCTAGACCTATCCCTAACCCTAGCACTAACCCTAATGCTAAGCATAAGCCGAACCCTAAACTTATCTCTAATCCTATCCCTAGCCCTAGCCCTAAACCTAGAACAATGACTCACTAGAACCCTAAATCCAACCCTAACCATAGCCCTAGCCCTAGCCTTAAACCAAACTTGAACCCTAGTCCTAGCCCTAGCACTAGCACTAACACTAACCCTAACTCTATCACTAAATCATAACAAAAAAACCTAACCCTATCCTTAACCTTAATGCTAACCCTAAAGCTAAACCTAATCCTAAACCTTGCCCTAGCCACAACCCTAACCCTAACCATAATACAAATCATAGGCCTAGCCCTAGCCCTAACCCTAATCCTAGCTTAGCCCTAACCCAAGCCCTAACACTAATGCTAACCCTAACCCTAACTCTAACCCTAGCCCTAGCCCTAGACATAAAGCTAACTCTAACACTAACCCCAACCCTAACCTTAAACTAACCCCAATATAACACTAGCACTAGCTCCAAACTAACCTGTAACCTAACCCTAACACTAGCCCTAGAACCAACCCAAGCCCTAACCCTAATCCTAACCCTAACCCTAGCCCTAGAACTAACTCCATCACTAGATCTAGCCCTAACCCAAGCACTAACCCTAACTCTAGTATTAGCCCTAGCCCTAGCCCTAGACCTAGACCTAACCCAGCACTAAACCTAAACCTTACTCTAGTCCTAAACCTAACCCTAACCCTAACCCTAACACTAACACTAACTCTAATCCTAACACTAGTCCTAGTGCTAGCCCTAGCCCTTGCCCTAGCCCTAGCCTTAACCCTAACCCTAGCCTTAGCCCTAATCCTAACTCTAACCCTAGCCCTAGCCCTAGCCTAATTCTAATCCTAAACCTAGCCCTAGCCCTAGCTTTGGCCTAACCCTAACCCTTACTCTAACACTAACCCTAACCCTAACCTTAACCCTAACTCTAACCCTAGCCCTAGCCCTACGTAGCCCTAACCCTAACACTAAGCACAAACATAACCCTTACCCTAATTTAACCATAATCCTAACACTAGCACTAACTCTAATGTAGCCCTAAACCTAACCCTAACACTAGCCCTAGCCCCGACCCTAGCACTTTCCCTAGCCGTAGATAACCCAAACCCTACAACTTACCCTAAACTTAACCTTAATCTCAACCCTATCCTTAACCCCAACACTAGCCCTAGCCCTAGCCCTAGCCCTAGCCATAGCCATAGCCTTAGCCCTAACCTTACCCGAACAGAAACCCTAACCATAGTCCTAGACCTAGACCTAGCCCTAGTCTTAGCCCTAACCCTAACCCTAACCCTAAACCAAACACTAGCCCTAACCTTATCCCGAGCCCTAGCCCTAGCCTTAACCCTAACCCTAACCATAGCCTTATCCCTAGACCTAGCCCTACCCCTAGCTGTAGCCTAGGTCTAGAACTAAACCTAACCCTAACACAAACCCTAGCCCTAACCCTAGAACTAGCGTTAGTGATAGCCCTAACACTAACCATAACCATAACACTAATCCTAAACCTAGCACTAACCCTAGCCCTAGCCCTAGCTCTAGCCCTAGCCCTGGCCCTAGAGCTTACCCTAACCCTAACCCTAGGCTTAACTCTAATCCTAACCCTAGCCCTAACCCTACCCTAACCCTAACCCCGACCCTACTCCTAACCCTAAACCTAACCCTACCCCCAGCCCTAACCCTACCCTAACCCCAACCCCAACCCTACTTCTAACCCTAAACCTAATCCTAACCCTAAACCTAGCCCTAGCCATAACCCTAAAACTAACCCTAAATTTAGCCCTAGTCCCAAACCTAACCCTAACCCCAAACCTAGCCCTAGCCCTACCATATCCCTAGTCTGAGCCCTAACCCTAACCCTGGACCTAGCTCTAGAACTAGACCTACCCCTAACCCTAGCCCTAATCTAGCCCTAGCCCTAGCCTTGAACCAACCCTAAACTTAACCCTAACCCTAAGCCTAACCATAAACCTAGTCCTAGCCCTAGCCCTAGCCCTAACCCTAACCCAAAAACTAAGCCTAACCTTAGCCCTAGTCCCAACCCTAACCACAACACTAGCCCTAGCCCTAGAAGTAGCTCTAGACCTAGCCTTAAACATAGCCCTAGACCTGGATCTAACCCTAGCCCTAGACCTAGACCTAGCCCTAACCGTAAACCTAAACCTAGAATTTGCCTAACCCTAACACTAACTGTTCACCTAACCCTAACCCTAACCATAGCCTAATCCCTAGCCCTAACCCTAGCCCAAGCACTAGCACTAGCCCTAACCCTAACCTCAACCCTAATGCTAGCCCTAACCCTAATCCTAACCCTAGCCCCAACCCTATCCCTACCACTAACCCTAGAGCTAGCCCTAACCCAAATCCTAACATTTAACCCTAACCTTAACCCTAGCCCTAACCCTAACCTTAATCCTAACCATAACCCTAGCCCTAGCCTGAATGCTAGACCTAGACCTAGACCTAGACCTAGACATAGCCCTAACCCTAGCACTAGCCCTAGCCCTAACCCTAGCACTAGCAATAGCCCTAGCCCTAACCCTAACCCTAACTCTAACCCCAGGCCTAAAACTAACCCAAACCCAAGCCCTATACCCAAACATAGCCATAGCCCTAGCACTAGCCCTAGCACTAGCTCTAGCCCAGCACTAATTCTAACCTAACCATAACCCTATCCCTAGCCTTAGCACTATCCCCAACCCTAACCCTAAATCTAAACTTTAACAATAACCTTAACCTTAACTCTAACCCAATGCTAACCCTAACCATAAACCTAACTCTAAACCTAGACATAAACATAGCCCTGATCATTACCCTAACCCTAAACCAAACACTAACCCTAGGCCTAACCTAGATCTAACCCTAACCCTGGCTTAGTCCGATCCTGAGCCCTAAGCCTAATCCTAACCCTAACCCTAGCCCTAGCCTTCACCCTAACCCTAACTCTAACCCTAACTGCAGCACTAGCTCTAGCCCTAAACCTAACCCTAATCCTAACACTAAACCTAAACCCTAAAAATAACCCTAACACTAACCCTAGCACTAATGATAACCCTAATTCTAAAGCTAAAACTAAACATAGCCCTAGCCATAACCCTAACACTAACACTACCATTGGCCTAGCAGTAGCCCTAACACTAACCCTTGCTTAGCTCTAGCCTGAGATCTAAACCTAACCTAGCCCTAACCTTAGACTTAACCCTAACCCTAACTCTAAACCTAGCCCTAACCCTAACACTAACCATAACCCTAGCCCTAGACCTAGCTCTAGCCCTAGCTGTAGCCCTAGCCATAACCTAACCCTAACCCTAATTCTAACCCTAGCCCTAGCCCTGGCACTAACCCTAACACTAACCCCAACCCTAACCCTATACCTAAACCTAACCCAAATCTAACCCTAAAGCTAAAATAACCCTAACCCAAACCATAGCCCTAGCCCTAACCCTAAACCTAATCATAGTCCTAGCCCTAGCCCTAGCCCAAGCCCCAGCCCTAGCCCTAAACATAACCATAACCCTAACTCTAATTCTAACCCTAACCATGGCCCTAACCCTAACCTAACCCTGGCCATAGTTCTAGCCCTAACCTTGGCCCTGGCCCTAGCCCTAGCCCTAGCCCTAGCCCTACCCTAATACTAGACCTAGCCCTAAACAAAACCATAACCCTAACCCTAAACCTAGCCCTAGACCTCGACCTAGTCATAGCCCTAAACATAACCCTAACACTAATGCTTGCCCTAACCATAGACCTAGCCCTAGACCTAGCCCTAACCCAAACCGTAACACTAACCCTAACCATAACCCTAATGCTAAACCTAAACCTAAACCTAACCCTAAACATAGCCCTGGCCCTAACCCTAATCCTAACCCTACACCTAACCCTAACACGAACCCTAACCCTAACCCTAGGCAGAGCACTAGCACAAGCCCTAGCCCTAATCTAACCCAAGCACTAACAATAACCCTAACTCTAACCCTAACCCTAGCAAAAACCATAACCCTAACCCGTTTAAACCTAGCCCTAGCCCTAGTCCTAGCCAAACCATAGCTCTAACCCTATCACTAACTCAAGCCCAAACACTAGCCATAAACATAACAATATCCATAACCCTAGCCCTAAACCTAATGCTAGCCATAACCCTAGCCCTAGCTCTAGCCTAGCTCTAACCCTAACACTAGTCCTAATCATAACACTAACCCTAACCGTAGTCCTAGCCCTAGCCCTAGCCCTAGCCTAGTCCTAGCCCTAAACCTAAACCTAATCTTAACTCTAACCCTAACCCTTACCCTAGACCTAACCCTAGCACTAGCACTAAACCTAACACTAGGCCTAGCCCTAGCTCTAGCCCTAAACATAACCCTAACCCTAATGCTTAAACCTAACCCAATCCAAAGCCTTAACCCTAACCCTGGCCAAACCCTCGCAGGCAGAGAGCTAGCACTAGCCATGGCCCTAGTCTAACCCAAGCACTAAACCTAACCCTAACTCTAACCCTAAACCTAGCTGAAACCACAACTCTAACCCTAACCATAACCATAACCCTAGCCAAAGCACTAGCCCTAACCTGAGCCCTATCCAAAACATAGCCCTAAACCTATCACTAACTCTAGGCCTAACCCTAGTCCTAACCCTAACCCTATCCCTAAACCTAACCCTAATCCTAACCATAACGCTAGCCCTAACCCTAAGCCTAGCCCTAACCATAAAATTAACCCTAACTGTTGTACTAGCCCTAGCACTATTCCGTAAACCTAGCCCTAACACTTACCCTAACCCTAACCCTAGCACTAACCCTAACCCTAGCCATAATCCTAACACTAACCCAAACAAAAACCCTAAATCTAACCCTAACACCAACCCTAGCCCTAGCCCTAACCCTTACGCTAATCCTAATTCTAACCCTAATCCTAGCCCTAGCCCTAAACCTAGCCATAGCCCTAACACTAGCCTTAGCCATACCCTAACCCTAAATAACCCTAACTGTTGTCCTAGCCCTAGCATTAGCCCTAACCCTAGCCCTAACACTTACCCTAACCCTAACTCTAACGCTAACCCGAACAAAAACCCTAAATCTAACCCTAACACTAACCCTAGCCCTAACCCTTATGCTAATCCTAATTCTAACCCTAACCCTAGCCATAGCCATAGCCCTAAACCTAACCATAACCCGAACACTAGCCTTAGCCATACCCTAGCCCTAACCCTAACCCTAGCACTAGACCTCGCCATAGCACTACCCCTACCCTAAGTGTAAACCAAGCCTTAATCCTAGCCCTAGCCCTAACCCTAAACATAACCCTAACTCTAACACTATCTTAATCCTAAGCTAATTCTAACCCTAGTTGTAACCCTAACCATGGCCATAACCTTAATGATAGCCCTAGGCCTAAACCTTACCCTAAACCTAACCTTAACCCTAACCCTAGTAGTAAACCTAGCCCTAGCCTTAGCCCAAAGCCTAACCCTAATCCTAACCCTAACCCCAACACTAGCCCTAGACCTAGCCCTAACCCTTACCCTAACCCTAAAACTAACCATTGCCCTAAACCTAGACCTACTTTAGATAGCGCTAACCCAAACCCTATTATTAACACTAACCCTAACAATAACCCTAAAACTAAACATAACCCTAGCCCTAACCATAGCCCTAGCCCTAACCCTAAACTTAACCCAATCCCTAGCCCTAGCCCTAGCCCTAAACCTAAACCTAACAATAGCCATAACTCTAACTGAAACCCTAACTCTAACCCTATCCCTAACCCTAGCCCTAGCCCTAGCCCTAAACCTAGCCCTAGCCCAAACCCTAACCCTAACTTTAGCACTAGCCCTAACCATAACCCTAACACTAACTCTAACCCTAACCCTAACCCTAACCCTAGCCATAGCACTAGTATTAACCCTAGCCAAGGCACTAGCAATAACCCTAACCCTAGTCATAACCATAACCCTATCCCTGCCCTAAACCTAACCCTAACCTAGCCCAAGCCCCAACACAATCTCTAGCCCTAACCCAGGAGCTAGCCCAAACCAAACCATAATCCTAACCCTAAAGCTTAACCTTATCCCTAATGCTAACCCTAATTCTAATCCTAAACCTAACCCTACCTCTGACCCTAACACTAAACCTAACCCTAACCCTAGCCATAGCCATTGCCCTAACCCTAACTCAAACCCTAACACCAGCCCTAACACTAGACCTAGCACTAGCCCTAGCCTAGCCCTAGCCCTAGCCCTAAACATAAACCTAAGCCTAACTCTAACTGGAACCCTTACCCTAGCCCTAACCCTAGACCTAACCCTAGCCCTAGCCCTAGCCCTAGCCCTAATCCTAGCACTAGCCATTACCCTAGCCCTATCCCTAGCCATAAACCAAACCCTAATTCTAAACCTAACTCTAACCCAACCCTAACCCTAACCCTAGCCCTAATCCTAACTCTAGCCCTAGCCTTAGCCCTAGCCCTAGCCATAGCTCTAGCCATAACCCTAACTGTTACACTAACCATTGCCCTAACCCTAGACCTAGCCCTAGACTTAGCACTAACCCAAACCCTACTATTAACCCTAACCCTAAACCTAACCCTAACCATAAACCTAATGCTAACCCTAACCCTAACCCTAACCATAGCCCTAGCCCTAAACCTAAACTTCACCCTAGCCCTAGCACTAGCCCTAAACCCAACACTAACCCTAACTCTAACCGAAACCCTAACTGTAGCCCTAACCCTAACCCTAGCCCTAGCACTAATTCTAAACCTAACCCTAACACTATCCCTAACCCTAGCCCTAGCCCCAACCTAAACCTATACCTAACTCTAACCCTAACCCTAACCCTAGCCCTAGAACTAGCTGTAGCCCTAGCCCTTGCCATAGCCATAGCCCTAACCCTAACCCTAACCTTAACTATAACCCTAGCCCTAATCCTATCCTTAATCCTAGACTTGGCCTAACCCTAACCCATAACTAACCCTAACCCTAACCTTAAATGTAGTCCTAGTCCTAGCCCTAGCCCTTCCCTAGCCCTAGCCCTAGCCCTAGCCCTAATCCTAACCTAAACCCTAGTCCTAACCCTAGCCCTAGCCCTAAACCAAGCCCTAACCCTAACCCCAAAACTATCCCTAACACTAACCGTAATGCTAACACCTACCCTAACACTAACCCTAGACTTTGAACTACACTTTGCCCTAACTGTAAACCTAACCTTAACCATAGCCCTAACCCTAACCCTAACCTTAACACCCAACCTAGAACTAACCCTAGAACTAGCCTTTGCCCTAGGCCTAACCCTAATCCTAACTGTAACCCTAACCATAGCCTAGACCTAAGAATAACCCTAACTCTAACACTAACCCTAACCATAGCCCAAACCTATCCCTAACCTGAACCCTAACCCTAGACCTAGCCCTTGCCCTAGCTTTAGCATTAACCCTAACTCTAACCCTAGGCCTAACTCTAACCCTAACCCTAGCCCTATCCCCAAACCTAGCTCTTGACCTAACCCTATCCCTAGCACTAGCACTAACCCTAACCCTAACCCTAACCCTAGCCCTAGCCCTAGCCCTAGCCTTAACCCAAACTCAAACAATAACCCTAAACCCTAACAATAACCCTAACACTAAACCTAACCCTAATGCTAACCCTATCCCTAAACCTAACAGTAAACATAGTACTAGCCATAACCCTAAATCTAACATTAACAATAATCATAGGCCTAGCCCTAGTCCTAACCCAAACCCTAGTTTAGCCATAGCCTGAGCCCTAACCCTAACCATAACCATAACTATAGCACTAGCTCTAGCTCTAAAGTTAACCATCTTACTAACCCTAAAACTAAAACCTAAAAATAAACCTAACCCTAACCATAACACTAATGATAACCCTTACCCTAAAGCTAAAACTAAACATAGCCCTAGCCATAACCCTAATACTAACCCTAACACTAACAATACCACAGGCTTAGTCATAGCCCTAACACTAACTGTAGCTTAGCCCAAGCCCAAGACCTATACTTAACCCTAGCCATAGCCCAAGCACTAACCCTTACACTAACCCTAACCCAAACACCGCCCTAAGCCTAGCCCTAGCCCTAGACCTAGCCATAGCTCTAGCTTAACCCTAGCCTTAGCCATAGCCCTAAACCTAACACTAAGCCTAACTCCAACTGAAAACCTAACACTAGCCATAACCCTAAATCTAAACATAGCCATAGCCCTAGCTAGGTTTTTTCTCTTCATGCTGGATAACAGAATTGAGGAAACTGGATACAAAAGCCCTACCAAGAGAAGAGAAGCGTTTTTCCTCTCCCCAAAACAAGTTTGTGATATTCTGGTCAAATCCACCCGAATTCCACAGCACTTTCTCCGGATATGGCTTGATGTTACCAGAAACATCCAGTTCTTTTGTGGCTAACTCAATCCCGGAAGTTGCTACAGCCTGTGTGTTTGTGTTTTCTGGGCATTATCCGTGTGTTTCAAGGTTTGGCATGAATCAAAAGATGCCCCATTTTGGTTTCATGATGGTGAATGGAATTCAGGAAACTGAATAGAAAAGCTCTACGAATTCAAGTATTCTAGGTAAATCCACAGCAACAGCGGCCGACATGACATTTGTGTTTGTGAACATGAAATTGAAGCCACTTGCCTAAGAGAATGATTTCACCTTTCTTCAAAACCAGTTTGACTGTGATTTCCTGGGTCAAATCCACCCAAATTCTACAGCACTTTGTCCAGATATGGCTTGATCCAACCAGAAACATCCAGGTCTGTTGTGGCTAATTCAATCCCAGATCTTGCTACAGCCTCTGTGATTGTTTCTGTTTTTTGGACTTTATCCAGGTGCATCATAGGTTTGCATGAATTTCAGGATGTCCAATTCTGTTTCAATGCTGGCAAATGGAATTCATGAAACTAGATTAAAAAAGCCCTACCAACTCGAGTTTTCTAAGTAGAAATCCACAGCAACAGTGGTCAACAGGATATTTGTGTTTGTGAACATGACATTGAAGCCACTTGCCAAAGAAAAGGATTATTACCTCTTTCACAAAGCAGTTTGACTGTGATTTCTGGGGTCAAATCCACCCGAATTCCACAGCACTTTGTCCAGAAATGGCTGGATCCAACCAGAAAGTATGGTTCTCTTGTGGCTAACTCAATCCCAGATCTGGCTACAGCCTCTGTGTTTGTTTATGTTTTCTGTACTTTATCCATGTACTTCACAGTTTTGCATGAATTTTAGGAAGTCTCATTTTGTTTTCATGCTGGTGAATGGAATTCAGGAAACTGGGTACTAAAGCCCTACCAATTCAAGTTTTCTAGGTAGAAATCCACAACATTGGCCAACATGATATTTGTGTTTGTGAACATGAACTTGAAGCAACTTGCTGAAGAAAAGGAGTTTACCCCTCTCCAAAACCAGTTTGACTGTGATTTTCTGATAGAAATCCACCTGAATTCCATAGCACTTTATCCACTATGGCTAGATGCAATGAGAAACATCCAGTTGTGTTGTGACTAACTCATATCCGGAACTAGCTACAGCCTCTGTTTTTGTTTGTGTTTTCTGGACATTATCCATGGACTTCATGGGTTTGAATGAATTTTAGGATGTCCCATTTTGTCTTCATTCTGGTGAACAGTTGAAGAAACTGTATACAAACACCCTTATCAATTTGAGTTTTCTAGTTAGAAATCCACAGCAACAGCTGCCAACATGATATTTGTTTTTGTGAACATGAAATTAAAGCCACTCATGAAGATATGAATTTTCCCTCTCCAAAACCATTTGACTGTGATTTTTCTGTGTCAAATCCACCCAAATACCACAGCATTTTGTCCAGATATGGCTAGATACAAAAAAAAAATCCAGTTCTGTTGTGGCTAACTAAATCCCAGATATTGTAACTGCCTCTGTGTTTATTAGTGTTTTCTGAATATAATCGATGAACTTCCTGGTTTTGAATGAATTTTAGGATGTCTCATTTTGTCTTCAAGCTGGTAAATGGAATTGGGGAAACTGGATACAAAAGCCCTACCAATTCAAGTTTTCTAGGTGGAAATCCACAGCAACAGAGGCCATCATGATATTTGTGTTTGTTAACATGAAATTGAAGGCACATGCTGAATCAAAATGTTCTTATCTCTCTAAAAACCAGTTTGACTGTGATTTTCTGAGTCAAATCCACCTGAATTCCACAGCACTTTCTCTGGCTATTGCTGGGTCCAACCAGAAAAATCCGGTTCTGTTGTGGCTAACTCAATCCCAGATCTTGCTACAACCTCTGTGTTTGTTTGTGTTTTCTGGACATTAGCCATGGACTTCACAGTTTTAATGAATTTTAGGATGTCCCATTTTGTATTCATGCTGGAGAACAGAATTGATGAAACTGGATACAGAAGGCCTAATAATTCGAGTTTTCTAGGTAAAAATCCACAGCAGCAACAGCCTACATGGTATTTGTGTTTGTGAACCTGAAATGGAAGCCACTTGCCAAAGAGAAGGATTTTACCTCTCTCCAGAACCTGTTTGATTATGATTTTCTTGTTCAAATCCACCAAAATTCCACAGCACTTTGTCTGGTTATGGCTGGATACAACCAGAAAGTACAATTCTCTTGTGGCTTACTCAATCCCAGATCTTGCTACAGCCTCTGTGTTTGTTTTTGTTTTCTGGACATTACCCATGTACTTCACAGTTTTGCATTAATTTTTGGATGCCCCATTTTGTTTTTTGTTTTCATGTTGGCAAATTAAACTGAGGAAACTGGATACAAATCCCTACTAATTAAAGTTTTCTATATAGAAATCCACAGCAACAGAGACCAACATGATATTTGTGTTTGTGAACATGAAATTGAAGCCACTTGCTGAAGAGAAGGATTTTACCCCTCTCCAAAACCAGTTTGACTGTGATTTTCTGGGTCAAATCCACCTGAATTCCACAGCACTTTGTCTGGATCCAACCAGAAATATCCATTCCTGTGGTGGCTAACTCAATCCAAGATGTTGTTACTGCCTCTGTGTTTATTAGTGTTTTCTGGATATTATGATGCACTTCCCAGTTGAATGAATTTTAGGATGTCCCATTTTGTCTTCATGCTGACCAACTGCATTGAGGAAACTGAATTGAGGATACAAAAGCCCTACCAATTCGAGTTTTGTGGTAGAAATGCACAGCAACAGAGGCCAACATGATATTTGTGTTTGTGAACCAGAAATGGAAGCCACTTGCTGAAGAGAGGGATTTTACTTCTGTCCAAAGCCAGTTTGACTGTGATTTTCTAGGTCAAATCCACCCGAATTCCATAGCACTTCTGGATATGGCTGGATCAACCAGAAACATCCAGTTCTGCTGTGACTAACTCAATCCCAGGTCTTGCTAGAGGCTCTGTGTGTGTTTGTGTTTTATAGATATCATCCATGTACTTCTCAGTTTTAAATGTTTCTGAAAATGAAATTGAAGCCACTTGTGTAGAGATGGATTTGCATCACTCCAAAACCAGTCTGACTGTGATTTTCTGGGTCAAATCCACCCAAATTCCACAGCACTTTGTCCAGATATGGCTGGATACAACCAGAAACATCCAGTCCTCTGGTGGCTAACTCAATCCCAGATCTGGGTACAGACTCTGCGTTTGTGTTTTCTGGACATTACCCATGGACTTCACGGTTCTGAATGAATTTTAGGATGTCCCATTTTGTCTTCAAGCTGGTGAACGGAATTGGAGAAACTGGATACTAAAGCCCTACCCATTCGAGTTTTCTAGGTAGAAATCCACAGCAACAGAGTCCAACATGATATTTGTGTTTGTGAACTTGAAATTGAAGATACTTGCCAAAGAAAAGGATGTTCCCTCTCTCCTACACCAGTTTGACTGTGATTTTCTAATTAAAATCCACCTGAATTCACAGCACTTTGTCCAGATATGGATGGATGTAACCAGAAACATCCAGTTCTGTTGTGGCTAACTCATTCTCAGATCTTTCCACAGCCTCTGTGTTTGTTTTCTGGGCACCATCCATGGACTTCACGATTTTGAATGAATTTTAGGATGTCCATTTTGTCTTCATGCTGGCTAACAGAATTGAGGAAACTGGATACAAAAGCCTTACCAATTTAAGTTTTCTAGGTGGAAATCCACAACAACAGTGGGCAGCATGATATTTGTGTTTGTGAACATGAAATGGAAGCCACTTGCTGAAGATAAGTATTTTCCCTCCCTCCAAAAACAGTTTGACTGTGATTTTCTGGGTCAAATCCACCCAAATTCCACAGCACTTTGTCCAGATATGGCTGGATCCAACCAGAAACATCCTGTTCTGCTGTGGCTAACTCAATCCCAGATCTTGTTACAGCCTCTGTGTTTGTGTTTTCAGGTCATTATCCATGGACGTCACAGTTTTGAAAGAATTTTATATTGTCTAAATTTGTCTACATGCTGCTGAAAGGAATTCAGGAAACTGGATACAAAAGTTCAGAAATTCAAGTTTTCTAGGTAGAAATCCACAGAGCCATGGCCAACATGATATTTGTGTTTGTGAACATGAAATGGAAGCCACTTACAAAGAGATGAATTTTTCATCTCGCGAAAACCAGTTTGACTATGATTTTCTGGGTCAAATCCACCCCACTTCCACAGCACTTTGTCCATAAATGGCGGATCCAACCAGAAACATCAGGTTCTGTTGTGGATAACTCAATCCCACATCTTGATACAGCCTATGTGTTTGTTTGTGATTTCTGGACATTATCCGTGTACTTCACCGTTTTGCATGAATTTTAGGATGTTCCATTTTGCTTTCATGCTGACAAAAGAATTGAGGAAATGGATAGAGAAGCCCTACCAATTTGAGTTTTCTAGGTAGAAATCCACAACATTGGCCAACATGATATTTGTGTTTGTGAACATGAACTTGAAGCCACTTGCTGAAGAGAAGGAGTTTACCCCTCTCCAAAACCAGTTTGACTGTGATTTTCTGATAGAAATCCACCTGAATTCCATAGCACTTTATCCACTATGGCTAGATGCAATGAGAAACATCCAGTTGTGTTGTGACTAACTCATATCTGGAACTAGCTACAGCCTCTATTTTTGTTTGTGTTTTCTGGACATTATCCATGGACTTCATGGGTTTGAATGAATTTTAGGATGTCCCATTTTGTCTTTATGCTGGCGAATGGAATTCTCTAAACTGGATACCAAAGCCCTACCAATTCGAGTTTTCTAGTTAGAAATCCACAACAACAGTGGCCAACATGGTGTTTGGGATTGTGAACATAAAATTGAAGCTATTTGCCTAAGAGCAGGTTTTTACCTCTCTCCAAAACCAGTTTGTGATTTTCTAATTGAAATCTGCCTGAATTCCACAGCACCGTGTCTGGATATGGCTGGATCTAACCAGGAACATCCGGTTCTGTTGTGGCTACCTCAGTCCCAGATCTTGCTGCAACCTCTATGTTTATTATTGTTTTCTGGACATTATCCATGTACTTCACAGTTTTGAATGAATTTTATTATCTCCCATTTTGTCTTCATGCAGGTGAATGGAATTGAGGGAACTGTATACAAAAGCCCTAGCAATTTGAGTTTTCTAGGTAGAAATCCACAGCAACAGTGGTCAGCAGGATATTTGTGTTTGTGAACATGACATTGAAGCCACTTGCTGAAGAGAATAATTTTTACCTCTCTCTAAAAGCAGTTTGACTGTGATTTTCTGGGTCAAATCCACCAGAATTCCACAGCACTTTTTCCGGATATGGCTGGATCCAACCAGAAAGTACGGTTCTCTTGTGGCTAACTCAATCCCAGATCTGGCTACAGCCTCTGTGTTTGTTTGTGTTTTCTGGATATTATCTATGGACTTTACAGTTTTTAATGAATTTTAGAATGTAACATTTTGTTTTGTGCTAGCAAACACTAATTGGCTCCACATGGTGACAAAAACTCTACACATTCGTATTTTCTAGGGAGAAAGCTATAGCAACCATGAAAAAAACACAGAGTCTGTAACAAGATCTGGGATTGAATTAGCCACAGGGGAACCAGATTTTTCTGTTTGGATCCAGCTATATCCGGACAAAGTGCTGTGGAATTCAGGTGGATTTGACCCAGATAATCACAGTCAAACTGGTTTTGGTGAGAGGTAAAAACCTTTTCTTCGTCAAGTGGCTTCCATTCATGTTCACAAATGCTAATCTCATGTTGGCTAAGTTGCTGTGGATTTCTACCTAGAAAATTAGAATTGGTAGGGCTTTTTTATCCAGTTTCCTCAATATTATTCACCAACAGGAAAACAAAACAGGACATCCTAAATTCATGCAAAAGCGGGAAATATATGGATAATATCCAGCAAGTGACTTTAATTTCATGTTCACAAACACAAATATCACGTCGGCAACTGTTGCTGTGCATTTCTACCTAGAAAAAGTGAATTGGTAGGATGTTAGTATCCTGTTCCCACAATTATGTTTACCCACATGAAAAAAAAGTGGAGCATCCTTAAATTCATGCAAATCTTGAAGTACATGGATAATATCCAGAAAACACAAACAAACACAAAGGGTGTTGCAAGATCTGGGATTGAGTTAGCCACAACAGAACCAGATGTTTCTGTTTGGGTCGAGCCCTATCAGGACAAAGTGCTGGGAATTTGGGTGGATTTGACCAAAAAAAATCACAGTCAAACTGGTTTTGGAGAGAGGTACAACCCTTCTCTTCTGCAAGTGGTTCAATTTCAGGTTCACAAACACAAATATTCTGTTGTCTGCATTTCGTGTGGATTTCCAGCCCTGTGTTTGTGTTTTCTGGACTTTATCCATGTGCTTCACAGTTTTCAATGAATTTTAGGATGTCCCATTTTGTCTTCATGCTTGTGAACGGATTTGAGGAAACTGGATACAAAAGCCCTACCAATTCGAGTTTTCTAGGTAGAAATCCACAGCAACAATTGCCAACATATTTGTGTTTGTGAACATGAACTTGAAGCCACTTGCCAAAGAGAAGGGTTTTAACTCTATGAAAGACCAGTTTGACTGTAATTTTCTAGTCGAATCCACCCAGATTCCTCAGCACTAAGTCTGGATAGGGCTGGATCCAACCAGAAACATCCAGTTCTGTTGTGGCTAACTCAATCCCAGATCTTGATAAAGCCTCTGTGTTTGAGCTTTCTATACATTATCCATGTTATTCACAGTTTTGAATGAATTTTAGGATGCTCCATTATGCCTTCATGCTGGGGAATGGAATTGAGGAAACTGGATAGAAACGCCATACCAATTCGAGTTTTCTGTGTAGAAATACACAGCATCAGTGGCCAACATGATATTTGTGTGTTGAACATGAACTGGAAGACACTTGCCAAAGAGAAGTGCTTCACCTCTCTCCAAAACCATTTGACTGAGTTTCTGGGACAAACCCACCCGAATTCCACAGCACTTTGTCCAGATATGGCTGGATCCAACAAGAAACATCCAGTTATGTTGTGGCTAACTCAGTCCTAGGTCTTTCTAGAGGCTCTGTGTGTTTGTGTTTTCTGGACATTACCCATGTACTTCACGGTTTTGCATGAATTTAGGATGTCCCGTTTTGTTTTCCTGTTGGCAAATGGAATTGAGGAAACTGGATACAAATGCCCTACCAATTCTAATTTTCTAGGTAGAAATCCACAGCAACTTCAGCCGACATGATATTTGTGTTTGTGAACATGTATTTTAAGCCACTTGCGGAACAGAATGATTTTTACCTCTCTCTCAAAGCAATTTGACTGTGATTATCTGGGTCAAATCCACCTGAATTCCACAGCACTTTGGATATGGCTGGAACCAACCAGAAAAATCCAGTCCTGTTGTGGCTAAATTAATCCCAGATCTTGCTACAGCCTCTGTGTTTATTTGTGTTTTCTACATTATCCATGTACTTCAGGGTTTTCAATAATTTAGGACGCCCCATTTTGTCTTCATTCTGGTGAATGGAATTGAGGAAACTGGTTACAAAAGCCCTACCAATATGAGTTTTCTAGGTAGAAATCCTCAGCAACAGTGGCCAACATGATATTTGTGTTTTTGAACATGAAATGGAAGCCACTTACCGAAGAGAAGAATTTTCCCTCTCTCCAAAAGCATTTTGCCTGTGATTTTCTGGTTCAAATCCATGAAATTCCACAGCACTTTTTTGTGGATATGGCTAGATCCAACCAGAAACACCCAGTTCTTTTGTGGCTAACTCAACCCCAGATCTGCTACAGCCTCTGTGTTTGTTTGTGTTTTCTGGACATTATCCATGGACTTCATGGGTTTGAATGAATTTTAGGATGTCCCATTTTGTCTTCATGTTGGTGTATGGAATTGAGGAAACTGGATACAAAAGCCCTACCAATTCGAGTTTTCCAGGTAGAAATCCACTGCAACAGCATCCAACATTATATTTGTGTTTGTGAACATGAAATGGAAGCCACTTGACAAAGAGAAGAATTTTCCCTATCTCTAAAACCAGTTTGACTGTGATTTTCTGGGTCCCCTCAGCCTGAATTCCAAAGCAATTTGTCTGGATATGGTTGGATTCAACAAGAAACACCTGGTTCTGTTGTTGCTAACTCAATCACAGATCTGCTAAAGCCTCTGTGTTTGTGTTTTCTGGACATTATATGTACTTCCCGTTTTTGAATCAATTTTAGGTTGTTACCTTTTATTCCATGTTGATGAATGGAATTAGGGACCTGGATACAAAATGCTACACATTCAAGGTTTCTGGGTACAAATCTACTGTAACAGCAGTGAACATGATATTTGTGTTTGTGAACATGAAATGGAAGCCATTTGCCAAAGAGAAGGATTTTATTTTTCTCCAAAACTAGTTTGACTTTCATTTTCTGGGTATAATCAACCCAAATTCCATAGCACTTTGTCTAGATATAGCTGGATCCAACCAGAAATACCCAGTTCTGTTGTTGCCAACTCAATTCCAGACCTTGGTACAGACTGTGTTTTTGTTTTTTGTCCAGGACATTATCCATGGACTTCCCAAGTTTGAATGAATTTTAGTATGCTATATTTTGTTTTCATGCTGCCAAATGGAAAGGAGGGTACTGGATACCAAAACCCTTCAAATTTCAGTATTCTAATCAGAAATCTACAGAAAAGCGACCAACAGCATATTTGTTTTTCTGAATATGAAATGGAAACCACTTGCCAATGAGAAGGATTTTCCTTCTTTCCAAAAGCAGTTTGACTGTGATATTTTGGGAATAATCAACACAAATTCCACAGCACTTTGTTCAGATATGGCAGGATCTAACCAGAAATATCCAGTCTTTTTGCAGCTAACTCAACCCGCGATCTTGCTACAGCCTCTGTGTGTGTTTGTATTTTCTCGACATTATCGATGGAGGTTACACTTTGGAAGGAATTTTAGGATGTTCCATTTTATTTTATTGCTGTCGAATGGAATTGAGGGAACTGGATACAAAAACCCTACCAATTTGAGTTTTCTAGGTAGAAATCCACAGCAACAGCGGCCAACATGATATTTGTATTTGTGAACATGAAATGGAAGCCACTAGCCGAAGTGAAGGATTAGACTTTTCTCCAAAACCAGTTTGACTTGGTTTATTGGGTAAAATCCACTTTGTCTGGATATGGCTGGATCCAAACAGATATATCCGATTCTGTTGTGGCTTATTCAATCCCAGATATTGCTACAGCCTCCGTGTTCTTGTTTTCGGGATATTATCCATGGACTTACCAGTTTTGAAAGAATTTTAGGATGTTCCATTTTGACTTCATGCTGGTGAATGGAATGGAGGGAACTGGATACAAAAACCCTACAAATTCGAGTTTTCTAGGTAGAAATCTTCAGCTCCATTTAGCAAGCAGAGAACCAGAATTTCAGGTTTGATTTACCCTAAATGGGCCCAAATGCTGTGGATATCCCAAGGATTTAACCATAAAATCTCAGTCAAACTCAAATTGGAGAAAATGAAAAGCTTTCTCTTCTACAAAAGGCTTAAATTTCATTTTCACAAGCACAGAAATCACCTTGGTCTGTGTTGTCAGTAAAATTAAAGCCATAAAACTTCAGTTCATAGGTTGAGTGTTTATCCTAATGTTTACTATGTCCAAAGTATTGTTTCTTGGATATGAATAACAAAAGCAAAGAAAGAAAGGAGAAAAAAACGAATTCCAAACCAGAAAAAATGAAAGGAATTTCTGCTAAACAAAGGAAAAATGGCTGATGCACCCAAAACAATAAAACAAACCTTTAAATACAGAAAGCCAAAAGCCTATGCCCAAATTAGAAAAACATGCATGCAGTTACCTGAATTGCTTATCCAGCAAGAACCCAAAATTTAATACATTAAAATGTGTTAAAACTTGAAATACCTGAAAAACATACAAAAAATACACAAAAAAAAACACTATGGCAAGATCTGACATTTAGTTAGCAGCAAGAAAACCAGATTTTTCTGGTTGGATCCACCCTAAACTGGCCCAAATGCTGTGGATATCTGAAGGATTTAACCAGAAAATCATAGGCAAACTTGATTTGGACAAAATGAAAAACCTTCTCTTCCACAAAAGGTTAAATTTCATTTTCACAAACACAAAGTGTGTCCAAAGTGTTGTTTCTTGTTTCTAAATAACAAAAAGAAAGAAAGAAAGAAAGAAAGAAAGAAAGAAAGAAAGAAAGAAAGAAAAGAGAAAGAAGGAAAAAAGAAGTTCCAAACCAGAAAAATATAAGAAATTGCTGATAAACAAAGGAAATATCCACTGATGCACCCAAAACAATAAAACTAACCTTGAAATCCAGAAAGCCAAAAGCTTGTGCCCTGATGTAGAAAAACATACATCCAGTTACCCAAATTCCTTATCCAGCATGAGAACAAAATGTAACATGTAAAATGTGTTAAGACATGAAATACATGAAAAAATTCAAGAATACACAGACTATGGCAAGATCTGAGCTCTAGTTAGCAAGCAAAGAACCAGATTTTTCCAGGTTCATCCACCCTAAGCTGGCCCAAATGCTGTGGATATCTGAAGGATTTAACCAGAAAATCTCAGTCAAACTCAATTTGGAGAAAATGAAAAACCTTCTCTTCCACAAAAGGCTTAAATTTCATTTTCACAAACACAAAAACCACCTTGGTCTGTGTTGCTAGTAGAGTTCCAGCCATAAAACTGCAATTTGTAGATTTGTTGTATATCCTAATGACTACTGTGTCCAAAGTGTTTTTTCTTGGGTCTGAATAACAAAAAAAAAAGAAAGAAAGAAAGAAAGAAAGAAAGAAAGAAAGAAAGAAAGAAAGAAAGAAAGAAAGAAAGAAAGAAAGAAAGAAAGAAAGAAAGGAAAAAAGAAATTCCAAACCAGAAAAAATGTAAGGAATTGCTGATAAACAAAAGAAAATTCCACTGATGCACCCAAAACAATAAAACTAACCTTGAAATCCAGAAAGCCAAATGCTTATGCCCTGATTTAGAAAACCATACATCTAGTTACCTGAATTCCATCTCCAGTATGAAAACAAAATGTAAGATCATAAAAAGCATTAAAAACTTGAAATACATGAAAAATATGCAAAAATACACAAACAAACAGACTATGGCAAGATCTGAGCTCTAGTTCACAACCGGAGAACTGGATTTTTCCAGTTTGATCCACTCTAAACCGGCCCCATTGCTTTTTAAATCTGAAGGATTTTTACCAGAAAATCGCATTCAAACTCAATTTGGAGAAAATGAAAAACCTTCTCTTCCACAAAAGGCTTAAATTTCATTTTCACAAACACAAACATTGCCTTCGTCTGTGTTGCAAGTAGAGTTCCAGCCATAAAACTGCAGATTGCAGGGTTTTTGTATACCCTAGTGATTACTATGTCCAACGTGATGATTCTTGGGTTTGAATAACAGAAAGAAAGAAAGAAAGAAAGAAAGAAAGAAAGAAAGAAAGAAAGAAAGAAAGAAAGAAAGAAAGAAAGAAAGAAAGAAAGAAAGAAAGAGAAAGAAAGAGAGAGAGAGAGAGAAAGGAAGGAAGGAAGGAAGGAAGGAAGGAAGGAAGGAAGGAAGGAAGGAAGGAAAAAAGGAAAAAACAAATTCCAAACCAGCAAAAACGAAAGGAATTTCTGATAAACAAAGGAAAAATCAGCTGATGCATCCAAAACAATAAAACTAACCTTGAAATCCAGAAAGCCAAAAGCTTATGCCCTGATGTAGAAAAGCATACATCCGGTTACCCGAATTCCTTATCCAGCATGAAAACAAAACATACCAATCTAAAATGTGTTAAAAACTTGAAATCCATGAAAAATCTGCAAAAAATACACAAATAAACAAAGAGACTATGACAAGATCTGAGCTCTAGTTAGCAACCAGTGAACCAGATTTTTCTGGTTTGATCCACCCTAAACCAGCCCATTTGCTGTGGAAATGCCACGGATTTTAACCAGAAAATCGCAGTCAAACTCGATTTGGAGAAAATGTAAAACCTCTTCTACAAAAGGCTTAAATTTCCTATTCACAAACACAAAAATCTTCTTGGGCAGAGTTGCCTCTCGATTTCCACCCATAAAACTGCAGTTTGTAGGTATTTTGTATATCCTAATGATTACTATGTCTGAAGTGATGTATCTTGGGCCTGAATAACAAAAAGAACGGAGGAAAAAACAAAATCCAAACCAGAAAAAATATAACAAATTGCTGATAAACAAAAAAAAAAAATTGGCTGATGCACCCAGAATAATAAAACTACCGGGTGGAAGAGTGAGGACACACACCGACAGTCCGGAAAAAGATAGTTTAATAAAAGTGGAGTTATGGTAGCCTCAGGAAAAGGATCAGGGAAAAACTGCAGAGGAAACTCTTCCAGATCTACTGGCTGTGACTTGGAGGACCTAAGGGGAGAGAAAGGTCACCCACCACGTGGAAGCTGAATCGCGGGAGCCGCCAGGGCCGCCGGACCCGCCGGACCTGCCAGACCCGCTGGAGCAGCTGGAACCACTGGAGCCGCAGAGTCTGCACGCCAGTTCTGGAAGGGGAGGTGAGCTAAAAACCTCTCGGTAACCCGAGACATTGGTGGTGAAAGGCAGAAAAAGCCTGCAGAGAACAAGGCCTGAAACTCCATTGGGGAAAGTTCAAAAGCTGGCTGGAGGAGAGAAAAAATTGAATAAATAAGGGGAACTGGCACGGATAGTTAGCCTCTCTCTCCACTCACCTTACAAAGCTGAGCAAGACAAAGGGCAAGCGCCATTTTACATAAGTAAAGCGGTGCGCACCATTTTGCATATGTAAAGTGGGTGTCTCTCATTAGCCAAGCAGAAAAACCAGACTCTGGTAAGCAAACAATACCCACAGAGGCCAGGTTTCATACAGCAACTACTCTCAATTCCACTCAGCTGTGTGGAATTATTTCCCAACTGAGTCAAAAAAAAAAAAAAAAAAAGAGAGAGAGAGAGAGAGAGAGCAAGAGCAAGCAAGAGAAGAATCAGGGTAAATCACCTTTGGCACACACTTAACCCTGTAGAACCAGAGCTCTCTGGACACACCCATCACAGCCTCTAAGGATCCACCAAAAGCAGACAGTCCTCTTAATCTAGAGTCACAGTATAATGAGAAAAAACCAAAGAATATCTCCAATATGACAAACAAATGCAAAAGCTGAGGTAACAAGAACAAGGAAGACACTATGACAACCGCAGATGAAATAGACACCCCAATTCAAGATTATGAAGATGATGAGATAGAAGAAATGCAAGAAGTGGATCTCAAAAAATTGATAAGAACATTAAGAAGTTCTAAAAAGCAAATTCTTGAACTACAGAAATCCTTAATGGACAAGATAGAAAATCTCTCTCGTGAAAATGAAATTTTAAGGAAGAATCAAAATAAATGCAGAAACTAGTAGAACAGGAAAGTGTGATAGTGAAGAGAAATCAAAATGAAATGAAGAGCTCAATAGATCAAATGGCAAACACATTAGAGAGCCTTAAAAACAGAATGGGTGAGGCAGAAGAGAGAATATCAGACTTAGAAGACAGAGCACAGGAAAACATACAGTCAAACCAAAGAAAAGAAGAGGAAATTAGAAATCTAAAAAATATGGTCAGGAATCTTCAGGAGATTATTAAAACAACCAACATTCGAGTTCTAGGAGTTTCTGAAGGCATGGTGAGGGAGAAAGGATTAGAAGGCCTTTTTAGTGAGATACTAGCAGAGAACTTTCCGGGTCTGGAGAAGGACAGAGACATCCTAGTACAGGAAGCTCATAGAACCCCTAATAAACATGACCAAAATAGATCCTCAACACAACACGTTATAATTAAACTCACCACAGTGAAACATAAATAAAAGGTCCTAAAATGTGCAAGAGAGAAACGTCAGATTACTCTCAGAGGATCTCCAATCAGACTCACAGCTGACTTCTCATCAGAAACCCTACAAGCTAGGAGGGAATGGCAAGATATAGCCCAGGTACTAAGAGAGAAAAACTGCCAGCCCAGAATATTATATCCTGCTAAGCTCTCATTTGTGAATGAAGGTGAAATAAAGACCTTTCACAACAAACAGAAATTGAAAGAATATGTCGCCATTCGTCCAGCCCTGCAAAAAAGGCTTAAAGATGTGTTACACACAGAAACACAGAAACATGGTCATCAATATGAAAGAAGGTAAATGAAGGAAATCTCACACCAAAAGTTCACAGGAAGTTCAAAACATATATCAGAAAATATCTTTGGCAATGGCAGGGCAAAGCTACTACTTATCAATAGTCACATTGAATGTTAATGGCTTGAACTGTCCAGTTAAAAGACACCAATTGGCTGATTGGGTTAAGGAACAAAGCCCATCTATTTGCTGCTTACAAGAAACACATCTTTCCAATAAAGATGCATACAGACTGAAAGTGAAAGGCTGGAAAAAGATATACCATGCCAAAAGAAATGAAAAAAGAGCGAGCGTAGCCATCTTAATATCGGACAACATAAACTTTCCATAAAAACTGTTAGGAGAGACAAAGAAGGGCACTATATAATGATTAAGGGATCAATTCAACAGGAAATATAATGATTATCAATGTATATGCACCTAATTACAGGGCACCGTTTTATTTAAAAGATTTGTTAAGGGACTTAAAGGGAGACTTAGACCCCAATACAATAGTACTGGGGGACTTCAATACTCCAGTCTTAGAAATAGACAGATCAACAGGACAGAAGATCAACAAGGAGAAAATAGGTTTAAACGACACTATAGCCCAAATGGATCTAACAGATATATACAGAACTTTTCATCCTACACAGAAAGCATTTACCATCTTCTCAGGAGTACATGGAACCTTCTCTAGGACTGACCACATACTAGGCCATAAAGCAAGTCTCAGCGAATTCAAAGGAATTAGAATCATACAATGCAGCTTCTCAGACCATAAAGGAATGAAGCTGGAAATTAGCAACTCAGGAATCCCTAGAGCATACACAAACACATGGAGATTGAACCACATGCTCCTGAATGAACAAAGGTTCATACAACAAATTAAAAGAGAAATAAAAAATTTTCTGGAAGTAAATGAGGATAATAGCACAACATACCAAAACTTAAGGGATACAGCAAAAGCAGTGTTAAGAGGAAAGTTTATATCAATAGGTACCTACATCAAGAAATTGGAAAGGCACCAAATAGATGAACTTTCACTGCATCTCAAAATCTAGAAAATCTGCAGCAAACCAGACCGAAATCTAGTAGGAGAAGAGAAATAATTAAAATCAGAGAAGAAATCAACAGGATTGAATCAAGAAAAACATTACAAAAAATCAGCCAAACGAGGAGCTGGTTTTTTGAAAAAATAAACAAAATTGACACCCCATTGGCCCAACTAACTAAAAAAAAGACCCAAATCAATAAAATCAGATATGAAAAAGGAAACATAACAACAGACACCACAGAAATAAAAAGAATCATCAGAAATTACTACAAGGACTTGTATGCCAGCAAACAGGGAAACCTATCAGAAATGGATAGATTCCTGGACACATGCAACCTACCTAAATTGAACCAGGAAGACATTGAAAACCTAAACAGACCCATAACTGAGACAGAAATTGAAACAGTAATAAAGGCCCTCCCAACAAAGAAAAGCCCAGGACCAGATGGATTCACTGCTGAATTCTACCAGACATTTAAAGAAGAACTAACTCCAATTCTCAAACTATTCAGAACAATCGAAAAAGATGGAATCCTCCCAAATTCTTTCTATGAAGCCAGCATCACCTTAATTCCTAAGCCGGAAAAAGATGCAGCATTAAAAGAGAATTATAGACCAATATCCCTGATGAACATAGACGCAAAAATCCTCAATAAAATTCTCGCCAATAGAATGCAACAACACATCAGAAAGATCATCCATCCAGACCAAGTGGAATTTATCCCTGGTATGCAGGAATGGTTCAACATTTGCAAATCAATCAATGTGATTCACCACATTAACAGACTGCAGAAGAAAAACCATATGATTATCTCAATAGACAACAAGAAAGCATTTGATAAAATACAACAACCGTTCATGATGAAAACTCTATGCAAACTGGGTATGGAAGGAACATTCCTCAATACAATCAAAGCAATTTATGAAAAACCCATGGCCAACATCATATTGAATGGGGAAAAGTTGGAAGCATTTCCACTGAGATCTGGTACCAGACAGGGATGCCCACTCTCACCACTGCTATTTAACATAGTTAATAGCCAGAGTTATTAGGCAAAAAAAAAGAAATTAAAGGGATATAAATTGGGAAGGAAGAACTCAAACTATCCATCTTTGTAGATGATATGATTCTTCATTTAGGGCATCCAAAGAACTCTACTAAGAGACTATTGGAACTCATAGAAGATTTTGGCAAAGTGGCAGGATATAAAATCAATGCACAAAAATCAACAGCCTTTGTATACACAGGCAATGAAACAGCTGAGGAAGAACTTCTAAGATCAATCCCATTCACAATAGCTACAAAAACAATCAAATACCTTGGAATAAACTTAACCAAGGATGTTAAAGGTCTCTACGATGAAAATTAAAAAAACCATAAAGAAAGAAATAGAAGAGGATACCAAAAAATGGAAAAATCTTCCATGGTCATGGATTGGAAGAATCAATATCATCAATATGTCCATTCTCCCAAAAGCAATTTACAGATTCAATGCGATACCAATCAAGATACCGAAGACCTTCTTCTCAGATCTGGAAAAAATGATGTTGAAATTCACATGGAGACACAGGACACCTCGAATAGATAAAGTAATCTTGTACAACAAAAACAAAGCTGGAGGCATCTCAATACCAGATTTCAGGACATACTACAGGGCAGTTGTAATCAAAACAGCGTGGTACTGGTACAGAAACAGATGGATAGACCAATGGAACAGAATTGAAACACCAGAAATCAATCCAAACATCTACAGCCAACTCATATTTGATCAACGATACAAAACCAATTCCTGGAGTAAGAACATTCTATTCAATAAATGGTGCTAAGAAAACTGGATTTCCATGTGCAGAAGCATGAAGCAAGACCCCTACCTTTCACCTTACCCAAAAATTCACTCAACATGGATTAAAGACTTAAATCTATGACCTGACACTATGAAATTACTAGAGGGCATTGGAAAAACCCTGCAAGATATAGGTACCGGCAAAGACTTCTTGGAAAATACCCCAGAAGCACAGGCAGTCAAAGCCAAAATTAACATTTGGGATTGCATCAAATTGAGAAATTTCTGTACTTCAAAAGAAACAGTCAGGAAAGTGAAGACGCAATCTACAGAATGGGAAAAGTATTTGCAAACTATGCAACAGATAAAGGGCTGATAACAAGCATCTACAAAGAGATCAAGAAACTCCACAACATCAAAACAAACAACCCACTTAAGAGATGGGCCAAAGACCTCAATAGACATTTTTCAAAAGAGGAAATCCAAATGGCCAACAGACACATGAAAAATGTGCAAGTTCACTAGTAATTAGGGAAATGCAAATCAAAACCACAATGAGGTTTCACCTCACCCCGGTTAGAATGGCTCACATACAGAAATCTACCAACAACAGAGGCTGGCACGATGTGGGGAAAAAGGAACACTAACCCACTGTTGGTGGGAATGCAAACTGGTTAAGCCACTATGGAAGTCAATCTGGAGATTCCTCAGAAACCTGAATATAACCCTACCATTCAACCCAGCCATCCCACTCCTTGGAATTTACCCAAAGGAAATTAAATTGGCAAACAAAAAAGCAGTCTGCACATTAATGTTTATTGCAGCTCAATTCACAATAGCTAAGACCTGGAACCAACCCAAATGCCCATCAACAGTAGACTGGATGAAGAAATTATGGGACATGTACTCTATAGAATACTATACAGCAGTCTAAAACAATGAAACCCAGCCACTTGCAAAAGATGGAGGAATCTGGAAAACATTATGCTGAGTGAATTAAGCCAGTCCCAAAGGGACAAATATCGTATGTTGTCCTTGATTGGTGACAACTAACTGAGCACCAAAAGGGAAACTTGTTGAAGTGAAATTGACACTATGAGAAACAGTGACCTGATCAGCTCTTGTCCTGACTGTTGATGTATAATGTAATACTTTATCCATTTTGGTATTTTTTTGTTCTAGTACTATTGGTTGAACTCTGTAATTAACACAGAATTATTCTTAGGTGTTTAAATATTAACTGAAAAGTGATCTCTGTTAGGAATCTAGAAAGCATTATGCTGAGAGAAATAAGGCAGTCCCAAAGGGACAAATACCACTTGTTCTCCTTGATAGGTGACAACTAACTGAGCACCAAAAAGGAAACCTGTTAAAGTGAAATGAACACTATGAGAAATGGTGACTTGATCAGCCCTTGCCCTGACTGTTGATGAACAACTTAATACTTTATCCCTCTTGGTATTTTTTTGATTATTTGTTCTACTTAATACTGTTGTTTGAATACTGTAATGAATACACAGTTATTCTCAAAAGTTGAAAATTAACTGCAAAGTGATTGCTGTTTACTATAAGAGTGGGAGTAAGAGAGGCAAGAGATGTGCAATTTGGGACATACTCAAGCTGACTTACCTCAAACGGTAGAGTTAGAAACATACCAGGGGATTCCAATTCAATCCCATCAAGGTGGCATGTACCAATGCCATCTCACTAGTCCCAGTGATTAATTTCTGTTTACAATTGATCATAATTATAGGACTAAGAGCCAAAGGGAGCACATATACAAGACTAGTGTCTGCAAATACTAGCTGATAGAATAAAAAAGGGAGAGAACCATCCGACATGGGAAGCAAGATATACAGCAGACCCATAGAATGGCAGATGTCCTGAATGGCACTCTGGCCTCAAAATCAGCCCTTAAGGCATGCAGATCTGGTTGAAAAGCCCATGAGAGTATTTCAGGCATGGAAAGCCAAGGCACTCTGGCAAAAAAAAAAAAAATAACAACAACAACAACAAAAAAAAAAAACCTACATGAAAGATCTCCATTAGTGAGATCGCAGTGAAAAGAACAGGTCATCAAAGAAGGAGGTACCTTTCTCTGAAGGGAGGAGAGAACTTCCAATTTGACTATGACCTTGTCTAAATATGATCAGAGTTCATGAACTCAAAAGGCTTCCATAGCCTTGGCAACTCATGACAATAGCCTAGGGTAATACTGATGCTATAAACAAGAGTGTCAATATTAAGTCAACAACAGGAGTCACTGTGCACTTACTCCTCATGTAGGATCTTTGTCCTTAGTGTGCTGTACATTGTGATTTAATGCTAAAACTAGTACTCAAACAGTATTTTTCACTTTGTGTTTCTATGTGGGTGCAAACTGTTGAAATCTTTACTTAATGTATGCTAAACTGATCTTCTGTATATAGAGAATTGAAAATTAATCTTGATGTGAATGGAAGGGGGGAGGGAGAGGGAAAGGGGAGGGTTGCGGGTGGGAAGGAAGTTATGGGGGAGGGAATCCATTGTAATCCATAAGCTGTATTTGGAAATTTATATTCATTAAATAAAAGTTAAAAATACATAAAACTACCTTAAAATCCAGAAAGCCAAAAGCTTGTGCCCTAATTTAGAAAACCATTCATCCACTTACCCAAATTCCATATCCAGCATGAAAAAAAAGTTCCATCCTAAAATGCTTTAAAAACTGAAATTCATGAAAATTATGCAAAAATGGACAAAAAACCAAGAGACTGTGGCAAGATCTGAGTTTTAGTTAGCAACCAGAGAACTTGATTTTTCTGGTTTGACCCACCCTAAACCAGACACATTACCGTTTAAATCCTAAGGATTTTAACCAGAAAAATCTCAGTCAAACTCGATTTGGAGAAAGTGAAGAACCTTCTCTTCCACAAAAAGCTTAAATTTCATTTTCACAAACACAAAAATCACCTTGGTCTGTGTTGCCAGTAGATTTGCAGCCGTAAAACTGCATTTTGTAGGTTTTTTGTATATCCTAATGATTACTATGTCCAAAGTGTTGTTTCTTGGGTCTGAATAACTAAAAGAAAGAAAGAAAGGAGGAAAAAACAAATTCCAAACCAGAAAAAATATAAAGTGTTGCTGATAAACAAAGGAAAAATCAGTTGATGCAACCAAACAATAAAACAAACCTTGAAATCCAAAAAGCCAAAAGCTTTTGCCGTGATTTAGAAAAGCATTCATCCAGTTACCCAAATTTCTTGTCTAGCAAGACCACAATATGCAACAAAAATGCATTAAAAACTTAAAATACATGAAAAATATGCAAAAAAAGGACTAAGGAGCCATAGGCTATGGGAAGATCTAAGATTTAGTTAGCATCCTGAGAACCAGATTTTTCCACTATGATGCACCCCTCACCAGCCCTATTGCTGTGGAAATAAGAAGTATTTTAACCAGAAAATAGCAATCAAACTCGATTTGGAGAAAATGAAAAACCTTCTCCTGCTGAAAGGGCACTTTGATGCAAGTTTGCAATAAGCATGTCAGCTAAAAATATAGTTGTAAAAGCCAGCTTTGATCTGAGGTCTGAGGTGTAAACCCGGATTGTCTTATTAAAAACATTTTGCATTCATTTCCAAAAAAGCACCTAGTTTCTTTTTCTTTGTTTAGTTTTTGATTAACATGTAATATTTATACACTTTTATGAGGCATGGTACAATATTTCAACACATGCACATAGTGTAAACTAACAAGTCAGACAATCAGTACCTCCATTTTCTCTACTTTTGGATTGTACCAGCTTCTCTCCTCCAGTTTTTTGTGTGATATATAAATCTAGCTTAGCTTCAGGCTTTGATATGGTTACATCATCAATACAGCTTATTTCTCTGATCTAGACCCTTAACTTCTTAGGTCAAAGTCTGTAGTTATTTCTGCAAACTAAAAGCATTGCTGTCTTAATTCAAGGACAGTTGAAAGAAATAAGCCTTCAGCCCCACTGTCTTCCTAAAGTCCTTCCTGTCATTTTAATGTCTTAGATACACACATTACATTGTTTGGGAATTTATAACCTAATTTCTCAGTTGAAAATTTCTTGACAGATTCTATAAACTCAAAATGACAAGAACAAAAATGGCCACATTTATAAAAAAAAGTACTGTCATTCAACAAATATGAGCATTTGACAAGTAGCACTTTACTTTGAAATGATCATATGAAGAAGATATTTGCTTTCACAACTGTACACATATGGATCAGGAAGCCTAGACAGGAAAGATTAGCTCTCTAATGTGTTCAATTATGTTATTTATGGCCAATAATCATGTTTTATTTTTCTTTTGTATTTTCATTGCACCAAACACAGTGTGCAGTTGCAGGTCTGTGGCTGATATGCCTGACTCTTTTTTATGTTTTATTTTTCTTTTTTTTATGAATATAAATTTCCAAATTACAGCTTATGGATTACAATGGCTTTCCACCGCCCAACAACTTCCCACTCACCCGCAACCTTCCCAACTCCCACTCCCTCTCCCCTCCCATTCACATCAAGATTCATTTTCGATTCTCTTTATATACAGAAGATCAGTTTAGTATATTAAGTAAAGATTTCAACAGTTTGCACCCACACAGAAACACAAAGTGAAAAATGCTGTTTGAGTACTCGTTATAGCATTAAATCTCAATGTGCAGCACATTAAGGACAGAGATCCTACATGAGGAGTAAGTGCACAGTGACTCCTGTTGTTAACTTAACAAATTGACACTCTTGTTTATAGCATCAGTAATCACCCTAGGCTCTTGTCATGAGTTACCAAGGCTATGGAAGCCTTTTGAGTTCACCAACTCTGATCATATGTAGACAAGGTCATAGTCAAAGTGGAAGTTCTCTCCTCCTTTCAGAGAAAGGTACCTCCTTCTTTGATGGCCCGTTCATTCCACTGGGTTCTCACTCACAGAGATCTTTCATTTAGGTCCTTTTTTGCCAGAGTGTCTTGGCTTTCCAGGTTTAAAAAAAAGTAAATACCCAGAGTAAATGAAAAAATACAGGTCCACAGAAACACTTGTACATGGTAATATTTTTATACCAGCATTGTTTATAATAGCCAAAAAAGTAGAAATGATGCAAATGCACATCAACTGATTAATGGCTAAAAAAATGTGGTATATTCAGATAACAGTATTTTTCTCAATAAGAAAGAATGAGGTATCGATATAAGTTATGGCATGAATGAACTTTGAAAACATTATGCTGAAAGAGAAGAATATATACAAAAAACAAGATAGGTAAATCTATAAAGACAGAAGGAGATTGTTGGTTGCCTAAGGACTAGTGTTAATGGCATTAGGGAGCAATGGCTATGGGTTTAGGTTTCTAATTTTTTTTGATGGGGATGCTAATGATAATGTTCTAGATTTGGTAATGTATGTGCAACTCTGAAGATATGAAAATCATTGAAACAAAAAATTTAAATGGGTCAATTTGTACAATACATGAAACATATCTCAGTAAGGCTGTGGTAAAAAATAAAAAAATTCTATTAATTGCTATATATTAATTTATTAAGGATATAAAATTGAAGGGGATAGATACAAGAATACTCAAAATATCAAAAATTAACAAGAATTCTTTCATAACAATCTATTATTATTAGGCCAGTAAGACAAAATTAATCTTGCTATTGACAAATACAAAATCTTGAATATTAAATAGAGACCTAAGTTTGTAATATGTTAGTAATTATGTATAGGCAAAAACTAGTGGGTAACAATGTAAGGCTTTGAGAAACACCTTTAGTGGCCAGTGCTGTAGCATAGAGGGTAAAGTTGCTGCCTGCAGTGTAGGCATCCCATATGGGTGACAATTCAAGTTCTGGCTGCTCCACTTTCAATCCATTTCTCCGCTATGGCCTGGGAATGCAGTGGAAGATGGCCCAAGTCCTTGGGCCCCTACACCCACATGGGAAATCTAGAAGAAGCTCCAGGCTCCTGGCTTCGAATTGGCCCAGCTCTGGCCATTGTGGCCATTTGGGGAGTAAACCAGTGGACTTTCTCTCTCTCTCTGCTTCTGCCTCTCCATAACTCTGCCTTGCAAATAAATAAATAAGTAATAAAATAAAGGAAAAAAGCAGCTTTAACATAAAGAAAATCAACAGAAACTTTGTTATTTGGGAAGACAGTTTTCACAGCTGCTTGAGGCAGCCTTTCTTCTTCTTGCCCTCCCCTTCCTTTAACCTTTGTTAATTCTCAGTAGTCACATCATTAATTTCTTTATAGAGGAGGAGCAACAAGTGGCATACATTTGGAAAATTTTTGTAAGAATTATACTCAAGAGGAAAGCATTGCAAATACACCTAAGCAATTCTTAGTTATGTATTTTTAAAAATATTTCCAAGAACCATTTTCTATGTAACAATTATTTTTTTCTTTCTCTTTTTAACTTTTGTTTAATAAATATTAATTTCAAAGTAAAAATTTTGGATTATAGAGGCTTTTCCCCCCATAACCTCCCTCCCACCCACAACCATCCCATCTCCCACTCCCTCTCCCATCCCATTCACATCAAGATTCTTTTTCAATTATCTTTATGTACAGAAGATCAATTTCGTATATACTAAGTAAAGATTTCAACAGTTTGCACTGACACAGAAACATAAAGTATAAAATACTATTAGAGTACTTTATGCTTAATAAAATAAGCCAGCCCCAAAAAGACACATATCACATGTTTTCTCAGATATGTGGTAGTTAATATACAATACAAAAAAGTATAGGAATGAAACAGACATTTTGTGATCTGAATGTTATTTTTATTACTTGTTTATGTTATGTTATGGTCCTTCTACTTTTTACTTGTTGAATATTATGTTCAGTGGTGCATTAAACCCGTGATTATAGAGTGGATTGAAATAATGTGTTTTTTTTAAGATTTATTTATTTAACTTGAAAGTCACAGTTACACACAGAGAGAGAAAGAGAGGTAGAAAGAAAGAGAGAGAGAGAGAGAGGTTTTCATCCGCTGCTTAACTCCCTCAGATAGCCACAACAGCTGGAGCTGTCCCGATCCGAAGCCAGGAGCCAGGAACTTCTTCCAGGTCTCTCGCACGGGTGCAGGGGCCCAAGGCTTTGGGCCATCTTCCACTGCTTCCCCAGGCCATAGCAGAGAGCTGGATCAGAAGTGGAGCAGCTGGGTCATGAACCAGTGCCCATATGGGATGCCAGCACTGCAGGCAGTGGCTTTACTTGCTACGCCATAGCTCCGGCCCCTGACATTATGTTTTTTTTTTTTAACTTTTATTTAATGAATATAAATTTCCAAATTACAGCTTATGGATTACAATGGATTCCTCCCCATAACGTCCCTCCCACCCGCAACCCTCCCCTTTCCCACTCCCTCTCCCCTTCCATTCACATCAAGATTCATTTTCGATTCTCTTTATATACAGAAGATCAGTTTAGCATACATTAGTAAAGATTTCAACAGTTTGCTCCCACACAGAAACACAAAGTGAAAAATGCTGTTTGAGTACTAGTTATAGCATTAAATCTCAATGTACAGCACACTAAGGACAAAGATCCTACATGAGGAGTAAGTGCACAGTGACTCCTGTTGTTGACTTAACATTGACACTCTTGTTTATGGCATCAGTAATCATCCTAGGCTCTTGTCATGAGTTGCCAAGGCGATGGAAGCCCCCTGAGTTCACTGACTCTGATAATTTTTAGACAAGGCCATGGTCAAAGTGGAAGTTCTCTCCTCCCTTCAGAGAAAGGTACCTCCTTCTTTGATGACCCGTTCTTTCCACTGGGATCTCACTCACGGAGATCTTTCATTTAGGTTTTTATTTTCCCCAGAGTGTCTTGGCTTTCCATGCCTGAAATACTCTCATGGGCTTTTCAGCTGGATCTGCATGCCTTAAGGGCTGATTCTGAGGCCAGAGTGCTGTTTAGGACAGCTGTCATTCTATGGGTCTGCTGTGTATCTCACTTCCCATGTTGGATCATTCTCTCCCTTTTTTATTCTATCAGCTAGTATTTGCAGACACTATTCTTGTTTATGTGATCCCTTTGGTTCTTAGTCCTATCATTATGATCAATTGTGAACAGAAATTGATCACTGGGATTAGTGACATGGCATTGGTACATGCCACCTTGATGGGATGGAATTGGAATCCCCTGGTATCTTTCTAACTCTACTGTTTGAGGTAAGTCCACTTGAGCATGTCCAGAATTGCACATCTCTTCCCTCTCTTATTCCTACTCTTATATTTAACAGCGATCACTTTTCAGTTAAGTTTCAGCACTTAAGAAGAATTGTGTATTGATTACAGTATTCAACCAAAAGTATTAAGTAGAAGAAACAAAAAAATACTAAGGGGGATAACATATCAAGTTGCTCATCAACAGTCAGGGTGAGGGCTGATCAAGTCACCGTTTCTCATAGTGTTCATTTCACTTTAACAGGTTTCCTTTTTGGTGCTCAGTTAGTTGTCACCTATCAAGGAGAACAAGTGGTATTTGTCCCTTTGGGATTGGCTTATTTCACTCAGCATAATTATGTTTTTACAAACAAATTTTAAAAAGGAATAAAGGAGGCGATTTAGGGAAGGTAGAGGGGGAGAAAAGGAAATAGGGTTATTTTCTTAGAATTGTACCTATAAAGTACATGAAATCTGTCCTCTTTATATTAATAAAAATTCTTAAATGAAATAAACAAGTGGAAAATATCTGCATTTGTAACTCTGACAGCTGAAGTAACATATCTTCTCTCCATGTTTCCTCCCCATATACTCATGTGCTCTTTTTGTATTACGTTTGGTTGAAATTGCCCATGGTTAAGCTAGTGTAATCAGAATGACTCACAGGCTAGTTGCATTGTACTGTTTTTAACTTCTACGGACAATTCACATCTGATAATCTCACAAGAATGAAAAACTGTATTGTTTTGTCATTGGGTTCTATTTTGGGGGTGGGGGAACATTTATAATAATTTGGATCATTGTCAAAACCTGACACCAAAAATAAGATGATGACTTCCTTCATTTCTCCTCTGCTCCTTTGTCAATGCTTAAGGCATATGTGCAAATACTTAGAACTAAACTTTCAGGTCTGCAGTCAGCTTTGCATTTGTATGGTTAGCTAATGAGAATCAGATCGTAAAGTAAGAAACTAATTGTGAGGCCGGTGTCGTGGCTCACTAGGCTAATCCTCTGCCTTGTGGCGCCGGCACACCGGGTTCTAGTCCCGGTCGGAGCACCGGATCCTATCCCGGTTGCCCCTCTTCCAGGCCAGCTCTCTGCTGTGGCCAGGGAGTGCAGTGGAGGATGGCCCAAGTGCTTGGGCCCTGCACCCCATGGGAGACCAGGAGAAGTACCTGGCTCCTGCCATCAGATCAGTGAGGTGCACCCGCCGCAGCGCACCGGCCACAGTGGCCATTGGAGGGTGAACCAGCGGCAAAAGGAAGACTTTTCTTTCTTTCTCTCTCTCACTGTCCACTCTGCCTGTAAAAAAAAAAGAGAAACTAATTTTGGTCACCTGATGAACCTATCCAAATGCCACACTAAAGACTTTATAGTACCTTAGTTCCCAGGTTACCTTTGCATAAATATATTATAGCCCATTCTTCATAAAGGCATTATCATAATACTTTCATTACAATTGTTCTTAAAATTTAGCATGATTATCTCCATTAATCAGCCAATAAAAGTTGTGTAAAACCCACCGGAAAAATTTATATATTTATTAAGGGGTCACAAATCATATCTATCTTCATTTTTAAAATCTTGATTCAATGTAATTAATATTACATTATTTAATGATTTCTCATTTTTCTTTCATTTTAATAAATTTATAGTGTGAACTTAAGTGTAAATATTTGAACTGAGAGAGATTTATTTTCATCATAATGTCTTGAATTGTCAAGGAGAGCAGCTATTAAATATGGCAGGTGTCAATTTATATTCATCTTGGTTATCTTCTTCTGGAATAAACAGTGTGAGGAATGCATATCAAGATTATACCTTCTCTTTTGAAATAACTGAGAAGCCAAATAAAATTTTATTGCACAAAGAAGAAGAGAAAAAGCACTAGAATCAGAGGTACATTAGGTCAATATATATTTTCCATAAAATTATTTGTAATTTGAGACAATGATTGTGTTTTTGTGAGTTATCCATCTCAGATAAATTGTTAATCAGGTCCAGTGATAAACAATACAGATATACAATTCTGACTGAAAAATTTAAGTAAAGCAAACTTTCTGATCAATGGGTACCAAAAGTATAGTGTTCAAATTAGTTGAAGACAAGAACAGAGCTTTCAACAGAAATTTTAAACAAATGGGATCAAAATCCCAAAGCATTTCTTCCAAGAATTGTAACAAGAAATGACATATGGATTTACCAGTACAATCCTGATGACAAAGCATGCACACACACACACACACACGAACACATAATTGCTACCAAGAGATGGAAGAATTGCAGTCCCAGCGAAAGCAGACTAGCCGAGCAAAGATTACTGCAACATTTTTTAATGTTTGGGGCATTATTCTTGTTGACTTTCTGGTGGTTCAAAGACCAATAACATATAATTATTATATTTGAAATTTAAGAACCACTGATAGAGATATCTCTATCATATTTTGCATATCATATTTTGCATGGGGTTGGAAGAGCAAAATAAGTAAGGTTCTATGTACTGTGGATTGCCTCACATCAAGCACATATAATATAATCATACCACTTTTTTTAAATGATTTTAAAGTTGATTACTGGGAAGATGTGTTAACCCAATCCTTTGGTAAGCCCTACATCTACTAATGTTGACAATTTCTCAATTCCATTTTCTCATTATGTATTAAAAAATAGTGATTTTCTAATTCTTTCATTGTTCTTGGATTTCTGAATAATTTGAATTAGATATGATCATCTGAGTTTTCCTTAATTTAATTTAATGACATATAATACATAATGTATTTTCTAATGTGGAATTATGTTAGCATTCCTTTATGGTTTTTGATTCTTTTTTGTCAATATTTTATACACTCTTTGTATTGAGATTTATAACTACTGTTGATCTCTGAAGTACTGTGTATTTATGATTTTTCTAAGATTATGATAGCAAAGTAATAGCTCAAAAAATGCACTCAGTTTTCCTCTTTTCTAATTAAAGTTGCTTTGAAATTGTAGCAGCTGTAGCAGCTCTTTTGCATACATGTGATGCAGGGAAAAATCCAGTTTTGCAGCTGACTTTGAGCCTGGCTAGGAGGATTGACAGGGACTTGGCACCCATGTAGGACTCTGAGATGTCCCAGCTTCTCAAAATATCATGAAATATAACAAGCTCAAAACACAAAGGCAGAGCATCCACAGGAAGGGATGAGATAGGCTAGTGAGGTGGAGTGGATCCTCTGTACCACATGGCTATGGGAACCCCATGGGCTGAGATGGTGGGAATACTGTGACTGTGCAATAGGACTCAAGAGTATAGCTGGACCTGTGGGCAATCACTGTGTGTACGACAAAAGCTCAGAGCTCCATGATTACCTGGAGTGAGTCATTGTAGTGGGATCCATGTTCAGAGGACTACAAAGATCCCTTATGTGGTTCATGTGGTACCTCGGGAGAGTAATGCATCCACTGTGGGCTAACTCAGGGCATTGATCACCTTGGATGTGGGGAGGAGAGAGTGTGTTTACACCAGCAGAGATGATCATATCCTCTTCCCTGCAGAATAGATATACCATGCCCAACTTGGGTGTCTCTCTGGACACTCACCCCCACCCTGGAGCACTAAGGAAAGCTCCCTGGCCACACCCAGGACACACCTCTTGGTATAAGATTGCTTTAGCTATTTGGGGTCTTTTATGCTTTCACATGACTTTTTTTCTTTTTCTTTTTTCTTTTTGACAGGCAGAGTGGACAGTGAGAGAGAGAGACAGAGAGAAAGGTCTTTCCTTGTCATTGGTTCACCCTCCAATGGCCGCCGCAGCCAGCGTGATCCGCGCTGATCCGAAGCCAGGAGCCAGGTGCTTCTCCTGGTCTCCCATGGGGTGCAGGGCCCAAGCACTTGGGCCATTCTCCACTGCACTCCCTGGCCACAGCAGAGAGCTGGCCTGGAAGAGGGGCAACTGAGACAGTATCCGGCATGCTTAAGGTTTTAATCGGGAAAATATGTTGTATTTTATCAAATGCTTTCTCTGCATCTATCAAGATAATCATGTTTTTGTTCTTCAGTTTGTTAAAGTGCAGTAGCACTTTGATTTGAAAATCTTGAACCATCAGTTAAAACCAGGGATAAATCTCACTTGATTTGGGTGAATGATCTTTCAGAAGTATTTTTTTCAACTTTTATTTAATAAATATAAATTTCCAAAGTAGAACTTTTGAATTATAGTGGCTTTTCCCCCCATAACCTCTCTCTCACCCTCAATCATCCCATCTCCACTCCCTCTCCCATCCCATTCTTCATCACGATTCATTTTAAATTATTTTTATATATAGAAGATCAACTTTATATACTAAGTAAAGATTTCAAAGGACTACACTCACAAAAAGACACACAAAGTATAGAGTACTATTTGGGTAGCTTTACCATTAATTCTCATAGTACAACACATAAAAGACAGAGGTCCTACATGGGCAGCAGGTGCACAATGACTCCCATTGTTGATTTAACAATTGACACTTTTGTTTATGGCATCAGTAGTCACCTAAGGCTCTTATCATGAGCTGCCAAGGCTGTGGAAGCCTCTTGAGTCCACCAACTCTGATCTTATTTGGACAAGGCCATATTCAAAGTGGAAGTTGTCTCCTACCTTCAGAGAAAGATACTTCCTTCTTTGATGCACCATTCTTTCCTCTGGGATCTCACCCACAGAGATCTTTCATTTAGGTCATTATTTTTTGCCACACTGTCTTAGCTTTCCATGCCTGCAAAACTCTAATGGGCTTTGTAGCTAGATCCAAATGCCTTAAGGGCTGATTCTGAGGCCAGAGTGCTGCTTTGGGCATTTGCCATTCAATGAGTCTGCTGTGTATCCTATTTCACATGTAGGATCATTCTCCCCTTTTTAATTCTATCAATTATTATTTGCAGAAACTGGTCTTATTTATGTAATCCCTTTGACACTTAATCCTATCTTTTTGATCAATTATGAACTTAAACTTATCACTTTAACAAGTAAGATGGCATTGGTACATGCCACCTTGATGGGATTGAATTGAAATCCCCTGCATATTTCTCACTCTACCATTAGGGGTAAATCCAAGTGAGCATGTGCTGAACTGTACATCTCCTCCCTCTCTTATTCCCACTCTGATATTTAACAGGGATCACTTTTCATTTAAATTTAAACACCTAAGAATAATTGTGTATTAATTACAGAGTTCAACCAATAGTATTAAGTAGAATAAAAAATACTAAATGGGATAAAGTATTAAGTTGTTCATCAACAATCAGGACAAGGGCCAATCAAGTCATTGTTTCTCATAGTGTCCATTTCACTTCAACAGGTTTCCTTTTTGGTGCTCAGTTAGTTGTCATCGATCAGGAAGAACATATGATATTTGTTCCTCTGCGACTGGCTTATTTCACTCAGCATGATGTTTTCCAGATTCCTCCATCTTGTTTCAAATGACCGGGTTTCATTGTTTTTGACTGCTGTATAGTATTCTATAGAGTACATGTTCCATAATTTCTTTATCCAATCTACTGTTGATGGGCATTTAGGTTGATTCCAGGTCTTAGCTATTGTCAATTGAGCTGCAATAAACATTAATATGCAGACAGAATTTTTGTTTGTCAATTTAATTTCCTTTGGGTAAATTCCAAGGAGTGGGATGGCTGGGTTGAATGGTAGGGTTATATTCAAGTTTCTGAGGAATCTCCAGACTGACTTCCATGGTGGCTTGACCAGTTTGCATTCCCACCAACAGTGGGTTAGTGTCCCTTTTTCCCCACATCCTCACCAGCATCTGTTGTTGGTAGATTTCTGTATGTGAGCCATTCTAACCGGGGTGAGGTGAAACCTCATTGTGGTTTTGATTTGCATTTGCCTGGTTGCTAGTGAGCCTGAACATTTTTCATGTGTCTGTTGGCCATTTGGATTTCCTCTTTTGAAAAATGTCTATCGAGGTCCTTGGCCCATCTCTTAAGTCAGTTGTTTGTTTTGTTGCTTTGGAGTTTCTTGATCTCTTTGTAGATTCTGTTTACTAACCCTTTATCTGTTGCATAGTTTGCAAATATTTTTTCCCATTCTTTTGATTGCCTCTTCTTTTAATATTTATTTTGGAGGCATACTAAAGATATTGCCTCTGTCAAGGAAGGATGAATAACTCCAAGTTTGTGCATTTGCAGGGAAAATTAGGTGCATAGTCACAGGTCTGGAGACTTCTTGGATGTGTCAGGCAGTCAGGGAAAAGGATGCTAACTTAGCATATTTATCAGCTAATGTGTTTCCCTGAGTCTTGTTTGAGTTATTTATATTCTGTTCCTCAGTTTTTAATTAAAGCAAATATCTGGGTTAATTGCAATGTTGCCTGAACAAGGAGAACAGACATAGGTGGTATAAACAGCAGAATGTACTGCTGCAATAATCATTTACTTTTTAAGCCTGATTCCCCATATGTTGTTTTCATGTTGTTCTGCCTGCTCCTTCTTGCAACTGAATTGATCATATTGCCTCCCTCACTTTGCTGCCTCCTTCATAATTATCATGACTTAGATCAGTCTTCTCTGAGTTCTCTGAGACTCAGCCAAGTTCTGTTTCCCCACAGAGCCAACCACTGATGCATTTATCATATTGCATTGTAGTCACTTGCTTGGATGCCTATCTTCAAGTCACTGGGATAACTTGAAAGGCACACAGCACAGCTCCTGTGCACCACTGTTGTCCTCTAACAGGAAAAATTCAGGTAAAGAAGGATCCGAGAGTTTTTCTGGTTCAGTGCATTTCTGTAATGCCATCTCCAGAAGTGTCTATATTGAGGGAAGTTGGAGCAGGTGCAGCTAAATATTAGTGCTTTGATAATGTATTTGAAAAAATAGAAATATTTAGAGACATACCTCTTCATAGAAATTTAGAGAGCTGGTGCTGTGGCATAGTAAGCTAAGCCTCTGCCTACAGCACTGGCATCTTGTATGGGCTATGGTTTGTGTCCCAGATGCTCCACTTCTGATCCAGCTCTCTGCCTAGGAAAGAAATAGAAGTTGGCCCAAGTACTTGGGCCCATGCACTTGTGTGGGAGACCTGGAGGAGGTTCCTGGCTCCTGGCTTCCAATTGGCCCAGCTCAAGCTGTTGTGGCCATTTGGGGAGTGAACCAACAGATGGAAGACCTCTCTCTGTCTCTCCCTCCTCTGTCTGTAACTCTACCTCTCAAATAAATAAATAAATCTCTAAAAGAAAAAGAAATTTAGCTTTTTTACATATCTGTATATATTTAACTTTATCAGTAAGTAGTAATAAAATGTGTCTTATGATATACACAAATCAGCATATCAGTATGTAATTAAGGGAATTCTAATGGATGCAATGACTAAAAGTCATCTGATGTAGAAGCCTTATTTTAGAGACTAGAGAGCAGCCAGAGTGTGCAAGGACAACTAATGTTCCAGGTGGAAGTGAGCTTTAGAACATGTCTATCGGCCGGCGCCGCAGCTCACTACGCTAATCCTCTGCCTTGCGGCGCTGGCACACCGGGTTCTAGTCCCAGTTGGGGTGCTGGATTCTGTCCCACTTGCCCCTCTTCAAGGCCACCTCTCTGCTGTGGCCAGGGAGTGCAGTGGAGGATGGCCCAAGTGCTTGGGCCCTGCACCCCATGGGAGGCCAGGAGAAGTACCTGGCTCCTGCCATCGGATCAGCGTGGTGCAACGGCCACAGCGTGCCGGCCGCAGTGGCCATTGGAGGGTGAACCAATGACAAGGAAAGACCTTTCTCTCTGTCTCTCTCTCTCACTGTCCACTCTGCCTGTCAAAAAATAAAAAAAAAGAACATGTCTCTCAAGCTCTGTTGTTTTGGGTGTAGTCATTTACTTGCACCAAGTATTAGCATTCTACAGATATCGCCACTTCCCCACAACTGATTGGCTACTACCTAACAAATGGACCAGAGGGAAGGGTTCACTGAGAATTCTATTTTTTTTTTGAAAAATAAATCTTTTTTAAAGACTTATTTTATTTATTTGAAAGAGTTACAGAGAGAGGTAGAGACGGAGAGAAAGGTCTTCCATCCACTGGTTCACTCCCCAGATGGCTGCAACTGCCGGAGCTGTGCCAATCCAAAGGCAGGAGCCAGAAGGTTGTTTTAGGTCTCCCACATGGGTGCAGGGTCCCAAGGACTTGGCCATCTTCTACTGCTATCCCAGGCCATAGCAGAGAGCTGGATCAGAAGAGGAGCAACTGACCAGAACCGGCGCCCATAATGGGATACCAGCATTTCAGGCCAGGGTGTTAACCCACTGCACCACAGCGCTGGCCCCAGAACTCTTTATTAAGTGACAGACTTTTAAAAAGGGAAAGGGGAGGGTTATTTGGCCTAGCAGTTAAGACACAAACATCCCATATCATGTTACCTGAGGTTGATAGCTGGCCAGCTCCTGCCTCCAGCTTCCTGCTAATGCACACCCTGGGAAGCAGTGGTGATAGGTCAGGTAATTGAGTCCTTGCAACCCACATGGGAAACCTGCATTGAGTTCCCAGACCTCAACTTCAACTGTTGGGTCAGTCCTAACTCTTGCTGACATTTGGAGAGTGAACTAGCAAATGAAAGTTCTGCTTCCCTGCTTCTCAAATAAACAAAATTTTTTTTTTTGACAGGCAGAGTGGACAGTGAGAGAGAGAGACAGAGAGAAAGGTCTTCCTTTGCCGTTGGTTCACCCTCCAATGGCCGCCGCGGCCAGCGCGATGTGGCCGGCGCACCGCGCTGATCCGATGGCAGGAGCCAAGAGCCAGGTGCTTTTCCTGGTCTCCCATGGGGTGCAGGGCCCAAGCACCTGGGCCATCCTCCACTGCACTCCCGGGCCACAGCAGAGGGCTGGCCTGGAAGAGGGGCAACCGGGACAGAATCCGGCACCCCTACCGGGACTAGAACCCGGTGTGCCGGCGCCGCTAGGCGGAGGATTAGCCTAGTGAGCCGCGGCGCCGGCCAAATAAACAAAATTTAAAATTTGACATGCCACGAGAGCATTTCAGGCATGGAAAGCCAAGACACTGTGGGAAAAAAATGACCTAAATGAAATATCTCTGTGAGATCCCTGTGGAAAGAAGGGGCCATCAAAGAAGGAGATCTTTTCTCTGAAAGGAGGAGAGAACTTCCAATTTGATTATGGCCTTGTCTAAATAATGTTGGAGTTTGTGAACTCAAGAGGCTTCCATAGCCTTGGCAGCTCATGACAAGAGCCTGAGATGATCACTGACATCATAAATAAGAGTATCAATTGTTAAATCAACAACAGGAGTCACTGTGCACTTGCTCCCTACATAGGATCTCTGACCTTAATGTGTTGTACTATGAGAATTTACAGTAAAACTGATCTTCAAACAGTACTTTATGCTTTGTGTATTTGTGTGGGTAAAAACTGTTGAAATCTTTACTAAGTTTAGAGTTGATCTTCTGTATATAAAGATAATTAAAAATGAATCTTAATGAAGAATGGAATGGGAGAGGGAGTAGGAGGTAGGATGGTTTGTGGGTGGGAGGGCAGGTATGGGAGGAAGAACCCCAATAATCCAAAAGTTGTACTTATGAAATTTATATTTATTAAATAAAAGCTTTCTATTAAAAAAAACAAGTTTGGCATGGAGTGGTGGAAGCGTGTGTGGTCATTATAAACAGTTTAAAAGCACAAAGGACGTGATTACCCATTGGCATTATCTTTTAATTTTACGTCTGAAGTTGTCTTTATGATTCCTTTTTGTATTAGCCAGTCATGAATTAACATTTTGATTCCTTCAATGGGAAGATGCAGTTTTCTGAAGGATCATTATAACTAGTCATTAACCTGCAAAGATTGATGATCACAGCCTACTCTTCTATTCTGTGAATGGCCTACTTCACTATCAAGGGCTCCTTATGTGGTTATTATTTCTCATATGTGGTACAATGTTTCAGTGATTCCTGGACTGGTGTGTTTTCTCTATTAATATTATGCTAACCTTGCTGACATATGCTATTATTACTTTGGTAATAATTTTAGGTGAAAATACTGTTGATAATTTAATCTTATCCTTTTAGGCTTACGATGAACATTTGGTAAACTTCTACCTGCAAATCCCTCTGGATAAGAAAAGAAAAACATGTAAGGAAACTTTAAAAGGTTTAGTGAAAAATGGAATTATTGTGATGTTAAAAAATTTTGATGGGCCAATGTGTAGCACAGAGGGTTAAGTCACCATCAACAAAACTGGTATCCCTTATGGGTACCTGTTTTTGTTCTGGCTGCTCCACTCCTAATGCAACTCTCTGCTAATGTGCCTGGGAAAGTAGCAGAAGATGGTTCAAGTGTCCACATGGCAGACCAGGAGTTCCAAGCTCCTGGATTCAGCCTGGCCAGGGCCAGTCATTGCAGCCATCTGGGAAATGAACCAGCGGATGAAAGACCTCTTTCTCTCTGTCACTGTCTCTCCCTGTCTCTCTGTAACTCTGCTTTTCAATAAATTTTATTAAATTTTTTGAAATCATTTCATACTATAGCGTAAATTTTTTGAAGATATCTCCTACAGAAACTTTTACCATGTGACATAATAGTCTTCATGAATTCAAATTTTCGCCTGTTGGCATAGCATTCATCACTCTTGGCAAGATAGAAAGACATAAACTACTGCAAGAACCTTCCATAAATGATGAATAGAAGGAGGATAATAGTCCTACAAATCCTGCAGAACTGCCTTAATTTACTAATATCTTTATATTATATCCTAAATCACTTTCTAGGATAATTTAATAGAGTAAATGGGACCATTGGTACCTGTGTAAATAATAAGAACCAGCATATCCTTATTTATATCAAGAAATATTCTACAACCTGAGGCAAATTGTACTCTGTTTCTTTTTGGCAATGCACCTGAATTTCCCATCCTAACTTTGAAAAACTGATCTAAAGCCAACTATAGCTGCAATCTGAGCTATTGGATGAACTTTAATAAATAGTCATTTCACCATTCATTATGGAGAATGACATTAAAGAATGTGTAGCGGGGCCAGCACTGTGGCGTAGTGTGTAAAAGCTGCAGCCTGCAGTGCTGGCATCCCCTATGGATGTGGGTTTGTGACTCAGCTGCTCCACTTCCTACCCAGCTCTGTGCTGTAGCCTGGGAAAGCAGTGGAGGATGGCCCAAGTCCTTGGGCCCCTGTACCCATGTGGGAGACCAGGAAGAAGCTCCTGGATCCTGGCTTTGGATAGGAACAGTTCTGGCCTTTGCAGCCAACTGAGGAGTGAACCAGAGGATGAAAGTCCTCTCTCTCTGCCTCTCCTTCTCTCTCTGTGTAACTCTGCCTTTCACATGAATGAATAAATCTTTTAAAAAATCCTTTTTTAAAAAAGAATGTGTAGCATGTTATACTCATATTAATCTAGATATGCCAAGAATTTTCAGTTGGGAATGTTAAAATGAAGTTTAGAGGCTGGCTTTTGGAGTAGCCGGGAAAGCCACCACCTGCAATGCCAGCATCCCATATGGGTTCTGCTTCAAGTCCCAGCTGCCCCACTTCCATTCCAGGTCTCTGCAAATGCACCTGAAACTGGAAAAGCAGCAGAAGATGGCCCAAGTACGTGGGCTCCTGCCATCCAAGTGGGAAACCCAGACAAAGCTCCTGGCTCCTGGCTTCTGCCTGGCCCAGTCACAGTCATCTGGGGAGTGAACCAGTGGATGGAAGATCTCTCTTTCTGTCTCGCACACACTCACTCTGTAACTCTGCCTTTCAAATAAATAAATCTTTTTAAAAAATGAGATGGAAAAAACACAGGATGATAATCAGAATACCAAAGTAGTCTCTGTCCCAGCTTAGCATTTACCAGACAGAACTGACTGGTATCTCTGAATGTTAGTTTTGATTTTATTTATTTATTTGAGAGGAAGAGCTACAGACAGAGAAAGGGAGAGACAGAAAAAGGTCTTCCATCCACTGGTTCACTCCCCAAATAGCTACAAAATCTAGAGATGGGCCAATCCAAAGCCAGGAGCCAGGAGCTTCTTCCGGGTCTCCTAAGTGGGTGTTGGGGCCCAAGCACTTGGGTCAGTTTCCACTGCTTTCCCAGGCCATTAGCAGAAAGTTGGGCTGGAAGAGGAGCAGCCAGGGCACGAACAGCGCAGCAGTTGGAAGGGTAGCCTGCTACACCACAGTGCGGGCCCCTTGAATGTTAGTTCTTTTTCAAGCTCAGTGGAGAATGTCCAAACCAATTCTATAAATACTATTACTTCAATGATAGTATAATACAAAAACATATCATTTTTACACTTAAACTATATGGTTGCATGATATTTAGCATAAATGTGTTTAGAATGACTTTATTGAAACTAAATAAGAAAATAATCCAAACATGTAATTTCTATAAGGATAGTTGTGTATCACAAATTTGCAGTACTCTCTATCATACCCATTTTATCTCCTGAACAGAATGGTCCTATCTATTTGACCTATCTGTACATTAATGCTTGTTTTCTTTCAATAGCCTGAATTCATACCCATTTAATGCTCCTTTATTTGCTAGAGATGTTTCAGTTCTTCAATCTGGTTTCAGGTCCCTCTGATCATAAGAACCACTGCTGTAATGGCTAGGGACAATTATTGTTCAATTGTGGAAAAGTGTCACAGTGTGCACCTGTCATGTTGTATTTTGGTTTTAGAAAAAAAGTCATAGATGTTGTACTTGATTAAATTTTGTGTAAAGATACAGTATGGAGGCAACTAAGAGTTACCAATGCAAGAATAAAAATTCGCATTAAAATATTTATGGTTAAATTTAAATGACTAAGAACAATTGTGTGTTAATTAAAGAGTTCAACAAATGGTGTTAAGTACAACAAAAAAAAATACTCAAAGGAATAAATAGTAAGTTGTGCCTTGAGAGTCAGGACAAGGGCTGATCAAGACATTGTTTCTCACAGTGTCCATTTCACTTCAACAGGTTTCCTTTTAGGTGCTCAGTTAGTTGTCATCGATCAGGAAGAACATATGATATCTATTTCTTTCACTCAGAATGAAGTTTTCCAGATTCCTCCATTTTGTTGCAAATGACTGTTTTGGTTTTTTTTTTTTACTGCTGTGTAGTATTCTATAGAGTACATGTTCCATAATTTCTTTATCCAGTCTACTGTTGACGGGCATTTGGGTTGGTTCCAGGTCTTAGCTATTGTCAGTTGAGCTGCAATAAACAATGTGCAGACAGCTCTTTTATTTGCCAATTTAATTTCCTTTGGGTAAATTCCAAGGAGTGGGATGGCTGGGTTGAATGGTAGGGTTATATTCAGGTTTCTGAGGAATCTCCAGACTGACTTCCATAGTGGCTTAACCAGTTTGCATTCCCACCAACAGTGGGTTAGTGTCCCTTTTTCCCCACATCCTCACCAGCATCTGTTGTTGGTAGATTTCTGTATGTGAGCCATTCTAACCGGGGTGAGGTGAAACCTCATTGTGGTTTTGATTTGCATTTGCCTGATTTCTATTGATCCTGAACATTTTTTCATGTGTCTGTTGGCTGTTTGAATTTCCTCTTTTGAAAAATGTCTATTGAGGTCCTTGGCCCATCTCTTAATTCAGTTGTTTGTTTTGTTGCTTTGGAGTTTCTTGATCTTTTTGTAGATTCTGCTTATTAATCCTTTATCGGTTCCATAGTGTGCAAATATTTTTTCCCATTCTATTGGTTGCCTCTTCACTTTCCTGACTGTTTCTTTTGTGGTACAGAAACTTCTCAATGTGATGTAATCCCAATTGTTAATTTTGGCTTTGACTGCCTGTGCCTCCGGGGTCTTTTCTTTCTATATATTTATACTAAAATGCTGGGTGTTGGGGATTGCAGTGTGGTTTAGCTGGTAAAGTTGTTGCTTGTGATGCCAGCACCCCCTATGGGTGCCAGTTCATGGGCTTGCTGCTCCCTTTCTGGTCCACCTCCTTGATAATAACCTGTGAAAAGTAATAGCAAGAATCCACAAGTGTTTTGAGCCCTGCCACTCATGGAAGATTTGAATGAAGCTCTTGGCTCCTAGCTTTGGCCTGTCTCTCTCTCTGATCTCTCTCTCTCTTTCTCTCTTTCTCACTCTTCAACACTTTCAAAATAAATAAATATTTTTAAAGTGCTGGATATGTTAGAACATGTTAGGTCACTAAGCCATGAATAGTTAACTAAAACCCAATGAAAGTGGGTGCAAATAGATAATCTAAAGGCTATCAAAATTTTTATTGCCTGGCCAATCCCTTACTTTGGACTTTGCAAACTGTGAAGGCAATATATTGTAAACTTTGCCAAGGATCCCTTCTGCATGCCCCAATCACCTTATCAGGATCCACGTGACACTCTGCACCTTCCCAAACAAGTGGCTTAAGAAGGGACTTTGCAGGGGCTGGGGCCGTGGTGCAGTAGGTTAATCCTCTGCTTGCCTGTGGTGCCAGCATCCCATATGGGCACCAGTTCTAGTCCTGGTTGCTCCTCTTCCAATCCAGCTCTCTGCTATGGCCTGGGAAAGCAGTGGAAGATGGCCCAAGTGCTTGGGTTCCTGCACACACATGGGAGACTGGGAGGAAACTCCTATCTCCTGGCTTCAGATCAGTGCAATTCCAGCCATTGCGGCCATTTGGGGAGTGAACCAGTGGAAGGAAGACCTTTTTCTCTGTCTCTTCCTCTCACTGTGTGTAACTCTACCTCTCAAATAAATAAATAAATCTTAGAAAAAGAAGAAGGGACTTTGCCTGCTGCCCAAGCAGAATTGAAACTCTCTGCTAGACAGGTTAAACCCCCACTTACTGTATGTATTCTTTATGTATTTCTTTATGTCTTCATGTATTCTGTACCCCCACAATAAAATCTTTCTGATGTAAAGTAAAATACAGTATACATATGAAGAAATGACATAACTGTTCAGATCATTTAGGTTTTTTTGGTCTTTATGACCAACACCCAAATTAAGAACAAAGCATGACCAGTACCCCTAGGAGTTCTCACTCTGCTTTCAAAATAGAACATTGATAATATTTTTATAGGAGCTAGAATTTTTTTACGTCTTTCCAAAGAAGAATATTTTGTTTTTCTGTTTTGTTTTTATATGTTGTAGGCAAGATAAATTCTCTAGTCATTTTGTGGCTGGCTGTTGCTGGGAAATGTAAATCATTACATTGGTCACTACATCCAAGTGACTGATGTGTTCATTGTTCTTAACATAGTGTTCTGATTTGGCATCACCTATTAATTTTATTCAGATGATATATAATATTATTGATTTAGGAAAAAGAGGTAAGATTTAGGTGAGATTGTTCTAGATAATGTCAACATTAGAAATTTAGCTGATTGATAAACATTTTCTGACAACATATTGACAGAGATAAGGAAAATATTAGCACCCAAACATTTACATGAACATTCTCCTTAGAAAGTTATATTTCCAGCTGCCACAGTACCAGTAATAATGTTACTTAAAGCTAATTCATTACTGATCCTCCCTTGAGTTGCTGTGGTGATGGTTGCATGTAAGGTGGGAGCATGTTGGTAGTGCTCTTGGTCTTTTTGCTTTGTGTGCTATCCATTCAGCAACTATCCATATCAGCACAAACTTGGACAAAGAAGGGAAGAGGTAATGAAATGTGAAGCAAAGAATTGCATTACTGATTACCAAATGGTTGCTGAGGAATTTATTATATGACTGACATTCAGAAATACATTCCGTGTTATCAGCTTTTGGCTTTTATAAGTTTTCAAGTGAAATAGATGAGTGAATACTGAAGAAAATATTATATGATGTCAAAAACAATATGGTAGATGGTACAATTTCCATCATCATCAGGTCAGATCATGACATTTACAGAAAGATTACCTCACAAAAACATACAGGAACAGGTCTCAAATTGAGAACTTGTTTTTCAGCTAATAACACCAAGTTTAACAACAGAAAGCTGCTGTTCATTGCCTGGAACATGTGCTATAAAAACTTCAAGAAGGACTTCTTCATAGGGTACCTTTAGTAGTTGCCAATCTTGGCATGACTGAACAATTGGGTTATAAAATTGGATCCAGTCTGTAGGCCCACTTGTCTTGGCTGAGCAGTAAAAACACACAACTATAATTTTTCTAAAGAAGGTGAATCATTAAAGAAGATACATAAGATAAATGCATAATTCATTATAAGAGGAAATAAAGAAAATACGCAATAAAGTAGAGCATACTAAGCAGTGGAGAAACTACTTAAGGATCTAAACAGCTTAAAAATAAGAAATTTCAAAAAGGAAACAGGCACAGATTCAAGTAGCACAATAGAAAAATATCAAATGCCTAGGAGAACTTTTTTATTTGTAAATGTTTACAAACCTTTTTTCCACACTGTGAATTTCTTCAATTGTGTGTTATCTCTTTTCTTAAAGCAGCTGTAATACCAATTACCACCTTAATGTGGTAGACAAAGTAACCTTACTGCTAACATTCCTGAAACTAGTATAGTCCATATACCAAAAATGAGTAAGTATAAATCTTTAAACACAGATGATGCATGACAATTGAAGAAATATAGCTGTTACAGAAAATAAACCATCTAAAACTGATAGTAGGAACCAATAAAAAGTATTTGTAATAAGCAGCCTGAAAACAGATGAAGAGCCTGAAATAATGAAGGGCTTTTCATTTCCATAATCCCCTAAATTTTTATCATTTTAATCCAAAGAGATATTTAATCTGGCTGAAAGTTCAAGTTGAACATTTCTATTTTTTTTTATTTATTTGACAGGTAGAGTTGTAGACAGTGAGAAAAAGACAGAAAGAAAGGTCTTCCTTCCGTTGGTTCACTCCCCAAATGGACACTAAGGCCAGCGCGGCGCTGACAAAAAGCCAGGAATCGGGTGCTTTTTCCTGGTCCCAAGCAGGTGCAGGGCCCAAGCACTTGGGCCATCCTCCACTGCCCTCCCAGGCCACAGCAGAGAGCTGACTGGAAGAGGAGCAACTGGGACTAGAACCAGTGCCTATATGGGATGCTGGTGCCGCAGGCGGAGGATTAACCAAGGGAGCCACAATGCTGGCCCCGAACATTTCTATTGTTTACTCTATGTTCAGCCATCTTTGGTAATACGGAGCTAAGGTCATTAGTTTTTTTTTTTTTTCATTTCTACATAAATCTTTATTAATTTTATATTGAATTCTAATTTTTGGTATCTGATTAAAATTACAACTATTAGAAAGGTCCTTTTCCCCTCTGCTTTCTTTTTTTTCTGTTTCCATAGATTTATTTTTATTTTTTTTAACTTTTATTTGATGAATATAAGTTTCCAAAGTACGACTTATGGATTACAGTGGCTTCCCCCCATACCGTCCCTCCCACCGGCAACCCTGCCCTTTGCCACTCCCTCTCCCCTTCCATTCACATCAAGATTCATTTTTGATTATCTTAATATACAGAAGATCAGCTTAGTATACATTAAGTAAGGACTTCAACAGTTTGCTCCCACACAGAAACATAAAGTGAAAAATAATAGATGATTTTTTAAATGATGATGAAATCAGATCAGACCTATTGTCATGTTTAATCCCAGTGAGAGTCAAGTTGGGAATTGATAATTTCTTTTTTTTTTTTTAACAGAAGATCAGTTTAGTATGCATTAAGTAAAGATTTCAACAGTTTGCACCCCCATAGAAACACAAAGTGAAATATACTGTTTGAGTACTCGTTATAGCATTAAATCTCAATGTACAGCACATTAAGGACAGAGATCCTACATGAGGAGTAAGTGCACAGTGACTCCTGTTGTTGACTTTACCAATTGACACTCCTGTCTATGGCATCAGTAATCTCCCTATGCTCCAGTCATGAGTTTCCAAGGCTATGGAAGCCCTCTGAGTTCTCCGACTCTTATCTTGTTTAGACAAGGTCATAGTCAAAGTGGAGGTTCTCTCCTCCCTTCAGAGAAAGGTACCTCCTTCTTTGAAGACCTGTTCTTTCCACTGGGATCTCACTCACAGAGATCTTTTTGCCAGCGTGTCTTGGCTTTCCATGCCTGAAATACTCTCATGAGCTTTTCAGCCAGATCTGAATGCCTTTAGGGCTGATTCTGAGGCCAGAGTGCTATATAGGACATCTGCCATTCTATGAGTCTGCTGAGTATCTCACTTCCCATGTTGAATCCCTCTCCCCTTTATTTATTCTATCGGTTAGTGTTAGCAGGTACTAGACTTGTTTATGTGCTCCCTTTGACTCTTAGTCCTTTCATTATGATAAATTGTGAACTGAAATTGATCACTTGGAATAGTGAGATGGCATTGGCACATGCCACCTTGATGGGATTGAATAGGAGTCCCCTGGTATCTTTCTAACTCTACCATTTGGGGCAAGTCCGCGTGAGCATGTCCAGAATTGCACATCTCTTCCCTCTCTTATTCCCACTCTTATGTTTAACAGGGATCACATTTCCGTTAATTTTCAACACTTAAGAATAACTGTGTATTAATTACAGAATTAAACCAGTCATATTAAGTAGAACAGACAAAAAAAACTACTAAGAGGGATAATGTATTAAGTTGTTCATTAACAGTCAGGGCTATGCTGATCAAGTCACTGTTTCTCATAGTGTCCATTTCACTTCAGGAGGTTTCCTTTTTGGTGTTCAATCAGTTCTCACCGATCAGGGAGAACATATGGTATTTGTGCCTTTGGGACTGGCTTACTTCACTCAGCATGATGTGTTCCAGATTCCTCCATTTTGTTGCAAATGACTAGATTTCGCTGTTTCTTACTGCGGTATAGTATTCTAAAGAGTACATATCCCATAATTTCTTTATCCAGTCTACCGTTGATGGGCATTTAGGTTGGTTCCAGGTCTTAGCTATTGTGAATTGTACTGCGATAAACATTAGGGTGCAGACCGCTTTTTTGTTTGCCAATTTAAATTCCTTTGGATAAATTCCAAGGAGTGGGATGGCTGGGTCGAATGGTAGGGTTATATTCAGGTTTCTGAGGGATCTCCAGACTGACTTCCATAGTGGCTTGACCAGTTTGCATTCCCACCAACAGTGGGTTAGTGTCCCTTTTCCCCCACATCCTCGCCAGCATCTGTTGTTGGTAGATTTCTGAATGTGAGCCATTCTAACCGGGGTGAGGTGAAACCTCATTGTGCTTTTGATTTGCATTTCCCTGATTGCTAGTGACCTTGAACATTTTTTCATGTGTCTGTTGGCCATTTGGATTTCCTCTTTTGAAAAATGTCTATTGAAGTCCTTGGCCCATCTCTTAAGTGGGTTGTTGGTTTTGTTTTTGTGGAGTTTCTTCATCTTTTGTAGATTCTTGTTATCAGCCCTTTATCTGTTGCATAGTTTGCAAATATTTTTTTTCCCATTCTGTCGGTTGTCTCTTCACTCTCCTGACTGTTTCTTTTGCAGTACAGAAACCTCAATTTGATGCAATCTCAATAGTTGATTTTGGCTTTGACTGCCTGTGCCTCCCGGGTCTTTTCCAGAAACTCTTTGCTTGTGCCAATATCTTGAAGGGTTTCTCCAATGTTCTCTAGTAACTTGATGGTGTCAGGTCATAGATTTAGGTCTTTAATTCATGTTGAGTGGATTTTTGTGTAAGGTGTAAGGTAGGGGTCTTGCTTCATGCTTCTGCACGTGGAAATCCAGTTTTATTGAATAGACTGTCCTTGCTCCAGGAATTAGTTTTAGATCCTTGATCAAATATAAGTTGTCTGTAGATGTTTGGGTTGATTTCTGGTGTTTCAATTCTGTTCCATTGGTCTATCCATCTGTTTCTTTACCAGTACCATGCTGTTTTGATTACAACTGCCCTGTAGTATGTCCTGAAGTCTGGTATTGTGATGCCTCCGGCTTTGTTTTTGTTGTACAAGATTGCTTTAGCTATTCGAGGTCTCTTGTGCCTCATATGAATTTCAGCATCATTTTTTCTAGATCTGCGAAGAATGTCTTTGGTATCTTGATTGGGATTGCATTGAATCTATAAATTGCTTTTGGGAGAATGGACATTTTGATGATGTTGATTCTTCCAATCCATGAGCATGGAAGATTTTTCCATTTCTTGGTATCCTCTTCTATTTCTTTCTTTAAGGTTTTGTAATTTTCATCGTAGAGATCTTTAACGTCCTTGGTTAAGTTTATTCCAAGGTATTTGATTGTTTTTGTAGCTATTGTGAATGGGATTGATCTTAGCAGTTCTTTCTCAGCCATGGCATTTCTTGTATATACAAAGGCTGTTGATTTTTGTGCATTGATTTTATACCCTGCCACTTTGCCAAACTCCTCTATGAGTTCCAATAGTCTCTTAGTAGAGTTCTTTGGATCCTCTAAGTAAAGAATCATATCGTCTGCAAAGAGGGATTGTTTGACTTCTTCCTTCTCAATTTGTATTCCTTTGATTTCTTTTTCTTGTCTGATGGTTCTGGCTAAAACTTCCAGAACTATGTTAAATAGCACTGGTGAGAGTGGGCTTACCTGCCTGGTGCCAGATCTCAGTGGAAATGCTTCCAACTTTTCCCCATTCAATAGGATGCTGGCCGTGGGTTTTTTATAAATTGCTTTGATTGTATTGAGGAATGTTCCTTCTATACCCAATTTGCTTAGAGTTTTCATCATGAAAGGGTGTTGAATTTTATCGAATGCTTTCTCTGCATCAATTGAGATAATCATATGGTTTTTCTTTTGCAGTCTGTTAATGTGGTGAATCACATTGATTGATTTGCGAATGTTGAACCATCCCTGCATACCAGGGATGAATCCCACTTGGTCTGGGTGGATGATCTTTCTGATGTGTTGTTGTATTCTATTGGCCAGAATTTTATTGAGGATTTTTGCGTCTATGTTCATCAGGGATATTGGTCTATAATTTTCTTTCAGTGCTGCATCTTTCTCTGGCTTAGGGATTAAGGTGATGCTGGTTTCATAAAAGAACTTGGGAGGATTCCCTCTTTTCGATTGTTCTGAATAGTTTGAGAAGAAATGGGATTAGTTCTTCTTTAAATGTCTGGTAGAATTCAGCAGTGAATCCATCTGGTCCTGGGCTTTTCTTTGTTGGGAGGGCCTTTATTACTGTTTCAACTTCTGTTTCAGTTATGGGTCTATTTAGGTTTTCAATGTCTTCATGGTTCAATTTTGGTAGATTGCATGTGTCCAGGAATCTATCCATTTCTGATAGATTTTCCTGTTTGCTGGCATACAGGTCCTTGTAGTAATTTCTGATGATTCTTTTTATTTCTGTGGTGTCTGTTGTTACATTTCCTTTTTCATCTCTGATTTTATTGATTTGGGTCTTTTCTCTTCTTTTTTTATTTAGTTGGGCCAATGGGTGTCAATTTTGTTTATTTTTTCAAAAAAACCAGCTTCTCTCTTTCCTGATTTTTTGTAGTATTTTTTTTGGATTCAATCCTGTTGATTTCTTCTCTGATTTTAATTATTTCTCTTCTCCTACTAGCTTTGGGTCTGGTTTGCTAGTTTTGATATGTTGTGTTGTTGTCTTCGTTTACTTCCAGAAAGTTTTTGATTTCTCTTTTGATTTCTTGAATGACCCAGTGTTCATTCAGGAGCATGTTGTTCAGTCTCCATGTGTTTGCATACTTTCTGGGGTTTCCTGAGTTGCTCATTTCCAGCTTCATTCCACTGTGGTCTGAGAAGTTGCATGGTATGATTCTAATTCTTTTAAATTTGCTGAGACTTGCTTTATGACCTAGTATGTGATCAATCCTAGAGAAGGTTCCATGCACTGCTGAGAAGAATGTAAAATCTTTAGATGTAGGATTGAAAGTTCTGTAGATATCTGTTAGATCCATTTGGGCAATAGTGTCGATTAAATCTGCTGTTTTCTTGTTGATCTTCTGTCTGGATGATCTATCTATTTCTGAGAGTAGAGTATTGAAGTCCCCCAGCACTATTGTATTGGAATCTAAGTCTCCCATTTAAGTCCCTTAACATATCTTTTAAATAGACCGGTGCCCTGTAATTAGGTGCATATACATTTATAATAGTTACATCTTCCTGTTGAATTGAACCCTTAATCATTATATAGTGCCCCTCTTTATCTCTCTAAACAGTTTTTGTATTTCACTAGCTTTGAACCAGAAAAGCTATTCTGTTGGGAGAAAAACATTGAATTTCCCAGTGTTTGTAAGTAAATAAACACCCTTCAAAATAGAAATAGATCAAAAAATTCATGTCCATCCATCAATCTCTTCATCCATCTAAAAATAATTTTTGCTTTGTGATATTTGTATTTAAGTTTATTTTGTCTGATATTAAATATGGCTACACCTGCTTTTTTTTGGTTTTTGTTGGCATGGAATATCTTTTTCCAACCTTTCACTTTCAGTCTGCATGCATCTTTGTTAGAGAGATGTGTTTCTTGTAGGCAACAAATAGTTGGGTGTTGTTCCTTAAGCCAGTCAGCCAGTCTGTGTCTTTTAACTGGACAGTTCAGGCCATTCACGTTTAATGTGACTATTGATATGTGGTGACTTTGCCCTGCCATTTTCCCTGAGATATTTTCTAGTATATGCTTTGAGCTTCCCATGCTCTTTTACTGGTAGGTGTTCCTCCTTTCCCTTCTTTCATATTGATGGCCGTGTTTCTGTGTTTCTGAATGTAGCACATCTTTAAGTATCTTTTGCAGGGCCTGATGAGTGGCGGCAAAGTCTTTCAATTTCTGTTTGCTATGAAAGGTCTTTATTTCATCTTCATTCACAAATGAGACCTTAGCAGGATATAATATTCTGGGCTGGCAATTTTTCTCTCTTAGCACCTGTGCTATGTCTCGCCATTCCCTCCTAGCCTGTAGTGTTTCTGATGAGAAGTCTGCTGTGAGTCTGATTGGAGATCCTCTGAGAGTAATCTGACGTTTCTCTCTTGCACATTTTAGGATCTTTTCTTTATGTTTCACTGTGGGGAGTTTAATTACCACGTGTCGTGGTGAGGATCTCTTTTGGTCATGTTTATTGGGGGTTCTATGAGCTTCCTGTACTAGGATGTCTCTGTCCTTCTCCAGACCCGGAAAGTTCTCTGCTAGTATCTCACTAAAAAGGCCTTCTAATCCTTTCTCTCTCTCCATGCCTTCAGGAACTCCTAGAACCCGAATGTTGGTTTTTTTTAATAGTATCCTGTAGATTCCCAACAATATTTTTTAGATTTCTAATTTCCTCTTCTTTTCTGTGGTTTGACTGTATCCTTTCCTGTTCTCTGTCTTCTAAGTCCGATATTCTCTCTTCTGCTTCACCCATTCTGTTTTTAAGGCTCTCTAATGTGTTTGTCATTTGATCTATTGAGCTCTCCATTTCATTTTGATTTCTCTTCACTATCACACTGTCCTGCTCTACTAGTTTCTGCGTTTCATTTTGATTCTTCCTTAAAATTTCATTTTCATGAGAGAGATTTTCAATCCTGTCCAATAAGGATTTCTGTAGTTCAAGGATTTGCTTTTGAAAACTTCTAAATGTTCTTATCATAAATTTTTTGAAATCCGTATCTTGCATTTCTTCTATATCATCATCTTCATAATCTTGGCTTGGGGTGATTTGTTTACTTGGAGGCGTCATACTGTCATCGTTGATCTTGTTCCCTCGATTTCTGTGTTTATTGCTTGGCATTGTTAATTCTTCTTCCCTCACTGTGAGGTTTTTTTTTTTTTTATTATTATACTATGTCCCTGTTAAGTGGACTCCTGCTGTTGGGGGAGCCTTGGAGGCTTGAGATGGGTGTGGCCTGAGAGCTCTGCTTGGTTCTTCAGGGTTACAGGTGTGCAAAGGTGACACCCTCAGGTTATGCGTGGTAAATCTCTCTTTATATATTTATTCATTCATTTATTTTATTTTATTTTTTGTTCAGGAGGTAAGTGATACTGCAAGGCTGAGCAGAATGGATGATATTTAGCTTCAGCTGGCTTCTACCCAAAGAGTCTGTGCAGGCTTGGTTTCTGCTGTGGACTCCCACTGGGTTGCCTAGGCTACTGGATTGTAGCCTTAAGTCTCCCCTTTTATTATGTATATCCCAGCTCTTTGTCTCTTGCTGGCCTTTGCAAGTTTGGTGGAGAGTGGAACTTGTCTGTACCAGTATGCCCCCACCTTTTTATTTATTTATTTTTTTATTTATTTTTCCTTCTCTCCTGTAGTCTGTTGGACTTTCCTGCTTCAAAACCCGCGTCCCTCTAAAATTCTGTCTGCTGTTTCCCCGCCAATGTCTCTGGTTACTGAGCTCACCTCTGCTTCCAGCGCTGATGTGTGGACTCCGAGCCCTCCCCGCTGGTGTCTTTGTCACATAGACTCCCCTTCCCACACTGGCGCTCAGACTCTGCTGCTCACCCAGTTTGGCTTCCGCATGGTGGGTGACCCTGCTCTCCCAGTAGGTCCTTTGAGTCACAGCAAACAGCTCCGGAAGAGTTTCCTCTGCAATTTTTCCTGATCCTTTTTCTGAGGCTACCGTAACTCCGCTTTTATTAAACTAAATTTTCCTGGACTATTGGTGCACGCCCTCACTATTCCGCCATCTTGGCTCTGCCCCTCTTTTTCCACTCTTTCAATTACTGTAGATAGACCTTCTCTTCTGGCAGGCATTTTTGGCCTCCCTTTTATGAACTATTTTAGCACCATCTCTGCCACTCTTTAGACCTTCTTGACCACTCTTGCAGACCTTCTTACCTTATATCCTGGTACTGTCCAATCAGCCTTCTCCATTTCCTACCTGCCATCCTCTGTGTCCCTTTCAAAACCTGATTCAGATGAGTAAACTTCCTCAGCCTCCTTGACAACAATCCTTCCTCCTTGTCCTTGTCGTCATTGGCACATGAAGTTCTGATGACTTGAGAAAAATGCATGCCTTCTTTCCCTGGAGGTCTGTGGCAAGTCGCTATGAGCTTCCTGTGCCTTTGGTTTCCTTGCAAAGTCTGTATAAATCTGAATTCTAAGATGTAGTACTCAAGACTCTGTACAGATGGAACCAGTAACTCTCCAAGTCCTGACCACTCCCTTTAGGCCCTCTGGCTCTGTGCCAGCTTCCATCTTTTCTCTGGATAAGTACCATATTGCATGGGCTGGATTCCTGTTTTACACAGATACCAGGTGTGACTACAGTTTTTAAATATTTCCCTGTGCCTCAAGATCTTTTGCCACCAAAACAGAAGCCACATTCTGTTTTTTGTTAAGATAATTGGGATGATATAAAGCTTTTGCCTGGTTTATAGTAATTTATCAGTAAATTTAATAGTTTCTCCAATTTGCCTCTTATGTACTCCCCACTGAAGACCTCCTTCCATCTTCAAGTGTCTCTTAAATTCAGGTACATATCCCTTGTAAATTTCATACTCCTGTTATGCTTACTCCCAATTACTGGCCTTGAGATTCCTGAGTAACCTAGGAAGGGTCAGAGGAGTGCAGCTTCCTTCCTTAGTTCACAACCCACACTAACACAACTGCATGATATCTGTCTCCCAAGACAGCTGCAAGCTGTCTTTGGCATCTCTACTTTCTGTGGCTCAATATACACTTTTATCTCTCCTCTGGACCAGCCTTTTTACTGGGGATGTCAAACAGAGAAAAGGGGAAATTTTTCATTCTAAATGAGACTAAACCTCTTACATGAATGCCCCCAACAGAGTTACAGGACACATTCTCACATTTATCTCCCTTAGCCCAACATACGATTGCCCATCCTTTATGATTAATCACTTAGCAAAAGAAATTCACTGAATTGAGGGAGTGACACAGCTGGTTCTAAAAGGCTCTAATCACTGGACTCAAGAAGCCAGTTGCTTCTCCAACAGATAAAACCCTCTTGACCAGCACTGTCCAGAGGAATTTGGCTTAAGGAAATTCTAGGTCTGGATAGCAAAATTGAAGGTCTGGGATAGAATGTAACTACCACCTGTATATAACCCCTTAGATTTCTGAAAGTTCACTTGGCCACCATAAAATTCCCTAAAGAGCATGGCACTGTTGAAAAAGGAAAATCACGAGGACCACTCACAAACCAGGAACTTGGACACAAACTAAATAAGCATCTCTCAGCCCCAACATCAATCCATAGAATCTTCACTCATAATTTCATTGGGGAGCTCTGGAATTAGGTGATAGCTGCCTGGCTCCTTGCACTTTGCAAATAAATACCTACTTTCTTCCACCACAATGATGTCAGTGCTTCAACATGACAGGTGGGCCGACCCAGGCTACATTGTTCTAAAGTAATACCACTAGCTAGCTTAAGGAGTTCTTCTACACTACATATAAACATTCACTTAAAAATCTTTAGGAACTAAGAACTTCATGGAATTCAAAGGCTCTGAAGAGGCAGTAGTTAAATTTTCCCAGAAAATTTGAATTGAACCTATAGGATGGAGAATAATATTGCATATGGAAAGTAAAAAAAAATAGGCATAAACAAGCAAAATTTAAGTGATTTTCAAGTGTGCAGCATGTTGTTGGAATAAAATAATCCAGTGTATTGATCTGAGAGTGTATATCTGAGTTGGCATTAGGGAATAGTCAGAGAGAATGGCAGGGCTAAGTTAAAAATCTCCTTAAAACAGGGTTGGGGAACATAACAGCCAGCAGGCCATGTGAGGCCTGCAAAATCATTTGGTCTGGTCCCACCAAGGCAACCTTCAGGGGGACTTGAAATTCTGTACATCTATAGCAGGATAATTTTTAAGTTGATAATTTTGTATGGCCTGTGAATGATGCTGTAAGTATACAAAAGGCCTATGGCAGCAAAAAGGTTCTGCACCCCTGCCTGAAACCATGGTAAGTTTCTAGGACTATACAAGGGGTAGTGTACAGCTATGTAACATATAATGTGAGATGAAATGGATTGAATTTCAGAAGTACCAGGCTACTGATGTGTGTGGTAAACAGTAGAGAGCAGAGCATATAAATAATGGAACTGGGAGAGAGAAAAGTTAAAACATGTTTTCAATTTTCAGTGGACAGGTGGTATGCGTGAAAAAGAAAAGGCTACTCCCAATATCTAGTGGGTAGAGAACAGAGATGCTATTAATGATCCAATCGTGCATAAGACAAACTCCTGTAAATAATAACAGTGAATTATTGAGCTCAAAATGTCCTAATGACAAGACTGTGAAGCCAAGGAATATTAAGTCTAAGTTCAGATACAGCCCCTTAAGTTGCAACTCCACCTATATACGAAAGGATGGGACTGCTTTGTTTTCTGGGGCATCTGGGGATGGAATAAACACACCTGCATGATGGGAGGCCTAGTATATATCCTGGTCCTATCATATGTAACATATGACAGGCTCACCCTATCTGACAGACAATGCTTTTATTTGCATATAGTTGAATATATATTTGAAGGGATATCTTTTAGTAGCCTTCCAAAATGTCTGCAATGTAGAGATCAAAGAATGAAATATCACCCCTACTCTCAAGGGATTTACAAATGTGGTACAACTGCCTACTCAGCATAAAGACAACTTTTTATGGTGACATGATAGAAAGTTTTTATGAAACAACAAAAGAATTAAAACAGATTGAAAAGTTTGTGGACTGAGGAAATGATATCTGAGCTATTAGAGCTCTTGAAAGGAGTGGAAGACAAACAGATAATGATCACAAGAAAGTATGCAAAACATTGCTGACAGCACATATATAGACAAAGATATCAGAGTAAAAAAATAAATGGAAATATATGTGGCCAACAAACTTGAAAGAGGCCCTGAAATTGTTGTGCAGTAAATTAAACTGCCACCTATGATAATAGCATCCCAGAAGGGCACCAAATTGATTCTCATCTGCTCCACCTTGGATGCAGTTCCCTACTAATGCACTTGGGAAAGCAGAAGATGGACCAGATGTTTGGGCCCCTGCTAAACATTTTAGAGGCCCAGATGGAGTTCCAGGCTCCTGGCTATGACCTGTTCCAGTCCTGCCCCTTGCAGCCATTTATGAAACAGTGAAAAGAAAGTGAAACAGTGGATGGAAGATAAAACTCTCCATCTCTAGCTCTGCTTTTCAAATAAGTCAATCTTTAAAAATATAGTTTGTAATAATCATTGAAAATGACAGATATGTAGCAGAAATAAAGACCAATAGACATAATCAGTTTGTGTCTATGAAGACTAAACAGAATATTATATATATATATAATAGAAACTAATATTCAAAATTTAACGAAGACATAAAAATAGCAATATTTTACTTTGTTAGAGCTAAAGGTACTGGTGAAAAGTGATACAGGATACAGATGTTTGGCACAGGGGTTAAAGGGCATTTTGGATGTCCATATTGAATATTACAGAGTCTGGGTTCAAGTCCTGAGCTTGCTTCTGACTTCAGCTACCCTGGAGGGTAGCAAAAGATGGCCAGTTATTGGGTTGCTTCCAATGGAGACTGAGCTCCAGGTTCCTGACTTTAGCTTGACCCAGACCTGGTAAATGTGAGAACTAGATGAAGAAAGCAGTAGAATTGAGTATACTCAAGTGTTTCTCTCTGCCCCTCTTTCTTCCCTCCTTCTCACCCTTTCTCTTCTTCTCAAATAAAATAAAAACATAAATTTATAAAAACTGACATAATGATCAACAAAAAAGTCTGCCCCACCAGGTATAAATAAAATAATAATAATTAAAATAATTATAAATCTCTTATGGTGAGTCAAAATAAAAGCCTTCCATAAGAAGAAAATAAGAAGTTGGCCTTGCACTCTGTACATCACTCAAGTGGTAGAAGAGGTGAGAAATGAAATAATCTTTATTAAAGTTCCCAGTGAGAAATGGCACTGTGACTTGATTTTCTCTAATCAAAGCTACTCTTAATATGCACATAACAAAACATGCTTTGTATAGCAGAGATCAAATGAGCATCACAATACAAATCTAGTCACTGGGCACTCGGTAGTGGGCAGCCATCTTCAGCATAGGTGCTATGTTGCTGGTTCCAGTAGTCAGGCAACAAACCAAGGGGGCCACAGAAGTGAGCCACATAGAGTAGAGATTTACTCTGAAGGAGCCCTGCAAAATCCTGCAAAAAGTACAGAAAGGCTTTGCTGTTTTCTAGTGCTCTGAGCCACTTTGCCCTCCCTTCTTTTGTGTCCTCTCTTTTTGTCACAAGATTAATTCACACCACTTTGTAACCCACAATCTGCCTTTGATAATTCCCTCTCTACTCTTTGATGTACTCCTTGGCACTAAACTGGATATAACATCTCTTCTTTGATTCATTCATATTCATGAACTCATACAAAGGATGTGGAAGGGCTTTGGAAAATGTGAGTTGAACAGACTGTGACATTGGCTTCTTTCCATCTCCTTGTAGTGGCTTCTTTCCATCTCCTTGTAGCTGTTTCAAAAGTGTCATCTAGGCCCCAACCTCCCAACACTATACTATCCCTGAGAACAGAGTGTATTGAACAAATTTACAGCCTCATTTCTTCTCTTTGCTATTTGCCAGGATCACTCTTCCATCTAGATGTGGGATTCTGGGATTATATTCCTAGTAGAAGAAGCCTCCTCCCTGCATCAAGGGAGAAGGACATGCATGTGTCATAATGGGTATTCGGTGATACAACAAGCTGCTGAATGGGATATGAGATAAAAGTGGGAACAGGTATGGGCATGTGCTCATTTTGACTCATACTCATTTTGACTTACTTCGGAAAGATGAATAATTGGAGGCATTTTCTCCCGCAATGAAGCTCTTGGGGTTGAGCTTCCCTGTCAGCCTCTTATATGATAGCATGTGAAAGGTAGCAGTCTAGATGGCAAAAACACATCTAGTTCTTACCCAGATGATAGGATCACAGAAACAGAAACTATTTATTTTTAGGATTTATTTATTTGGAATAGTTACAGAGAAAGAGGGAAAGAGAGATCATCCATTTGCTGGATTATTTCCCAGATGGCTGCTGTGGCCAACATTGGACCAAGCCAAAGATAGGAGCTAGGGGCTTCCTCTGTGTTTCCTACATGAGTGGCAGGGGCCCAAACATTTGGACCATCTTTCTCTGCTTTTCCTAGACCATTATTAGGGAGCTGGATCTAAAGTGTGGAATAGCCAGGAAATGATCTGGTATCCACGTGGGATGCCAGTGTTGCAGGTGGCAGCTTTACCTACTATGCTACAATATAGGCTCTGAACAAATACTATTTTTATGTTCTCTTCTGAAACTGAAGGATTAAATCAGAATACAAAGTAATTTTTTGGGAAATTGCAAAGCTGACTGTAATTTTAAAGAAATGCCAGAATCAGCTATACTTTGAAAATGTATATTGATTAAATAAAAGTTTTAAAAAAAGAATCAGCAAGACTCACTTATGTAGATACTTCCTAGATACTTCCCTAGATACCAAGATTTATTAAAAATATTGTGGTAATTGAAATACTGTAATGATGGTGCAAGCACTGACAAACAAATGGCACAGAGTCTAGACACAAATTTGTATATTTTAGGACACAAAAGCATAGCAAAACACGGGAGACAGGACTTTATTTTCACTAAGTTGCTGCTGTGGTGGTACATTTCTATTTGGAGACAACAATCAAAACAAATTTTATGTGGAACATACATCAGTATGTACAAATGTTAAAGGAGTAAATTTAGAATTGCTTTGTCAGTGCCTGACTACATATGAAAAAGGCATGGTTGATACCTCAAAAACATTTACATGAAAATGGTGAAATGAGGAAAGTTTGGAAATACTGGGTTTAAAAACACTGAAATTAATTTTCTCTATTTCTCTTTGTTCTTTTAATGTGAATACTAAAAAACTGACATTGAAAATCCTAGAATATTAGGTAGAGAATAGGTCTACCAGTGGGCAATTCTTTCAGCTTATGTACTGGAAATCTTTATTCTCTTTCTCTTTTGACGAAGTTTTTTACTGATTATAGACTTTAGGTAGGCTGTTTTTTTTTTCTTACAAGATTGTATATCTATGACAAAATCTCTGTAAATACTGTATTTGTTATTCTGTGTATACTATCTTTTGTCTACCTGTGGACGTTCATATGAGCAGTTTTCTATAAGCTGATTATGGTATGCTTTTGTATGGGTTTCTTTGTGTTCTTCATGGCATATGTTGAAGTTTTTTGCTCCACAGCTGTAAAATTTTCAGGAAATTTGGAAATAATTCTCTCATTAATTCTTTTAATATATTCATATTCTCCACTACTCTCTTTCTTTGACTTGAGTACCATGTGTGTTAAAAGAACTTCAATGTCCAATGGGCACTGAGGTTTTTCCGTTTTGGTTGCTTTTCTGTTTCAATCTGGATAATCCAATTCACTAGTCCTTCTGAATTCAGTGCTTAAAATAATTCAGAGAACTTTTTGTATTATGTGATTTTAACCTCCAGAATTCCATCTGTTTCTTTTTGGATTTTCCACTTCTCTAGTATGTTGATGCTCTCCTTTAAATCTTTGATAGGAAAACAATAACCATTTCAAAGTCCTTGACATTATTTCCATGATAGCAGTCATTTTGGTTCTGATTCTGTTGATGTTTGTTTTCTATAGCTATGAGTCCCAGTTTCCTACTTTAATACTCTGCATTTCTACTTTTAAATGATGTTATTCATTATAAATGATAGTTTGTTGACTGCTGAATTTTTGTTGACCTGTTTTAAAGAATGTTGAAAATGTTGCCAGCATGCATGTTGGCTTTGTGTGTGTCAGGGTGACACTTTAGTAGCTTGTTTCTAGGGTGTGGTAAAGGAAGTCTAGAGTAGCCTTCCCTCTTAAGGCTGCCTTAAGTTATTACAAAGTTAAAAAGGTATGGTGTTTTCACTGGATGCCTTCAAAGGGACTCTTCACTAGTCTGGTAAGATCTCGTATTTCATTCAGTGTGTATGAGTTTTAGGATTGTTTAGCTTACTGTTTCCCAGTAGGCATCCTGGAGCTTCACCCTCTGCACACTCCTTTAGGTTGAGGACGCAGATTCAAGCAGACTCCATGAACATTTGGGGCTCACTCTCTGGTATTCAGCTGCCTCAGATACCCTGATCTTCAGCCTATGTGTTTTGAGCATAGAAATACTTACATTTTCATTCAATCAAAACTAAAGCATAGCCACATGCACCCATTGAACACTTGATGTGGCCAGAATCACTGTGGAATTGAAGTTGTTGTCATATTTGAGATATTTAAATTCACCCAGCCACTCGTGGCTAATGCAAACTATTCTGGATTGTGCCACTCTGGACTGTGAGGTTCTCCTTTGTATTTGCTAAATGAATTTCTGGCCTATGTCCCTACATGAGCTGTGATGCTGTTTTTCTTCAGTTAATAGGAATGCCTGAAGCCTCCATATCATGAGATGATATCATGGAGGAACATGCATGTGGGGTCAGGAGTTTCACTGAGCTACAGCACAGAGGACAATTGAGGCATCATAGAAAAGCAGACCGAGGAACCTCTTGGGGTAAGGATACCTTGGAGCAAGCATTAGAGTACTCTGTTTGCATCCTAGAAACTGGACTGATACTACCCAGGCTTGCAAAATAATGAAACAGTCAACCCTTAACGCCAATTTATTAACTCAGCAAACAGGTTACTAAAGGTCTTAATATTGCTTAGTTCACTCAGCAAACATTTAAAAGTTCAACATTTTCTTGGTCATAATTGGAAAATAAAAGAGCTATCTGTACCTCCATGTTTATTGCAGCTCAATTCACAATAGCTAAGACATGGAATCAACCTAAATGTCTGTCAACAGAAGACTGGATAAAGAATTATGGGATATATATTCTATTTAATACTACACAGTGGTAAAAAAATGAAATCTGATCTTTTGCAACAAAATGGATGAATCTGGAAAACATCATACTTAGTGAAATAAGCCAGTCTCAAAAGGGACAAACATCATCTGTTCTCCCTGGTCTGTGAAACTAACAGAGCACCTAAAAGGAAACTTGTAGAAGTGAAATTGACACTATGAGAGGCAATGACTGATCAACCCTTGTCTTGATGGTGTAAGAACAGTTTCTTTATTTTTTTTTTACTATTTTCTTTTTCTACTTAATACAATTGGTTGAACTCTTTACTTAACACAGAATTATCACAGGTGTTTAAATCCAACTGAAAATAAATCTCAGTAAAAAATAAAAGGAGAATAAGAGAGGGAGGAAATGTACAGTTTGGCACAGATTCCTACAGACTTACCCCTAAGGGTAAAACGTGCCATGGAACTCAAAATCCCATCAAGCTAGGTGGTACTAATGCCATCTCACCTGTTAAAATGATCAGTTTAAGTGTGTAACTGATCATGTAGACAAGAATAAGTGTCAAAGAGATCACATAAATAAGACCAAATGTCTGTTAATAACAACAGATAGAATTAAACAGGAGAGAATTATCCAAGATGGGAAGCAGTCTACACAGCAGACTCATAGAATGACAAATGCCCTAAACAGCACTGTGACCTCAGAATCAGATCTTAAGGCATTCAGACTTGGCTGAAAACCCATGAGAGCATTTAAGGCTTGGAAAGCTAAGACACTGGCAAACAATGATCTACTTGAAGGATCTCTGTTAGTGAGATCCCAGTGGAAAGAAGAGGCCATCAAAGAAAAAGGTACTTTTCTCTGAAGGCAGAAGAGAACTTCTACTTTGCTTATGGCCCTGTTTAAATACTGATGACATTTGTGGACTCAGAAGGCCTCCATAGACTTGGCAGCTCATGACAAGAGTCTCAAGTGATCATTGACATCATAAATAAGAGTGTCAGTTGTTAAATCAACAACTGGAGTCACTGTGCGCTTACTCCTCATGTAGGACCTCTGTTCTTAATGAATTTACTATGAGAATTAATGGTAAAATTGTCTTCATATAGTAACTTATACTTTGTGTGTCTGTGGGATTGTTTTTTTTCTTTATTGTTTTTCAAGGGAAGAGGAAACAATGTGATCTCCCTTCATGGGGTTAGGTGTATACCCTGTCTCCTACCAATCCCTTAAGTCAGACTCAAGGACAATGAAGATGGCAGGGTTCTCCCTCAGACATCACCAGTGGCATATGTGTTGCTACAGTTTCTTCTCTCTTCACTCTGAGAAGATGGTGTCCCCAACTAGCCACCATCTGTGGAGTTACCAGTGGTGTGTTGTTCAAGACAAAAATACTGTCTGATGTTTATGGGACACAATGAAACAACCAAATATATATGCCTTAAGAGGTCCTGAACAAATGGAAAGACATAATGGATTAGAAAAAAGTACATGAAGCATTTAGGACACCTAACAGAAATGCTCAGAAAACATCTTCACCACTACATTTATAGACAAAGTTTTAAAAGTAAAGCATAAAGAAAAGATATTACCTTCAAATGCTCTCCTATTAAACTGACAACTGATTTCTCACCAGAAACCCTGCAGTCTAGGAGAGAATGGAGAAACATAATTCAAGTCTTAAAAAAGAAAACCTGTCAACCCTGAATTGTACCCTACAAAGCTCTCATTTATGAATAATGGAGAAATAAAGGCTTTCCAAAACAAAAAGAAATGGAAAGAATTTGTCACTTTACCAACAAAGATACACACAGAGTAAAAATGAAAGGATGAAAAATATTAAATGCACATGGAAATCCAAAATGAACTTCAGTAGCTATGCTATTATCAGATAAAACAGACTTTAACATAAAATATTAAAAGACAAAGAAAGGCATTATGTCATGATTAAGTGATAAACTGAACAGGAAGAGATGTGATTATAGTAAAGGTATGTGCACCCAATGCTACAGAATCCAGTTATCTAAAACAAATGGCAATGGATCTAAAGGGATATGTAGGCTCTAATACAGTAATAATGGAGGACTTCAAGACCCCACTTTCATCAATGGACAGATCAACAAAACCAACAAGGAAACAATAGAGCTAATCTACACTAAGATAAAACGGATCTAACTGATATCTTCATAGCATTTCATCCCACAAATGCAGAACATACATTCTTTCCATCAGTGCAGGGGATCCACTCTCAGCCGGGTGAGCCTGCTGCATACAAAGAGAGCAGAGGCATTCACACAGCCAGCAATCTGTCTGTGCTCCAACTTGGTGCTAGAGCATCAAAAAGTGTGACAGAGTGGACAGAGTGGGGGAATGGGAGCACCTCACAGTCCCTGCCAGGGTGCACAGTTCCCAGAAAGCTCTCCAGGCCAGACTCAAAATCAGTGGAGACTGCTGATTTATTTCTCTGATAAAATCCCTGTGACTCATGTTATTAACATAACAGTTTTTCCCTGTTCGTCACCTGGTGCCTTGTAGAAGGATGGGGAGAAAGAAATATGCTCTCTCTTCACAAGGTTGGTGAGTACCCTACTCCTGGATAGTGCTCCAGGCCAGACTCAAAGTCAGTGTGGACCACAAAGTTTTCCCTCAGGTAATATCACTACTGACGTGGGCTTCTGAAGTCTCCTCTCACCACACTCCCACAACATGGCAATTCCTCCAGGCTCCAGCTTATGGAAGTCACCAGTGGTATCCTCAGTAACTGCTTCATTTATGTAATTTCTACAATGACCCAAGACATCTCTCTTCTTTCAGTAGAATTTCCACTGAAAATGTCTCTCAACTCTACGCTGGAAATGCAGTTCCTCCACTTTTCTTCTATTATCTTCCCATGGTTCAGATCATCACATCTTTTTCTTACTCAGCCATCTGGGATTGCCTGAGACTGTTCTTTCTTGAGGGAGTTATTTTAGCTAGTCTTTCAAACATTAGTTGGTAGTAGGGGCATGGATTAAATCCTGGGGCCTCTAATTTTTTTCCATTGGCCACACGTCTATTTTTGTTCCAGTGCCAGACTGTTTTGATTATAACTGTCTTGTAATATGTGTTGAAATATAGTATTGTTATGGCTCCAGCTTTGTTTTCATTGTTTAAGATTGCTTAACTATATGAGGTGACTTGTGCTTCCAACGAATTTTAGTATCATTTTCTCTAGATCTGAGAATAATGTCCTTGGTATTCTGATTGGGTTTGCATTGAATCTTTAAATAGCTTTGGGTAGTATGGACACTTTAAAGATATTAATTCTTCCAATCTATAAAAGTGTAAATGCAGAAAATATCCTAGTCAAAGTACAATGGAAATCCAAACCCAAGAATATGACTATGGACAAATGACAGAACCAGGTCATTGCTTATCAATAATAATCTTGAATGTAAATGGCATAAATTTTTGAATTAAAAGGATACAGACTGATTGAATGGATTAAAAAAAGACCCATCTGTTTGTTACCTATAAGAAACACATCTTACCAAGAAACATGCATGCAGACTGAAAGTGGAACCATAGTAAAACTCTACACAGTAAAGCATAAAGAAAAGTTTCTAATATGTACATGAGAGAGACATAAGATTACTTTCAGAGGATCTGCAATTAGACTCACAGCTGACTTCTCATCAGAAACTCTAGGCTAGGAGAGAATGGCAAGATATATTTCAAGTCTTAGGAGAAAAAAATTATCAACCTGAAACACTCTCATTTATTAATGAATGTGAAATAAAGATCTTCCATAAAAAAACAGAACTCGATAGAATTTGTCACTACTTGTCCATACTTACAAAAGATACGTAAGGATGTGCTACACAGAAACACAGAAATATGGTCATCATCATGAAAGGTGAAGGCAGAAAATCTCTCAATAAAGGTACAAAGGAAATACAAAGAGAACAATAGGAATATTTATGGAAAAATGTGAAGGCCACGTCATAACTTTAGTCATATTGAAGGTAAATTGCCTCAACTCTCCAGTTAAAAGACAGACTGGCTAATGGATTAAAAAACAAAATATATCTATTTGCTGCCTACAAGAAGAAATTCTGTGCTAACAGAAACAAAAAAGAGCTGGTGCAGTCATCCTAATATCAGACAAATTGACTTTTACACAAAAAATGCTAAAAGAGACAAAGAAGGATACTGCACAATAGACTTGTGAGATCTCTCATTAGAATGCTCAATTCAGTATTCAATTCACCTCTTACCAACTTTCACATAAAGGTCCCAGGATTTATATAGAATAAGTTTAGCTTTCAATGGAAGAAGTTCACTATTTAGGATGTGACTTGACTGCTAATTAGATTTCCCTCTTACTTGAAGAACAGAAACTCTTACAGTTTCTTCTGACTACAGGTAATGGAAAATACTCCTCAATTTGAAGAATAGTATAGAACTCTCTCTCAAAATTTTCCCTAATAACATCACTCTTGTGTAAGCTTAGTAGAAATGTGGTATCAGAGCCTTTACCTTAACAAGACAGTCATGAGAAGAATTTAAACAAAACAAAATTGGCCTTACAGTACAGAAACTTCTCAATTTGATGTAATCCCAAATGTTAATTTTGGCTTTGATTGCCTGTGACTCCCGGGTCTTTTCCAAGAAGTCTTTGCCTGTGCTTATATCTTGCAGGGTTTCTCCAAGTTTCTCTAATAATTTGATGGTGTCAGGTTGTAGATTTAGGTCTTTAATCCATGTTGAGTGCATTTTTGTGTAAGGTGTAAGGTAAAGGCCTTGCTTCATGCTTCTGCATGTAGAAATCCAGTTTTCTCAGCATTATTTGTTGAATAGACCGTCCTTGCTCCAGGAATTGGTCTTAGATCCTTGGTCAAACATAAGTTGGCTGTAGATGTTTGGATTGATTTTGGGTGTTTCTATTCTGTTCATTGGTCTTTCCATCTGTAGTTTCTGTACTAGTACCAAACTATTTTGATGATGACTGCACTAGAGTATATCTTGAAATCTGGTATAGTGATGCCTCCGGCTTTGTTTTTGTTGTACAAGATTGCTTTAGCTATTCGAGGTTTTCTGTGCTTCCATATGAATTTCAGCATCATTTCTTCTAGATCTGAGAAGAATGTCTTTGGTATTTTGATTGGTATCACATTGAATCTATAAATTGCTTTTGCGAGTATGGACATTTTGAAGATATTGGTTCTCCCAATCAATGAGCATGAAAGATTTTTCCATTTTTTGGTATCCTCTTCTGTTTCTTTCTTTACGGTTTTAAAATTCTCATCACAGAGATCTTTGACATCCTTGGGTAAGTTTATTTCAAGGTATTTGATTGTTTTTGTAGCTATTATGAATGGGATTGATATTAGAAGTTCTTTCTCAGCCATGACATTGCCTGTGTATAGAAAGGTTGCTGATTTTTGTTCATGGATCTTATATCCTGCTACTTTGCCAAACTCTTCTATGAGTTCCAATAGTCTCTTAGTAGAGTTCTTTGGATGCCCTAAATAAAGAATCATATCATCTGCAAAGAGGGATAGTTTGAGTTCTTCCTTCCCAATTTATATCCCTTTAATTTCTTTTTCTGGCCTGATGGCTCTGGCTAAAACTTCCAGAATTATGTTGAATAGCAGTGGTGAGAGTGGGCATCCCTGTCTGGTGCCAGATCTCAGTGGAAATGCTTCCAACTTTTCTCCATTCAGTAGGATGCTGGCCATGGGTTTTTCATAAATTGCTTTGATTGTATTGAGGAATGTTCCTTCCATACCCAGTTTGCTTAGAGTTTTTATCATGAAAGGGTGTTGTATTTTATCAAATGCTTTCTCTGCATCTAATTAGATAATGATATGGTTTTCCTTCTGCAGTTTGTTAATGTGGTGTATCACATTGATTGATTTGTGAACGTTGAACCATCCCTGCATACCTGGGGTAAATCCCACATGGTCTGGTTGGATGATCCTTCTGACGTGTTGTTGCATTCTATTAGCCAGAATTTTATTGAGGATTTTTGCGTCTATGTTCATCAGGGATATTGGTCTATAATTTTCTTTCAGTGCTGCATCTTTCTCTGGTTTAGGAATTAAGGTGATGCTGGCTTCATAGAAAGAATTTGGGAGGACTCCCACTTTTTCAATTGTTTTGAATACTTGGAGAAGAATTGGAGTTAGTTCTTCTTTAAATGTCTGGTAGAATTCAGCAGTGAATCCATCTGGACCTGGGCTTTTCTTTGTTGGGAGGGCCTTTATTACTGATTCAATTTCTTACTTGGTTATGGGTCTCTTTAGCTTTTCTATGTCTTCCTGGTTCAGTTTTGGTAGGTTGTATATGTCCAGGAATTTATCCATATCTAATAGATTTCCCTGTTTGCTGGCATACAACTCTTTGTAGTAATTTCTGATGACTCTTTTTATTTCTGCAGTGTCAGTTGTTACATTCCCTTTTTCATCTCTGATTTTATTGATTTGGGTCTTTTCTCTCCTTTTTTTAGTCAGTTGGGCCAATGGTGTGTCAATTTTGTTTATTTTTTCAAAAAACAGCTCTTCATTTTGCTTATCTTTTGTAATTTTTTGGATTAATTCTGTTTATTTCTTTTCTAATTTTAATTATTTCTCTTCTCCTACTAGTTTTGAGTCTGGTTTGCTGCATTTTTTCTATATCGTTGAGAAGGATTCATAGCTCATTTGTTTGGTGCCTTTCCAATTTCTTAATGTAGGCACCTATTGCTTAAACTTTCCTCTTAACACTGCTTTTGCTGTATCCCATAAGTTTTGATATGTTGTGTTGTAACCCTCATTTACTTCCAGAAAGTTTTTGATTTCCCTTTTGATTTCTTCTATGATCCAGTGTTCATTCAGGAGCATGTTGTTCAGTGTCCATGTGTTTGCATATGCTCTAGGAATTCCTGAGTTGCAAATTTGCAGCTTCATTCCACCGTGGTCTGAGAAGCTGCATGGTGTGGTTTCAATTCATTTGAATTTGCTGAGACTTGCTGTATGGCCTAGTGTGATCAATCCTAGAGTAGGTTCCATGCACTGCTGAGAAGAATGTGTATTCTACAAGTGTAGGATGAAAATTTCTGTAGATATCTGTTAGATCCATTTGGACTATAGTGTCAATTAATCTGCTGTTTCCCTGTTGCTCTTCCGTCTGGTTGATCTGCCTATTGCTGAAAGTGGAGTACTGAAGTCCCCCAATACTATCATATTAGAGTCTAAGCCTTCCTTTAAGTTCCTTAACATGTCTTTTAAATAGACCAGTGCCCTGTAATTAGGTGCATATACATTTGTAATTGTTAGATCTTTCTATTGAATCGATCCCTTAATCATTATATAGTGCCCCTCTTTGTCTCTCTTAACAGTTTTTGTGTTAAAGTTTATTTTGTCTGATATTAATATGGCTACACCAGCTCTTTTTTGGTTTTGTTTGGTATGGAATATGTTTTTCCAACCTTTCACTTTCAGTCTGCGTGCCACTTTGTTGGAAAGATGTATTTCTTGTAGGCAGCAAATAGATGGATTTTGTTCCTTAATCCATTCAGACAGTCTTTGTCTTTTAACTGGAGAGTTCAGGCCATTTACATTCAATTTGACTATTGATAAGTAGTGACTTTGCTCTGCCATTTTCCCAAAGATATTTCTAATATATGCTTTGAACTTCCTGTGATCTTTTACTGAGAGATTTTCTTCCTTTACCTTCTTTCATACTGATGGCCATGTTTCTGTGTTTCTGTGTGTAGCACATCTCTAAGCATCTTTTGCAGTGCTAGATGAGTGGCGACAAATTCTTTCAATGTCTGTTTGCTATGAAAGGTCTTCATTTCATCTTCATTCACAAATGAGAGCTTTGCAGGATATAATATTCTGGGATGGCAGTTTTTTTTTTTCTTAGACCTTGGGCTATATCTCACCTTTCCTTCCTAGTCTGTTAGGGTTTCTGATGTTCTGCTGTGAGTCTGATTGGAGATCCTCTGAGAGTAATCTGACGTTTCTCTCTTGCACATTTTAGGATCTTTTCTTTATGTTTCACTGTGGTAAGTTTAATTACCACGTGTCGTGGTGAGGATCTCTTTTGGTCATATTTATTAGGGGTTCGATGTGCTTCCTGTACTTGGATGACTCTTTCCTTCTACAAACCTGGGAAATTTTCTGCTAGTATCTCACTAAAAAGGTCTTCTAATCCTTTCTCTCTATCCATGCCTTCAGGAACTCCTAGAACCTGAATATTGGGGTTTTTAATAGTATCCTGTAGATTTCTAACAATTTTTTTTAGATTTTTAATTTCTTCATCTTTTCTTTGGTTCAACTGTATACTTTCCTGTGCTCTGTCGTCTAAGTCACATATTCTCTCTTCTGCCTCACTGATTCTGTTTTTAAGGCTCTCATTTGTGTATTTTATTTGTTCTATTGAATTCTTCATTTAATTTTGTTTCTCTTCAATATCTTAATTTCATGTTCTACTAAATTCTTCATTTCATTTTGATCCCTCCTTAAGATTTCATTTTCATGAGAGAGATTTTCTGTCTTGTCCTGTATGAATTTCTATAGTTCATGCATTTGTTGTTTATAACTACTAAATGTTTTTATCATAAATTTTTGAATACTGTATCTTTCATGTCTTCTATCTCATCATGTTCATAATCTCATATTGGAGTGTCATTATCATTTGGGAGTGTCATGATATCTTCCTTGTTCTTATTTCCTCAGGTTTTGCATTAGTTGTTTGGCATTGTGGAGATATTCTTTGGTTTCTTCTTTTTTTCACTTTGGTAACTTTTCTCACTATACTATGACTCTTGATTAAGTGGACTGTCTGCTTTTGGTGAATCTCTAGAGACTTGTGGTGGGTTGGCCAGAGAACTCTGTTCAGTTATTCAGTGTTAGGGATGTGACACACCCAGGTTTGGCGTGGCAAATATTCTCTCTCTTTTTTTTTATTTAGAAGGGAAGTATTTCCGCTAAGCTGAGCTCTTCTCCTCAATGGCAGTCAGTGCCAGAGCACTACCTTCAGTGGGTATAATATTCATCTGTTCTGCCCAAGGACCACACAAAGGATCTGTTCAGTCCTCAGTGTAAGCTCAGATTCCCCTGCAATGTCTTTCACCAGGTAGCCAAGGCTGCCAGAGTTTGTGGCATCTCCCACCAAGACTACTACAGTCTCAGCCACACCGTGACTTCTTCCAACACCCTCAGTTTTTCTTTTTTTTTTCACAGCCCAGGTTCATAAGCTCCACACATTCACTAGGTCTTAGTCTCCAGTTATTACTCTCAACCAGAGTCAAGTTTTTCTGTTTGGCTGAGGGTAGGCACAGCCCCAAGCTGGCACAGAGGTTATGTATGCCCAAAATGTCACAAGCTCTATTGTCTCGCATTCTTTTGTAAGGTGTGTGGAGACAGCATCGTGTCTGTACCATCCCTTTTATTTTTTTCTCTCCTCTAGTTAGGCTGGTGTACTTTCCTCCATGGACTTCAAGTCTCATTCCTTCTAGGCTCTTACTGCCACTTTTCTGCCAGTGTCTTGGGCTACTACAATTCCACCTCATCTCCCTTTCCAGTGCTGGTGCAGAGGAGAAGACTCTCAGCAGCTGGGCTCCTGAACCATGGCACCCATGCCCTCCACAGAGATCCACCATGCCCCTCTAATTCTAGAAGAGTTTCCTCTGCAGTTTTTTCCCTAACTCTTCCCCGAGACTACATTATCTCCACTTCTATTACATTATCTTTTCCTGGACTATCAGTAAGCTCCCTCCCTATACTGCGATCTTGGAGCCCCTCCTGATATATTGTTGGACTAGATTAACTAGAATACTTTTGTGGATTTTTTCATGTAGGTTCATCAGAGATATTGGTCTAGAGTTCTGTTTCTATATTGTACCTAATTCGGGTATAGGTATAAAGTGATGCAGGCTTCATAGGAGTTTGGGAGGATTCCTCCCTTTCAGTTGTTTTGAATAGCTTGAGAAGAATCTAAAATAGCTCTTCTTTAAAGTCTGGTACAATTCAGCACTGAAGCCATCTGGTCCTGGGATTTTCTTTGTTGGGAGGTTCTTTATTACTGAATCAATCTCCTTGGTTATTGCTCTGTTTATGCTTAGGTTTTCTTTTCTTTTTTTTTTAACTTTCATTTAATGAATATAAATTTCCAAAGTACAGCTTATGTATTACAATGGCTTCCCCCCCCCAGTAATGTCCCTCCCACCTGCAACCCTCCCCTTTCCCTCTCCCTCTCCCCTTCCATTCACATCAAGATTCATTTTCAATTCTCTTTATATACAGAAGATCAGTTTAGTATATTAAGTAAAGATTTCAACAGTTTGCACCCACATAGAAACACAAAGTGAAAAATACTGTTTGAGTACTAGTTATAGCATTAAATCACAATGTACAGCACATTAAGGACAGAGATCCTACATGAGGAGTAAGTGCACTGTGACTCCTGTTATTGACTTAACAAATGGACACTCTTGTTTATGGCATCAGTATCACCCTAGGCTCTTGTCACGAGTTGCCAAGGCTATGGAAGCCTTTTGAGTTCACCGATTCCGATCTTATTTAGACAAGGTCACAGTCAAAGTGGAAGTTCTCTCCTCCCTTCAGAGAAAGGTACTTTGTTCTTTGATGACCTGTTCTTTCCACTGGGATCTCACTTGCAGAGATCTTTCATTTAGGTCATTTTTTTTTTTTTTTGCCAGAGTGTCTTGGCTTTCCATGCCTGAAATACTCTCATGGGCTTTTCAGCTGGATCTGAATGCCTTAAGAGCTGATTCTGAGGTCAGATTGCTATTTAGGACATCCGCCATTCTATGAGTTTGCTGTGTATCCCGCTTCCCATGTTAGATCATTCTCTCCCTTTTTTTTATTCTATCAGTATTTTCAGACACTAGTCTTGTTTATGTGATCCCTTTGACTCTTAGTCCTTTCATTATGATCAATTGTGAACAGAAATTGATCACTGGGACTAGTGAGATGGCATTGGTACATGCCACCTTGATGGGATGGAATTGGAATCCCCTGGTATGTTTCTAACGCTACTGTTTGGGGCAAGTCAGCTTGAGCATGTCTCGAAATGCACATCTCTTCCCTCTCTTTCCCCACTCTTATATTTAACAGCGATCACTTTTCAGTTAAGTTTCAACACTTAAGAATAACTGTATATTAATTACAGAATTCAACCAATAGTATTAAGTAGAACAAACAAAAAATACTAAGAGGGATAAAGTATTAAGTTGTTCATCAACAGTCAGGGCAAGTGCTGATCAAGTCACCGTTTCTCATAGTGTTCATTTCACTTTAACAGGTTTCCTTTTTGGTGTTCAGTCAGTTGTCACCAATCAGGGAGAACATATGATATTTGTCCCTTTGGGACTGGCTTATTTCACTCAGCATAATGTTTTCCAGATTCCTCCATTTTGTTGCAAATGACCAGATTTCATTGTTTTTTTTTTACTGCTGTATAGTATTCTGTAGAGTACATATCCCATAATTTCTTTATCTAGTCTACTGTTGAAGGGCATTTAGGTTGATTCCAGTTCTTAGCTAGGTTTAGGTTTTCTATGTATTCATGACTGAATTTTGGTAGATTGTGTCTAGGAATCCATCCATTTCTTGTAGATTTTCTAATTTCTTGGCATATATCCCTTTGTAATAATTCCTGATCATTCTTTTTATTTATATGGTGTGCATTGTTACATTTCCTTTTTGATCTCAGAATTTATTGGTGTAGGTCTTCTTCCTCTTTTTGGCTAGTTGGGCCAAAGTTGTATCAATTTTATTTATATTTTTAAAAATCCAACTTCATTTCAGGGATCTTTTGTAATTTTTCATTTAAATTTGTTTATTCACTGATAATAATTTGTTTCTTTTCTTTTGATTTGCTTATTAAATACATTTTATTTATTTTTACATTTTAGTTTACACATTCATGACCTGAACTTTTCTCTACCTACTGCTTTTGTTCTGTCACTTATATTCTGATACATTGTTTTACCTTCACTTTTTTGTTTTCCTTCAGTTGTTTTAGAATCTTTTCCCACACAACAGGGATAAAGTGCAAAATTTTTCTTTCTGTGTCTCACACATCTCAATGATTATGATGTCCTCCATTTCCATTCATTTTGCTGCAAATGACAGAATTTCATTCTTCAGATGGCTGAATAAAATAATTGATATATCTTAATAATTACTGATATAATTATATAATATAATTTTTATGAAAGTTTCGTAAAAGTGTTAGTAGAAAATAGAAAAAACATCTAGGGCATATTCAACAGGAAGTCCTTCTTTATCCTAACAATGCTATTGTTTATTGTTCTCATCAAACAAGGTCAATACTGGGAGAGTTTCTGTGGGAAATCATTATGTTTCTACAGTCCTAATTTGACTTCTTCTGTCTTCCTTTCTGTTCACAATTTAAAGAAAATGTATAAGGCATCAGTTAATATTAAAAAAAATTACATTGATAAGGTTAAATTTACAGAAACCTCAATTATTTAGGGATAGGCTAAATAACTGCTATCATTGCTTATAAAATTATCTTGAACTTGACAGAGCTTATATTGAGAAATAATGCTACATTTTCTTTTTATTTTTAATTTTCTACAGTGACTCTTCTGGTTTTAGGTAGAAACTATTTATTTAAGGAATGTAAACTTCATGAATTTCATATATACAAATTTAGGGACATAGTGATTCTACCCATTCCCTTGTGCACACACTCCCAGTCTTTTTCTTTCTCCCTCTTATATTCCCATTCTTATTTTTAACAATGATCTATTTTTAATTAACTATATACATAAGATTAACCCTACATTTAATGTGTTCAACAAATAGTTTGAAAAAAGCCTGTTCCACAATAGTTGAAACAAGGGCTGTTCAAAATCATCATATCTCAAAGTGTCAATTTCACTTCTTTAGGTTACCTTTAAGGTACTGTATTAATCAACACAGATCAGGGAGAACATATGGTATTTGTTTGGAAATGCCTTATTTCACTAAGTAGAATGGATTCCAATTGCATCTATATTATTGAAAAATACATGATTTGGGGGCCAGCACTGTGATTTATTTGGTAAAACTGCAGCCTGCAGTATTGACATCCCATATGGGCTCCTGTTCACATCCCCGCTGGTCCACTTCCGGTTCAGCTCTCTGCTATGGCCTGGGAAAGCAGTAGAAGTTGGACCAAGTCCTTCGGCCCCTGTACCTTCATGGGAGACCCAGAAGAAGCTCTTGGTTTCTGGCTTCAGATCGGTGCAGCTCTGGCCATTGCGGCCAAGTGAGGAGTGGATCAGCTTGTGGAAGACCTCTTTCTCTCTGCCTCTCCTTCTCTCTCTTTCAAGGGAATAAATAAAATTCTTTAAAAAAAAGAAAAATAGATGATTTAATTTTTAACACTATGTAGTATTTCATGTTGTACATAACCAATATTTTTTATCCAGTCTTCAACTGATGAACATTTGAGATCTTGGTTGATTCCGTTTCTTAACTACTGTGAATTGAGCTGCAATATATATGGGGGTACAGATCATTCTTCCACATGCCGATTTCATTTTTCCAGGAGTGAAATGGCTGGGTCATATGGTAGATCTATTTTCAGATTTCTGAGGTATCACCATACTGTCTTCCACAATGGCTGTACCAGCTTGCATTCTCATAAACAATGGATTAGGAAACACATTTTCCCCCACATTCTTGCTAGTATTTGCTGTTTATTGATTGCTGTATGAAAGCCATTCTAACCAGGTTGAGGTGAAACCTCATTGTGGTTCTGATTTGCATTTCCCTGATGACTAGGGATCTTGAGCATTTTTCCATGTGTTTGATGGCCATTTGATTTTCCTCTTTTGAAACATGCTAATTCAAATCCTTTGCCTATTTCTTATCTGGATTTTTTGTTTTGTTGTTATGTAGTCATTTGAGCTCTTCATAGATTCTGGATATTAACCCTGTATCAGTTTTCACAGTTTTTCAAACATTTCTCCCATTCTATTGGTTTCCTCTTCATTTTGCTGGGTGTTTCTTTTGCACTGCAGAAGCTCTCGGCTTTATTTTAATCCAATCTGTCAATTTTGGCTTTTATTGCCTGTGATTCTGTGGTCTTTTCCATGAAGTCTTTACCTATATCAACATCTTGCAGGGTTTCACCGATGTTTTCTAATAACTTGATTGTATCAAGTCTTACATTTGGGTTTTTGATCTATTTTGAGTGTTTTGTGTAAGTTTTTCATGGGGTCTTGCTTCATATTAATGTGGAGATACAGTTTTCCCAGCACTGTTTGTTGAAGAGACTGCCTTTTTTCCAGGGATTGATTTTAGTTCATTTGTCAAAGATAAGTAGGTTGTAGATGCATGGATTAATTTCTGGAATTTCCGTTCTGTTGCATTTGTCCTTAGTATGTCTTAAAATCTGATATTGTTATACCTCCAAGTTCATTTTTGCTTTATAAGATTCTTTAGCTATTCAGGGTCTCCTGTGCTTCCATATGAATTTCAATATCTTTTTCTCTAGGTCTGAGAAGATTGTCCTTGGAATTTTTATTGGTATCACATTGAATATGTAAATTGCTTTTGGTAGTATGGATATTTTGGTGATATTGATTTTTCCAATCCACAAATATGGAACATTTTTCCATTTTTCTATGTCATTTTCTATTTCTTTCTTTACTATTTTGTAATTTTCATTGTAGTGGTCTTTGACATACTTGGTTATATTTCTTCTAAAGCATTTAATTCTTTTTTATAGTTATTGTAAATGGGATAAATCTGAGAAGTTCCTTCTCAGCTGTGGCATTTTCTGTGTATACAAAGGCTAATGATTTTCGTGTGTTAATTTTATATCCTGCCACATTATCAAACTACTTATGAGTTCCAATAGTCTTAGTGGAGTCTTTGGATCTCCTATGTATAGAATCACGTCATCAGCAATGTGAATAATTTGATGTCTTCCTTCACAATTTCTATCCCTTTGATTTATTTTTCTTGTCTAATGTCTCTAGCTAAAACTCCCATGATTATATTAAATAGCAATGGTGAGAGTAGACATCCTTGTCTGGTTCTGGATCTAAGTGGGAATGCTTCTAACATTTCCCCATTTAATAAGACTCTGGCCATGGTTTTCTAACAAATTACCTTGAATATCTTGAGTAATGTTCCTTCTATATTCAATTTGTTTGAGATTTTCATTATGAAAGTATTTATTTCATTTCTTTTCATCTATTGAGAAAATCATATGGTGTTTGTTAGGTATGTCCACAGTGCTCTTTTCAGTGCTCAGGGTTGGAGGAGTATCCAAGGTGACACCCAACTTGGGTGTGATAGGTCTCTATTTTATCTCTTTTTTTAACCATAGAGGAGGGTTTAGTCCTAGTGGGTGCAACATTCATTTGCGCTGCCACAAGAACCACACAAAGGATCTGTGCAGTCCTCAGTGTGAGGACACATCTCACTACACTGATCTACCACAAGCAATTAGGGAGCCCTGAGTTGTGGAACTATCCATAGTGATTAACCAGAGATCCAGCCACACTCTGTGCCCTCCCACACAGCCACAGGGTTTCCACAACTCCAGAACACAAGGCTCCCAAAGTCATGAGGCACCAAGGATCCACTCTGCCCTGCCAGTCTGTTCTGTCCACAGAGTGGTGAAGACACTTCCAGAGCCAGCTGCCTTTGGGTACTCCACCTAGGCAGTTTGAGCCCGGAGCCTGTGATGTGTTGGGAAGCTGGGGGCACCTGACAGTTCTACATGGGTGCTCAGCCCCCTGTCAATCCTCCCAGTTGCACTTTGGAATCTCTCCTTTGTTGGTTTATGGGCTTGTGGATGCAAGCTGGTACAGCTGTTACATATTTCCAAAATGGCACCTGACCTCTGTCAGTCAGTTGTAGGGCACTATTGGTGGGGGACAGAGAGAGAGAAATGTGTCCATTTTTCTTCCTAGGTTTGCAGATATTCTGTTTCCCACTGACAGGTCGAACTCACACTAGGCTCTCCCCACAGCTATATCGCCAGTGGCTTGGGCTACTGCAGTCTAGTCTCACTGTACTCTCCAAAGCTGGGACTGAGGTTCTCAGCTGCTGCCATCTTGTGTTGTGTCCATGCTGTGTTGCACATCCAGACCCTCCATGTAGAACCACAGTGTCCCTCAACCTTCTGTGGAGTTTCCTCCGCAGTTTTCCCCCTAACTATTCCCTGAGATTATACTCTCTCCACTTTTATTTTTAACTATCTTCCAATAGCAGAGTGTTAAGTGACCTATCCTGTCATCTTGGAATCTCCTCTATTTTTATTTTTAATTCCATTTTTCTACAAAGCTTTTTAAGTTCCCTCAAATACATATATATAAACATGCACAATTATTGTCAGTAAAATTATTTTTAAATAGAGTAAATAAAATATTTTATATTTTAAAGCATTCCATTCATAAAGGGAAAATACAAACTGCAGAATAGGAGATGTATGTAAATTTTATATTTGAAAAGGGATTGTTGGATGGCCGAATAGTGAGGGTGTGCACTGATAATCCGGTAAAAGATAGTTTAATAAAAGTGGAGTTACTGTAGCCTGAGAAAAAGGCTGAGGAAAAAATTGCAGAGGAAACTCTTCTGGATCTAGTGGATATGACACGGAGGACATACAGGGAGAGCAAGGATGCCCAAGGCATGAAAGCCTAGCCGCGGAGTCTGTGTGCCAGCGCTGGAAGGGGAGGTGAGACAAAAACCTCGGTAACCCAAGTCATTGGTGGGGAAAGGCAGAAAGAGCCTATAGGGAACAAGGCTTGAAGCCCTGCTGGGGAAAGTTCACCAGGCTGACTGGAGGAGAGAAAAAAAATGAATAAATAAGGAGAACCAGCATGGACACTAGCCTGTCTCCCCACTCACCTTACAAAGCCGACCAAGACAAAGAGTAGGTGCCATTTTGGACATATGTAAAGTGGCGCCCACCATCAGCCAAGCAGAAAAACCTGACTCTGGTGGGGAGAAATAACAGGAGGTTAGAAAGTGTGGAGCTAATGAACTGAGACTGTGAAAAGCTAAGGGTGGGCAAGAGAACTCACTGAGTACACAAATTCGGTAACCTTGGCAACCCAGTGCAAGACTGCGGAGAAATTTCAGACCACACTGAGGGCTGCATAGACCCTTTGTGTGCTCCTTGGGGTAGAGCAGACTAATACACACAGGGGCCAGATTTCATACATCAACTACCCTCACTTCCACTCAGCTGTGTGGAATTACATCGCTTCTGAGTCAAAAAAAAAAAAAAAAGAGAGAGAGAGCAAGCGAGAGAGAGAGAACAACCTGGGTGAGTCATCTTTGGCACACCCTTAACCCTGAAGAACCAAACAGAGCCCTCTAGCCACACCCATCACAGCATCTAAGGATCCATCAAAAGCAGACAGTCCACTAAACCTAGAGTCATAGTATAACGAGAAAAAACACCACAGCGAAGAAACCAAAGAATATCTCCACAATCGCAAACAACAAATGCAGAAACAAAGGAAACAAGAACAAGGAAGACTATGATGCCCCCAAATGAAATAGACACCCAATTCAAGATTATGAAGATGATGAGAAAGAAGAAATGCAAGAAGCACATCTCAAAAATTTGATAAGAACATTAAGAAGTTCTCAAAAACAAATTCTTGAACTACAGAAATCCTTACTGGACAGAACAGAAAATCTCTCTCGTGAAAATGAAATTTTAAGGAAGAATCAAAATGAACTGAAGAATTTAGTAGAACATGAAATTAAGATATTGAAGAGAAATCATAATGAAATGAAGAATTGAATAGATCAAATGACAAACACATTAGAGAGCCTTAAAAACAGAGTCAGTGAGACAGAAGAGAGAATATTGAATTGGAAGACAGAGCACAGGAAAGTATACCGTCAAACCAAAGAAAAGAAGAGGAAATTAGAAATCTAAAAAATATTGTCGGGAATCTACAGGATATTATTAAAAAAAAACCCAACATTCAGGTTCTAGGAGTTCCTGAAGGCATGGAGAGAGAGAAAGGATTAGAAGGGCTTTTTAGTGAGATACTAATAGAAATATTCCCAGGTTTGGAGATGGACAGAGATATCCTAGTACAGGAAGCTCATAGAACCCCCAATAAACATGACCAAAAGAGATCCTCACCACGACACGTGGTAATTAAACTTACCACAGTGAAACATAAAGAAAAGATCCTAAAATGTGCAAGAGAGAAACGTCAGATTACTCTCAGAGGATCTCCAATTAGACTCACAGCTGACTTCTCATCAGAAACACTACAGGCTAGGAGGGAATGGCGAGACATAGCCCAGGTACTAAGAGAGAAAAACTGCCAGCCCAGAATATTATATCCTGCAAAGCTTTCATTTGTGAATGAAGGTGAAATAAAGACCTTTCATAGTAAACAGAAATTGAAAGAATTTGTCGCCACTCATCCAGCCCTGCAATAGATGCTTAGAGATGTGCTACACTCAGAAACACAGAAACACGGCCATCAATATGAAAGAAGGTAAAGGAAGAAAACCTACCAGTGAAAGAGCATGGGAAGCTCAAAGCATATACTAGAAAATATCTCCGGGAAAATGGCAGGGCAGTCACTATGTATCAATAGTCACATTAAACGTTCATGGACTTAACTCTTCAGTTAAAAGACACCGATTGGCTGATTGGCTTGAAGAACAAAACCCAACTATTTGCTGCCTACAAGAAATACATCTTTCCAACAAAGTGGCACGCAGACTGAAAGTGAAAGGTTGGAAAAAGATATTCCATACCAACCAAAACCAAAAAAGAGATGGTGTAGCCATATTAATATCAGACAAAATGAACTTTAACACAAAAACTGTTAAGAGAGACAAAGAAGGAAACTATATAATGATTAAGGGTTCAATTCAACAGGAAAATCTAACAATTACAAATGTATAGGCACCTAATTACAGTGCACCAGTTTATTTAAAAGGTATGTTAAGGGACTTCCATGGAGACTTAGACTCGAATAAAATAGTACTGAGACTTCAATACTCCACTCTCAGAAATAGATCAACTAGGCAGAAGTTCCACAAGGAAATAGCAGATTTAATCGACACTTTTGTCTAAATGGATCTGACAAATATCTACAGAACTTTGAATCCTACATTTAAAGATTGTACATTCTTCTCAGCAGTGCATGGAACCTTCTCTATGATTGACCACATACTAGGTCATAAAGCAAGTCTCAGCAAATTCAAATAAATTGAAACCACACCATGCAGATTCTCAGAACAGAGTGGAATGAAGGTGGAAATTAGCAACTCAGGAATACCTAGAGAGCATGCAAACACATGGAGACTGAACAACATGCTGCTGAATGAACACTGGGTCATAGAAGAAATCAAAAGAGAACAAGCAATGCCATGGCTGAGAAAGAACTGCTAAGATCAATCCCATTCACAATAGCTACAAAAACAATCAAATACCTTGGAATAAACTTAACCAAGGACGTTAAAGATCTCTACGATGAAAATTACAAAAACTTAAAGAAAGAAATAGAAAAGGATACCAAGAAATGGAAAAATCTTCCATGCTCATGGATTGGAAGAATCAATATCATAAAATGTCCATTCTCCCAAAAGCAATTTATAAATTCAATGCAATACCAATCAAGATACCGAAGACCTTCTACTCAGATCTGGAAAAATTGGTGCTGAAATTTCTATGGAGGCACAAGAGACCTCGAATAGCTAAAGCAATCTTGTACAACAAAAACAAAGCCGGAGGCATCACATTACCAGACTTCAGGACATACTACAGGGCAGTTGTAATCAAAACAGCATGGTACTGGTACAGAAACAGATGGATAGACAAATGGAACAGAATTGAAACACCAGAAATCAACCCAAACATCTACAGACAACTTATATTTGATCAAGGATCTAAAACTAATTCCTGGAGCAAGGACAGTCTATTCAATAAATGGTGATGGGAAAACTGGATTTTCACGTGCAGAAGCATGAAGCAAGACCCCTACCTTACACCTTACACAAAAATCCACTCAACATGAATTAAAGACCTAAATCTGTGACCTGACACCATCAAGTTACTAGAGAACATTGGAGAAACCCTTCAAGATATTGGCACAGGCAAAGAGTTTCTGGAAAAGACCCGGGAGGCACAGGCAGTCAAAGCCAAAATCAACTATTGGGATTGCATCAAATTGAGAAGTTTCTGTACTGCAAAAGAAACAGTCAGGAGAGTGAAGAGACAACCGACAGAATGGGAAAAAATATTTGCAAACTATGCAACAGATAAAGGGTTAATAACCAGAATCTACAAAGAGATCAAGAAACTCCACAAAAACAAAACCAACAACCCACTTAAGAGATGGGCCAAGGACCTCAATAGACACTTTTCAAAAGAGGAAATCCAAATGGCCAACAGGCACATGAAAAAATGTTCAAGATCACTAGCAATCAGCGAAATGCAAATCAAAACCACAATGAGGTTCCACCTCACCCCGGTTAGAATGGCTCACATTCAGAAAGAAATCTACCAACAACAGATGCTGGTGAGGATGTGGGGAGAAAGGGACACTAACCCACTGTTGGTGGGAATGCAAACTGGTCAAGCCACTATGGAAGTCAGTCTGAATATCCCTCAGAAACCTGAAGATAACCCTACCGTTCGACCCAGCCATCCCACTCCTTGGAATTTACCCAAAGGAATTTAAATTGGCAAACAAAAAAGCGGTCTGCACCCTAATGTTTATTGCAGCTCAATTCACAATAGCTAAGACCTGGAACCAACCTAAATGCCCATCAACGGTAGACTGGATAAAGAAATTATGGGATATGTACTCTTTAGAATACTATACCGCAGTAAGAAACAATGAAATCCAGTCATTTGCAACAAAATGGAGGAATCTGGAACACATCATGCTGAGTGAAATAAGCCAGTCCCAAAGGGACAAATACCATATGTTCTCCCTGATCGGTGACAACTGACTGAACACCAAAAAGGAAACCTGTTGAAGTGGAATGGACACTATGGGAAATGGTGACATGATCAGCATAGCCCTGACTGTTAATGAACAACTTAATACATTATCCCTCTTAGTAGTTTTTTTGTCTGTTCTACTTAATATGACTGGTTTAATTCTGTAATTAATACACAGTTATTCTTAAGTGTTGAAATTTAACTGAAATGTGATCCCTGTTAAACATAAGAGTAGGAATAAGAGAGGGAAGAGATATATAATTTGGGACATGCTCAAGCTGACTTGCCCCAAATGGTAGAGTTAGAAACATAGCAGGGGACTCCAATTTAATCACATCTAGGTGGCATGTACCAATGCCATCTCACTATTCCAAGTGATCAATTTCAGTTCACAATTGATCATAATGAAAGGACTAAGAGTCAAAGGGAGCACATAAACAAGTCTAGTACCTGCTAACACTAACCGATAGAATAAATAAAGGGGAGAGTGATCCAACATGGGAAGTGAGATACTCAGCAGACTCATAGAATGGCAGATGTCCTAAATAGCACTCTGGCCTCAGAATCAGCCCAAAAGGCATTCGGATCTGGCTGAAAAGCCCATGAGAGTATTCCAGGCATGGAAAGCCAAGACACTCTGGCAAAAGATCTCTGTGAGTGAGATCCCAGTGCAAAGAACAGGTCTTCAAAGAAGGAGGTACCTTTCTCTGAAGGGAGGAGAGAACCTCCACTTTGACTATGACCGTGTCTAAACAAGATAAGAATCGGAGAACTCAGAGGGCTTCCATAGCCTTGGAAACTCATGACTGGAGCATAGGGAGATTACTGATGCCATAGACAGGAGTGTCAATTGGTAAAGTCAACAACAGGAGTCACTGTGCACTTACTCCTCATGTAGGATCTCTGTCCTTAATGTGCTGTGCATTGAGATTTAATGCTATAACGAGTACTCAAACAATATATTTCACTTTGTGTTTCTATGAGGGTGCAAACTGTTGAAATCTTTACTTAATGCATACTAAATTTATCCTCTGTAAAAAAAAAAAAAAAAAAAGAAAAGAAATTATCAACTCCCAACTTGACTCTCACTGGGATTAAACATGACAATAGGTCTGATCTGATTTCATCATCATTTAAAAAAAAACATCTATTATTTTTCACTTTATGTTTCTGTGTGGGAGCAAACTGTTGAAATCCTTACTTAATGTATACTAAGCTGATCTTCTGTATATAAAGAGAATCGAAAATGAATCTTGATGTGAATGGAAGGGGAGAGGGAGTGGGAAAGGGGAGGGTTGTGGGTGGGAGGGACGGTATGGGGGGAAGCCATTGTAATCCATAAATCGTACTTTGAAAATTTATATCCATTAAATAAAAGTTAAAAAAAGAAGAAATCAAAAGAGAAATCAAAAATTTTCTGGAAGTAAATGAGGATAATAACACAACATATCAAAACTTATGGGATATGGGGGGGCGGAGCCAAGATGGCGGAATAGTGAGGGCGCGCACCGATAGTCCGGGAAAATTTAGTTTAATAAAAGGGGAGTTACGGTAGCCACAGAAAAAAGAACCAGGAAAAAATTGCAGGGGAAACCCTTCTGGATGGAGCAGCCGTAAATCGGAGGACCTACTGGGAGAACAAGGTTGCCCACCGCGCGGAAGCCAAGTCGCGGGACCGAGCCGCAGAAGCCCCAGGTGCTCCAAGGGGAGTGCATGCCACACAGACAACAGCGGGGAGACTTGGGACGCTCAGGGCTCCAAGTCCACACATCGGCGCTGGAAGGGGAGGTGAGCTCAATAACCCGAGACATTGGTGGGGAAACGGGGGTCAGAATCTAGAGGGGGGCCGGAAAGTGCAGCAAACTCACTACCGGAAAGAAGGAAAGAAAAAAAAGCTTCGGGGTTTCTCTTCCCCCTAACCTTGCAAAGGTTACAAGGCTGCAAGGCTTGAAGAATTTCCAAGAGACAAAGAGCAGGCCTCCTCTCTGGATTTACATATCAATGGGGGAGAGCTAAGGAACTGAGTCACTACAATTCAGTAGCCTAGGCAACCCAGTGGGAGTTCAGAGGAGCCAAAGACTGGAAGCTAAATACCATCAATTCTGCACAGCCTTGCCCTGCGGTGTTACTTACCCCCTGAATAAATAAAATAAATAAATAAATAAAAAGAGAGAGATTTACCACGCATAACCTGAGGGTGTCACCTTTGCACACCCTTAACCAGGAAGAACCAGGTAGAGCTCTCAGGCCGCACCCATCTCAAGCCTCCAAGGCTCCTTCAATAGCAGGTAGTCCACTTAACACGGACACAGTATAAAAAAAAAAAAGAAAAAAGAAAAAAAAAACGCACAGTGACGCAAGAAGAATTAACTATGCCGAGTAACAAACACAGAAACAGAGGGAGCAAGATCAACGATGACACTATGATGCCTCCAAATAAGCAAAACACCCCAAGCCAAGAGTATGAAGATGATGAGATAGAAGAAATGCAAGATACGGATTTCAAAAAATTTATGATAAGAACATTTAGAAGTTTTCAAAAGCAAATCCTTGAACTACAGAAATCCTTAATGGACAAGATTGAAAATCTCTCTCGTGAAAATGAAATTTTAAGGAAGAGTCAAAATGAAACTCAGAAACTAGTAGAACAGGAAAGTGTTATAGTGAAGAGAAATCAAAATGAAATGAAGAGCTCAATAGATCAAGTGACAAACACATTAGAGAGCCTTAAAAACAGAATGGGTGAAGCAGAAGAGAGAATATCGGAATTAGAAGATAGAGCACAGGAAAACATACAGTCAAACCAAAGAAAAGAAGAGGAAATTAGAAATCTAAAAAATATTGTTGGGAATCTACAGGATACTATTAAAAGAACCAACATTCGGGTTCTAGGAGTTCCTGAAGGCATGGAGAGAGAGAAAGGATTGGAAGGGCTTTTTAGTGAGATACTAGCAGAGAACTTTCCAGGTTTGGAGAAGGACAGAGATATCCTAGTACAGGAAGCTCATAGAACCCCCAATAAACATGACCAAAAGAGATCCTCACCACGACACGTGGTAATTAAACTTACCACAGTGAAACATAAAGAAAAGATCCTAAAATGTGCAAGAGAGAAACGTCAGATTACTCTCAGAGGATCTCCAATCAGACTCACAGCTGACATCTCATCAGAAACCCTACAAGCTAGGAGGGAATGGCGAGACATAGCACAGGTGCTAAGAGAGAAAAATTGCCAGCACAGAATATTATATCCTGCCAAGCTCTCATTTGTGAATGAAGGTGAAATAAAGACCTTTCATAGCAAACAGAAATTGAAAGACTTTGTGGCCACTCGTCCGGCCCTGCAAAAGATACTTAAAGATGTGCTACACTCAGAAACACAGAAACACGGCCATCAATATGAAAGAAGGGAAAGGAAGAACACCTACCAGTAAAAGAGCATGGGAAGCTCAAAGCATATAGTAGAAAATATTTCCGGGAAAATGGCAGGGCAAAGTCACTACATATCAATAGTCACATTGAATATTAATGGTCTGAAATCTTCAGTTAAAAGACACCGTTTGGCTGACTGGCTCACAAAACACAACCCAACTATTTGTTGCCTACAAGAAACACATCTCTCTAACAAAGAGGCATGCAGACTGAAAGTGAAAGGTTGGAAAAAGATATTCCATGCCAACAAAAACCAAAAAAAAGCAGGTGTAGCCATATTAATATCAGACAAAATAAACTTTAATACAAAAACTGTTAAGAGAGACAAAGAGGGACACTATATAATGATTAAGGGTTCAATTCAACAGGAAGATGTAACTATTATAAATGTATATGCACCTAATTACAGGGCACCGGTCTATTTAAAAGAGATGTTAAGGGACTTAAAGGGAGATTTAGATTCCAATACAATAGTACTGGGGGACTTCAATACTCCACTCTCAGAAATAGACAGATCATCCGGACAGAAGATCAACAAGGAAACAGCAGATTTAATTGACACTATTGCCCAAATGGATCTAACAGATATCTACAGAACTTTCAACCCTACATCTACAGACTTCACATTCTTCTCAGCAGCACATGGAACCTTCTCTAGGATTGATCACATACTAGGCCATAAAGCAAGTCTCAGCAAATTTAAAGAATTAGAATCATACCATGCAGCTTCTCAGAACACAGCGGGATGAAGCTGCAAATTTGCAACTCAGGAAACCCCAGAAAGTATGCAAACACATGGAGACTGAACAACATGCTCCTGAATGAACACTGGGTCATTCAAGAAATCAAAAGAGAAATCAAAAACTTTCTGGAAGTAAATGAAGACAACAACACAACATATCAAAACTTATGGGATACAGCAAAAGCAGTATTGAGAGGCAAATTTATAGCAATAGGTGCCTATATCAAGAAATTGGAAAGGTACCAAATAAATGAGCTTTCAGCGCACCTCAAGGACCTAGAAAAACTGCAGCAAACCAAACCCAAATCTAGTAGGAGAAGAGAAATAATTAAAACCAGAGAAGAAATTAACAGGATTGAATCCAAAAAAACATTACAAAAAATCAGCCAAGCGAGAAGCTGGTTTTTTGAAACAATAAACAAAATTGACACCCCATTGGCCCAACTAACTAAAAAAAGAAGAGAAAAGACCCAAATCAATAAAATCAGAGATGAAAAAGGAAACGTAACAACAGACACCACAGAAATAAAAAGAATCATCAGAAATTACTACAAGGACCTGTATGCCAGCAAACAGGAAAACCTATCAGAAATGGATAGATTCCTGGACACATGCAATCTACCAAAATTGAACCATGAAGACATTGAAAACCTAAATAGACCCATAACAGAAACAGAAATTGAAACAGTAATAAAGGCCCTCCCAACAAAGAAAAGCCCAGGACCAGATGGATTCACTGCTGAATTCTACCAGACATTTAAAGAAGAACTAATCCCATTTCTTCTCAAACTATTCAGAACAATCGAAAAAGAGGGAATCCTCCCAAATTCTTTCTATGAAGCCAGCATCACCTTAATCCCTAAGCCAGAGAAAGATGCAGCACTGAAAGAAAATTACAGACCAATATCCCTGATGAACATAGATGCAAAAATCCTCAATAAAATTCTGGCCAATAGAATACAACAACACATCAGGAAAATCATCCACCCAGACCAAGTGGGATTCATCCCTGGTATGCAGGGATGGTTCAACATTCGCAAATCAATCAATGTGATTCACCACATTAACAGACTGCAAAAGAAAAACCATATGATTATCTCAATCGATGCAGAGAAAGCATTTGATAAAATTCAACACCCTTTCATGATGAAAACTCTAAGCAAATTGGGTATAGAAGGAACATTCCTCAATATAATCAAAGCAATTTATAAAAAACCCACAGCCAGCATCCTATTGAATGGGGAAAAGTTGGAAGCATTTCCACTGAGATCTGGCACCAGGCAGGGATGCCCACTCTCACCACTGCTATTTAACATAGTTCTGGAAGTTTTAGCCAGAGCCATCAGACAAGAAAAAGAAATCAAAGGAATACAAATCAAGAAGGAAGAAGTCAAATTATCCCTCTTTGCAGACGATATGATTCTATACTTAGAGGATCCAAAGAATCTACTAAGAGACTATTGGAACTCATAGAGGAGTTTGGCAAAGTGGCAGGATATAAAATCAATGCACAAAAATCAACAGCCTTTGTATACACAAGCAATGCCATGACTGAGAAAGAACTGCTAAGATCAATCCCATTCACAATAGCTACAAAAACAATCAAATACCTTGGAATAAACTTAACCAAGGACGTTAAAGATCTCTACGATGAAAATTACAAAACCTTAAAGAAAGAAATAGAAGAGGATACCAAGAAATGGAAAAATCTTCCATGCTCATGGATTGGAAGAATCAACATCATCAAAATGTCCATTCTCCCAAAAGCAATTTATAGATTCAATGCAATCCCAATCAAGATACCAAAGACATTCTTCGCAGATCTAGAAAAAATGATGCTGAAATTCATATGAGGCACAAGAGACCTCGAATAGCTAAAGCAATCTTGTACAACAAAAACAAAGCCGGAGGCATCACAATACCAGACTTCAGGACATACTACAGGGCAGTTGTAATCAAAACAGCATGGTACTGGTAAAGAAACAGATGGATAGACCAATGGAACAGAATTGAAACACCAGAAATCAACCCAAACATCTACAGACAACTTATATTTGATCAAGGATCTAAAACTAATTCCTGGAGCAAGGACAGTCTATTCAATAAATGGTGATGGGAAAACTGGATTTCCACGTGCAGAAGCATGAAGCAAGACCCCTACCTTACACCTTACACAAAAATCCACTCAACATGAATTAAAGACCTAAATCTATGACCTGACACCATCAAGTTACTAGAGAACATTGGAGAAACCCTTCAAGATATTGGCACAGGCAAAGAGTTTCTGGAAAACACCCAGGAGGCACAGGCAGTCAAAGCCAAAATTAACTATTGGGATTGCATCAAATTGAGAAGTTTCTGTACTGCAAAAGAAACAGTCAGGAGAGTGAAGAGACAACCGACAGAATGGGAAAAAATATTTGCAAACTATGCAACAGATAAAGGGTTAATAACCAGAATCTACAAAGAGATCAAGAAACTCCACAAAAACAAAACCAACAACCCACTTAAGAGATGGGCCAAGGACCTCAATAGACATTTTTCAAAAGAGGAAATCCAAATGGCCAACAGGCACATGAAAAAATGTTCAAGGTCACTAGCAATCAGGGAAATGCAAATCAAAACCACAATGAGGTTTCACCTCACCCCGGTTAGAATGGCTCACATACAGAAATCTACCAACAACAGATGCTGGCGAGGATGTGGGGAAAAAGGGACACTAACCCACTGTTGGTGGGAATGCAAACTGGTCAAGCCACTATGGAAATCAGTCTGGAGATTCCTCAGAAACCTGAATATAACCCTACCGTTCGACCCAGCCATCCCACTCCTTGGAATTTACCCAAAGGAATTTAAATTGGCAAACAAAAAAGCGGTCTGCACCCTAATGTTTATTGCAGCTCAATTCACAATAGCCAAGACCTGGAACCAACCTAAATGCCCATCAATGGTAGACTGGATAAAGAAATTATGGGATATATACTCTTTAGAATACTATACCGCAGTAACAAACAATGAAATCCAGTCATTTGCAACAAAATGGAGGAATCTGGAACACATCATTCTGAGTGAAGTTTGCCAGTCCCAAAGGGACAAATATCATGTTCTCCCTGATCGGTGACAACTGACTGAACACCAAAAAGGAAACCTCCTGAAGTGAAATGGACACTATGAGAAATGGTGATTTGATCAGCATAGCCCTGACTGCTAATGGACAACTTAATACATTATCCCTCATAGTATTTTATTTTATCTGTTCTATTTAATATGACTGGTTTAATTCTGTAATTAATACACAGTTATTCTTAAGTGTTGAAATTTAACGGAAATGTGATCCCTGTTAAACATAAGAGTGGGAATATGAGAGGGAAGAGATGTATAATTTGGGGCATGCTCGGGCTGACTTGCCCCAATTGGTAGAGTTGGAAACATACCAGGGGATTCCAATTCAATCCCATCAAGGTGGCATGTGCCAATGCCATCTCACTATTCCAAGTGATCAATTTCAGTTCACAATTTATCATAATGAAAGGACTAAGAGTCAAAGGGAGCACATAAACAAGTCTAGTACCTGCTAACACTAACCGATAGAATAAATAAAGGGGAGAGTGATCCAACATGGGAAGTGAGATACTCAGCAGACTCATAGAATGGCGGATGTCCTAAATAGCACTCTGGCCTCAGAATCAGCCCTAAAGGCACTCAGATCTGGCTGAAAAGCCCATGAGAGTATTTCAGGCATGGAAAGCCAAGACACTCTGGCAAAAAGATCTCTGTGAGTGAGATCCCAGTGCAAAGAACAGGTCTTCAAAGAAGGAGGTACCTTTCTCTGAAGGGAGGAGAGAACCTCCACTTTGACTATGACCGTGTCTAAACAAGATAAGAGTCGGAGAACTCTTCCATAGCCTTGGAAACTCATGACTGGAGCATAGGGAGATTACTGATGCCATAGACAGGAGTGTCAATTGGTAAAGTCAACAACAGGAGTCACTGTGCACTTACTGTTCATGTAGGATCTCTGTCCTTAATGTGCTGTACACTGAGGCTTAATGCTATAACGAGTACTCAAACAGTATATTTCACTTTGTGTTTCTATGGGGGTGCAAACGATTGAAATCTTTACTTAATGTACACTAAACTGATCTTCTGTAAAAAAAAAAAAAAAAGAAAGAAAGAAATTATCAATTCCCAACTTGACTCTCACTGGGATTAAACATGACAATAGGTCTGATCTGATTTCATCATCATTTAAAAAAAATCATCTATTATTTTTCACTTTATGTTTCTGTGTGGGAGCAAACTGTTGAAATCCTTACTTAATGTATACTAAGCTGATCTTCTGTATATTAAGATAATCAAAAACGAATCTTGATGTGAATGGAAGGGGAGAGGGAGTGGGAAAGGGGAGGGTTGTGGGGGGGAGGGACGGTATAGGGGGGGAAGCCATTGTAACCCATGAGTCGTACTTTGGAAATTTATATTCATTAAATAAAACATAAAAAAAAACTTATGGGATATGGCAAGAGCAGTGTTGAGAGGAAAGTTTATAGCAATAGGTGCCTACATTAAGAAATTGGAAAGGCACCAAATAAATGAGCTTTCCACACATCTCAAGGATCTAGAAAATCTGTAGCAAACCAGACCCAAAGCTAGTAAGAGAAGAGAAATAATTAAATGAGAGAAGAAATCAACAGGATTGAATCCAAACAAAATTACAAAAAATCAGCCAAGCGAAGAGCTGGTTTTTTGAAAAAAATGAATAAACTTGACAAACCATTGGTTCAACTAACTAAAAAAAGAAAAGAACCAAATTAATAACATCAGAGATGAAAAAGGAAATGTAATGACAGACTCCACAGAAATAAAAAGAATCATCAGAAATTACTACAAGGACCTGTATGCCAGCAAACAGGGAAGCCTATCAGAAATGGATAGATTCCTGGACACATGCAATCTACCAAAATTGAACCAGGAAGACATAGAAAACCTAAATAGACCCATAACTGAAACAGAAATGGAAACAGTAAAAAAGGCCCTCCCAACAAAGAAAAGCCCAGGAGCAGATGGATTCACTGCTGAATTCTACCGGACATTTAAAGAAGAACTAATCCCATTTCTTCTCAAACAATTCAGAACAAGAAAAAAGAGGGAATCCTCCCAAGTTCTTTTATGAAACCAGCATCACCTTAATCCCTAACCAGAGAAAGATCCAGCATTGAAAGAAAAATACATACCAATATCCCTAATGAACATAGACGCAAAAATCCTCAATAAAATTCTCACCAATAGAATACAACAGCATCAGAAAGATCATCCACCCAGACCATGTGGGATTTATCCAAGGAATGCAGGGATGGTTCAGTGTTCACAAATCAATCAATGTGATATACCACATTTACAAACTGCAGAAGGAAAACCATATCATTATCTCAATAGATGCAGAGAAAGCATTTGATAATATACAACACCCTTTCATGATGAAAACTCTAAGCTAACTGGGTATGGAAGGAACATTCCTCAATACAATCAAAGCAATTTATGAAAAACCCATGGCTAGCATCCTATTGAATGGAGAAAGGTCGGAAGCATTTCCACTGAGATCTGGCACCAGACAGGGATGCCCACTCTCACCACTGCTATTCAACATAATTCTGGAAATTTTAGCCAGAGCCATCAGGCAAGAAAAAGAAATTAAAGGGATACAAATTGGGAAGGAAGAACTCAAACTATCCCTCTTTGCAGGGGATCCAAAGAACTTTACTAAGAGATGATTGGAACTGATAGAGGAGTTTGACAAAGTAGCAGGATATAAAATCAATGCACAAAAATCAGCAACCTTTCTATACACAGGCAATGTCATGGCTGAGAAAGAACTGCTAAGATCAATCCCATTCACAATAGCTACAAAAACAATTAAACACCTTGGAATAAACTTAACCAAGGACGTTAAAGATCTCTACAATGAGAATTAGAAAATCCTAAAGAAAGAAACAGAAGAGGATACCAAGAAATGGAAAAATCTTTCATGCTCATGGATTGGAAGAATCAACATCATCAAAATGTCCATTCTCCCAAAAGCAATATAGATTAAATGCGATACCAATCAAGATACCGAAGACATTCTTCTCAGATCTAGAAAAAATGATGCTGAAATTCATATGAGGCACAAGAGACCTCGAATAGCTAAAGCAATCTTGTACAACAAAAACAAAGTTGGAGGCATCACAATACCAGATTTCAGGACATACTACAGGGCAGTTGTAATCAAAACAGCATCGTACTGGTACAGAAACAGATGGATAGACCAATGGAACAGAATTGTGACTTGATCAGCACTTGCCCTGACTGTTGATGAACAACTTAATACTTTATCCCTCTTAATATTTTTTGTTTGTTCTACTTAATACTATTGGTTGAATTCTGTAATTAATATACAGTTATTCCTAAGTGTTGAAACTTAACTGAAAACTGATCCCTGTTAAATATAAGAGTGGGAAAAGAGAGGGAAGAGATGTACAGTTTGGGACCTGCTCAAGCTGACTTGCCCCAAGTGGTGGAGTTAGAAATGAGCCAGTAGATTCCAATTCAATCCCATCAAGGTGGCATGTACCAATGCCATCTCACTAATCCCAGTGATTAATTTCTGTTCACAATTAATCATAATGATAGGACTAAGAGTCAAAGGGATCACATAAACAAGACTAGTGTCTGAAAATACTAACTGATATAATAAAAAAGGAAGCGAATGATCCAACATGGGAAGCGGGATACACAGCAGACCTATAGAATGGCAGATGTCTTAAACAGCACTCTGGCCTCAGAATCAGCCCTTAAGGCATTCGGATCCAGCTGAAAAGCCCATGAGAGTATTTCAGGCATGGAAAGCCAAGACACTCTGGCAAAAAAAAAAATGACCTAAATGAAAGATCTCCACGAGTGAGATCCCAGTGGAAAGAACAGGTCTTCAAAGAAGGAGGTACCTTTCTCTGAAGGGAGGAGAGAACTTCCACTTTGGCTATGACCTTGTCTAAATAGGATAAGAGTCAGTGAACTCAAAAGGCTTCCATAGCTTTGGCAACTCGTGACAAGAGCTTAGGGTGATACTGATGCCATAAACAAGAGTGTCAATTTGTTAAGTCAACAACAGGAGTCACTGTGCACTTACTCCTCATGTAGGATCTCTGTCCTTAATGTGCTGTACATTGTGATTTAATGCTATAACTAGTACTCAAACAGTATTTTTCACTTTGTGTTTCTATGTGGGTGCAAACTGTTGAAATCCTTACTTAATATATACTAAACTGATCTTCTGTATATAAAGAGAATTGAAAATGAATCTTGATGTGAATGGAAGGGGAGAGGGAGTGGGAAAGAGTAGGGTTTTGGTGGGAGGGAAGTTATAGAGGGGGGAAAGCCATTGTAATCCATAAGCTGTACTTTGGAAATTTATGTTCATTAAATAAATGTTAAAAAAATAAAAAGTATTGTCTTCAAGATTTATAATCAACACTTACCACTCAGTAATAAATGGACAAAAAAAAAATCTAAAACTGAACAAAGTATCTGAGTTGTGTTCTTCCAAAGAATAGTTAATGATATCATAAAAATATTTTCTACATTATTTGTTATTATGAAAATGTTAATAAGCCACAAGGAGATCCTTTTCACATTTAATTCGTTTGGTTATAATCAAAAAGATATATAAGGACAAATGTTGACAAGACTGAGAAGTAGAACTTTCAAACATTGCCAGTGGGATGTAAAATGATATGGATACTTTGACATGTTTTTATTTATTTTGTGATTTTATTTGCACATAAGTCACATAAGCATCTTTTTGCCCAGTTACACGTAGAATTACCATCAACTCCCAACTCTAATTTCAGATAAGCTCTGGTCTGGAGAACACATTCGAATTCCTATGGCTATGTCCACATCCATGCTTTCTCAGAGCAGATTTGGCTCTTTACAAGTTCATCTCCATCATGTTTTTGTCAGTTCACTATTTTACTTTTTCCATATAGAGAGGAAACATAGCTTCCTATCAGCAATAGAAGTAATAATCCTCATTAAAGATCAATAGCACTTTTTATGAGGGTCCAAATGTTATAATTAATGAAAACTGATAGGAACAAGGAGCGAGAGAGGAATGGAGAAAGTAGGGGAAGGAAAGGGAGAGAGAGAATGAGAAATTTGTGTACATACCAGGAAAAGAGATTCAATGACGTAGCAAATTTGGCATTTAAATTTTGAGTAGCACCCATGTGATTTTCAAATACATTTAGTGGTGCAAAAATACAGTCACAAACTCTTAGTTTGGTGCATTTGCTTAAAGAACTTTGAGTCGAGAAATGTACATCATGTCATATTTTTTCCTGTGGCTGCTCATTGACTGTATGACCTACTCTTTGTTCACCATAATTAATAATGTGAAAAAATTCAAGAAACATCTCCATATTATCAATTAATACTATTATGTTTTGTGTACTTTCCCTGAGACAAAAAAATAAATGACTATCAAATACATCTATTTTCATAAATCCATGGTTAACAGTAAAATATTCCTTTCATTTATTTTGTTAATCTATAATTTCTTAAATGCAGAGTATATTTGTCAAGAAATAGATTGGAAATATTATGGGTATGCATCTACCTACTGATTATCACATTGCAAGGGAGAAGTCAGAAATGTATTAGCACAAATAACAGTACAACCAAAACTCTTCATCTACTTGGGAACCAAATAAAAAGTTTACTTCTCTCTCTAGCTATTAATGATGTGAAACTACCAATAGTAACTAAAAATAATAATTGGTTAGGGCAATATAAAAGTTAGTAATTTTGAATTTGAGCATAAGACAGGCTTGAAATAATCCTCTTTTTTGAATTACCAAATTAAACTTTTTCTTTTTTTAGAATACAAGTTTATTACATAAGAAACTATAGAAATGAGAACTAAATTGTTACTGAAACATTATCTGAGAGATATATAATTCAGAATCACTGTTGTAATTTGAAATAAAGCACAAACTGACTAACAGGTACTAAGGATGATTAATTAACAAGTAGAAAAATGTTCACTCAGTAAATACATTGCTAACTTCTGAAATTGTTGGCTTCATCTCCTCCTTCATTCTTTTTTTTATTTTTTGACACGCAGAGTGGACAGTGAGAGACAGAGAGAAAGGTCTTCCTTTTGCCATTGGTTTACCTTCCAATGGCTGCTATGGCTGGCGCGCTGCGGCCAGCACACCACACTGATCCGAAGGCAGGAGCCAGGTGCTTATGCTGGTCTCCCATGGGGTACAGGGCCTAAGCACTTGGGCCATCCTCCACTGCACTCCCTGGCCACAGCAGAGAGCTGGCCTGGAAGAGGGGCAACCGGGACAGAATCTGGTGCCCTGACCGGGACTAGGACCCGGTGTGCTTTAGCCGCAAGGTGGAGGATTAGCCTAATGAGCCGCAGCGCCGGCCCCTTCATTCTTTACACAACTGTTTCAACTCAAAGCATTCTCTCCTTTCACTGAATCCGTATACTAATTACAATCAGTAATTATATCAATAATTTAATTGTATATTGTCTTGATATCATAGAATTTTACAGTTGGTAGAACTCTTGCTAACCATCTAAATATGGAGGTAGGGAAAGCTATGACCCAAAGCACCAAATCTGGCTATGCCCACACATTTACATTGTGTATATGATTGCTACCTTGTTAATGACTTGAGCAGTCATCCAGAGACATCATGGCCTCTAGAACTAAAGCATATTTATTGAAAAAGATGCAAAGATCGTCACAGGGAGGAAATTATGTACCCTGCTCATAGTATTTTGTTCACAAGCATGGTTTCCTGATCAACAACATCAGTATCACCTAGGAACTTGTTAGAAATACCAATTCCAAGACTCCATCCAAGACCTACTGAGTCAGACCTTTATGGGAGCATCACAGAAAACAGGCCCTCCATGTGATTCTGATGCACACACAGGTTTGAGATCCCCCTCATATGAACTGAACCTTCTTGACAGATCACGTTAAGTCATCTTAGATCTCACTGAGCAGTATAAATATGTAAGATTTCAGAGAAGTTCTAAGATTGAGGTGGGTATTTTCTGCCAACACTGGGGCGGGGAGTGGGGATTTCCTTGTGTATGAACACATCCTGTAAAGTCTCCACTACTGAACTAGAAGGTTCCTGTAATCAATTAAGAGTAGATCACTCAGAATCAGCCCTTAAGGCATTCAGATCTGGCTAAAAAACCCATGAGAGCATTTCAGCTATGAGAAGCCAAGATATTGCAGCTTAAAAATATCCTACATGGAGAATCTCTGTGGAGAGACCCCAGTGGAAATAAGGGGCAATCAAAGAAGAGTATTTCAGGCATGGAAAGCCAAGACACTGGGGCAAAAAAAATGACCTAAATGAAAGATCTCTCCTAGATCCCAGCAGAAAGAACGGGCCATCAAAGAAGGAGATACCTTTCTCTGAAGGGAGAAGAGAACTTCCACTTTGCTTATGGCCCTGTCTAAATACTGTCAGAGTTTGTGGGCAAAAAAGGCTTCCATAGCCTTGGCAACTCATGGCAAGATCTGTCCTTAATGAGTTGTACTATGAGAATTAACTGCAAAACTTGTTCTCAAATGGTACTTTATACGTTGTGTGTGGGGGAGTGCAAACTGTTGAAATATTTACTTAGTAGAGAGTTGGTCTTCTGTATATAAAGTTAATTAAAATGAATCTTAATGAAGAATGCGATGGGAGAGGGAGTAGGAGGTGGGACAGGAGTGGGGGTGGAAGGGAAGGTATGGGAGGAATAAATTTGCATTCATTAAATAAAAGCTTTAAAATAAGAATAGGTCACAGTGAAGCTGTTTATTCTGGGAGGCGGCAGTGATGGCTCAGTTGCATCGCTGCTCTTCATGATCTGCATTGAGTTCCCAACTCCTGGCTTTCACCTAAGCCCAGCTCTGACTGTTGTAGGCATTTGGAAAGGAAACCAGCAGATGGGAAATGGAAATATCCATTAATTTATTTAAATAATAAGTTCTCTATCCATGAAACCTCAATGTTAGAATTTTATATGATTTAATAATTTGTCACACTTTGTCTCATTCACACATCAGTAATTTGCATAACACTATAGATAGACTCAAATGCAGGCAGGTGTTTGATGCAACAGTTAGGATGCCACTTGGGACAGATGCACCCCATATCAGGTGAGTCCTAGCTCTGTTTCTGAATCCAGCATCTTGCTTATACGCACCCTGGGAGGCAGCAAGCGATGGCAGTTCAAGTGCTTGCTACCATGTAGGAAACCTGGATGGAAGTTCCTGACTGCTCACTTCAGCCTGGCCCAGCTCTAGAGGCATTTGGGAAATTAATCTGAAAATGGAAGATTCCCTCTCTCTCTCTCTCTCTCTCATTCTTTCCCTTTTAAATAAATAAATAAATAAAAATGTTAAAAGCTCCTTGGCATTAAAAAAATCCACTATTCCTACCTTTCCTCATTTACCTTTTCCCTACATAAAATTGGCCCCACCTGCCTAACAGATTAAATTGTAATGAAATATTTTAATTGTACTAATATCATGAAAAATACAATTTTAAATATATAAATTTCCATGAACATTTTTAAAAGATTTATTTATTTACTTTTTTGAAAGAATTATAGATAGCAAGAGGGAGAGACAGAAAGAGGTCTTCCATGGCCAGTTCACTCCCAAAAGGCTACAATGGCTGAGGTTGAGCCAAGTTGAATCCAGGAGCCCAGAGCTTCTTCTGGGTCTTCCACGTGAGAGGCCCACATATAGGGGTGCAAGCACCTGGGCCATCTCCCACTGATTTCCCACATGCATTAGCAGGGAGCTGGACCAGAAGTGGAGCATGGCTCGAACCAGCACCCATATGGGACGCTGGCACTTCAGATGACTTAACCTGCTGTGCCTCAGTGATGGATCCTCCTTGAAATTTTTAGAACTCCCTCCTATATGCATGTCTGTGTCAATTAATACTGATCAAGTATCTACTATGTGTAAGTCAGGCAACTAAATGATCTGGAATTGCATGGACCGAATTCTGAACTATCTTTAGTATGGAATACTGCCCAGTTATAGAACTCTTTTCCTGTTTATGTAAACTTTATTAAATTGAATTGATCTCAGGATCTCAGTTTTTTTGTTTGTTTGCATGTGTCTCTCTGTGTGTGTGTATGTGTGTGTGTCCTAGAGTTTATTTGGCCTTCTGTGCACCCAGAGTGAGAGTAAAAGTTGGTTCTAGAAAAGCTTCCTGATGCACTGAGTTGGCTTTCTGAAGAGCCCCTAACTTCCCCCAAGGAACCAGGAGGTGAGGAGGTCAGTGAAGTGTACCATGTGAAATTTTTCTACATCTAAAAATCTGTGATGGAACTCATAAAAATCAAGATTTGATAAAAAACCAAAACAAAACTACATGTGCTAAGAAAAAAAAGACAAAAAGCCTCAACTAGGATTATTCTAGAGTAGTAATCCTAAATTTACTAAAATTCCTCTATCAGATTTTATACTTCAATTTGCTGAACGTTCCACTGGATAGTGAATAAGGTGGTGAATTTATGGCAACTGAATCTCAAAGAATTTTATTTCACTAGTGCCTTGTTTGAGATTGGAAAGAATATTTTGAAATCTGTCTTTTCTCTTTTGATGCAAATTATAGAAAGGGGATAGCAACTGGACACCACATTTGCATTTCAGTGTCTGAAGTTGTTTTACACAGAGCAATTTTGAATGACACTATGCATTAGCAGTGATAATGTGAAAGGTCTTTGATTAAAAATAAATACTAAATAAATAAATAAATACTTACATACATATATACATATGATCTGCAGGTACTGTGAAAGGCTACAGAATAGGTAGTATAAATGCCTGGATATGAATGCCTCCTTCCTACCCTGCCACATTCAGCAAGACATTGAGTCATTCATATCTGAGCATCAAAATCACTTCATAATGTGGTATAATGACATGACCCACATCATAAGGTTGGTCAGGGGGAAATGTCAATCATCTTAAAGAAGAAAAAATCTTCATTATTATTTTTGTACTCCTTTGTAGCTTATGTATCTTGATTTGTATTTTAAGGATTAATACTTTGCCTTTATAATATAAAACATGTTTTTAAACCAAACCCTATAACTATGAAATTCCTTTCCAACTTTTACCCAAATTTCCAATGTCATCTTTGCATGCATGAGCTCACCTGTGCCTGTTTTGAAACTCTGTTACGGAATTGCTTTCACCTGAGATACATCCCTTCAGTTTGCCCAGCTCTGATGCTGATCTACTGAGGAGTGAGGAAGAGGTCAGACTGCCTGCAGGAGAATCCTCGCTCCATCACTTCATATTTGAGGGACTTGGGCAAGTGCTTTCTGCTATTCCTTCAGTTTCCTCAGCTGTTATGTAGAACTGACTCAGTAAACTACTAGGGAAAAGGCATAACAAGCCTGACTGATATGAGGAAAGAAAGGAGAAATTAGCAAAAATAGCCTGGGAAATAAAAAAAAGAGGTTACCAATTTATTATTTATTTATTTGAGAGGAGAGGGAGAAAGAAAAACTACTTCAATCCACTGGATTCCCTGAATGCCTACATCAGTCTGACTGGATTAAAGCTGTAGCCTAGAGCTGGGAATGCAGTCCAGGTTTCCCCAGGTAGCAGAAATTCAATTATTTGAGCCATCACCACAGCCTTCCTGGCTCTATATTGATGGGAAGGTGGATTTGGAAGCCAGAGCTGGGCCTTTAACTTGGGCACTCTGATGTGGGATGCAAGTGCTCCAACCAGTGTCTTAATAAGTTGTTCAAATACCACGCCAGAGACACATTTTTAAGAGGTATAAATTAGTTTATATGATATATAATATAATATAACATATTATATTATATATAATTAACTAGTTTAATATAATTAATTAATTAAATAATTTAAAAAGAAAAAAATGGATGCCCTTAAAAAAGACATGATTTACATGGCAGACTCCCAAACCCTTGTTTGCTTGAGTCACTGGAAAGTTTCATAGGAACAGAGCATCTCAGGGTTCACAAAGCTGCCCTTCAGCAGAAATCTGCAGGCATTTTTGCATGCGAGCAAAAGTTGGCCGGCTCAGAATGTGTCCTTGTCACTGTGAAGCTTAATGCCACTCCAATTCAATCCCATCAAGGTGGCATGTAGCAATGCCATCTCACTAGTCAAAGTGATCAGTTTCAGTTCATAACTGATCATAATTATAGAATTAAGAGTCAAAGGGTCACATAAACAAGACCAGTGTCTGCTAATACTAACTGATAAAATAAAAATGTTGGATTGTTTTTCCATTGTTGTTTCAACAATCCATGTTGGAACAACCCAACATGGAAAGCGGGATACACAGCAGACTTGTAGAATGGCAGATGTCCTAAACAGCAATCTGGCCTCAGAAGCAGCCCTTAAGGCATTTGGTTCTGGATAAAAAGCCCATGAGAGTATTTCAGGCATGGAAAGCCAAGGCACTCTGGCAAAAAAAAAAAAAAATATGACCCAAATGAAAGATCTCTGTGAGTGAAATCCCAGCAGAAAGAATGGGCCATCAAAGAAGGAAGTATCTTTCTCTGAAGGGAGGAGAGAACTTCCACTTTGACTATGGCTTTGTCTAAATAAGATCAGAGTTGGTGAACTCAAGAGGCTTCCATAGCCTTGGCAGCTCATGAAAAGAGCCTCAGGTGATTACTGATGCCATAAACAAGAGTGTCAATTGTTAAATCAACAACATGAGTCACTGTGCACTTACTCCCCATGTAGGATCTCTGTCCTTAATGTATTGTACTATGTGAATTAACGGTATAACCAGTACTCAAACAGTACTTTATACTTTGTGTTTCTGTGTGAGTGCAAACTGTTGAAATCTGTCGCTCCCCCTCTTTGTGGAGGAACGACACAGGACCCTGCGCTGTTCTTTCGTCTGCTCGGCCCTTCCCGGGTTTGCTGCTGGTTCTTCCCGGGTTGGCTACCGTCCCTTCCACCTCCGTGGAAGGGCGGTTCCCCCTGCCACATTCCCCACTTCCGCGGGGGAGCGGCACACCGCCGGCCGGCTCTCTCGGGGGCTGCACAGGTGTTCCTTCAGATAGATGTTCCCGTTAGATGTTCCTTGTGCATGTTGTCTCTCTCCTCCTTTATAGTCCTCTTCCACCAATCCCAACTCTGCTACCCACACGCCGAGTACACTGCTCTCCTCCAATCAGGAGCAAGATCAGCTCCTGCAGCTCAGTCAATCAAATTGGCGAGAGGCAGCTGCGTAGAAGTTGTTACTCCCTTCTCAGCGCCATATTGTGGGAGAGCAGATGCATAGAATAAGTCTTAATTCCAGTAACTTAGTCTAGTCCGAGTTGCTCCCCACAGAAATCTTTACTTAATATATACTAAGTTGATCTTCTGTATATGAAGATAATTGAAAATGAATCTTGATGTGAATGGGATGGGAGAGGGAGCGGGAGTTGGGAGGGTTGAAGTAGGAGGGAAGTTACAGGGGGAAAATTCACTATAATCCAAAAGCTGTATTTGGAAATTTTTATTTATTAAATAAATTTAAAAAAGAAAAGAAACCCACACTGTAGAGCCATCTCAAAGTTCAAATGCAGGTGAAACAGTAGACACTATTTGGTATTTCACAAAGTGGAACATCTGTTAAAATTAATCACACTCATTGACATGTAGCTTTAATCTTCTTGCAAGCTTGCCACAGTATGGTGGAACACTAACAAAAAATAAAAGCATCCACTGCAAGGAGTGACATCAGCAGTGGAACAGAACTTTCCAGATTTTGTCTGCTCATAAAACATCAATTTGAATAAATATCCACATATGAAAAATACTTTCACAAGAGCTGTGGAACCCAGATGAGAGATTATAGCGCCTGGGTTTAATGCAGAAATAATAACAGATGCATTGCGGAGTTTGGAGGGACATTTCCACCTTACCCAGGGCTCCTCTTTCCCAAGCCTCAGAGCAGAATGAGAGAAAGACCCTATGCATGGAGGAAGGAGAGAAAAATGAGCAGCCATCTTTGCTGAAGCTCTAGCCCAAGCCCCTCCCCCCAGTGAAACCTAGCAAGAAGGCAGCTCACAGGGCCCCCCCAGATCCAGGCCATAACCCATGGATTCAGGTTCCAGGCCCACCCAGAGTCAGGGAAACACCAGGGCACCAGGATCAAGACCTACTCCTACAGGTCCAGGATACAGCAGGCCTGAGGCCTAGGCCTACTCCCATAGATGCTAACCCCAGGGCCATGTCAGTTCCATGACAGACCCTGCAGGCAAAGGCCAAGCCCCAGATTCCAGATCCATCCTGAAAAACCCAATTCAGACTCCTTATTGTCACACTGAAAACTGTAGTCAGAGCAACACTTTGCATTGGTTTTTCAATTTTCACAGGGTAACTTGGTGAGGAGCATAGGGTGTTCTCAGATGCATTGGATGCATTATAAGAAAGCAACTTCAAATCAGGCAACTCTGATGTTATTTAGGAGAGAGAGAGAAAGAATGAGAAAATCTTTCATGAGAGTACTTCAAAAATTTTGGAAAAATTGAATTAAAAAGTAAATTTATTTTGGTGAAAAATATAGAAATCAGTGCTTATGAGGAGTCTTCAAAAAGTTCATGAAAAATGAATATTAGAAAAACCTTGCATGGATTTCAAAGTATTTTACACCAAAATAAACTTATCTTTTAGTTCCATTTTTCACAATTTTTTAAAGATTTATTTATTTATTTGAAAGTCAGAGTTACACAGAGAGAAGGAGAGGCAGAGAGAGAGAGAGAGAGAGAGAGAGAGAGAGAGAGAGGACTTCCATCCACTGGATCCACTGGTTCATTTCCCAATTAGCCACAACAGCTGGAGCTGCACCAATCTGAAGCTAGGAGCCAGGAGCCTCCCCCAGGTCTCCCACGTGGGTGCAGGGGCCCAAGGACTTGGGCCATCCTCTACTGCTCTCCCAGGCTATAGCAGAGAGCTGGATTGAAAGTGGAGCAGCCAAGTCTTGAATTGGCACCTACATGGGATGCCAACACTGCAAGTGTCAGCTTCACCCGCTACACCACAGTGCTGGCCCCTACAAATTTTTGAAGTACTCATAATTTAAGCAAATCTTTCCTGGGTACTTTGGATATTTCCAGGCATGGACAAGTCTCCAATTTTACTTCCTTGTAATGTCTCCTTACATAAACATTGCTAAATTTTCTGTAGATAGTTTGCCTTAGGAGCCGAACTTTCATAAATATGTTATATTCATAGAGAAAGATCTCAAAGAGGAGGAAAAATATATGGGGACAGGGGATTCTCATCTAGTTTTTTTACAACAAAGTTACTATCTGAAAAACACACATTAGCCAGGTTAAATTCAATCAATGGTAATATTATATGCTTGTGGGATGACCTGCAAATGAATTTATGCCAAATTTTATAATCATTCCTGAAGACAGGAAATGTTATTAGAGCATTATTTTATTGCAAATAATAATTTGAGATGCTTTAAAAGGCAAAAGCTTTAAGGCATTATTTCTAACTATGATGTTAGCTGCAAGTTCTTAGGTAATCAGATGACTTGAAAAGAAGTGCTTGTGAAAACCTAGAATGCTGTTCTACCTCATTTGTGCTATAGCAGCTCATTTCTCCTCTGGATACCTGAAGGGTTCTCAGATATATCATGGGCAGTAAGTCATCAATGCACCTTCATTGTTTGAGTTTATTTAATGTCCAAGAGTTATGTCTGCCTTCATCCTGGAGGAATTTATATAAAGTCCAGTATTATCCAACCAGATGCACAGTAAAAATGATTGATGTAGAAATATATTTTCATGATACAACAACTGTTTTGCAAAAAAATTCATTGATTATAAGGAGCAGTTGTCAAACAATGTTAACATCATTTAATACATAGATGAGCACAGAGCAACTGAAGCAAGGTCATAGACTAATAGATGGCCATGGAATGAAGTTGCTTTTTTTTGTTTTGTTTTGTTTGGTTTGGTTTGGTTTTTTTTTTCTGCTGACTTAACTACTTTCCTCATATTACTGATGCCTCTTACATCAGGAAGAGTTCACATTGGGAGGATGTATTGTAATTGAGTCTCCTCCTTAACAGCTGCTGAGGAATGAGCATTGATGATAAACATGCCTATGACTTTTAATCAGATACTTATTTATAGAGTTGAGTGCAGTGATAATTCTAAGGGGAACTGATAAGACATAGCCACACTTATGGAAATTTTAGAAAAAAAAGTAATCAGAATTTAGTGAAAAATTATGTCTAAAGGCTAAATGGAAATAAAAGTTGGTCATTATATATTTATATACAACACATCATTATATACATGTATGTCCAATCCCTAGTTAGCTAGGAGTTCTTCTTAGCATGACTAAAGACTTTTTTCAGTCTATAGTTTTTGCATGTGCAATGTTGAGTGAAAGATTAAAACAAAGTTTTCCTTCAAATGTGAAAAATCAACTCTGATGCCCTTAGTAGTTTTGGATATGACTTTTATACTCTTTTTTTTATTTATTTGACAGAGTTATAGACAGTGTGTGTGTGAGAGAGAGAGACAGACAGAGAGAGAGAGAGAGAGAGAGAGAAAGGTCTTCTTTCTGTTGGTTCACTCCCCAAATGGCCACCACGGCAGGCCACAGCAGAGAGCTGGACTAGAAGAGGAGCAACTGGGACTGGAACCTGGTGCTCATATAGGATGCTGGCACCGCAGTCAGAGGATTAACCAAGTGAGCCATGGCACCGGCCCGCCTTTTATACTCTTGAAGACAAAAATAGAATCATCGTATTTTCATGGATTATATTTATTAATGCTGCATTCTTGTTCTGCTAGCTTTAATAATGGCTCATTTTTAGAAATGTTTCTAAAAGTTTCTCAGAAGCTACTAATTTATGTAGAAAAACTGCAAAACTAACACGTAATAGTTAAAACAAAAGTAGAAATGAAAGTCATAATGAGTTTTATTGTAGACAATTCATTTTCATGGCATTACTGCCATCAATGTGTGAGTCTGTGAATCAGCAGATCAGTTTTCAGTGCTTAAAGATTTAATAGAAAGCGTATTTATTTTTAATCTTTGCAAATTTTTATGGGATAAAGCTAATTATTTACAATGAATTAACTATATTTACTTCCAGTATAAAAATAATTTTATTATTCCTTTTATTAAACTTAAGGAATAAAAATAAGTGGTATCATCATACACTGTGCACAATGAAAGGGTGTCAGTCATTATCACAAAAAGAACATATGGGGGCCAGCGCTATGGTGCAGTGGGTTAATGCCCTGGCCTGAAGTGCCAGCATCCCATATGGGTGCCTGTTCTAGACCTGTCTGCTTCTCTTTCAATCCACCTCTCTGCTAAGGCCTTGGAAAGCAGTGCAAGATGGCCCAAGTCCTTGTGCACCTGCACCTGCATGGGAGACCAGGAAGAAACTCCTGGCTCCTGGCTTTGCATTGGCACAGCTCTGGCCATTGTGGCCAATTAAGGAATGAACCATCAGATGGAAGACTTCACTCTCTCTGTGTAACTCTGGCTTTCAAATAAATAAATAAATATTTTAAAAAGAAAAAGAGCATACGGTTTCCTAGGAAATTTGCTTCAGATATATCCCTGCATGATATATAAAAACCAATCTTAAATAAATTGCCTTTTTTGATCTGTTACATGCTGAGATTGAATTCAGAATTCCAAATAGACTTAGTATTCCTTTTCATCTTAATAAAATATGTTATGAGAATGATAAATCAAATTAGTTAATTATAAAAACAGTATGGGTGGATCATATCTTTATTAATCAACATCTTATATAATCAACATTAAATAAAAGTATTTAGAGAAGAAATTTTATATCCAGCTTCTTAAACCAAGAATTTAAATACAACTGACATTCTATAGCCAGATTAATCAAATGCACACCCAGATTGAGCTTAAAAATAAATGTACACTGCATGATTAAATGGAGAGGCAATGACTGTGTAAACAGTTCTGTGTGTTGCCTATGAATTAATAAATTAATCTGGAGATTTAAAAGTCACTTTATCTTATTAAATGAACTTAAAAAAATTTTTAGTATTTTTTAACTGTTATTTAATGAATATAAATTTCCAAAGTACAGCTTATGGATTACAATGGCTTTCCCCCCTCTATAACTTCCCTCCCACCTGCAACCCTCCCCTTTCCTTCTCCCTCTCCCCTTACATTCACATCAAGATTCATTTTCGTTTCTCTTTATATACAGAAGATCAGTTTAGTATATATTAAGTAAGGATTTCAACAATTTACACCCACATAGAAACACAAAGTGAAAAATACTGTTTGAGTACTAGTTATAGCATTAAATCACAATGTATAGCACATTAAGGACAAAGATCCTACATGAGGAGTAAGTGCACAGTGACTCCTGTTGTTGACTTAACAAATGGACATTCTTCTTTATGGCATCAGTAATCACCCTAGGCTCTTGTCATGAGTTGACAAGGTGATGGAAGCCCCCTGAGTTCACTGACTCTGATAATTTTTAGACAAGGCCATGGTCAAAGTGGAAGTTCTCTCCTCCCTTCAGAGAAAGGTACCTAGTTCTTTGATGACCCGTTCTTTCCACTGGGATCTCACTCACAGAGATTTTCATTTAGGTTTTTTTTTTTTTTTTGCCAGAGTGCCTTGGCTTTCTATACCTGAAATACTCTCATGGGCTTTTCAGCCAGATCTCCGTGTCTTAAGGGCTGATTCTGAGGCCAGAGTGCTGTTTAGGACAGCTGTCATTCTATGGGTCTGCTGTGTATCTCGCTTGCCATGTTGGATGGTTCTCTCCCTTTTTTATTCTATCAGCTAGTATTTGCAGACATGAGTCTTGTTTATGTGATCCCTTTGGCTCTTAGTCCTATCATTATGATCAACTGTGAACAGAAATTGATCACCAGGACTAGTGAGATGGCATTGGTACATGCCACCTTGATGGGATGGAATTGGAATCCCCTGGTATGTTTCTAACTCTACCCTTTGAGGTAAGTCAGCTTGAGCATGTCCGACTTGCACATCTCTTCCCTCTTTTATTCCCACTCTTATATTCTTATATTTAATAGTGATCACTTTTCAGTTAAGTTTCAACACTTAAGAATAACTGTGTATTGATTACAGTATTCAACCAAAAATATTAAGTAGAACAAACAAAAAAATACTAAGAGGGTTGAAGTATTAAGTTGTTCATCAACATTCAGGGCAAGGGCTGATCAAGTCACTATTTCTCACTGCACAACATCAAAACAAACAACCCACTTAAGAGATGGGCCAAGGACCTCAATAGACATTTTTCAAAAGAGGAAATCCAATTGGCCAACAGACACATGAAAAAATGTTCAAGATCACTAGCAATCAGGGAAATGCAAATCAAAACCACAATGAGGTTTCACCTCACCCCGGTTAGAATGGCTCACATGCAGAAATCTACCAACAACAGATGCTGGCGAGGATGTGGGGAAAAAGGGACACTAACCCACTGTTCGTGGGAATGCAAACTGGTTAAGCCACTATGGAAGTCAGTCTGGAGATTCCTCAGAAACCTGAAGATAACCCTACCGTTCGACCCAGCCATCCCACTCCTTGGAATTTACCCAAAGGAAATTATATTTCCAAACAAACAAGCTGTCTGCACATTAATGTTTATTGCAGCTCAATTCACAATAGCTAAGACCTGGAACCAACCCAAATGCCCATCAACAGTAAACTGGATAAATTATGGGACATGTACTCTAAACCCGGTCATTTGCAACAAGATGGAGGAATTTGGAAAGCATCATGCTGAGTGAATTAAGCCAGTCCAAAAGGGACAAATATCATATGTTCTCCCTGATCGGCGACAACTAACTGAGCACCAAAGGGGAAACTTATTGAAGTGAAATGGACACTATGAGAAACAGTGACTTGATCAGCTCTTGTCCTGACTGCTGATGTACAATGTAATACTTTATCCATTTTAGTATTTTTTTGTTCTAGTACTACTGGTTGAACTCTGTACTTAACACACAATTATTCTTAGGTGTTTAAATTTTAACTGAAAAGTGATCCCTTTTAGGAATTTAGAAATCATGATACTGAGTGAAATAAGCCAGTCCCAAAGGAACAAATATCATATGTACTCCCTGAGTGGTGACAACTAACTGAGCACCAAAAAGGAAACCTGTTAAAGTGAAATGAACACGGGCCGGCGCCGTGGCTCACTAGGCTAATCCTCCGCCTTGCTGCGCCGGCACACTGGGTCCTAGTCCCGGTCAGGGCACTGGATTCTGTCCCGGTTGCCCCTCTTCCAGGCCAGCTCTCTGCTGTGGCCAGGGAGTGCAGTGGAGGAGGGCCCAAGTACTTGGGCCCTGCACCCCATGGGAGACCAGGATAAGTACCTGGCTCCTGCCATCGGATCAGCGCGGTGCGCCGGCCACATGCCAGCCACGGCGGCCATTGGAGGGTTAACCAATGGCAAAAGGAAGACCTTTCTCTCTGTCTCTCTCTCTCACTGTCCACTCTGCCTGTCAAAAAAAAAAAGTGAAATGAACACTATTTCATAATTTCTTTTAAAAAGCCTTTAAATTAACTGGTATATATTGAAAAACTATATTTGTATGTGGTTAAAAATATCACCCACCTTATACTTCTAACTCCCTTTCTTGGGAGTAGATGAGCATTAATAATTTCTTGAATATCTTTCCAGAAATATTCCATAAACTTATATGCATAAATGTGAATTTATCTTTTCTGGAAATTTTCGAATGAGAATATGTTTTAGCAATGGTCATGATTTGCTCACTGATACACTGGAAGGATTCACACAAGTCAACAAGTTGTACTCAAACCCAAGATTTATTACTACCAAGAGTACTGTGCAGGAACTGAGATAAAAGTATGTGTAGTTAAAGACTGGAGAGGTCAGGCACAGGGTTCCAAGTCTTCCCTCACTGTGGGAATGGCACAGTCACATTCCCTTAAGCCAAAAAAAGCAGAGACACATCAGCAGCAGCCTGAAGGAATCCACTCACATGTTAATAGTATAGAGTTCTTAATGGTGCTAATCACACATATTCACTTGCCCAACGAGACTACAGACCGGAAACAGGCACTAGGTACACATAACACACATTCATGTTGACTTTATATTGTTAAATTTTTAACTATTTGTTTTAATTTTATTTGAGAGAGATCTTCTAACAGCTGGCTAATTCCCCAAATGCCAGCAATAACAGAGATTGGCCAGACTGAATCCAGGAGCCTGGAATTGGATCTGGGTGTCCCACAACAGTGTCACAGTCCCAAGTACTCGAGCTATCATTGGCTGCATCTGAGGGTGCACATTAACAGGAAGCTGATTAGGAAGTAGAGTAAATAGGATTCAAACCAGGCTCTTTGGTAAGGGATGGGGGCCTCCCAAACAGCTACATAACTGCTGCACCAAATGTTTAACCCATGTTGACTTTAAATAAAATAGCCTATGGGGAGCCAAGATGGCGGAATAGTGAGGGCGCACACCAATAGTCCAGGAAAATTTAGTTTAATAAAAGTGGACTTATGGTGGCCTCAGAAAAAGGATCAGGAAATTCTTCTGGATCTAGTGGCTGTGACTCGGAAGACCTACTGGCAGAGCAAGGTCACCCACCGCACGGAAGCCGAGCTGTGGGAGCCACAGGGTCTGCGCGCCAGTGCGGGAAGGGAAGTGGATGTCACACAGACACCAGCGGGGAGAGCAGGGATGCCCAGGGCTCTGAGTCCACACATCGGCGCTGGAAGGGGAGGTGAGCTCACTAACCGGAGTCATTGGCGGGGAAACAGCAGACAGAATTTAGAGGGAAGCGGGCTTTGAGGCAGGAAAGTTCACCAGACTGACTACAGAAGAGAAGGGAAGAAAAAAAGACGGGGGGTACTGGTACAAACAAGTTTCTCTCTCTCCACCAACCTTGCAAAGGTGATCAAGAGACAAAGAGTAGCCCCCACTCTGGATATACATAACAAAAGGGGAGAGCTAAGGCTACAATTCAGTAGCCTAGGCAACCCAGTGGGAGTCCACAGGAGAAACTGAGCTGGCACAGACTCTTTGGGTATAAGCCAGAGATTGGAAGCTAAATACCATCAATTCTGCTCAGCCGTGCGGTATTACTTACCTACTGAATAAAAATAAAATAAAATAAATGAATAAATAAATAAATAGAGAGAGAGAGAGAGAGATTTACCATGCATAACCTGAGGTTGTACCTTTGCACACCCGTAACCGGGAAGAACCAAGCAGAGCTCTCAGACCACACCCATCTCAAGCCTCCAAGGCTCCTCGAACAGCAGGCAGTCCACTTAACACAGACATAGTATATAAAAAAAAAAAAACTCACAGTGAGGGAAGAAAAATTAACTATGCCAAGCAACAAACACAAAAAATCGAGGGAACAAGATGAACGATGACAGTATGACTCCTCCAAGTAAACAAATCACCCCAAGCCAAGATTATGAAGATGATGATATAGAATAAATGCAAGATACGGATTACAAAAAATTTTTGATAAGAACATTTAGAAGTTTTCAAAAGCAAATCCTTGAACTACAGAAATCCTTATTGGACAGGATTGAAAACCTCTCTCGTGAAAATGAAATTTTAAGGAAGAATCAAAATGAAACGCAGAAACTAGTAGAACAGGAAAGTGTGATAGTGAACAGAAATCAAAATGAAATAAAGAGCTCAATAGATCAAATGACAAACACATTGGAGAGCCTTAAAAACAGAATGGGTGAAGCAGAAGAGAGAATATCAGACTTAGAAAACAGAGCACAGGAAAGGATACAGTCAAACCAAAGAAAAGAAGAGGAAATTAGAAATCTAAAAAATCTTGTTGGGAATCTACAGGATATTATTAAAAAAAAAACCAACATTCGAGTTCTAGGAGTTCCTGAAGGCATGGAGAGAGAGAAAGGATTAGAAGGCCTTTTTAGTGAGATACGAGCAGAGAACTTTCCGGGTTTGGAGAAGGACAGAGACATCCTAGTACAGGAAGCTCATAGAATCCCCAGTAAACATGACCAAAAGAGATCCTCACCACGACACGTTGTAATTAAACTCACCACAGTGAAACATAAAGAAAAGATCCTAAAATGTGCAAGAGAGAAACGTCAAATTACTCTCAGAGGATCTCCAATCAGACTCACAGCAGACTTCTCATCAGAAACACTACAGGCTAGGAGGCAATGGCGAGACATAGCACAGGTGCTAAGAGAGAAAAATTGCCAGCCCAGAATATTATATCCTGCTAAGCTCTCATTTGTGAATGAAGGTGAAATAAAGACCTTTCATAGCAAACAGAAATTGAAAGACTTTGTGGCCACTCGTCCGGCCCTGCAAAAGATACTTAAAGATGTGCTACACTCAGAAACACAGAAACACGGCCATCAATATGAAAGAAGGTAAAGGAAGAAAACCTACCAGTAAAAGAGCATGGGAAGCTCAAAGCATATACTAGAAAATATCTCCGGGAAAATGGCAGGGCAAAGTCACTACATATCAATAGTCACATTAAACGTTCATGGACTTAACCCTTCAGTTAAAAGACACAGACTGGCTGACTGGCTTAAGGAACAACACCCAACTATTTGTTGCCTACAAGAAACACATCTCTCTAACAAAGATGCAAGCAGACTGAAAGTGAAAGGTTGGAAAAAGATATTCCATGCCAACAGAAACCGGAAAAAGCAGGTGTAGCCATATTAATATCAGACAAAATAAACTTTAATACAAAAACTGTTAAAAGAGACAAAGAGGGACACTATATAATGATTAAGGGTTCAATTCAACAGGAAGATGTAACTATTATAAATGTATATGCATCTAATTACAGGGTACTGGTCTATTTAAAAGATATGTTAAGGGACTTAAAGGGAGACATAGATTCCAATACAATAGTACTGGGGGACTTCAATACTCCACTCTCAGAAATAGACAGATCATCTGGACAGAAGATCAACAAGGAAAAAGCAGATTTAATTGACACTATTGCCCAAATGGATCTAACAGATATCTACAGAACTTTCAATCCTACATCTAAATATTCTTCTCAGTAGTGCATGGAACCTTCTCTAGGTTTGATCACATACTAGGTCATGAAGCAAGTCTCAGCAAATTTAAAAGAATTAGAATCATACCATGCAGCTTCTCAGACCACAGCAGAATGAAGCTGGAAATTAGCAACTCAGGAAACCGTAGAAAGTATGCAAACACATGGAGACTGAACAACATGCTCCTGAATGAACACTGGGTCATTCAAGAAATCAAAAGGGAAATCAAAAACTTTCTGGAAGTAAATGGGGATAACAACACAACATACCAAACTTATGGGATATGGCAAAAGCAGTATTGAGAAGCAAGTTTATAGCAATAGGGGCCTATATCAAGAAATTGGAAAGGCACCAAATAAATGAGCTTTCAGTGCATCTCAAGAACCTAGAAAAACTGCAGCAAACCAGACCCAAAGCTAGTAAGAGAAGAGAAATAATTAAAATCAGAGAAGAAATCAACAGGATTGAATCAAGAAAAACATTCCAAAAAATCAGCCAAACGAGGAGCTGGTTTTTTGAAAAAATATACAAAATTGACACCCCATTGGCCCAACTAACTAAAAAAGAAGAGAAAAGACCCTAATCAATAAAATCAGAGATGAAAAAGGAAACGTAACAACAGACACCACAGAAATAAAAGGAATCATCAGAAATTACTACAAGGACCTGTATGCAAGCAAACAGGGAAACCTATCAGAAATGGATAGATTCCTGGACACATGCAATCTACCTAAATTGAACCATGAAGACATCGAAAACCTAAATAGACCCATAACTGAGACAGAAACTGAAACAGTAATAAAGGCCCTCCCAAAAAAGAAAAGCCCAGGAGTTGATGGATTCACTACCGAATTCTACCAGACATTTAAAGAAGAACTAACTCCATTTCTTCTCAAACTATTCAGAACAATCGAAAAAGAGGTAATCCTCCCAAATTCTTTCTATGAAGCCAGCATCACCTTAGTCCCTAAGCCAGAGAAAGATGCAGCACTGAAAGAAAATTATAGACCAATATCCCTGATGAACATAGATGCAAAAATCCTCAATAAAATACTCCCAAAAGAATACAACACATCAGGAAAATCATCCACCCAGACCAAGTGGGATTCATCCCTGGTATGCACGGATGGTTCAAGATTCGCAATTCAATCAAGGTGATTCACCACATTAACAGACTGCAGAAGGAAAACCATTTCATTATCTCAATAGATGCAGAGAAAGCATTCGATAAAATTCAACACCCTTTCATGATGAAAACTCTAAGCAAATTGGGTATAGAAGGAACATTCCTCAATATAATCAAAGCAATCTATGAAAAACCCACAGCCAGCATCCTACTGAATGGGGAAAAGTTGGAAGCATTGCCACTGAGATCTGGCACCAGACAGGGATGCCCACTCTCACCACTGCTATTTAACATAGTTCTGGAAGTTTTAGCCAGAGCCATCAGACAAGAAAAAGAAATCAAAGGAATACAAATCAAGAAGGAAGAAGTCAAATTATCCCTCTTTGCAGACGATATGATTCTATACTTAGAGGATCCAAAGAATCTACTAAGAGACTATTGGAACTCATAGAGGAGTTTGGCAAAGTGGCAGGATATAAAATCAATGCACAAAAATCAACAGCCTTTGTATACACAGACAATGCCATGGCTGAGAAAGAACTGCTAAGATCAATCCCATTCACAATAGCTACAAAAACAATCAAATACCTTGGAATAAACTTAACCAAGGACGTTAAAGATCTCTACGATGAGAATTACAAAATCTTAAAGAAAGATATAGAAGAGGATACCAAAAAATGGAAAAATCTTCCATGCTCGTGGATTGGAAGAATCAACATCATCAAAATGTCCATTCTCCCAAAAGCAATTTATAGATTCAATGCAATCCCAATCAAGATACCAAAGACATTCTTCTCAGATCTAGAAAAAATGATGCTGAAATTCATATGGAGGCACAAGAGACCTCGAATAGCTAAAGCAATCTTGTACAACAAAACCAAAGCCGGAGGCATCACAATACCAGATTTCAGGACATACTACAGGGCAGTTGTAGTAACAACAGCATGGTACTTGTACAGAAGCAGATGGATAGACCAACGGAATAGAATTGAAACACCAGAAATCAACCCAAACATCTACAGACAACTTCTATTTGATCAAGGATCTAAAACCAATTCCTGGAGCAAGGACAGTCTATTCAATAAATGGTGATGGGAAAACTGGATTTTCACGTGCAGAAGCATGAAGCAAGACCCCTACCTTACACCTTACACAAAAATCCACTCAACATGGATTAAAGACCTAAATCTACGACCTGACACGATCAAGTTACTAGAGAACATTGGAGAAACCCTTCAAGATATTGGCACAGGCAAAGAGTTTCTGGAAAACACCCGGGAGGCACAGGCAGTCAAAGCCAAAATCAACTATTGGGATTGCATCAAATTGAGAAGTTTCTGTACTGCAAAAGAAACAGTCAGGAGAGTGAAGAGGCAACCGACAGAATGGGAAAAATATTTGCAAACTATGCAACAGATAAAGGGCTGATAACAAGAATCTACAAAGAGAGCAAGAAACTCCACAACATCAAAACAAACAACCCACTTAAGAGATGGGCCAAGGACCTCAATAGACATTTTTCAAAAGAGGAAATCCAAATGGCCAACAGGCACATGAAAAAATGTTCAAGATCACTAGCAATCAGGGAAATGCAAATCAAAACCACAATGAGGTTTCACCTCACCCCGGTTAGAATGGCTCACATGCAGAAATCTACCAACAACAGATGCTGGCGAGGATGTGGGGGAGAGGGGACACTAACCCACTGTTGGTGGGAATGCAAACTGGTCAAGCCACTATGGAAGTCAGTCTGGAGATTCCTCAGAAACCTGAAGATAACCCTACCATTCAACCCAGCCATCCCACTCCTTGGAATTTACCCAAAGGAAATTATATTTGCAAACAAAAAAGCGGTCTGCACATTAATGTTTATTGCAGCACAATTCACAATAGCTAAGACCTGGAACCAACCTAAATGCCCATCAACAGTAGACTGGATAAAGAAATTATGGGATATGTACTCTTTAGAATACTATACCGCAGTAAGAAACAACGAAATCCAGTCATTTGCAACAAAATGGAGGAATCTGGAACACATCATTCTGAGTGAAGTTTGCCAGTCCCAAAGGGACAAATATCATGTTCTCCCTGATCGGTGACAACTGATTGAACACCAAAAAGGAAACCTGTTGAAGTGGAATGGACACTCTGAGAAACTGACTTGATCAGCAAAGCCCTGGCTGTTAATGAACAACTTAATACATTATATCTCTTAGTATCTTTTTTTTGTCTGCTCTACTTAATATGACTGGTTTAATTCTGTAATTAATACACAGTTATTCTTAAGTGTTAAAATTTAACTGAAATGTGATCCCCGTTAAATATAAGAGTGGGAATAAGAGAGGGAAGAGATGTACAATTTGGGACATGCTCAAGCTGACTTGCCCCAAATGGTAGAGTTAGAAACATACCAGGGGATTCCAATTCAATCCCATCAAGGTGGCACGCACCAATGACATCTCACTATTCCAAGTGATCAATTTCAGTTCACAATTTATCATAATGAAAGGACTAAGAGTCAAAGGGATCACATAAAGAAGTCTAGTATCTGCTAATACTAACCGATAGAATAAATAAAGGGGAGAAAGGGGAGAGCGATCCAACATGGGAAGCAGGATATACAGCAGACTCATAGAATGGCAGATGTCCTAAACAGCACTCTGGCCTCAGAATCAGCCCTAAAGGCATTTGGATCCAGCTGAAAAGCCCATGAGAGTATTTCAGGCATGGAAAGCCAAGACACTCTGGGGGAAAAAAAAACCTAAATGAAAATCTCTGTGAGTGAGATCCCAGTGGAAAGAACAGGTCTTCAAAGAAGGAGGTACCTTTCTCTGAAGGGAGGACAGAACTTCCACTTTGGCTATGACCTTGTCTAAACAAGATAAGAGTTGGAGAACTCAAAAGGCATCTAGAGCCTTGGAAACTCATGACTGGAGCATAGGGAAATTACTGTTGCCATAAACAGGAGTGTCAATTTGTAAAGTCAACAACAGGAGTCACTGTGCACTTATTCCTCATGTAGGATCTCTGTCCTTAATGTGCTGTACATTGAGATTTAATGCTATAACGCGTACTCAAACAGTATATTTCGCTTTGTGTTTCTATGTGGGTGCAAACTGTTGAAATCTTTACTTAATGTATACTAAACTGATCTTCTGTATATATATAAAATTGAAAATGAATCGTGATATGAATAGAAGGGGAGAGAGAGCGGGAAAGGGGAGGGTTGCAGGTGGGAGGGAAGACATCGGGGGGTGGGAGCCAATGTAGTCCATAAGTTATACTTTGGAAATCTATATACATTAAATAAAAGTTAAAAAAATAAAATAAAATAGCCTAGTTTACCCTGCCGTACTGCCTGAGCCATACATAAGAACATCCTTAATCACTATCTGAATGAATCTTCCAGGACTTTGGTTCTTACCACTGTGTCTGTGGGATTTCCCAAAAATAAGAAAGAACTGAGTAAAGCAAACTCTTTCCTCAAGTTCATAATATGCATCCTATAATGTATTTAAATTTTAACAATGTATCTTCAGGTCATCACTAAATATTTAGCTCATTTTATTCATGGCTGCATGCTATTCTTTGACATGGAAACACCACTATTTAATCAAATTCTTATTGATGGAAGACTAAACCCATGCTATTTTCCTGCTATAAACATTAATAGTAGTCAATATCCTCATTTGGATGTGAGTAAAATCATAGGAATTACCCCTTAGGAAAAAGTGACTAGAATGTGGACCTAGAAAATCACTCCAGCCTTGTTGGAGACTGTCTCACTCCACTCTTAAAAGTTGTAATGTATTTAGCTTGTTCTTGTATGGGTTTTTGCCAATTGCCCTTCTTGAATAATTTTGTTTTATTCCCACAACCAGTGTAAGTGACTGTTACCTCCTCCCAATAATGTAAGATGGCAATTCCTGATTTGGAATTATTAGAATTCACAATTTCATCTACTAACCTGCAATAACATCTGCTTACACTGGTGTGGTTATGAATATGCTCTTGCCATCAAATTTTCATTATTATTATTTGAGAAGCAATGAGAGAGATAGAGGGCAAGAGTGAGAGCACACACATGACAGAGAGTTCACATCCATTGGTTCACTCCCCAGATGCCCACAAGGCCAGTGCTGGGCTGGGGCCAAACTCAGGAGTCAGGAATGCAATCCAGGAACCCCATGAGGGTGGCATAACCCTCATGAGACATATGTCATGAGACATAACCACTGCCTCCCAGGGTCTGCAATAGGAGGCTGCTGGAATCAAGAACTAGAGCCTGGAATCATATGCAGGTACCCAAATGTGAGATGAGGTGACGTAACCAATAGACTAAACACTCATTTCCCTTGGTGTCATCTTTATTAGCAATGTCACATTATGTAACATCTTCTATGTGACTCAGTTTCTTTAACTGTAAATCATGCATAAGAATAGCTTAATAATGATGACATAAACTCTTTAAAAGTTTTTTCTGTGTATTAATAGAATATTCATGTGCCATAACTAAATGTTAGTTTTACTGGTTTACTTAGTATTTTATTTTAAATTTATAGAATAATTTTATTTTTGCTCATGTTAAACAATGATATATCTGATTGATATGTGATTTACATATTATTTCTTTTTTAAAAATATTTTTTATTTATTTGAGAGGTAGAGATACAGACAGCAAGAGGGATAAACAGAGAGAAAGGTCTTCCGTCCATTGGTTCACTCCCCAATGGCCACAATGGTCGGAGCTGCACCTATCTAAAGCCAGGAGCCAGGAGCTTCCTCCCAGTCTCCCACAAGTGTGCAGAGGCCCAACGACTTGGGCCATCTTCTAATGCTTTCTCAGGCCACAGCAGAGAGCTGGGTTGGAAGAGGAGCAGCTGGGACTAGAACTAGTGCCTATATGGGATGCTGGCACCGCAGGCGGAGGGTTAACCTACTGCACGACAGTGCTGGCCTGTTTTATGTATTATTTCAAAACAAATAAATATAAAAATAAAATACTATCCATAGTACAAAAAGCATTATCCTAAATAGTGGAATATTATCAAATGTTTGGACAGTACCAATCTGATTAGTTAAGAAAAATTATCTTTCAATGATCTGCCCTTATTTTATGAGACTTTCTTTAGGAAAAAAATAAATATCAATAAAATGAAATGTTGTTTTATTCTAAATATTAAAGTTGCTTTAAATGACTTATTTTTTATTTTATTTTATTATAGAAATATATATATATTCTGGAAATATTCTGGGAACCCTGGTTTTAGCAAAAACAGAATCCTTATTCCATGAAGAACTTGTGCAGTAGAAAATTATTTGAAATTTTAAGTTGTTAGTGAATTTTGAGTAATAATCACCAACCTGAAATCATTAGAGATACTGAAATTCTGATGAGTCTTTTTTAACATAAGCAGTAAATCCCTAATTATTGTTACAGAAAGCACAGATTTGGGGAAAATTTATGATCCTCAAGGACATGACTAAATCTTAACTCTTAGGTACCTGGAAATTATTGATGATAGTAATTAGATGACAAAACTGGAACTTTGCTACAGTAGAATGGCAGCTGCAGGGGAAAGTCTTCACAGACACTGGGGTACAATTGTCAGGAGCTGGACTTGCAAGGCCCATTCAACATCAGTGAGCGGTGGCAGCTCAGTGTGGCTCAAAGACAATGAAGCCGTTCTGTACAATTCCAGAGAACTGAAAGACAATTAAAAGGTCAAAACTACACATGCCTATTCCACAGAAGGAATCGCCTTGTTGCTATCAGGAGGGCATACAGAAATGTAAGATTGAGAATGATTCCCTTGATTAGCTTTATTCTGTTCTAAGTACCTAAGGGTACAAGGAATTACACTATTCTGCCTTTATTTTGTATCAGGAAGACAGGAAATAGAGAAAAAAGACATGAGGAGAGAGAGGAAGAGGAAAGCAGAGAGTCATTAACAGGAGTGGCAGAGAGAACAGGAGATTTGGTGGTAGTTTGCCCAGCTCTCCCTGGTGTTCGTAGACCTGTGCCTCCCTCCCTACTCCCAGCCTTGGGACCACAGTAGGACGTACTTTGATTTTACCTGACTCCATGCACTGATCAGAGTTGCTTGGTCAGTAGTATCTTTTTTGAACTGAGCCACACATCTCCTGTCTGCTCTCTACATCCCCTCTTTCTACACAGTCACAAGTTCTGAAGGGAGCACTTGAATGAGGATAGACAACTCAGAATTTTTTTATTCCACCAGAAAGTAAAAGTATCAAAGCTTTTGGTAGTAGAAATTATAAGACAAGTTTCAGATAATTGCAGTGAGTTTTGTGTTTGGTGAATCTCCTCTTGTCTTACCTTTTTATATATTCCAAAGTAGTCATATGAAGACTCTTTTTCTCAATCTCTCTTACCAGTTGAGCTCAAGTCAGACTTGTCCAGGAAGATCTAAAGCACCACTGACCAAAAGAACTTTAAGAATGGAGCCTCATATCATGAGATGGCCTTCAGAGGAAGAGCCTGGTTCTCTCATTGTCAAACTGTAGTCCTTACTTTGTTCCCCACCAGGCAGATGTGGCAAATAACCAGGAATGGATTCAAGTGTGGTGAACACCCTGAGCAGGCTAACACAGTGAGCCCTGGAAGAGTTTCAGAATATAATGAGGAAAAGGCATCAATCAAGTTGTATAGGGCTTTCATACAAACTGCTCCCTCAAAAATGCCCTTAGACCAAGACCCAGAGTGTACCATATCCTATGACTGAGAATGACTTGCTTCTCACCAACGTCAGAGATCTGAGTCATGCAGCTTCTCCTCTACCTGGTACAGAGGCCTCTAAACAGTAGACCTGACTCAAGGCTGTGATCCCTGAATAGTGAGTGACAGCAGTACAGAGTTTGGGTCAAAATTTGGATTCTACTAAGTAGTAGCTTCAAGAAGATTCTGCAGAAATTCATTTTATTTATTTTATTTATTTATTTATTTATTTTATTTATTTATTTTTTATTTTATTTACTGATTCTTCATTTTCAACAAAACAAGAGAAAATAAACACAGTACTTTTCAATCTCTTTAGGACAATAGAATGACATTGTATCAGCAACAGGATTCAGCATTGTTCTAATAACACAGGTCTATACTTTCAACCTCATCTCCAAATTCTCTCATACCATCTAGACTTAATATTTCAGGAAGTTTCCTAGGGCTACTCATAGAAAAATCATTATGTTATGAAATTCATCATTAATCTGCTTATTTTTTGATTTTAAACAATGCTCTCTTTTCCCAACTGTGTTTCCCCAAAGGAAAATTGCTAAGTGTACCAAATAAGTTTTCTCTCATATGAAATAATTATGTCACCTGAAATATATAAATCTAAGTCCTGTTTTAAAGAAAGCTTATTTTTGTATGTGTGTGCGTGTGAGAGAGAAAGAGAGCGGAGATGAAGAGAACTCCCATTGACTGGTTCACTCCCAAATATCCATGCCAGCCTTTTCCAGCTCTATTTGTCAGAAAATCATCACATTCTTTCATTTAGGAAAAAACTATTTCTTATATATCTTATGTTTTATACAAATGAATCAAGTACAGCTTTGTAAACAGTCACTCATCAAAAATAAATATTGGAGCAGAGTCAAGATGATTGCTGAATAAGAAGCTCTGATGACAACCTTCCTAAAGAGACATCAATTCAACAATTATAAATATACCAAGTCACTTTCTCAAGAGCTACAGAAGCCAGGTGAAATATCATAGTGTCTCATCTCAATATAATCATAAGAAATGTCACATTGAAGAAAGCAAGAAGGAAAGAGTTGCCTACATTACCCTTCCCTACACTCCAAGGAGCACAATGAGAAGAGATACCTTCCACTTGGGAGAATGACAATGAACTGAATCCCAGTACCAGGCACTCTGTGAAAAGGGTTGGTTGGGATAGCTCATCAGTCCCTGCCACCAGGTCTCACCCACAGAGTGATTATTTGGTGCTTCCACATCAAAGCAGCCTTCACCATTCCTCCCTGAACCACCAACAAAAACAAAACTCTAGCCCTATGGAGAGGCAAGGAGAGAGAGCTTTGGACCATGCCTTGGAGCTCAAAGCAAAACAGACTATATGCCAAGATGATATAGCTAAAAGAACTCTGCTCACAAACTGAGCCTCTATGCCTACCAGACATCAAGCTGTGGTGGATTGGACTCACATTGTTGTGTGTGTTCCGAAGAGGGAGATCCTTGGGATTTTATGAGGCCCAGGGATGGTGGAACTCATGTGTGACCAGGTTGGAGTCATCTGGGTGGTTAGCAGGCTGCCTCCCTCCTTCAACCTTGAGCAAACAAGGGACTAAGTCTTAGAAGTCTGTGCTGGTCCGGTAAAGCCGAATGTTGGACAGATCTTAATGGTTTCGATCACAAGAAAAGTGTATGGAATCTCTGGACTTGCCTCAATATCAGGCAGAGATCTGTACTCTGAGGAAAGGTTGCATTGATGTATAGCCCCACCAGCCTCTCACAGGCCCAGTGCATACCCCTAAGATTTTACAGGGCCTGGTGACTGAAACCTAGGTATGATGTGCCTAGCATCTCTGCCTAAGTAGCTGAAGGGCTAACTCTATCACACCTCTTACAACCATAGGCAGACAGCAAAGAATCACAAAGCTATTTGGGGACTTGGTGCCAGGCTGATAAAACCCACCATTAGCAGATTTTAATGTCCCTTGTCCCTAGTCCAGTGCCTACAGACAGAGCCTCTGTACCTGCTTCAGTGCCCTGTTGTGGGGGAGGCTGAATCCGGAGAGGCCTAGAGGAAACTTCCTGAGCCTGCCTCAAATTTGAAAACCTGTCTTTAAGTTTCAAATCCCTGGTGGCAAACACCCCAGCCCCAGGGCGCTTTTGCCTAAGGATCATTAAGGTGGTATAATAGGAGTGGCTAAGACCCTTTTGCATCACATCACCCCACTCCTTGCCCACATCCACTCATCAGCTCTGTACCATCCGCTCTGTACCTCAGATATATATATATATATATATATATATATATATATACACCTCCCTTTTACAATAAAGTGAGACCCTGCTTCGACTGGGCTCCACACCGTGCCTGATTGTCCCGCAGGTTTGGGGAAGGCTGAGTGGTGGGTGGCGCACTTCCCCTCCTCAATCAAGGCAAGCTGCGGGCAGCCTGCCTAGTCCTCTGGTGGCGAGGAACAGTCACCGCACCCTGTGGAGTTTGTTGAGCCAGGTCGAACAGTCTTAGACTCCAGCCAGTATCACCAATGGCAATGAGCCCACTAAACAACAGATAGACCAGAGTCCACCTCAGTAAAAGAACAGACTGCTTAGAATTTCTAGGACAGCCATAAATGAAGCCAGATTACTAAAATGAATTCTTCAGTATGCAGATTATATCATATTCTAACAAATTTCAGGAACTTCCAGGAACTATGGTTTCCCCTAAAAAGCAAAATAAGGTGCCGTGAGCCAACAATGCATAAATTGAAATTTCTAAATGCTCACATTAAGATTTCAAAATAGCTGTTTTTATGAAACTTAATGAAATTCAAGAGAATACAGAGGCCGGTGCCTTGACTCAATAGGCTAATCCTCCACCTGCAGCGCCGGCACACCAAGTTCTGGTCCGGTCGGGGCGCCGGATTCTGTCTCGGTTGTTCCTCTTCCAGGCCAGCTGTGGCCTGGGAGTGCAGTGGAGGATGGCCCAGGTCCTTGAGCCCTGCACCTGCATGCGAGACCAGGAGGAAGCACCTGGCTCCTGGCTTCAGATCAGCTCAGTGCGCCGGCCACAGTGTGCAGGCCGTGGTGGCCATTGTGGGGTGAACCAACGGAAAAAAGGAAGACCTTTCTGTCTATCTCTCTCTCACTGTCCACTCTGCCTGTCAAAAAATGTTTTTAAAAATTTTTAAAAATTAAAAAAAAGAGAATACAGAGAAACAATTATATATTCTAACAGAGTAATTGGACAGATAACTGAAAGTAATTAAACAAAATCATGCAAAACTTCAATTGATACATTAATTGAAATTAAATATACAATGAAAGTCATCAACAGTACAATAGATAAAAACATAAGAATCAATGAGTTCAACGACAGGCTATTTGAAAATACAGTACTGGAAAAGAAAAAGGGAAAAAATCAACAGAAATAAAGAAACTTTATGGGAAACATGGGAGAGCAAGTGCTGTAAATCACACAGATGTATGAAATTAAACAACCTACTCCTGAAAAACCAAAGGATAAAGGAAGTAATATAATAAGAAACTTAAAAATTTCTTGAAATGAATTAAAGTGGAAACACAACAAACCAAAACTGATGGATACAGCAGAAGCATCACCAAGAGTGAAATCTATCACAATCAATTCTTGCACCAAAAGAAAGCCCAGAAATATCTAAAATAAACAACTTATAAGGTTCCTGAAAGGATTAGAAAAATGAGAAGAAATAAAATCCAAAAGTGGTAGAAGGTAATAAATTTAAAAAGAAACTGAGAACACAAATAGATGACATAGAGACTATAGAAAACATACAAAAAGTCTATAAAATAATGAACTTTTTTTGGAAAGATAAACAAATTGATAAATCCTTAGTTAGACTAACCAAGAAAAAATACGGAAATTTAAAATATAGAATTGACAATGAATGTAGAGACATTACCTCTGAAACCACAGACATACAAAGGACTGAACAACTATATGGCTACAAATTCAATAACCTAGAAGAAATGAATGAATTATTGGACACATGCACCTCATCCAGACTGAACCATAAGGAAATAGAATACCTAAACAGACCTGTAATACAATTAAATAAATAATAATAATTTTAAAAATACCCATCAAAGAAAAGCCCAGGACCTGATGCCTTCATGGCTGAATCCTATCAAATATTTAAAAAGAACTGGGGCCAGCGCTGTGGCCTAGTGGGTAAAGCCACTGCCTGCAGTGCTGGCATCCCATATGCATCCTGGTTTGAGTCCCAGCAGCTCCACTTCCAGTCCAACTTCTCTGCTATGGCCTGGGAAAACAGTACAAGATGGCCCCAGTCCTTGGGCATGCATGTTGGAGACCTGGATAAAGCTCTGGCCCCTAGCTTCGGATCGGACATTTGGGCAGTGAAACATCGGATCAAAGACATCCTCTCTCTCTCTCTGTTTTTCTCTCTCTGCCTCGGCCTCTCTGTAACTCTGACTTTCAAATAAATAAATAAATCTTTTTAAAAAAAGAATTAATATCAATCCTTCCAAAATTATTTTTTACAAAAAAAAAAAAGGCAAGGAGAGAATTCACCCAAATTTATTCTATGAGGCCAAGATTACTTTGCTACCCAAACTACACAAGGACACAGGATAAAGGAATTACAGGCCAATATCCTCAATGAACATAAATGCAAAAATCTTCAACAAAATATATCTAAATCAAATCTAAGAGCACATTCAAAATATCATTTGCCTTGATCAAGTGGACATCATTCCAAGTATGCAAGATGTTTCAACATATCCAAATAAATAAATGTGATACAACATATCAACAGAGTGAAGGAAAATACTATAAATCATCTCAATAGATGCAGAAAACATATTTGATAAAATTCAACATCCCTTTATCATGAAGACTCTGATCAAATTAGGAATAGAAGAAATAGACTTAATATAAATAAAGGCCATATAGAATAAGTCAATTAATAATATAAAAATACTGCATTGATATGGTTAAATTCTTGCAACCTTCAGTTCTTTAGGATCAACTAAATGGCTGATATCATCACTTGCAAAATTGTCTTGAACTTGATGGAAACTTTGTTGAGAGTTAAAGTTTGTTTTATTTTATTTTATTTTATTTTTGCTCAGGACAGCCTGCATGTGCCTGGGCTGGCCTCTGCCTCTAATTAGGACTTGTGGCCTGTTTGGAGCACCATGCTAGCTCCTAGAGCCAGCCCATTGGGTCCTCCAGGGCCTGCCCGCCCCCTGTGTGAATGGCGGCCACAAGCCAAGAGGGTCTAGGCCTTGCCTTCCCAATCAAGTGCTTTTCCTAACCCCAGGAGTCGGCTAGGGCCTCACGTCCAAGCTGTCCTCACCATGGTGTCTTTCGGTGTGGGGTGCTGCGTCTGTGTGTGTGTGAGTGTGTGTGCTCCCCATACCCGCCTCAGCCCGCATCCCCTCACCCTCCCCCTGTCCCACCCCTAGCTGAACCAAAGACAGGCTCTGGAGCTCTAAAGTTTGCAGTTTTTATTGTTATCTCTTAATTCCATTTTCCATGAAACTCTTGAAATCTCTTTAGATATGCAAGTAATCCAAAATATGTGATTTGAATTTTAAATTACTTGCTAGACTTTCAGTATATAAACTATTAACTATATTTCTACATGGTAACAAAAATTAGAAAAATACAAGATATGACAGCATAAAAACTATCAAATAGTAGTAAAAGTCCAGCAAAAGATATCCAAGTTCTCCCCTATCTAGAAAACAACTACAAATTATTAAGAAAAGCTAAAATCGAAAGGGGTAGAATACGTGTATATTGGTCGTGACAATATTAAACGATCACAGTTTCCCATAAACTGATTGATAGGTTCAGTGCAATCCCTGAAGAAATACTAGGAGTTTATTTGAGATCATTAATAAATTGATTTAATGTTTTAGAAACTGTAAAGGCCTAAGATAATACAAGGTAATTTTAAAAAAGCATGAAGGAGGTCAGACAATCAAGCTTAATATGAAGCTACAGTAATATACAGAGTGAAGTAGTAGCACAAGGGCAGAAAAAATAGACCAATGGGAAAAACATAAGATAGAAACAGAACCATTCACATATACATGATTTATGGAGTTCCTCTGCAAAGTAATGGGATAGCATGGACTTTTCAATAAATGGTCTGAGTAAAGCTATATGGGAGGAAAAGGAATATTGGCCCTACTTCTTATTACATATCAATATCAATCATAGATGTATTGGAAATCTAAATGTGAAAGCAATAATAATAATGATTCTATAAAATAACATAGAAGACTGTCTTGAAAACTTTTGAATATTGATGTATTTTTACTCCTGATAAAAATAAACCTGTTGCAGGGCCAACATTATATACAGGTGGTTAAGCTACCTCTTGTGTTATCAGTATGCAATGTTAGAGTGCCAGTTTGTCCTGGCTGTTCTGCTTCTGATTCAGCTCCCTGCTAATGCACCTTAGGAAGCAATGGAAGATGACCCAATTGCTTTGGTCCCTGCCACCTATGTGGGAGACAAGGATGAAGTTCCTGGCCCCTGTCTTCAGCCTGGCCCAGCCTTGGCTGTTGTGCACATTTGGGGAGTAAACCAGTAGATGGAAGTTCTCTCTTCTTTCTCTCTGTCTTTGTCATTGTGCATTTCAACAACATAAGTAAATCATAAACAAAAATAATAGATTTGCATAAGAACATAAAATGTTTAAAACATAAATAAATATATCTGCTAACTAGAATTTTGTGGTTTAAATACAAAAAAGTAGAGTCATTAACATTCAATCAGCCAAATATTTAATCATGTTTTTAAATATGCTGTTTCATTAAAGAAAAAGCATAAGATACCAGATTGGATTTTTAATCTGAAGGAGTTATCATACCTTTGTTTTTTTAAAGATTTTATTTATTTGAAAGGCAGAGTTACAGAGAGACAGAAGCAGGAAGAGAGAGTCTTCATCCACTGATTTGCTCCCCAGATGACCGCAACTATGGGAGATGTGCCGATCACAAGCCAGGAGCCAGGAGCCTATTCTGAGTCTCCCATGCAGCTGCAGGGGCCCAAGGTCTTGGGCCATCTTCTACTGCTTTCCCAGACCATAGCAGAGAGCTGGATGGGAAGTGGATCAGCCGGAACTTGAACCAGGGCCCATATGGGATGCTAGCACTGTAGGCGGTGACTTTACCAGCCCCAAATGATCATACTTTTAAGCTCTTCTATATTCAGATTCATGAAGTTTTAAAAGTATGCTCAAAATAATGGCCTAAGACACTTAAAAATTCTCAGAACAAAATAATTTAATCATGTTCGGTATATGCCAGATACTTGGCAGGAAAATGAATTCATTTATTTAAAAGAGGTTTTTATACATGTTTTAGAAAAGTTTTAAAACATGAGACTTCCATTAATAATGGCAATATCAATTGCCTACATGCTATATTTTGTGAACCATAAGCATATTTAAATATGTATTAGGCAGCCACCATCCAGAATTCTACTCTAATGAGCTATAGAATCAAGTCCCTGCACTATTTTACTAAAATATACTATGAAGAACAAAGATACTATACCTATTTTTTTTGACAGGCAGAGTGGACAGTGAGAGAGAGAGACAGAGAGAAAGGTCTTCCTTTGCCTTTGATTACCCTCCAATGGCCTCCGCGGCCTACGAGCTGCGGCCGGCACACAGTGCTGATCTGAAGCCAGGAGCCAGGTGCTTCTCCTGGTCTCCCATGGGGTGCAGGGCCCAAGCACTTGGGCCATCCTCCACTGCACTCCCAGGCCACAGCAGAGAGTTGGACTGGTAGAGGGGCGACCAGGACAGAATCCGGCACCCCGACCAGGACTAGAACCCTGCGGTGCCAGCGCCGCAGGCGGAGGATTAGCCTAGTGAGCCACGGCGCTGACCAAAGATATTATATCTAATTATATTCAAGTTAAATAACTGAACATATCTTTTGAAATATGTTACCTAGATGGAGCTTTGTAAGTTCCAAACTCAGACCAAAAGCATTTGAAGTAAACAAAAATTTCAAGAGACTTTTTTCAAGCTGAATGTTAGTCTGTATAATATGTTATGCTCCACTGATTATTTTCAAGTCAGAAGCTATGCTTTTTATCACTTTTCAAATATGAACTCCCATAGAAAAATAAGACAAATCTTCTCAGCTAGTTTTTCATTTTGAAAATATGCAAATGTATACAAGTTATAAGTATAATATCCAAAATATTTTATTTGATTCAACAACATTTTGACACTTTGTCAAGCCCCCCAACTCCACCCAATGATGTTTCCTTTATTGCCTACTTCTTTGCTGTTTTTGGCTGAAACATTTGTATGGTTTGCAGATATTATGACATTTTAGCCCTAAATACTATAGCCTGTATCTTCTAACATCTAGGACACATTTTATCATATAATCATAATAAAATTGCCACACAAAGAACAGGCATTGTGGAGTAAATCAAGCCCTGCTGTTTGGAATGTCCACATCTCATATCTGAAGTGACAGTTCACGTCCCAGATCCTCTGGTTCTGATCTATCTTTCTGCTAATTCATACTTGGAGGTAGCAGATGATGGCCTACATGCCTGGGATCCTGACACCAATGTGAAAGACCTGGATGGAGTTCCAGGCTCTCGGTTTCAACCTAGTCCAGTCCTGGCTGTTGTGGGCATTTGGAGAGTGGAACAGCAGATGGAAGCTCTACCCTTTCCACTTCTCTGTCAATCTACATTTCAAGTGATGAAAATAAGTAAGTGAAAATTAAGAAAATAAAATTGGTACACTAAGAAAATATTATAATTGGTATAATACTGTTATTACCATGCAGGTATATTTGAATTCCTCAGTTGACTGAATAGCATCCTTTTTCAGCAACTTTACATTCAGCTTGTTGGGATATAAGACATGTCTTCTGGTAGGTGATTGGGATTGTATTGAATCTTCAGGTAATTTGAGAAAATAGGTGTATTAACCATGTGGAATATCCTAATCCATGAACATAGTACTTCTCCCCCTTTATTTAGGTGATAAAGAAGGTTTTGAATTGAGAAAGGATGTGATACACTGGTGGAAGCAAGGGCAATTAGGAGGTTTTTCATACCCAGAATAGAATGACAGTAGTAAGGGTATTATCAGTGGTGCTACTTTGGTTTTTGTAATTTTTAAAAATTTTATTTAAAGTATACAAATTTCATGTGTTTCATGTATACAGGTTTAGGAGCATAGTGATACTTCCTGTCCTATCCTTCCTCCTGCCCATACTCCCACACTTCCTCCGTCCTCCTATCCTAATCCTTTTCTTAATTTTTATAGTGATATCCTTCCAGTTTACTTTATACTCATATTACTAACCCTACATTAAATACAAAGTTCATCAAATAGTAAGAAGAAAAAAACTGCTCCTCAATGGTAGAGACAAGGGCTATAAACAATCACCAAAGCTTAAAATGTCAATTTCATCCTACAGATTACATTTTTGGTACTCTACTAGTTACCACAGATTAGGGAAAACATATGGTATTTGTCTTTTTAAAAAAAAGATTCTATTTATTTATTTGATAGAGTTACAGACAGACAGAAGGGGAGACAGAGAAAAAGATTTTCCATCTGCTAGTTCACCCCTAAATGATTGCAATGGCTGGAGCTTGGTGGATGCAAAAACAGGAGCTAGGAGCATCTTCCAGGTTTCCCCAGGGAGTGCAGGGGCCCAAGCACTTGGGCCATCTCTGACTGCTTTCGCAGTTCATACACAGAGAGCTGGATCAGAAGAGAGGCAGCTGGGACATGAACCATTGCCCATATGGGATGCTGGCACCACAGGCAGAAGCTCAACCTATCATGCCACATTGCAGGGCCTCGTATATGTCTTTTGGGGACTGACTTATTTCACTAAGTATAACAGTTTCCAGTTGCATCCCATTTTATTGTCCAAGACATGAGTTCTGTTTTATGGCTGAGTAGTATTCCATATATACTATAATTTCATTATCGAGTCATTAGTTGATGGACATCTGGGCTGATTAAATATCTTTGTTACTGTGAATTGAGCTGCAGTGAATATAGAAATACACCTAGCTCTTTCATATGCTGATTTCACTTCTCTTGGCTAAATTCCCAGGCCAGTCATATCATAGATCATATTCCCATGAACCGTGGATTAGGGTACCTTTTCCCCCATATCCTTTCCAGCATGAAAGGTATTTTAACTGGGGCGAAGTGACACCCCAGTTGTGGTTTTGATTTTCATTTCCCTGATGACTAGTAATCCTGAGCATTTTTATGTGTCTGTTGGCAATCTGATTTTCCTCTTTTGGAAAATGCCTGCTTGGGGGCTGTGGCATAGTGGGTAAAGCCACCACCTGTGGTGCTGGCATCCCATATGGGTGCTGGTTCAAGTCCCAGCTACTCCACTTTTGATCCAGCTCTCTGCTATGGCCTGCGAAAGCAGTAGAAGATGACCCAAGTCCTTGGAACCCTGTACCTGCATGGGAGACCTGGAGGAAGCTTCTGACTCCTGACTTCAGATCAGCACAGTTCCAGCCATTGAAGCCATCTGGGTAGTGAACCAGCAGATGGAAGGCTCTCTCTCTCTCTCTCTCTCTCTCTGCCCCTGACTCTGCCTCTCTGTAACTCTGCCATTCAAATAAATAAATAAATATTAAAAAAAAAAGAAAAGAAAAATGCCTGTTCAAGTCCTTTGACCATTTCTTAACTGGATTATTTGGTATGCTGTTGAGATTCTTGAGCTCTTTATAGATTCTGGATACTAATTGTTTATTAGTTGCATAATTTGCAAATATTTTCTCCTATCAGTTGCCTCTTCACTTTGCTGCACTTCTTCTGAAGTACAGAAGCTTCTCAGCTTCATATAATCCCATTTGTCAATTTTGTCTTTGATTGCCTGTGCTTCTGGGGTCTTTTCCAAGAAGTCTTTTTCTATGTCAATGTCTTACAGAGTTTCCCCAATGTTCTCCTCTAGTAATTTGATGGTATCATGTCCTAGCTTTAGATCCTTAATCCATTTTGAGTTGATTTTTGTATAGGGTGTAAGGTCATGTTTCATACTTCTTGAAGAGACTGTCCTTTCTCCAGGGGTTTATTTTACCTCTTTGTCAAAGTTGGTTGTAGATGCGTGGATTGATTTCTGGACTTTCTATTCCGTTCCATTGTTCTACATGTTCATTTTAGCACCAATATAAGGCTGTTTTGATTATAACTGCCCTGTAGTATGTTTTGAAATTTGGTATTGTGATGCCTCCAGCTTTGTTTTTGTTGTATAAGATTGTGTTAGCTATTTGAGGTCTCTTGTATTTCCATATGAATTTTAGCATAATTTTTTCTAGATCTGAGAAGTAATTTACAAATTCAATGTGATCGCAACACCAGTGGTTTTGCTTTGAAGGGTTCAAATTCTGAAAATATTTTGAAGGTACAATGAATAGTAAAAAAGTGCTTAGTTCCCCATAGACTTGTAAATAATGTGTGCTGTGAGTCATTTTGGATTTTCTGACATTGTGATAAATAAAAAGGATATATTAATTCCAGTTTCCTCAGAATCCTCATATCATGAATGATAAGACTTCAACTTTATAATATTTAACAATTTTCTGACATTTAAAAGACTCACATAACAAATTTGTTAACTGAGGAACAAAACATTCATGTAGTCTCAGCACAATAGAAAAAAATATTTGGGTTATCAGGCTATTTTTATCTTTTCTTCGTCTTTTCCTCAAGTTTACAAATTATACTGAGACTTTTTCTAGAAAAAAAAACTCTTACTAATTAAATTATGTCATCCTGTACCCTGTTATGGTGGAAAGAGAACCACAATAATTAGCAGAAAACAGACATTCTGGTTTCAGCTTTGCAACTACCTAATTGTGTGTGACCTTGGGTAGGTGACTTCACCTTTTTGCCCTAGAAAGTAGGCATTTTCTTGCTCTATAAATGGACAATAAGTTTTGACCTTCCCTAAAATGTAGAGAATAATTTTCCTGTAGGTCAAGATGGATTCAGAAGGATCAAACTTACCTTCCCATGGTATACAGTTATAACGTTAGAAAAAACCTGGGAAATGTGTTTTAGGCTAAAGACTGCGATCTCTAAGAAAAGAGAAACAAGCAAGGTGAGCCCTACCCTGATTCATGCTTTCTGTCTCAAGGCAGTTTCCAAACTGCGGCACAGCTTCTCTTTGTCATGACAGGCTACACGTATTTTTTTCAGAAAGAATGCTGAGATAATGTCCTAAAAATAATGCCATTCTAAATAAAACTTCCTTTAAGCTTGTATCTAAAGATTGGGAATCATGGTCATCATCAGAGCTGAGGACAGAGTGGACAATCATTGTAGAAGTCAAAGACTTAGCAGTGAATCAGAATGAGCTAGTTCAGGAGGTGCAGGTGAGTCTGGCAGATATTGGCTCACTGCATGTTGGGAATGTTCTCTGCCTTCCCCTTGTATAGAGACAGAGACCCCAGGCTCAGTATCAGGAAGGAAGGCCATGTTCAATTGGGTTTGGGCCTGCTGCTGTGTGACAGGCACTCCTGGGCAAGGTCTGCTCCACCAAGCACTTCACATGCTCTCTGCTCCTCCCAAATACCATTTGTCTTCTTCATCCCTTTTGTCTCATTCTCTCCAATATCCCTGCTTACTCCTCCCCACCACACACACACACCAACATATGCTCTTTCTCACACACTCACTCATACACACACATGCATATGTACTTACACACTCATACATGCTCACACTCCCACTCTCATGGTCTCATACCTAATTCACTCATACACACTCTCACACACAACCCTCTCTTACTCTCACACATTCACACTCAAATACATATACTAACACACTCACTTACCATCACATAATCACACACATAATTTCACACACTCATACTCTTGCACACACTTATTCAAATTCCCAACATTTTAAAGGGATGGGGTCCTACAGGTAGTTGTGGGAGGGGTGTGAGCAGGAAGCTTCCAACTCGTCCCCTCTCCTCAGCATCTGATTTCAAAATAGATATGAAGTCAGGCAGAGGGAAGGCAAAGGTAAGAACAAATGTGGCTCTGTTTAGTCAGAATAGGCAGTTAAGAGCATATGCGGAACAACTGAAAACATGTGTCTTCTTTGCCCCACCTTACAACCCCCTCACATGATTCAGTTAACTTTGAGATCTGATCCTGGCTAGGACTTTGTTTCTAGATGATTCAGTGTTGGACTATTTAATGTAGGGGGCAAGTCTCTTTTATCATGTAAGAGAGTATTTCAAAAAACCCACACAAAATGGAATTAAAAGATGAGTTTATTCTGGTACAAACATTTGGAAATCCATATATCATGATCTTCATAATATATATTTTCATGAACTTGTTAAAGACTCCTTCATATGCAAAGATTTCAAATTTTTTTAACCAAAAATATTGATCTTTTATTTCCATGTCCAAGAGCTTTTTGAAGCACCCCATACTGAGTAACTCAGAATGGTATTCCAAAGAGCTATTACATTTCACAAAACTTATAAATACTAGCCATTCAGTGGATTTGCAGTGGGATATTCATTTCTGTTTGGTCTCATTAGTACTATTATTCTCTGATTGCCCCATCTTGGTCTAGTTGACTTTGGAGAAATGAATATGTTCATGTATTAAGGTAACTTCTTAATTTCAACAAGAAATAGTCACTCAATAAAGAAAAGTGAGATACTCAGCAGACTCATAGAATAGCAGATGTCCTAAACAGCACTCTGGCCTCAGAATCAGCCCTAAAGGCATTCCGATCTGTCTGAAAAGCCCATGAGAATATTTCAGGCATGGAAAGCCAAGACACTCTGGCAAAAAAAAAAACCTAAATGAAAGATCTCTGCGAGTGAGATCCCAGTGCAAAGAACAGGTCTTCAAAGAAGGAGGTACCTTTCTCTGAAGGGAGGAGAGAACCTCCACTTTGACTATGACCTTGTCTAAACAAGATAAGAATCGGAGAACTCAGAGGGCTTCCATAGCCTTGGAAACTCATGACTGGAGCATAGGGAGACTACTGATGCCATAGACAGGAGTGTCAATTGGTAAAGTCAACAACAGGAGTCACTGTGCACTTACTCCTCATGTAGGATCTCTGTCCTTAATGTGCTGTGCATTGAGATTTAATGCTATAACGAGTACTCAAACAGTATATTTCTCTTTGTGTTTCTATGGGGGTGCAAACTGCTGAAATCTTTACTTAATGTATACTAAACTGATCTTCTTTAAAAAAAAAAAGAAGAAGAAGAAGAAGAAGAAGAAGAAGAAGAAGAAGAAGAAATTATCAATTCCCAACTTGACTCTCACTGGGATTAAACATGACAATAGGTCTGATCTGATTTCATCATCATTTAAAAAATCATCTATTGCCGGCGCCGCGGCTCACTAGGCTAATCCTCCGCCTAGCAGCACCGGCACACCGGGTTCTAGTCCCGGTCGGGGCGCCGGATTCTGTCCCGGTTGCCCCAGGCCAGCCCTCTGGTGTGGCCAGGGAGTGCAGTGGAGGATGGCCCAAGTACTTGGGCCCTGCACCCCATGGGAGACCAGGAAAAGCACCTGGCTCCTGGCTCCTGCCATCGGATCAGCGCGGTGCGCCGGCCGCAGTGCGCCGGCCGCAGCGGCCATTGGAGGGTGAACCAACGGCAAAAGGAAGACCTTTCTCTCTGTCTCTCTCTCTCACTATCCACTCTGCCTGTCAAAAAAAAATCATCTATTATTTTTCACTTTATGTTTGTGTGGGAGCAAACTGTTGAAATCTTTACTTAATGTATGCTAAACTGATCTTCTGTATATAAAGAGAATCGAAAATGAATCCTCATGTGAATGGAAGGGGAGAGGGAGTGGGAAAGGGGAGGGATGCGGGTGGGAGAGACAATATGGGGGGGAAGCCATTGTAATCCATAAATCGTACTTTGGAAATTTATATTCATTAAATAAAAGTAAAAAAAAAAGAAAAGAAAAGAAGCACACATCACTTTGTATGCCTCATTAGCGAGGTTTGCTTGAAAATCTAGCTTAGACAAAAGATTATTTCTTGCCTGACTTGCTGTAGGAATTTCAGAGCTAAATCAAAGGAACAGGGGCTGGTGCTGTGGCGTAGTGGGTAAAGCCACCGCCTGCAGTGCCCGCATCCCATATGGCTCCACTTCCGATCCAGGTCTCTGCTATGACCTGGGAAAGTGGCAGAAAATGGCCCAAGTCCTTGGGCCCCTGCACCCATGCAGGAGACGTGGAAGAAGCCCCTGGCTCCTTGCTTCGGATTGACGCAGCTCCAGGCCGTTGCGGCTAATTGGATAGTGAACCAGCAGATAGAAGACCTCTCTCCCTCTCTCTCTCTCTCTCTCTCTCTCTGCCTCTCCTTCTCTCTCTGTGTAACTCTGACTTTCAAATAAATAAATAATTTTTAAAAATAATTCAAAGGAACATTTGTACAGGCCTCAGTTGTCTGTGCTTGATATTTGTAATCTTCAGATGACACAAAATCTTCCCACAGATCTGAATTTTCTTGCCATTCTTCACATGGTATCCCCATTGACAGCCTTTGAGTCTCAGTTTACAAGACCCCACTACTACCTCAAGAATTTCTTGCCTTTTCTTTTGTTGTCTTTCCTTAAATTCCTTATCTCCATCTCTATGAAGTAGGCAGGCATATAGGTTAAAATTGATCAGGTTTGTAAGCTAGAAGACCACGCCTTCACCACGCCCCTGTGTGACCTCATGCCCCTACCTGGCCATACCTGGGTGCCCACCAGCCAATCAGGTTATTTAACCACTCCCCTTTGGAAGTGGGTTAAAAGCCTGGGACACAGTGTGTCCAGCCCATCTATTCCCTGGCCTCTTGCCAGGAGAGGGCTTGCTGTAGCCCTGCACCCCCAGGACACGTGGCCTTCAGGCCACCCACCTTAGGCTTCCTGGCCTAGATGCTCCTCCACGTGGCTGGTTCCTGGTGCTCGGTATGAACCCATATTTTCCTCTCTCTCTCTCTCACTTAAATAAAGCTCTCACTTTCCTATGCACCTTTCGCACTAAATAAAAGCCTAAAATGTACCATGCTGCCTCGTTTATCTGTGCCGGTATTTAGAATTCTTCTCTAAATATTAGGCAAGAACCCTGTCAGGCTTATTAATATTGAGGATGTATTAATAAGAATATGATGATATCGTATGGCACCCCAAATTCTGGTAGCATATGTGGCGCCCCAGATGACACTTCTGGGAAACTTTAAAGGGCCACATTTTGATGTAGATTTTAGAGGATCTTTCCCGATATCATCTAGAACTTATACTATCGGAAAGCATGCAACATCTTAATCACCAGAAATCCACCTCATGGTAATATCTAGAAAGTGTGGGTATTTTTTTAACTCAAGAAAAGTATGAGCATAGTGAAACAGGGGTAAAGTCACTATCCTCTGGATCTGGGGCAGACACACTTCAGAAACTTTGTATAGTATAAAGAACTATGAGAAAGTAGATAACAGCAACAAAGGAGTATAATGCTGCTAAGGATGGTCACTGACTGAATTAAATTCAAAGGTTATATATTTTCTGAAATAAACAATCCTGTTGTAAGATATATAAATGTACTACATAGGGTACTACAAAATGTTCATGAAAAATGTAATAAAAAGAAAAATGGGGTGCTTGGCACAGCAATTAAAGCTGACTTAGGATGCCTGCGCCGCATATTGGAATACCTGGGTGAGTTCCTATTTCAGCTTCCTGAGAGGCATCAAGTAATGGTTTAAGTATTTGGTCCCTGCCACTGATATGGGAAACTGGAATCAAGTTTCCAGATCCCTGCTTCAGCCTGGGCCAGTCCTGGCTGTTGTGGACATTTGCATGAAAAAACAATAAATGAGAGTTCTCTGTATCTTTTTCCCTATTTCACTGTTTTTCAAATAAATAAATAAACAGTTTCAAAACTACTTCAATTAGGGGCCAGTGCTGTGGCATAGTAGGTTAAGCCTCCAACTGTGGCACCATCATCTCCTATGGTCGCCCGTTCAAGTCCTGGCTACTCCACTTCTGATCCAGCTCTCTGCTGATGGCTTCCGGGAACAGTGGAGGATGGCCCAAGTGTTTGGGCCCCTGAACCTCTGTGGGAGACCCAGAGGAAGCTCCTTGCTCTTGCCCAGCTCCAGCTGTTGAAGCTATTTGAGGAGTGAACCAGCGAATGGAAAACATATCTTTCTGTCTCTCCCTCTCTCTGTTACTCTACCTCTCAAATAAATAGACATCTTTCAAAAAAAAAAAAAGAACCTATTTTATTTAAAGGTTTATTCATTTATTTATTTGAAAGGCAGACATGGGGGATTAAAAAAAAGAGCAAAAGACAGATCTTCCATTTGTTGATTCATTCCTCAAATGACCACATCGGCCAAGTCTGGGCCAGACCAAATGCATGAACCAGGAACACCATCATTATTACCCATGTGAGTAGCAGGAGTTCAAGTATTTGGGCCATCTTCTGCTGCCTTTACAGACACATTAGCAGGAAGCTGTATCAGAAGCAGAGCAGCTAACACTCAAACCAGCACTCTGATATGGAATGCCAGTGTCAGAAACTGTGACTTAACCCACTGCACCACAAACGCAAGTCCCTAAAGAATACTTAAGAAAGATAAGTATATTTTGGTGCAAAAGATTTTCATAATATTCATTTTCCATCAACTTTTTGAAGACCACTTGCATGTGGGGAATATGTCATGTTAAGTCTGGACTTTGTAAAAACGGAATTATTTGGGACAAATAGAAACAATAATGTCACAGTTTTGTTGTGGCATAGCAGGTAAAGCCACTGCCTGCAATGCCAGCATCCAATAAGAACACTGGTTAATATCCCAACTGCTCCACTTCCAATACAGTTCCTTAGTGGAAAATGGCCCAAGTCCTTGGGCTCTTGCACCCACGCAGGTGATCCAAAAGAAGCTCCTGACTCCTAGAATCAGAATGGCCCAGCTCTGGCCATTGCAGCCATTTGGGGACTGCACCAGCAGATGGAAGATACCTCTCTCTCTCTCTCTCTCTCTCTGCCTTTCAGATAAATAAATGTCTTTTTAAAGAAATTTTTAAAAAAAATTTCTCTGTGGCCATGTAATTTTAATGAGAATCCATATAATTCAGAGTAGCAAAGATTGTGAGTCTGTCATGGGTATCTATACATTCAACTACCTACCAATAATTTAGATCTAAAAGTACTATAAATCAACAAACATGTAAATATGTGCTGAATTTTACCTTCTGAGCCAGAAGATTTTGTTCTCTAGGAATACAGAGGGCCAGCAATCTACTGCAGAAAAAAAGAAATAATATTTGAGGGAGATAATTCCTCCCTCACAATTGTCAAGACAAGTATAAGGTTTAATACTCAATTTACTACAGTTTTAAGAGCAAGTATTTTAATAACAGGCTTTAATAAAACTTAATCAGCTAACATATATAGAACAGAAATATCTATTTTATGAGTTAGAAATTTTAGTGTCCAAAAATTGATTTTCTTTTACATTTAATATTTGTTATTAATTATGCAAATTGTGATACAGCTTACACTTTTTTTTTTACTTTTGTGTCTGTGTATGTTCAAATATCAATTAAACTGTCAGTCAAGGGTAGGAATTTGGTGTTGTGATTAAGATGCTGCTAGGGATGCTGGCATTCTGTATTGCAGTGCCTGGGTTTGAGTGGTAGCTCCACTTCCAATGCACAGACTTGGAGGCAGCACACACTTAGAAGCAGCAGGTGATGGCTCAACTACTTGGATTCCTGCCAACCATGTTGAAGACATGGACTGAGTTCCATGCCCTTGGCTTTAGCTTGGACCACTCCTGACTTCTGTGGGACTTCCAATGGATGGAAGATTCTCTCTCTTTCTCTCTTTATGTGTGTGTGTGTGTGTGTGTGTTTCAAATAAATTTGGAAAAAGAAATAAATGTGAATATATACCTACAAATGTATGTAAAAGTATTGCACTTGCAAACTTGTCCTACAGAAAGAATCTACATGGAATGATATTAAAACACGTTGGAGCCATTTCTTGACTCTTATATCCCTTTCAGCCATTTTTTTTTAATTTGTATAAAATTACCTAAAGTAAATTGAATAGGCAGTATTTCCACCTCACTTCATATTTTAGGTTATCTTGGAAGACAAATTCTTTAATTCTGCTTTGTTCTTTTCTGCAGTGATATATTTGCTAGTTCTAGGATGTCATTCTAATTCTAAAGAACTATCATTAATATGAAGGAATGACAAAATATCTGATCACTTCTTCCCTACTCACAATCCCAATGTGAGTACTTCCCTACTCACAATCCCGATGTCCTATTGAAAATAGGACAATTTTGACTTTTTTCTATAAAAAGTTACAAACACATCACCTAGCATTATAGATAACCTAAATTAAATAGTCTACCTGAGATAACTATTAAAATACAACATTAAAAATAATTTTACTTATTAAAATTTCCCTGGTCATAGAATATTTTTCAGACAAAACATCATCTTCCGGCCGGCACCGCGGCTCACTAGGCTAATCCTCCGCCTCGCGGCGCCAGCACACAGGGTTCTAGTCCCGGTTGGAGTGCCAGATTCCGTCCTGGTTGCCCCTCTTCCAGGCCAGCTCTCTGCTGTGGCCAGGGAGTGCAGTGGAGGATGGCCCAGGTGCTTGGGTCCTGCACTCGCATGTGAGACCAGGAGAAGCACCTGGCTCCCGGCTTTGGATCAGCGCAGTGTGCTGGCTGCAGCGGCCATTGGAGGGTGAACCAACTGTAAAGGAAAACCTTTCTCTCTGTCTCTCTCTCTCTCTCACTGTCCATTCTGCCTGTCAAAAAAATTAAAAAAGAAATCATTCACATCAAAAATGCTCTGTTTAAAAAACAACTTTTCAACATTTTTATTGATAACTTTCAAAAATTCTCATGATACTATTTCAAGGGCATAATAGACCAGTTCATTTGGTTAAATAATTCTACATCATCAATTTGAAATAGCACTGATATTGAGATAAAACCAAAAGACTGAAGCTATATTGGAATGATAAAACTCTTATCACCTGGCTCCTGGCTTCAGATCAGCACGGTGCACCGGTCGCAGTGCGCTGGTCACAGTGGACCAGCCGCAATGGCCATTGTGGGGTGAACCAACTGCAAAGTAAGACCTTTCTCTCTGTCTCTAGCTCTCTCACTGTCTAACTCTACCTTTCAAAAAAAAAAAATACAAAACCCATTTATGATAAAACTCCCAGGAAACAGTAATAGAGGGAACGTTCTCAACTTCATAAAGAACAATTATAGAAAACTAACAGCTGACACCATACTTAATGCATACAAACTAGAAGCTTTTTCCCTAAAATAGAGACTAAGGGAAGAATGTTCTGTCTCACTACTCCCATTCTACATTATACTGAAAGGCCTAACTAATGGAAAACACACAAGACAATGAAATACAAAAAACACAGGTTGGAAAGAACAAAAATATAAACTATTTTTGGTCCTCATGATTGTTTATATAGAAAATCCTGAAGAACTGGGCAGAGCCAAGATGGCGGAATAGTGAGGGCACACACCGATAGTCCGGGAAAATTTAGTTTAATAAAAGCGGAGTTACGGTAGCATCAGAAAAAGGATCAGGAAAAAAATTGCAGAGGAAACTCTTCCGGAACTATTCGCTGTGACTCAGAGGACCTACTGGGAGAGCAGGATCGCCCACCATGCGGAAGCCAAACCGCGGGAGCCGCAGAGTCTGAGAGCCAGTGCGGGAAGGGGAGTCGATGTGACACAGACACCAGCGGGGAGAGGAGGGACGCCCAGGGCTCCGAGTCTACACATCGGCGCTGGAAGTGGAGGTGAGCTCAGTAACCGGAGATATTGGCGGGGAAACGGCGGACAGAATTTTAGAGGGAAGCAGGAATTGAAACGGGAAAGTTCAACAGACTGACTACAGGAGAAAAGGAAAAATTAATAAATAAATAAATAAAAAGGTGGGGGCGTACTGGTACAGACAAGTGCCACTCTCCGCCAACCTTGCAAACGCGAGCAACAGACAAAGAGCTGGGATATACATAAAAAAGGGGAGAGTTAAGGCTACAATTCAGTAGCCTAGGCAACCCAGTGGGAATCCACAGGAAAAACCAAGCCTGCACAGACTCTTTGGGTAGAAGCCAGAGATCGGAAGCTAAATACCATCCATTCTGCTCAGCCTTGCAATATTACTTACCTCCTGAATAAAAAATAAAATAAAATAAAATAAATGAATAAATAAATAAAGAGAGATTTACCATTCATAACCTGAGGGTATAACCCTGAAGAACCAAGCAGAGCTCTCAGGCCACACCCATCTCAAGCCTCCAAGGCTCCTCGAACAGCAGGCAGTCCACTTAACACGGACATAGTATTAAAAAAAAAAAAAAACTCACAGTGAGGGAAACAAATTAACCATGCCAAGCAACAAACACAGAAATCGAGGGAACAAGATCAACGATGACATTATAATGCCTCCAAATAAACAAAACACCTCAAGCCTAGATTATGAAGATGATGAGATAGAAGAAATGCAAGATACGGATTTCAAAAAAATTTATGATAAGAACATTTAGAAGTTTTCAAAAGCAAATCCTTGAACTACAGAAATCCTTAATGGACAAGATTGAAAATCTCTCTCATGAAAATGAAATTTTAAGGAAGAATCAAAATGAAACGCAGAAACTAGTAGAACAGGAAAGTGTGATAGTGAAGAGAAATCAAAATGAAATGAAGAGCTCAATAGATCAAATGACACATTAGAGAGCCTTAAAAACAGAATGGGTGAAGCAGAAGAGAGAATATCGGACTTAGAAGACAGAGAACAGGAAAGGATACAGTCAAACCACAGAAAAGAAGAGGAAATTAGAAATCTAAAAAATATTGTTGGGAATCTACAGGATACTATTAAAAAAACCAACATTCGGGTTCTAGGAGTTTCTGAAGGCATGGAGAGAGAGAAAGGATTAGAAGGCCTTTTTAGTGAGATACTAGCAGAGAACTTTCCGGGTTTGGAGAAGGACAGAGACATCCTAGTACAGGAAGCTCATAGAACGCCCAGTAAACATGACCAAAAGAGATCCTCACCACAACACGTTGTAATTAAACTCACCACAGTGAAACATAAAGAAAAGATCCTAAAATGTGCAAGAGAGAAACGTCAGATTAATCTCAGAAGATCTCCAATCAGACTCACAGCAGACTTCTCATCAGAAACACTACAGGCTAGGAGGCAATGGTGAGACATAGCAAAGGTGCTGAGAGAGAAAAATTGCCAGCCCAGAATATTATATCCTGCCAAGCTCTCATTTGTGAATGAAGGTGAAATAAAGACCTTTCATAGCAAACAGAAATTGAAAGACTTTGTGGCCACTCGTCCGGCCCTGCAAAAGATACTTAAAGATGTGCTACACTCAGAAACAAAGAAACACTGCCATCAATATGAAAGAAGGTAAAGGAAGAACACCTACCAGTGAAAGAGCATGGGAAGCTCAAAGCATATACTAGAAAATATTTCCGGGAAAATGGCACGGCAAAGTCACTACATATCAATAGTCACATTAAACGTGAATGGCCTGAACTGTCCAGTTAAAAGACACAGACTGGCTGACTGGCTTAAGGAACAACACCCAACTATTTGTTGCCTACAAGAAACACATCTCTCTAACAAAGATGCATGCAGACTGAAAGTGAAAGGTTGGAAAAAGATATTCCATGCCAACAAAAACCAAAAAAAAGCAGGTGTAGCCATATTAATATCAGACAAAATAAACGTTAATACAAAAACTGTTAAGAGAGACAAAGAGGGACATTATATAATGATTAAGGGTTCAATTCAACAGGAAGATGTAACTATTATAAATGTATATGCACCTAATCACAGGGCACCGGTCTATTTAAAAGATATGTTAAGGGACTTAAAGGGAGACTTAGATTCCAATACAATAGTACTGGGGGACTTCAATACTCCACTCTCAGAAATAGACAGATCATCTGGACAGAAGATCAACAAGGAAACAGCAGATTTAATTGACACTATTGCCCAAATGGATCTAACAGATATCTACAGAACTTTCAATCCTACATCTAAAGACTTTACATTCTTCTCAGCAGTGCATGGAACCTTCTCTAGGATTGATCACATACTAGGTCATAAAGCAAGTCTCAGCAAATTTAAAAGAATTAGAATCATACCATGCAGCTTCTCAGACCACAGTGGAATGAAGGTGGAAATTAGCAACTCAGGAAACCCTAGAAAGTATGCAAACACATGGAGACTGAACAACATGCTCCTGAATGAACAATGCGTCATTCAAGAAATCAAAAGGGAAATCAAAAAATTTCTGGAAGTGAATGAGGATAACAACACAACATATCAAAACTTATGGATATGGCAAAAGCAGTATTGAGAGGCAAGTTCTTAGCAATAGGGGCCTATATCAAGAAATTGGAAAGGCACCAAATAAATGAGCTTTCAGCGCATCTCAAGGACCTAGAAAATTTGCAGCAAACCAGACCCAAAGCTAGTAGGAGAAGAGAAATAATTAAAATCAGAGAAGAAATCAACAGGATTGAATCAAAAAAAAAAATTACAAAAAATCAGCCAAGCGAAGAGCTGGTTTTTTGAAAAAATATACAAAATTGACACCCCATTGGCCCAACTAACTAAAAAAGAAGAGAAAAGACCCTAATCAATAAAATCAGAGATGAAAAAGGAAACGTAACAACAGACACCACAGAAATAAAAAGAATCATCAGAAATTACTACAAGGACCTGTATGCAAGCAAACAGGGAAACCTATCAGAAATGGATACATTCCTGGACACATGCAATCTACCTAAATTGAACCATGAAGACATCGAAAACCTAAACAGACCCATAACTGAGACAGAAATTGAAACAGTAATAAAGGCCCTCCCAAAAAAGAAAAGCCCAGGACCAGATGGATTCACTGCTGAATTCTATCAGACATTTAAAGAAGAACTGATTCCATTTCTTCTCAAACTATTCAGAACAATCGAAAAAGATGGAATCCTCCCAAATTCTTTCTATGAAGCCAGCATCACCTTAGTCCCTAAGCCAGAGAAAGATGCAGCACTGAAAAAAAATTATAGACCAATATCCCTGATGAACATAGACGCAAAAATCCTCAATAAAATTCTCGCCAATAGAATACAACAACACATCAGGAAAATCATCCACCCAGACCAAGTGGGATTTATCCCTGGTATGCAGGGATGGTTCAACATTTGCAAATAAATCAATGTGATTCACCACATTAAGAGACTGCAAAGGAAAACCATTTCATTATCTCAATAGATGCAGAGAAAGCATTCGATAAAATTCAACACCCTTTCATGATGAAAACTCTAAGCAAATTGGGTATAGAAGGAACATTCCTCAATATAATCAAAGCAATTTATGAAAAGCCCACAGCCAGCATCCTATTGAATGGGGAAAAGTTGGAAGCATTGCCACTGAGATCTGTCACCAGACAGGGATGCCCACTCTCACCAGTGCTATTAAACATAGTTCTGGAAGTTTTAGCCAGAGCCATCAGATAAGAAAAAGAGATTAAAGTAATACAAATTGAGAAGGAAGAAGTCAAACTATCCCTCTTTGCAGACGATATGATTCTTTACTTAGGGGATCCAAGAACTCTACTAAGAGACTATTGGAACTCATAGAGGAGTTTGGCAAAGTGGCAGGATATAAAATCAATGCACAAAAATCAACAGCCTTTGTATACACAGACAATGCCATGGCGGAGAAAGAACTGCTAAGTTCAATCCCATTCACAATAGCTACAAAAACAATCAAATACCTTGGAATAAACTTAACCAAGGACATTAAAAATCTCTACGATGAAAATTACAAAACCTTAAAGAAAGAAATAGAAAAGGATACCAAGAAATGGAAAATCTTCCATGCTCGTGGATTGGAAGAATCAACATCATCAAAATGTCCATTCTCCCAAAAGCAATTTATAGATTCAATGCAATCCTAATCAAGGTACCAAAGACATTCTTCTCAGATCTAGAAAAAATGATGCTGAAATTCATATGGAGGCACAAGAGACCTCGAATAGCTAAAGCAATCTTGTACAACAAAAACAAAGCTGGAGGCATCACAATACCAGATTTCAGGACATACTACAGGGCAGTTGTAATCAAAACAGCATGGTACTGGTACAGAAACAGATGGATAGACCAATGGAACAGAATTGAAACACCAGAAATCAACCCAAACATCTACAGACAACTTCTATTTGATCAAGGATCTAAAACCAATTCCTGGAGCAAGGACACTCTATTCAATAAATGGTGCTGGGAAAACTGGATTTCCATGTGCAGAAGCATGAAGCAAGACCCCTACCTTACACCTTACACAAAAATCCACTCAACATGGATTAAAGACCTAAATCTACGACCTGACACGATCAAGTTACTAGAGAACATTGGAGAAACCCTTCAAGATATTGGCACAGGCAAAGAGTTTCTGGAAAAACCCAGGAGGCACAAGCAGTCAAAGCCAAAATCAACTATTGGGATTACATCAAATTGAGAAGCTTCTGTACTGCAAAAGAAACAGTCAGGAGAATGAAGAGACAACCGACAGAATGGGAAAAAATATTTGCAAACTATGCAACAGATAAAGGGTTAATAACCAGAATCTACAAAGAGATCAAGAAACTCCACAACACCAAAACAAACAACCAACTTAAGAGATGGGCCAAGGACCTCAATAGACATTTTTCAAAAGAGGAAATCCAAATGGCCAACAGGCACATGAAAAAATGTTCAAGGTCACTAGCAATCAGGGAAATGCAAATCAAAACCACAATGAGGTTTCACCTCACCCCGGTTAAATGGCTCACAGAAATCTACCAACAACAGATGCTGGCGAGGATGTGGGGGAGAGGGGACACTAACCCACTGTTGGTGGGAATGCAAACTGGTCAAGCCACTATGGAAGTCAGTCTGGAGATTCCTCAGAAACCTGAAGATAACCCTACCGTTCGACCCAGCCATCCCACTCCTTGGAATTTACCCAAAGGAATTTAAATTGGCAAACAAAAATGTGGTCTGCACCCTAATGTTTATTGCAGCACAATTCACAATAGCCAAGACCTGGAACCAACCTAAATGCCCATCAACGGTAGACTGGATAAAGAAATTATGGGATATGTACTCTTTAGAATACTATACCGCAGTAAGAAACAACGAAATCCAGTCATTTGCAACAAAATGGAGGAATCTGGAACACATCATGCTGAGTGAAATAAGTCAGTCCCAAAGGCACAAATACCATATGTTCTCCCTGATTGGTGACAACTGACTAAACACCAAAAAGGAAACCTCCTGAAGTGAAATGGACACTATGAGAAACAGTGACTTGATCAGCATAGCCCTGACTGTTAATGAACAACTTAATACATTATCCCTCTTAGTAGTTTTTTTTTGTCTGCTCTACTTAATATGACTGGTTTAATTCTGTAATTAATACACAGTTATTCTTAAGTGTTGAAAATTAACTGAAATGTGATCCCTGTTAAACATAAGAGTGGGAATAAGAGAGGGAAGAGATGTGCAATTCTGGACATGCTCACGCAGACTTGCCCCCAATGGTAGAGTTAGAAACATACCAGAGGACTCCAATTCAATCCCATCAAGGTGGCATGTACCAATGCCATCTCACTAGTCCCGGTGATCAATTTCAGTTCACAATTGATCATAATGAAAGGAAGGACAAAGAGTCAAAGGGAGCACATAAACAAGTCTAGTACCTGCTAACACTAACCGATAGAATAAATAAAGGGGAGAGTGATCCAACATGGGAAGTGAGATACTCAGCAGACTCATAGAATGGCAGATGTCCTAAACAGCACTCTGGCCTCAGAATCAGCCCTAAAGGCATTTGGATCCAGCTGAAAAGCCCATGAGAGTATTTCAGGCATGGAAAGCCAAGACACTCTGGCAAAAAAAAAAAAAAAAAAAAAAAAAAAAAAAAAAAAACACCTAAATGAAAATCTCTGTGAGTGAGATCCCATTGGAAAGAACAGGTCTTCAAAGAAGGAGGTACCTTTCTCTGAAGGGAGGAGAGAACCTCCACTTTGACTATGACCTTGTCTAAACAAGATAAGAATCGGAGAACTCAGAGGGCTTCCATAGCCTTGGAAACTCATGACTGGAGCATGGGGAGATTACTGAGGCCATAAACAAAAGTGTCAATTTGTGAAGTCAACAACAGGAGTCACTGTGCACTTACTCCTCATGTAGGATCTCTGTCCTTAATGTGCTGTACATTGAGACTTAATGCTATAACGAGTACTCAAACAGTATATTTCTCTTTGTGTTTCTATGTGGGTGCAAACTGTTGAAAGCTTTACTTAATGTATACTAAACTGATCTTCTGTAAAAAAAAAAAAAAAAGGAAGAAGAAATTATCAATTCCCAACTTGACTCTCACTGGGATTAAACATGACAATAGGTCTGATCTGATTTCATCATCATTTAAAAAATCATCTATTATTTTTCACTTTATGTTTCTGTGTGGGAGCAAACTGTTGAAATCTTTACTTAATGTATGCTATACTGATCTTCTGTATATAAAGAGAATCGAAAATGAATCTTGATGTGAAAGGAAGGGGAGAGGGAGTGGGAAAGTGGAGGGTTGCGGGTGGGAGGGACGTTATGGGGGGGAAGCCATTGTAATCCATAAGCCGTACTTTGGAAATTTATATTCATTAAATAAAAGTTAAAAAAAAAAGAAAATCCTGAAGAACTGACAAAAATACTAGAATTCATAAATAATTATCATTAAGTTTGTGAAATGCGAGGTTATCACACTAACGCCCATTGCATTCCCAAAAACCAGCAATGAACAATTGTAATTTGATTTTTTTTTTCTTGACAGGCAGAGTTGGTAAGAAAGAGAGAGACAGAGAGAAAGTTCTTCCTTCTGTTGGTTCACCCCCCGCCCCCAAATGGTCGCTATGGCCAGTGCGCTGCACTGATCCAAAGCCAGCAGCCAGGGTGCTTCCTCCTGGTCTCCCATGCGGGTGGAGGGCCCAAGGACTTGGGCCATCCTCCACTGCCTTCCCGGGCCACAGCAGAGAGCTGGACTAGAAGATGAGCAACAAGGACAGAACCGGCACCCCAATCAGGACTAGAACCTGGGGTGCCGGCACTGCAGGCAAAGGATTAGCCTAGTGAGTTGCATCACTGGCCTGTAATTTGATTTTGAAATACAACATTATATACAATAGCACTGAATTAATAAAATACTTAGTTACAAATCTAACAAAATACATATGAATTTATATGAGGAAAGCTGATATACTTAGATGAAGGAAATCAAAAGGAACTAAATAAGTGGAGAAATATTTCTTTTTTTAATTTATTTGACGGATAGGGCTAGACAGTGAGAGAGAGAGAGAGAAAGGTCTTCCTTCCATTGGTTCACCCCCCAAAATGGCCACTACAGCCGGAGCTACATGGATCCGAAGCCAGGAGCCAGGAGCTTCTTCCTGGTCTCCCACGCAGGTGCAGGCGCCCAAGGACTTGGACCATTCTCCACTGCCTTCCCGGGCCACAGCAGAGAGCTGGGCTGGAAGAGGAGCAACTGGGACTAGAACCCGGGGCCCATATGGGATACCGGTGCTGCAGGCAGAGGATTAGCCAAGTGAGCCACAGCGCCAGCCCCAGAAATATTTCATGTTAATAAAAGGAAGATTCAGTTAAGATGTCATTTCCTATCAATTTGATCAATATATTCCACACAATCCAAAAGAAAATCTCAGCAACTTATTTTGCAGACATTGAAAATAATTGTTCTGAAGTTTATACAGAAATGCATTAGATCCAGAGTAGTCAACTCAATGATGAAGAAGAACCAGGTCAGAGGATTCACACTAATTGACTTTAAGAATTGCTGAACAACTACAATGATGAAGACAGTATGGCATTTTAGCAATAATTGAGAAATAAATCAATGGAACTAAACAACCCAGAAACAGAAACATGCCCATACAAATACCATCCACTGACCTTTGACAAAAGATCAAGTCAATAAGATATAGAAAAAAAAGCCTTTTTCACAAATGCTGGAGCAATGAAATATCCACAAAAAACAAAAACATAAACAATGTTCTTATAAGTGTAAAACATAAATCTATAAAGTTCTATACAAATAGAAAATAATTTAGACATCCTTGATTTTGGCAAGGAGCTTTGTGACAATACCGGAAGCATGATCCATGAAAGAACAAATTAGTCAGCATGACTTTATTAAAATGTAAAATTTCTGCTTTGTAAAAGATCCTGAAAAAAATAAAATGACAATATACAGATTGAGAGAAAATATTGGAAAAGATATGTCTAGGGGCCTGTATTGTGATGCAGTGTTAAAGCCTCTGCCTAACAGGCCAACATTCCATATCTGAGTGCTGGCTGTTCACCTTCTCATCTAGGTCCTTGGAAAAGCAGTGGATGATGGCCCAGGTACTTGGGCTCTTGCTGCCTGCATGGGTGACCAGGATGGAAATCCAGGTTCCTGTTTGACCTGGCCCAACCCCACTCTAGGGTGATTTGGGAAATGAAACAGTGGGTGGAAGAGTTTCCTCTCTCTGCCTCTCTTTCTCTGTGACTCTGCTTTTCAAATGATAAGTATCTTTAAAAAAAAGGGGGGGGGTTAAAATACATATCCAAAAAGGAACTTTATTCAAAATACAGAAAGATATCTTAAAATTCAACAATAAGATTAATAACCCATTAAACATGCGGGTGAAAAAATTGATATCTTGCCAGGGAAGGTACATTTATGGCAAATAAAAATATGAAAAGCCGCATGCTATTGTGTGTTCTTACATAATTGCAAATTGTGAGACTTGCAGAGTGATCCCATCAGATACCTATCAAAATGACCAAGATCCAAAACATGGGCAACATGAAATGCTGGTAAGGATGTGGAACAAGAGAGACGTTTATTGCTGGTGAGAATGCAAATAATACACTTTGGAAAAAGACTTCATTGTAAATGTGTGTATATTTTTAAAAATAAGAATAATTCCCTACATCGTCTAAATATTATCACACTAGGAAAAGACTAGTTCTAAAGCTCATCATATTTCCTCAATTTTTAATGTCTGCTGCAGCTGCTTTTTCTCCACCCAGGATCCGATCGAGAACCACGCACTGCAGTTTCTTCTTGTGCCCATAACCTCTACAAATTCAAGAGAAACCTAAGTTCTAAATTTAAGAAAATTGTCGTTTTCGTCTTTTCAATCCGCTGGTCTTTCGAGCGCAGAGGTGCATGGGAATTGTAGTTTTCAATGTAACGGCCCAGCGCTTGGTACCCGAGGAATACAACGCTGGCCCTCACTCTGCACATGTGCCGATCTAGACTCGCTTCCGCAGACGGCATACCTGCCCTCGAAAGGGACGTCTCCGCGTTATTGGGTCCATGTGGGAACGGAAGCTGCACACTTTGGGTGAGGTACCCGGATTCGGGTTAGGAGTGGCCTGGGTAGCCGCGACAAATGGGCGGGAGCTGGGGGCGGGAGCGGGAGGTCCAGAGAATCAGGCTTGGTCTTTCCTCCCCGAGTCAGATTGAATCCTGAGCTGGACCCGGTGCTGCAGCCAGGGTAGCAGGACTGCGGGAACAGGTGAGCAATGCAGGTACATACGTGGGTGGTGCACAGGGTATTACCAGTACTCGTGCTGTTATTCTGTGGGATAATAGTCCTGCGAAAACAGTTTGGGACCCGCAGTGATTGTGTAGATGGAAGCTGCTTTCGTGAGACTCTTGAGCCCCTCATGTGTTTTCCTTTACCCTTCACAACGACACTACTAGTCATAAACGTGCCATTTAAAAACAAAATGAAAATGGCCGGCGCCACGGCTCACTAAGCTAATCCTCCGCCTAGCGGCGCCGGCACACCGGGTTCTAGTCCCAGTCGGGGCGCCGGATTCTGTCCCGGTTGCCCTTCTTCCAGGCCAGCCCTCTGCTGTGGCCAGGGAGTGCAGTGGAGGATGGCCCAGGTGCTTGGGCCCTGCACCCAATGGGAGACCAGGAAAAGCACCTGGCTCCTGGCTCCTGCCATCGGATCAGCACGGTGCGCCGGGCGCAGCGCGCTGGCCGCGGCGGCCATTGGAGGGTGAACCAACGGCAAAAGGAAGACCTTTCTCTCTGTCTCTCTCTCACTGTCCACTCTGCCTGTCAAAAAAAAAATAAATAAAAATAAAAAAAAAATAAAATGAAAATGTAGTGAGAGTGGATAACTCAAGATATAAACAAGGAGCTGAGAGAGATAGGATGCAATTAGCAGTAGGTTTTCCTGCTTGTCTCTTGCTGTTCCGAATGGTCTAGCTGCCTAAAACCTTTACAGCACTTAGAATGACCTGTCCTTACACCTCAGCTGATTGTGGACAGCCTCTCATCATGTGATAAATAAATAGTGGAATTGGGAGGAGACAAGATGGCGGAATAGGAAGGGAGCACACTGATAGTCCGGGGAGAGATAGTTTCATAAAAGTGGAGATACTGCAGGTTCAAGGAAGAGTAGGGGAGGAAACAGCAGAAGAAACTCTTCCGGAATGCGTGATTCACAGCGGACCTGCGTGGAGAGCTTGGGAGCCCACAGTTCGGGACACCAGCGGCAGACTCAACACACCAGCGCTGGAACGCGAGGTGAGCCGAACCTCAATAGCCCGAGACACTGGCAGGCAAGCGGAGAGAGGAGACTAGAGGGAACGACCCCTGGGGGGGGGAGGGGAGTTCACCAGGCTAACTGGAAGAGAGAGAGAGAAAAAAAAATGGCGACTGGTACGGACACGGGTTTCTCTCTCTCCGCTCACCTCTCAAGGGCGAGCAAGACAAAGAGCAGGCGCCATCTTGGACATACGTCATAAGCAGAGCGACCTCGGGTCTGCACCGGCCCTGAGCCTAGCAGAAAAACCTGACTCTGGGCGGGGCAAATTAACAGGAGATTAGGACTTAGTAAATTTGTGGTGCTACTGAACTGAGACTGTGAAAAAAGAGACGGTGGGGGAGAGAACTCACGGAATTCACGTGAGCACTCTCCAGAGACGCTACAATTCCATAACTTTGGCAACCCAGTGGGAGACTGAAGGAGAATTTGAGCCCACTCTGAGGGCTGAACAGATTCCCTGTGTGGTCCTTGGGAAAGAGCTTCTGATCTCTGGCTCCTGGGGGTATATCATTTGCCTGCTAACTACCTCCAACTTCATTCAGCTGTGCAGAATTACTTCCCTTTTGAATCAAAAAAAAAAAAGAGAGAGAGAGAGAGAGAGGTTTACCACGCCTAACCTGGGAGTGTCAACTTTGGCACACCAAACAGAGCTCTCAGGCCACACCCATCTCAAGCCCTAAGGCTCCATCAAAAACAGATAGTCCACTTAATCTAGAGTCATAGTATAACAAGAAAAAGCACCACAGTGAAGAAACCAAATATCTCCAATATGCCAAATAACAAACGCAAAAACCGAGGTAATAAAAACAAGGAAGTCACCATGACGCCCTCAAATGAAAAAGACACCGCAATTCAAGGTTATGAAGATGATGACATAGAAGAAATACAAGAAGCAGATCTCAAAAAATTGATAAGAACATTAAGAAGTTCTCAAAAACAAATTCTTGAACTACAGAAATCCTTAATGGACAAGATAGAAAATCTCTCTCATGAAAATGAAATATTAAGGAGGAATCAAAATGAAACGAAACAACTAGTACAACAGGAAACTGGGATAGTGACTGAAGTGAAGAATTCAATAGATCAAATGAAAAACACAATACAGAGCCTTACAAACATAATGGGTGAAGCAGAAGAGAGAATATCAGACTTAGAAGACAGAGAACAGGAAAGGATACAGTCAGACCAAAGAAAAGAAGAGGAAATTAGAAATCTAAAACATATTGTCGGGAATCTTCAGGATACCATTAAAAAACCAAACATTCGGGTTCTAGGAGTTCCTGAAGGCATGGAGAGGGAGAAAGGATTAGAAGGCCTTTTTAGTGAGATATTAGCAGAAAATTTCCCAGGTTTGGAGAAGGACAGAGAAATCCTAGTACAGGAAGCTCACAGAACCCCTAATAAACATGACCAAAAGAGATCCTCACCATGACACGTTGTAATTAAACTCTCCACAGTGAAACATAAAGAAAAGATCCTAAAATGTGCAAGAGAGAAACGTCAGATTACTCTCAGAGGATCTCCAATCAGACTCACAGCTGACTTCTCATCAGAAACTCTACAAGCTAGGAGGGAATGGCGAGATATAGCCCAGGTACTAAGAGAGAAAAACTGCCAGCCCAGAATATTATATCCTGCAAAGCTATCATTTGTGAATGAAGGTGAAATAAAGACTTTTCATAGCAAACAGAAATTGAAAGAATTTGTTGCCACTCATCCAGCCCTGCAAAAGATGTTTGAAGATGTGTTACACACAGAAACAAAGAAACACGGTCATCAATATGAAAGAAGGTAAAGGAAGGAAACCAAGGAAGGAAACCTCACAGCAAAAGATCACAGGGAATTCAAAGCATATATTAGAACTTATCTTTGGCAAATGCCAGGGCAAAGTTACCACTTATCATTAGTCAAATTGAACGTGAATGGCCTGAACTGTCCAGTTAAAACACACTGATAGGCTGATTGTGTTAAGGAACAAAACCCATCTATTTGCTGCTTAGAAGAAACACATCTTTCCAACAAAGATCCATACAGACTGAAAGTGAAAGGCTGGAAAAAGATATACCATGCCAACAGAAATGAAAAAAGAGCGGGCGTAGCCATCTTAATATCAGACAACATAAACTTTACCACAAAAACCGTTAAGAGAGACAAAGAGGGACATTATATAATGATTAAGGGATCAATTCAACAGGAAGATATAACAATTATCAATGTATATGCACCTAACTACAGGGCACCAGTTTATCTAAAAGATTTGTTAAGGGACTTAAATGGAGACTTAGCCCCAATGCAATAGTACTGGGGGACTTCAATACTCCACTCTCAGAAATAGACAGATCAATAGGACAGAAGATCAACAAGGATACAGTAGATTTAAACGACACTATAGCCCAAATGGATCTATCAGATATATATACAGAACTTTCAATCCTACAGCTAAAGATTTTACATTCTTCTCAGCAGTACATGGAACCTTCTCTAGGATTGACCACATACTAGGCCATAAAGCAAGTCTCAGCAAATTCAAAAGAATTAGAATCATACCATGCAGCTTCTCAGACCATAAAGGAATGAAGTTGGAAATTAGCAACTCAGGAATCCCTAGAGCGTATGCAAACACATGGAGATTGAACAACATGCTCCTGAATGAACAATGGGTTATAGAAGAAATCAAAAGAGAAATCAAAAACTTTCTGGAAGTAAATGAGGATAACAGCACAACATACCAAAACTTATGGGACGCAGCAAAAGCAGTGTTAAGAGGAAAGTTTATATCAATAGGTGCCTACATCAAGAAATTGGAAAGGCACCAAATAGATGAGCTTTCAATTCACCTCAAGGATCTAGAAAACCTACAGCAAACCAGACCCAAATCTAGTAGGAGAAGAGAAATAATTAAAATCAGAGAAGAAATCAACAGGATTGAATCAAGAAAAACATTCCAAAAAATCAGCCAAGCGAAGAGCTGGTTTTTTGAAAAAATAAACAAAATTGACACCCCATTGGCCCAACTAAATAAAAAAAGAAGAGAAAAGACCCAAATCAATAAAATCAGAGATGAAAAAGGAAACGTAACAACAGACACCACAGAAAGAAAAAGAATCATCAGAAATTACTACAAGGACTTGTATGCCAGCAAACAGGGAAACCTATCAGAAATGGATACATTCCTGGACACATGCAACCTACCTAAATTGAACCATGAAGACATCGAAAACCTAAACAGACCCATAACTGAGACAGAAATTGAAACCGTAATAAAGGCCCTCCCAAAAAAGAAAAGCCCAGGACCAGATAGATTCACTGCTGAATTCTACCAGACATTTAAAGAAGAACTAACTCCAATTCTTCTCAAACTATTCAGAACAATCGAAGAAGAGGGAATCCTCCCAAATTCTTTCTATGAAGCCAGCATCACCTTAATTCCTTAGCCGGAAAAAGATGCAGCACTGAAAGAGAATTACAGACAAATATCCCTGATGAACATAGATGCAAAAATCCTCAATAAAATTCTCGCCAATAGAATGCAACAACGCATCAGAAAGATCATCCACCCAGACCAAGTGGGATTTATCCCTGGTATGCAGGGATGGTTTAATGTGCGCAAGACAATCAATGTGATACACCACATTAACAGACTGCAGAAGAAAAACCATATGATTATCTCAATAGATGCCGAGAAAGCTTTTGATAAAATACAACACCCTTTCATGATGAAAACTCTAAGCAAACTGGGTTTGGAAGGAACATTCCTCAATACAATCAAAGCAATCTATGAAAAACCCACAGCCAACATCCTATTGAATGGGGAAAAGTTGGAAGCATTTCCACTGACAGGGATGTCGACTCTCACCAGTGAAAAGCCCATGAGAGTATTTCAGGCATGGAAAGCCAAGACACTCTGGCAAAAGATCTCTGTGAGTGAGATCCCAGTGGAAAGAACAGGTCTTCAAAGAAGGAGGTACCTTTCTCTGAAGGGAGGAGAGAACCTCCACTTTGACTATGACCTTGTCTAAACAAGATAAGAATCGGAGAACTCAGAGGGCTTCCATAGCCTTGGAAACTCATGACTGGAGCATAGGGAGATTACTGATGCCATAGACAGGAGTGTCAATTGGTAAAGTCAACAACAGGAGTCACTGTGCACTTACTCCTCATGTAGGATCTCTGTCCTTAATGTGCTGTGCATTGAGATTTAATGCTATAACGAGTACTCAAACAATATATTTCACTTTGTGTTTCTATGGGGGTGCAAACTGTTGAAATCTTTACTTAATGCATACTAAACTGATCCTCTGTAAAAAACAAAAAAAAAAAAAGAAAGAAATTATCAACTCCCAACTTGACTCTCACTGGGATTAAACATGACAATAGGTCTGATCTGATTTCATCATCATTTAAAAAAATCATCTATAATTTTTCACTTTATGTTTCTGTGTGGGAGCAAACTGTTGAAATCCTTACTTAATGTATACTAAGCTGATCTTCTGTATATAAAGAGAATTGAAAATGAATCTTGATGTGAATGGAAGGGGAGAGGGAGTGGGAAAGGGGAGGGTTGTGGGTGGGAGGGACGGTATGGGGGGGAAGCCATTGTAATCCATAAATCGTACTTTGGAAATTTATATTCATTAAATAAAAGTTAAAAAAATAGTGGAATTGTTTGGGTCTCTACAGAGTCTGAGATTGAGCCTGTTGAAGTCTCCTTGTCTCTTCAGGCTGTGACTAGACGCCAGAGGACTGACAGTCTGGTTCTGTGCCGTCCAATAAAAAGTGCAAAAATCAAATGCAGTTTAGAGCGTTTTAGTATCCACGGTAAAAAGAAGAAAAAAACCCAAAACTTATTTAACTTATGTATTTTATTTAACCGAGTACCTCCAAAATATTATCTTAAGGCACACGGTGTTTCTATGTGGCTAATGGTTACAGTACTGGATAGACCTCTTTAGTGAGTTCAAGAAGACTCAGATTTAGGGTGTTAGGTGGTTTCAAGTAATGCGAATTTATTTCTCTGCTTCTGGTTTCATCTCCTCTAGAGTAAAGCAGTTCTTATAAGGCGGGAAAGAGAGTCCTGGAAGAACAGCCCTTCCCGAGCAGGAGGAGCAGGTCTTGATTTGCTCCAAGCAGAGGCAGTTCTTGATTCCCTGTGTAGTGGGAGTCAAACCTTGTTTGGTTGCCACATCCAGAAGCCGTCACAGAGGGACTGTGGGTGCTGTGGAGTAACCTGCAGAGGCATGTAACCAAAGGTTGAGAGGACTGGGTGGCCATCAAGCTATATAGACATGTCACTTGAGGACTAGTGAGGGCCTGATTTCCAGGGAAGACAAAACAGCTGATAAAATCTTACACAACATCCAGTTTCATTCTCTCCATACAAGAATCTGAACTTCTCTCACACCATATCCATTAACACGTCTGGCATTAGAGCTATGCTAATGCTTTTTCCTGAACACAGAGTAACAAAATAATAGTAAAGAACTTTCTATCCTGGAAACCAATACTGGGCCTAAAATGAATGATTTTTGTAGTGTCGTCCAGGGCAGAACCAGGGGCTAAGCACAGTGCAAGTCACCTCCAAAGGTCTTTTATTAGAAGTGACAACCAGTTTAGAACAAAAAGTTAAAAAATATATCCCTTACATAAAACATCCCATCTGTATTTCAGAGCTTTCTGTAGAAGTCCTGACTCGCTGTGTAAAAATGATTAAGACCTTGATTAACAAGCCAGCTTGCATAATTTTCTATTAGTTTCATTGAAGTCAAAGGATCATCTCTTGTGTACCTAAACTTGTTCAGCCAGTTCTCTATTTTGTTTTTATGTGTTTGTCAGAAGAGAACGAACTGTTAGTGTATCACCAAAAACACCAATATACTTAGTGTAAATGAAAGCTTAACCCCAAACAGTCTTATCAGAGATGCACATGTTCAGGCACTATTCCTACTGCATGGTCCTTCCTGTCCCTTTTCAAGAGTCAAAGGACATGACCTCCTTTGAAAGTTGTTTTTGTATCTGAAGTGATGAGAGTTTTAGGCTGGTAAATATAGGATTATAAGGACCAATTCTCTCATGATCCCTTTTCTCTTTCCTTCCTCCAGCTGAATCTTCACACTTATGTATATTCTTCCAGGGGAGAAAAAAATGAGCACATACCAGGTGAGTTCACCTTTTAATAAACAGTGTGTTTTACAGTAAATTTCATAAGAGTTTCTATGTCAGTATATTTACGTGGACAAGTAGAATAGAAATGGACCAGACACATACATAGAAGATACTCTTACAGAAACACACAGGTGACTAGAAGAGCAAGGGTGGCATGCAAGTAGATGCAGGGTTTTACATCTGCATTACAAATTTTACCAAATCAAAATCCAAATTATTTCTGACATTTTTGATAGTCTTAGCAGAATGACAGACTGGAAATTATATGGGAAAAAGTTAAAAGGCTTACATTGATGAGAAAGATAAAGCAAACCTCTTCCTCATGAGATATAATCATGAACACAAACAAATGTATTTGTTGTTCTTCAAGTGGTTGTTTAAATTAACTTGCTGAAATAACAGAATGTTACATCTACTTGTTCTTCATAGAAATAGAAAATGTAATGTTAAATGCAAACTTCCTCAGTACTGATTTTCAAGAACTGAAACACTGAAATTAAATTAGACTTGTTTCCTACGAATCAACTGACTGTCCTGAAAATTACTCTCCATAAACATTTTGAGTACCCGTGATACTCAGACTGTTCAGCAGATGATCTATAATTCCGGCTTTTTGAAATGTTCCCACAAATTTCATTCAACTTCAAATATCTCTGATGCCTTGGTGTCTTTTCACACTCGCCTGGAATCTCCAGTGACCCAAACTAGATTACAATCAAATCGAGTGAATGTTGTCTTGTCCTGTCTTTACTTGACTTTACTATAACACTAGCCTGTACTTCTCACTCTGCCCTTCTGGAAAGTTCTCTGAGAGTGACACTATAAGCCCTTATCTTCTTTTATCATTTCACTTGAATTATCCTGATTTCATCCTTGGCCCTTTGTCTTCTTTACTTGACTGATTTCATCCTCTCACTTTTTTTCTACAGCCTTGTTGTGTTTCAGTTCACCCATTTAAAGTATAAAGTTCAATGATGTTTTTTAGTTTATTCACAAATATGGGCAATCATCATCAGAGTCAAATCTAGAACATTTTTATTTCCTTAAAAAGAAACTATATACTTTAACTAACATTCCATTGTGTTGTATCTCCAAGAAGCCAATAAACTCCTTTCTTTAGATTTGCTGAACCATTTCATTAGTTCTTGTAGGACAGTTTTCTTGTGATTGTCTGTATTTTTCTTCATCTGAGAAGGTATTAATTTCTCTGTTCTTGCTGAATATAGAGTATTATGGGCTAATAATTCTTTTCTTTCAGCACTTTGAATATGTCATCGCACTGCCTTCTACTTTCTATGCTTTTTCATTAGAAACCATTTTTTTAAAATATGACGTCATTTCTCTCTTGATGTTTTTAAGATTATCTGTTTGCCTTTGACTTTTTAACACTTTATCATGTGCCTAGTTGTAGTTATCTTAACTCCAAGATTATCCCACTAGAGATTTATTGAGCTTTGTGAGTATATAATCATGTTCATCAAATTTAGGAACTTATTTTTTTTAATATAAAGATTTTTTTTAATTTTTATTTAGTAGATATAAATTTCCAAAGTACAGTTTATGGATTGCAATGGCTTTCCCCCCTCCCCATAACTTCCCTCCCACTAACACCCCTTCCATCTCCTGCTCCCAATCCCATTCCATTCACATCAAGATTCATTTTCAATTATCTTTATATACAGAAGATCAATTTAGTATATATTAAGTAAATATTTCATCAGTTTGCACCCACACAGAACATAAAGTGTAAAATGCTGTTTCAGTACTAGTTATAGCATTAATTCACATTGGACAACACATTAAGGACAGAGATCCCACATAAGGAGTAAGTACACAGTGAGTCCTGTTGTTGACTTAACAATTTGACACTCTTGTTTATGGTGTCAGTAATCTCCCTAGGCTCTAGTCATGAATTGCCAAGGCTATGGAAGCTTTTTGACTTCGCCAACTTTGATCTTATTCAGACAAGGTCACAGTGAAAGTGGAAGTACTCTCCTCCCTTCAGAAAAAGGTACCTCCTTCTTTGATGGCCCCGTTCTTTCTACTGGGATCTCACTTGCAGAGATCTTTCATTTAGGGTTTTGGGTTTTTTGTTTTGTTTTGTTTTTTGTTTTTGTTTTTGTTTTTGTTTTTTTGCCAGTGTCTTGATTTTCCATGCTTAAAATATTCTCGTTGGCTCTTCAGCCATATCGAATGCCTTAAGGACTGATTCTGAGGCCAGAGTGCTGTTTAGGACATCTGCCATTCTATGAGTCTGCTGTGTATCCACTTCCCATGTTGGATCGTTCTCTCCCTTTTTAATTCTATCAGTTAGTATTAGCAGACACTAGTCATGTTTGTGTGATTCCTTTGACTCTTAGACCTATCAGTGTGATCAATTCTTAACCATTATTTGCCCACTGCCAGACCTTTTCTCACTGCCTGTCTGATGTGCTCATTATGTTGTCTCACAGTTCATTTTTTTTACCTTTTTTTCCCAATCTGTTCTCAGGCTGCATAATCTCACTGACTGCTTTATCTAGTTATTCATCCTTTTAGTACTCAAACCTATTGACAATTTTTTTTTGTTGTATGAGATTTTTTTTGTTTCAGCTATTATCCTTTTCAACTCTAAATTTTCTGTTTAGTTCCTTTTCATAATTTCTGTCTGCTAATTGATACCTTTTGTTGAATGAAATACTGTTCTCATACTTTGCTTTAGCCCTGACATATCATTTCCTCTAAGTCTCTGAGCAATATAAAAGAGCTGAATTAAAGTCCTTGTATAGTTAAATCTATTGTCTGCTTCTTCAGAAGCAGTGTCTATTGATTACCCTTTCTTTTCCTGCATGTAGGTTATAATTACTTATTTACTTTTAAAATAATTTTTGTTGCAAACTAGATATTTTAAATAAAATCATGTGGCTATAGTCACCATACTGTGCAACAGAATATCTTATTATTATTTTTAATTTTCTTAGATTTATTTTATTATTTGAAAGACAGCAAGACAGAGAGAAGGAGAAACAGAGACCTGTTAAAGTGAAATGAACACTATGAGAAATGTTGACTTGATCAGCCCTTGCCGTGACTGTTGATGAACAACTTAATACGTTATCCCTCTTAGTATTTTTTTGTTTGTTCTACTTAATACTTTTGGTTGAATACTGTAATCAATACACAGTTATTCTCAAGTGTTGAAACTTAACTGAAAAGTGATCGCTGTTAAATATAAGAGTGGGAATAAGAGAGGGAAGAGATGTGCAATTCGGGATGTGCTCAATCTGACTTACCTGATCTTACCAATCTGACTTACCAATCTGACTTACCTCAAACGGTAGAATTAGAAAGATACCAGGGGATTCCAATTCAATCCCATCAAGGTGGCATGTACCAATGCCATCTCACTAGTCCCAGTGATCAATTTCTGTTCACAGTTGATCATAATGATAGGACTAAGAGACAAAGGGATCACATAAACAAGACTAGTGTCTGAAAATACTAGCTGATAGAATCAAAAAGGGAGAGAATGATCCAACATGGGAAGCAAGATACACAGCAGACCCATAGAATGGCAGCTGTCCTAAACAGCACTCTGGCCTCAGAATCAGCCCTTAAGGCATGGAGATCTGGCTGAAAAGCCCATGAGAGTATTTCAGGTATAGAAAGCCAAGGCACTCTGGCAAAAAAAAAAAAAAAAAAAAAAAAAAAAAAAAAAAAAAAAAAAAAACAAACCTAAATGAAAATCTCTGTGAGTGAGATCCCAGTGGAAAGAACAGGTCATCAAAGAAGGAGGTACCTTTCTCTGAAGGGAGGAGAGAACTTCCACTTTGACTATGACCTTGTCTACATATGATCAGAGTTGGTGAACTCAAAAGGCTTCCATAGCCTTGGCGACTCATGACAAGAGCCTAGGGTGATTACTGATGCCATAAACAAGAGTGTCAATTTGTTAAGTCAACAACAGGAGTCACTGTGCACTTACTCCTCATGTAGGATCTCTGTCCTTAATGTGCTGTACATTGTGATTTAATGCTATAACTAGTACTCAAACAGTATTTTTCACTTTGTGTTTCTATGTGGGTGCCAACTGTTGAAATCTTTACTTAATATATGCTAAACTGATATTCTGTATATAAAGAGAATTGAGAATGAATCTTGATGTGAATGGAGGGGGGGAGGGAGAGGGTAAGGGGAGGGTTGCAGGTGGGAGGGAAGTTATGGGGGGGAAGCCATTGTAATCCATAAGCTGTACTTTGGAAATTTATATTCATTTAATAAAAGTTAAAAAAAAGAGAGATCTTCCCTCCGCTGGTTCACTCTCCAAATGGCTGCAATGCCCAGCTGGGCTACATCAAGGCCAGGAGCCAGGAATTCTATCCAGGTCTCCCATGTGGGTGGCAGGGGCCCAAGTGCTTAGGCTATCATCTTTCCCAGCTGCATTAGCAGGGAGCTTGATTGGAAATGAAGCAGCCAGGACTCAAACTGTTACTCTGTTATGGGATGCTGGCATCACAGGTTGTGATGTAACCTGTTGTGCCACAATGCCTGAATTTATTTCCCTTTTCCAACTGTAACAGTATCCTCATTGACCAGAAAGGTTGTTGTTGAATAATTTTTAAAACTAACTCTGTGAACCTATATTTCTTATTATTTTTAATAGCAGAAGTCTCTATAGAAATTTCCTGAAATGCTTGAACCAGTAAGTCTCCTAGTCTATGCTAAGGGGCTTTCTGCAAGTTGGGCATTCCTTCATCAGTCATCTAGACAATTTACTGTTTTGCTGGCCTTGATATCCTGCTTACTTCAAACCTTGAAGTCACCCAGAGGTGACAGCTTCAAGCTTTCTCACATCTTTCCTGAGCAAGCTGACAGCTCTGGGCTTTATATTCAGTGCTGTTCATTTAGGTGGCCATCTACGGTCTCAGGAGTGTATCAGAACTATTCAGAACCTTTATGGATATCTCACTCCTCAGCTTTTCCTTTTAGTTTTTGATGAGCTTTTTTTTTTTTGTTATCTACCACCTCAGCTCGCTAGTTGCTCAGTTAAACAATTGCCTTTAAATGTTTTTAACAAATGCCTCTAAGGAATGGGGCTGTTCATACCAAGTGAGCTCTGATTAGTTCAAATAGTCTTATAGGTAAGGTCCTCCAAAAAACCATCATCCAGGTCAGATAATGACAGTATTCTGGGGCTAAAGCTTTGACAGAACCATAACCCAGTTGACTTATTTCACAGTGTGGTTTTTCAAAGCTACCATGCAGTTGGAGGGAGAGGGATGGGTATAGGACAAGTTAAAATGCCATTGAGGCACTTTTACCATTTTGAGTAGCTATTTTTCTGGTGTATATATGTTCCATAGATTGTACAGGCCTTTAGTTAGCTTCATGTGTTCTGAAAAAGTTGATTCTATAATTATTGTAAATTTTTCACTGATCTGTGGGACAGAGAATTTTCTCAGAGACCTGAGCTTCTGCTTGCAAATTGCTGTGAAGCCCCAGGGTACAGCCCAGTTTGACCCCCTGCTGGGTTTCGAGGCCAACCCAAGGGCTGGCTGTCTGCCCTACTTTATGCTGGTGGTGCTTCTGGTAGTGATTGTTTTCCTGGCGTTTACTACTAGAGCACTTCTTCCTGACACATCTTGCTTCCTGAGAAGAAGACTGAGCCACAGGGCCAGGTTCAGTGCACAGAGATGGCCCGCAGGCATCTGAAGAAGTATAATTCAGATCTCTTGCTCTTGGTGGGCATGCATAAGAAACAGATGTACCAGAGGGGGCCAAATTATGGTCACCTCACCAGAAACCTGCTGGCTGGGAGGGTCTGGGGAAGAGATGCGAAGATGACAAGGTTAAACTACAGACCAGCATTTCATATCAGGTAGCAAACATCATTTAAAGGGGTAACTTGTTGAGCTTAATCAGGAGTTTCTTCCACAAGAAGATCAGCTTCAACACTACAGACAGAAAAGTACTTTCCTTGTGAAGTGGTTAGCATATGAGAATTTTCAGTGTGGACAGCAGGTCAAGGAATTAAGAGCATGATTTGAAGAAAACTTAGCAGACCAATTTTTTCAACAAAAACAAGAGACTCACAAAGTTCAAGCAAATGATGGAGAAAAATCAGCTGTGAATGATCATGTAGTAGCTAAAAATATTCCAAAAGTAGCTGAGAATGAAGAACCCTCAAGTTATACTACATATGGGAAAGAACAAATCAAAGAGGTGGTGATGTGGGATGGCTGGAATAGAAGAGAATGACCTAGTGATGATCTTCCCACTGCTTTAAAGAGGACTTCTATTTCAGTTTCTGAACATGGAACTCATCAAACAATTTCCCATCTTCCAAGTAGACAACCTCTGTCTGCAAATTTGGCTAAAGATGCACAGGTGAACCACAGTGCAAACCTTGGTACTCAAAACAGAACCCTTCTAACATTCTTCAGCATTTAACTAGAGGCCCAAACTTGGAGAGTGAACCCAGAATTCTAACAGCTGTACTAAACAGACTTCCAAGGATAAATTTGGTGTCTTCCATAAATTGAAGCAAAACGATGAAGAATGAGAGCTTCAGGTGGACTTTGCAAACTGTGAAAAGCAGCATTTCAATGATGTCCTTTACATCCTAAGGGAAAACTTAAAAAAAAAAAAACAAAGTACTGTAAAATTAAATCATTTCTATTCCATCATTTTTACTTTTTTTAAATAAAGCTCAGTTCTATTGGTTGTAAAGATACATTGAGAAAGATTTAAGGAATATTTTAATGAATGAATATATCCATGTACATATGTGAAACTTTTCCTATTGTATTCTCTAAGTAGACACTTTATTTGTTATGTTATGGTTGAGCCAAAACAGTTAATCTTTGCATTTGAAGAAAACTACTGTGTTTTTCACATTTTATTGAGCCCAATAATTCTTTCCACAAGTAGACAAGCAAGAAAAAATTGTTGTACATTTTATGTTTCACATAGTTTAATCAGAGTGAGAACAGTTACTCAGTTGAAAACTTTTTATGTAGTTGAAAACTTTTTATGTATTGTTAGCCGAACAGATGTTCTATATCTATCCCTTATTTCATGATCTTCAAGGAGTTATACCTATAATAATTACATAAAAAAGGGGAAATGGAAACTAAACACTGGGAAACATGTGTACAAAATTCCCTCCCTACTCCTGTTATTTTACATGAGTGCTGATGGGCTTTGGCAAATAAGTTTTCAGTTGGGACCTGATGGAAGTCAAGATAACCTGCAAAGACATGACAGTATTTATGAGTTAGATCTTACTTGGTTCTTGAACTTGTGGAATGCAGGATTCATATGTATTTTCAGTTTTTATTTTTTCCTCAAGTAACACCAGTACTGCTTCACTATGGCCATCACTAGCTAATTTGTTTATATTTTCATAGTTCAGACTGGTGAAGATATTTGTGATTGAAATGCCCAATCCTGAAAGGGGCTAAATCTACTTTGAAATGAATCTGCAATCAGGATTTCAAAGCTTTTCTGATCATTTTAGTGATCTTTTATGACTAGACTTTTTCAGAAGTACTACATAAGGAATTTTAGCATGTTTTTATAAATGCACAAATAAATATAAGTACAGTGAGGCCCCCTACTATTTTATTAAAATAGCTTAAAATTTATAACAAAAATGAATTCTTGTCATTAATATGTTAGTTAAGAACACACAAAGCTCATATTTGTTAGACTTACAAAATTATTTTAAATGTATTTGCCTTTTATTTAACTCTATTCAATAAAATGTATCATTTTAAAAATCTTATCCCACCCCCTAAAACAAAAAGTTTTAATCATAAATAGAAATTTAAGATTGTCAACCCTGTTTTTCAGAAGGATGATTGTTAATTGCACACAAACAACATGAAATGCATTTCCCCCTAGTACTAAGGTTTCAGTCAAAATTCAGACTAGTGGATAAGAGATAGGTCATTCACTTGCTGAGGTGCTCCAATTCTTAAGCTTCAGCTTCAAATTAATTAATGACCATGAAAAGATGCAGTAATCTACTGGTTTTCCCACATTGTCAAACAGTCCATGCCTTTGTTGTAATTAGAATCAGGCCATATTTAGAAGTATTATGGTTCACAGGATTTTTTAAATGTAATTAAAGGGAAGTGACATACATCTTTTGGGCCTTAGTGTGAGGAGATGAATCTAAAAATACTCCCTAGTTGTACTTCTTTCTATTTAATTTTGTAAAATCTGTACAAAAGAAAATCATGAAATTACCTTAGTTGCTTTGTCATAAAAACCATTTGGTTGTATGGTAGCTATTACATAGCAAAATTTCTTCAATTAGCAACTAAGAATTTTTTTTAAGTTTTATTTATTTATTTGAAAGGCAGAGTTACAGAGAGAATGGAAGAGACAGAGGTCTTCCATTTACTGGTTCACTCCCCAAATGGCCACAATGGCCAGAGCAAGACTGAGCCAGGCTAAAGCTAGGAGCCAGGAGCTTCATCCTGCACCACCATTTGGCTGTCAAGGGCCCAAGTACTTGAGCCATCTTATGTTGCATTTCACAGGCCATTAGCAAGGAGTTAGATTGGAGGTAGAGCTGCTGCCAGGGGGTTGAATTGGTGGCCATGTGGGTGCTGGTGTCTCAGGTGGCGGCTTTACTACACTACAACACTAGCACCAGCAGCCTAGACATTTCATAACTGGAGAAATCCCAGACTAATTGATAATATTTTTGACCGTATTAACTATGTGAATCTTTTTTAAAAAATATTTGTTTATTTGAAAAGCAGAGTTAGAGAGGGAGGAGACAGAGACAGATCTTCCATCTGTTCACTCCCCATTTGGACACAACCACTAGAGCTGGGCCTGGCCAAAGCCAAGAGCTTCTTCTAGGTCTCCCATATGGGTGTCAGGGGCCTGGATCAGAAGTAGAGCAGCTGGAACACTTACTGGCACCCATATGGGATGCTGGTGTCACAGAGGATGGCTTAATCTCCTATGCGACAACAACTACCCTATGTGAATCAACATTCTACAATCTGTTTTAGACATACTGTTTTTATGTTTTACTTCTGCCTTAAGCTTTAGGGTTTTCTTAATGTATTTTTTGCCCTAATTTAGTGTTAAGTTGATGGAAATCATCTCTTGCTGGGTTCTGATAAATTAAAAATTGAAAAAAGAGGCTATTTATCTCTTTATGAGAGACAGAATCTTCCCATTCGCTGGTTCATTCCTCAAATGGCTGCAACAGCCAGGAGCCAGAAACTCCATCCTGGTTGCCCACATGGATGGCAGGGACCCAAGTACTTGAGCCATTGTCTTCTCTCTTCTAGGTGCATTAGCAGGAAGCTGGATCAGAAGCAGAATACCCAGGACTCAAACCTGAACTCCAGTATGGAGTGTAGGCATCCTAAGCAGCAGCTTAACCTGATGGACCACAACATCCACCCCACCCCTGAAGTCATCTGGAATCTTTTCCTTTTATCAGTTTCCAAGTCTCTACCCTCTCCAGATTCTGTTACTAGTTTTCATAGAATTTTTCTCTAATTTGTGGCTTGTATTTTTTTCTTCCAGCGTCTTTAATATCCATGGTTCCTTGAATGGTGTTTTGCTACTTTTCTTTTCTCAATCCCCTTGTGTTCAAGGAAGTTTCTGTCTTTAATAACTTCAATTTCCACCCAGATGGGCAATGATTCTCAAATTCTGTCCTCATTCTAGAGCTTCCGTCTGCATTCTGAAATAATGTTTCCTGGCAATTCTGGCTTTATGTTCCAGAGAATCTTAATGTTTCCACATGAACAGATCTGTCTCACTGAAACTTAAAAAAAAAAAAAATTGTCATCCTACTTTAAAACATATTTTATTTACTTAAAAGGCAGGGTGACAAAGAGAAAGGGAGAGACAAAGAGAGAAAAAGATCTTCCATTCACTGGTTCACTCTCTCAAATGGCCACTACAGCCAGGGATAGGCCAGGCTGAAGCCAGGAGCCTCAGACTATCTGAGTCTCCCGTGTTGGTGGCAAGAACCCAGCCAAGTACGTGGGCCATCATCTAGTGCTTTTCCAGGCACATTAGTAGGGAGCTGGATTTCTAATGTTAGCAGAACTAACATCAACATGAAAGACAAAATTAATTCCAATATAAGCTTTTATAACTTTAATTTTTAGAGCCTCAAGAGTACATAGGGCTGGCGACGCGGCTCACTAGGCTAATCCTCTGCCTGTGGCGCCAGCACATTGGGTTCTAGTCCTGGTCAAGGCGCCGGATTCGGTCCTGGTTGCCCCTCTTCCAGTCCAGCTCTCTGCTGTGGCCCAGGAGTGCAGTGGAGGATGGCCCAAGTGCTTGGGCCCTGCACCCGCATGGGAGACCAGGAGAAGCTCCTGGCTCCCGGCTTTGGATCAGCGCCGTGTGCCGGCTGTAGCGGCCATTGGAGGGTGAACCAACAGTAAAGGAAGACATTTCTCCCTGTCTCTCTCTCTCTCTCTCTCACTGTCTAACTCTGCCTGTCAAAAAAAAAAAAAAAAAAAAAAGAGAGAGAGTACATAGGAAAAGTAGTAATTTTTCAAAGATTTTTTTATCTCACCTAATTCTAAATGTTTGAAATAAATGTGTTGTCACAGGTATTGGTGTCATTTGAAGATGTGAGTGTGGACTTCAGTCAGGAAGAATGGCATAAAATGAACCCTGCTCAGTGGACCCTGTACAGAGATTTCATGCTGGAGACCTACAGCCATCTCGTCTCAGTAGGTAAGCAGACCTTATTACGTGTCTCCTTGTAGAATATATATCCTTTCGTTTTCTGTTACGTTTTTTTAAAAAAATATTATTTATTTATTCGAAAGGTAAAATTAGAGAGAGGGAGAGGCAGAGGCAGAGAGCAAGAAGTCTTCCATCTGCTGATTCACTCCCGAAATGGCCACAAAGGCCAGGGCTGGGCCAGTCCAAAACCAGGAGTCAAGAGCTTTGTCCTAGCATCCCACATGGGTGCAGGGGCCCAAGCACTTTTCCAGGCACATTAGCAGGGAGCTGGATCAGAAGTGGAGCAGCCAGGACTAGTTCTATTACCCATATGGGATGCCAGCACTTCAGGCAACAGCTTAACCTGCTATGCCACAACGTTGGCCCCAATATATATCCTTTTTAAAAATTATCATGGCATATGGGCCCTTATAGAGATTAAAATTGTACTGGCTTTGGATTAAGAGGTCTAAGGTTAATGAGACAAAAATGATGGTTTTATCCCATTGAAAACTTTGCCATGTTTTTGAATCTTCAGAATCCCAAAAGCCCATGAATCTCATCTATATATATTCTCAATTATTCTGTTTATAGGATATTGTGTTACCAAACCTGATGTGATATTCAAATTGGAACAAGGTGAAAGCTGTGGTCCTTGGAGGACAAATTGCTAAACCAGCAGGAACCAGGTGAGTGAACACTGACAGAAAGAGATCTGGGGTTGTTTGACCTTAGAAGGAGAACACTTTTGTTAGTTTATTTTTTTAATTATTGAAATATAATTCATGTATCATATAATTCCTTACTTAAAGTACAAAGTTCAGTGACTTGGCATATGCACAAATTTATACAAACATCACGACAGTCAATTTTCATCACTTCAGAAAGAAACCTATATCTTTCAGTTATCACCCTTCTAACCCCTAGCCTCTCTAGTCCTAAGCAATTACTAATGTCCTTCTGTCTCTACATTTGCCTATTCTGGACATTTAATATAAATGGAATTATATAACATTTGATCATTTATTATTGGTTTCTTTTGCTTAGTTTACAAGATTGATATTCTAGCATGTATTAGTACTTCATCCTTTTGTGGCCAGATAATATAACATTGTATGGACATACCACATTTTGTTTGCCTATTCATTAGTGATTTGCCTTTTGGCTGTTGTGAATAAAGCTGATATAAACATTCATTCACATGTTTGTATATGGATATATGTTTTTATTTTTCTTAAGTATATACTTAGGATGAAACTGCTGAGTGATACAGCACCTCTTTGTTTATATCTTTAAGGACCTAATTTTTCTGATTTAAACACATCCTCACCATAATAGGAGATTTTATTCTAACCATTCTTATGGATATGAAGTGGTCTCCTTGTGGTTTTGATTTATATTTCTGTTAGTCAGCTGGATCTTACATAATAAAATACCATAAGCTGAGTGGCTTAAACAACAGAAATGTATTTCTCACAGTTGTATAGCCTGAAATTCCAAAATTAAGGTGCCAGTAGGTTGATTTCTGATAAGGCCTCTCTTTTTCTTTTCTTTTTTAAAGATTTTATTTATGAATTTGAGAGGCAGAATTACAGATGGTGAGAGGGAGAGACAGAGAGGAAGGTCCTCCATCCGCTGGTTCACTCCCCAAGGGGCTGCAATGGCCAGAGTTGAGCCAATCCAAAGCCAGGAACCAGGATCTTCATCCAGGTTTCCCATGCAGGTGCAAGGGCCCACTGCTGGCTCGGATCAGTGCAGCACATCAGCCTTAGCGGCCATTTGGGGAGTGAACCAACGAAAGGAAGACCTTTCTGTCTGTCTCTCTCTCTCTCACTGTCTAACTCTGCCTGTCAAAAAAAAAATCTACCTGATCACTTAGGACAGCAGTGACCTTTTTATATGCATATTAGCCTTTGTTTATGCTATTATGCAATCCTGGGAATTTTCAAGTTACATTTTTAAATTATTTATTAAAAGAAAGTAAAATTATCAGAATTATGAGGAATAAAGCATACTTACCGAACATTTTTGTTATGGAGAAATATAAATAAAGGGCATAACATAAAGGCTGACATAATTTACGTCAAGTCTGTCTTCCAGTCAGTGCAAATAATTGGATTAGTTGAAAACGATATCTCTAAATAAGTGACTTAGAAAAATTGTAATGAAAGATGTTGAATTAATAAAATAATTTGGGACTCATGTTCTGTTATTAAGATTTTAACGTAGGGAATAAGTGCATTAAATGAAAAGAGTCCCTTTTAGCTCATAGCACAGATTAGAGAAAACCTTTAAGTATTTTAATGACTAAACCAAAAAGTATGTCAGTGTTCATAAAATAATGGAATTCTAACAACCTAAAACTCAGTAGAATTAGGAACTCATACTGTCTCCTCAAACAAGGAACTCATAACTCTATCTCACCTGAACATTAAATAAACACCCCTACAGAAGGTATTAATGACATTTTTATTAAAGTGGACAATACATTCCATTGTATGCCATCTGCAAAAAACAAACCTTTCAAGTTCCTACAAAATAATCATAAAATATTGAAAATATAAATTTTAAAGAGAGAATCACCACAAATATTCCTTGAACATAGTTTGTAAAATCTAGAAATTAATAATTGAGTAAACAAAAACACATGAAAACTTTTCTAAGTTATCTTTTAAACATTGTAAAAAAGGAAATCAAAACCAAATTTATGTAATACTTAAGAAATGATAAATGTAACTCCAAATTAGAAACCTTCAAATATAGCCAAATTAGTGAGCATTGATTAAGCAGTAACAGAAGCACACTGATGAAAACAGAAGACTTTGAAAGTAAAATCAGAAATTATTACACTGTAAACTGAGAAACAGAATGTTCTTAGAATAAAAAATGAGCTGGCATTGTTGTGCAGCAGTAAAAGCCACTACCTGCAACACTGGCATCCCATACAGGTGCTGGTTCATTTCTCAGCTGCTTATCTTCCAAACCAACTCCCACTGCTTGGGAAAAGCAGTGGAAGATGGCCCAAGTGTTTGAGCCTCTGCTACCCATCCAGGTGGGAGATCCAGATGAACCTCCTGGCTCTGAGCTCCCACCTGGCCTAGCCCTCACCACTACAACCATCTGGGGAGTGAACCAGCAGATGGAACATGTCTCTTTCTCTGTCTCTCCCTCTTTACTTGTAATTCTGAATTTCAAATAAGTAAATGTGTTCAAAAAAAGAATAAAAACAAAAATAGATGACAGCTAGACAAAAAGAGGAATCATCTACATATCTATCCTTAAACTATAATCTTGATTAACTTATTAATTAGAATTAGGTTTTGAAATTAGGCAGTTTTCTTATCTTCTTTATTAATTTTAAAATGACCTTTTTAATCCTCACAAAACAAGTATTGAAGCATTTTAAGGGACTATGTTGAATTTATAAATCAAATTAAGGAGAATTGACATCTTAGAATTTAGAATTTAGTTTCCCAGTCCATAAACAAAATATACCTCCCACTTATTTAGGATTTCTTTCATTAATGTTTTGTGGTTTTCAGTATACTATACCAAGGCTTTGTGCTATGATAAATGATACTGTTTCTCTCATTTCAGATTCCACTTGATTTGTTCACAGCTGTAAGACTGTTTGTAGACCACATATTCTGCCCTTGTTAAAAATTCTTACTAGGGGGTAAGCATTTGACATAGCAGATAAGATGTAGCTCTGTATCCCCGCAACCCATATTAGAGACCTGCTTCTGATTCCAGCCTTTTACTCATGTATACCTGGGAAGCACCAAGTGATGCCTCAAGTAATTGAGTCTCTGCTTCCTTTATGGCAGACCTGAACTGAGTTCCAGGCCCTTGGTTTCAGCCTGGGCCAGTCCTAGATTTTTCAGGTTTTTGGAGGAGTGAATCAGCAGATAGATCTATCTCTGTCTTTAGCTGTCTGCCTTTCAAAAATAAAAAATGAATAAATAAATAAATAAGTAACGTCAAAAACCATTTACTAGTTTAAGGAGCTTTTTTGTAGTTATTGTTGTGATTTTGAGGGAGATAGATTTACTCTTGATCTTTTTTGCTTTATTCTTAACCTTTTTGCATATGCTGCATGCTGACACTTCAGTAAAATCTTGAATAAAGATTGTGAGAATAGACATTCTTGTCTTTCCCTAATCTTGGAGAACATTTAATCTTACACTTTTAAGTGTGATATTAGCTATAGGCTTTCTGTAAATGCCTTTTTATTGAGTTAATGAATGGATTTTGAATTTTGTTAAAATTTTTTATATCAAATGATATGTGGTTTTAATTCTTTGGGCTTTCACTAGTTCACTGTTCAAATGCTCACAACAGCCTGGTCTGAGCCAGGCTGAAGCTAGGAGCTGAAAATTCAACCCAGGTCTCCCACATGAGTGGAAAGAACCCAACTGTTTGAATCATTGCTCCTGCCTCTCAGGGTCTGCATTAGCAAGAAAGTGGAGTCCAGGACCATAACCTAGTATTTAACCCAGGTATTCAGATGTGGGATTTGGGTAGACTAGGAAATGCCTGCCCCTGGTTTATTTTCTAGAATTTTCATTGGTCTTGTAAGGAAATTCAAGTCTCAGAATTATTTGGGAAATATTACCTCAGCTTATATTTTCTTGAAGAGACTGTGTGGAATTGGTATTATTTCTTCCTTAGATGCTTGGGAGAATTCACTAATTAAAATCATTTGGTCTTGGAACTATTATTTGGAACTCTGTATGTGTGGGTCTTGGGCAAGATAGTGTCTACATATTCAGTTTGCTACATAACATAATATTGGTAAGTTCACATTATATCTTTCTCATTGAGTGAATTATTAATTTTTTCCAAGAAATTATTGTTTCACTTAAATTTTTTAGTTTATGAGCATAGAGTTTGCAATGGACTTCATATTTTTACTCTCCCCATTTCTGTGCCAAAATCCCTATGTGATTTATTTGGAGGTGGGACCCTTAGAAAGTAATGAGATTATGAATGGGGCCCTTTTGAGTGAGATTAGAATGTCTTTACAAGATGCCAGAGAGCTTCATAGTTCTTTTTACTGTTAAGGATACAACAAAACATCTGTAATCCTTCACCCAGAAGAGGCCCTTCCCTCACAGAAACGTGATCACAAGGGCTGGTACCCTCATGTTGGAATCCCAGCCTCCAGAACTGAGGAAAATAAATGTTTATTGTTTAAGGCCCCTGATGGTAGCAGCCTTAACTAAGACAGCATTTATGTTAATATTTCTTTCATTTCTATTGTGTTGGTAGTTATGTCCCCTTTTACATTTCTAATATTATGTCTTGTTTCCTCTGTTTTTCACATTTAAAAAAACTTTCCAAAGAATGTTTCTTTGGTTTTTCTGTTTTCAGTTTCATTTTTATGTGATCTAATCTTTATTATTTTCTTCCTTCTACTTTCTTTAGATTTAATTCCCTCTCCCTAGAATATTAAAGGGGGAAAACCGGTATCTGACTAGAGATCTTTCTTTTCTGTTTTAAAAATGTTAAGCCACAAATTCATTTCTCAGCACTGCTTTAGCTGCACCCCAAAATTTGTTTTTTCTGTTTTTATTCACTTCAAAAAAACCTAATTTTCTGTAAGATTTCCTCTTTTACCTTGTATTAATTAAAAGTGTATAATTATAATATTTTATTTCTTCAGATAGCTTTGCACTTACTGATTTCTAGTATAATTTGTGGCTAAAGATAATCCTGTCTATAATTTCACTTTCTTAATACTTATGGCGATTTATCTTATAGCTGGAGTGCAGTGTCTTGATGAGTGTTTCATATACATTTGAATTCAGTGGTTGTTGAATGTATTGTATCCTCTGGTTTAAGAGATACAGTTATAATTGCTACTTTATCTCTCCTACCTATAGTACCTGGCCTACTAAGCATCCCTACGTATTATTTCTGTGCTTTCTCTTCTCTTTGTTTGTTTGTTTCTTTACTTCTCTCAGATATTTTTTAAGATGTATTAATTTATTTGAAAAAGTTACACACAGGGAGGAGAGACAGAGAGAGAGAGAGAGGTCTTCCATCTGCTGGTTCACTCCTCAACTGGCCATAATGGGCGGAGCTGTGCTAATCTGAAGATAGGAGCCGGGAGCTTCCTCTGGGTCTTCCCACATGGGTGCAGGAGCCCAAGGACTTGGGCCATAGCAGAGAACTGGGCAGAAAGTGGAGCAGCCGGGACTCGAACTGGCACCCATATGGGATGCCAGCACTGTAGGCGGTGGCTTTACCAGCTATGCCACAGTGCCAGCTCTTCTTCAACTTCTATTGAATGGCAACTAGTACTCTAAAACAACAGATTTTTTCTTCTTGCAGATTAAGACATTTGTTCCACCATTTAGATAATAATATTTTTCCAGGTGGAATTTTGATACTGGCTGCTGGTAATTGTTCCAGCATACCCCAAGAATGAAATATTATCTGCATTCTTCATGATCATTCCTATGAGCTCCAGGTTTGGCACACAGCAGGGTGGGGGTGGGGGGTATATTACATGAGCATCCAGATCCTCTGTATCTGTGGTTGTGGCTGTCTCAGTAGATTAGCTCTCCTGCTCAGCTTGAATGGAACCACACAGTGAATCCTCTGTTTTTGTTTGACCTGAGTATGGTGGATTCTATGAAAAGTTTTTCTGTTAGATCATATTTTCTCAGATCTAGAAGGAATAGGCTTTTCTTGATTATACCCCAGATTATAGGTGTCTTAAGTACCCAGACTATATTGATGGGAAGCAGTAAGAAATGCCTGGGAATTTTGTTCTCTGTCATTTCTGAAGTCTACTTCCTTTCCATTCTGTAGAATTGTCACTTGCTAATTTTTTTTGACAGGAACTTAATTGTTAGAGGAGGCCCCTGGGAAAAAGCAGTACTCCATTCTGGCTGGCATTGACAATAATACCTATTTGTTTAAACATTATGGATGATGAAAAAGAGAATGTTTGTCTGTGTGTATCAGTTATTTAATCTTTGTAACACGACCAGAAACAACAGAATAAAATCTATAACATAACTATTTGTTTTTCTTGATAAGAAATACAACACTTTTTAAATGTTTTCTATTTTTCTCATTTTAGGGTATTACAGAGTTAATGTACACATCAAAGGGACCCAGAAAAAAACAAATACATCCTCTCTGGCAAGTAATATTCATTGATGACCAACACTGAGTTAAAAAAAGACAGAAAGTTTTAGTAAAAATGCCTAATCTGAATATAGCTCCAGCTTTTTCAAGAATAACACTCTTTAAATGTGAAGCATATAGAATGAATTCTCCAGCTGTTTCTGAATTATTTAGTGAAGGAAGCTATTTAAGAAAGAAAGTTGATTACATGAATGTGTGTGAACAATTGCAGCTTGATATTGAGCATCAAAAAACTCATCCTGAAGAGAAACTTTACAAATATAATGCAAATGTGAAAGCTCCCAGTTATAACAAAAATCAACATCAGAAATTTCAAACTTTGAAGCAATCTTTTGAATATAATGATTTTGGAAATTTTTTATGTAATAAGACTCTCTGTAGTGCAGTTGAAAGTTCTCCAACAGGAAGGAAGCCCTATAAGAGTGATGAATTTGGGGAAAACTATAATAAAATAATACTACTTGACCACGTAAGAACTGCTACAAGGAGAAGATGCCCTGATCTTAATGAATGTGGGAAATCCTGTAACAAAACCACCACTGTAGAATACAATAAAGTTCATGTGGCTATGACACACCATGAATGTAGTGAAACTGGAATTATTTTTTTGGTACAAAATCACCTCTCACTCAGTCTCCAAGGTCTATTATAAGACAGAATATTTGTGAAAGCAATGCATATGAAGAAAACTTAATCCAGGGCCTATCCCATGTGGTACACCAGAAAACACAACCTGGAGATAAGTTCAGTGAATATAATAGATGTACAAATGCCTTCTATAAGATATTAGACCTTTCAGTGCATAGAGAACTGGAGAACAAGTCTATGAACTTGATGAATATAGTAAATCTGAGAAACTGTACCACAAAGCACATCACATTCAGCATCAAAGAGCTGTCTCAGGTGAGAAACCTTATGAATGTGAGGAATATAAAAAATCTTTTTCAAATTCACACTCAGTTCAACATCCTGAAACTCATAGAGGGTTCAGACATTATGGATGTAATGAATATAGGGGGACAGTCTATAAGAAGTCAAAGCTCAGTGAACATCTGGGAATTCACATAGAGAAAAAACCTTATGATAACAATGGCTGTGAGAATTCTTTTAAGTCTTCCCAAATAGGACACCAAAGAACAGACACAAAAATTAAACTCTATTAAGGCTGTGAATATGGGAAAGCACTCCTCAAGATGGTACATCTCAGAGAACATCTGACAGTTCACACAGGGAAGAAATCCTATGAATGTATTGAATGTGGGAAAACATTTTCCAAGACATCATATCTCAGAGCACATCAGAGAACTCACACAGGTAAAAAACCTTATGAATGCAATGAGTGTGGCAAAACTTTCTCTCACAAGACACACCTCAGTGCACATCAGAGAATTCACACAGGGGAGAAACCTTATGCATGTAATGAATGTGGAAAAGCTTTTGCTGATAAGTCAACCCTCAGAGCACATCAGAGAATTCAGAGAATTCATACTGGGGAGAAACCCTATGAGTGTAATGAATGTGGGAGACCTTTTGCCCATATTTCTGTACTTAGAGCACATCAATTCACACAGGGGAGAAACCATACAAATGTAATGAGTGTGGGAGATCTTTTACATATAATTCAGCCTTCAGAGCACATCTGAGAACTCACACAGGTGAGAAGCCTTATGAATGCAATAGCTGTGAGAAAACTTTTGCCCACAATTCAGCCCTAAGAGTACATCAGTGAAAATACACAGGGCAGAAGCCCTATGAATGTAATGACTGTGAGAAAACGTTTGCACATAATTCAACCCTCAGAGCACATCAGAAAATTCACACTAGAGAGAAACTCTATGAATGTGGTGAATGTGGAAAAACATTTTCCCAGAAGACATGCCTCAGTACACATCAAAGAATTCACACGGGAGAAACCCTATGAATGTAATAAGTGTGGGAAAACTTTCTCACAGAAGTCATACCTCACTGAACATGAGAGAATTCATGCAGGGGGAAAAAAACTTATGAATGTAACATATGTGGGAAAACTTGTGTCTATAAGGCTGCTCTCATAGTGCATCAAAGAATTCACAAAGGGGAGAAACCCTATGAATGTAATGCATATGGGGAAAGTTTCTCCCAAAGAACACACCTTTCTGCACATCAGAGAATTCATTCAAGGGAGAAACCCTATGAATGCAATGTCTGTGGGAAAACTTGAGCAGATAATTTGGCCCTCAGGGGACATCACAGAATTCACACAGGGGAGAAACTGTATGAATGTAATGAATGTGGAAAGACTTTCTCAAAGACATCACATCTCAGAGCACATCTGAGAACTCACAAAGGGGAGAAAAATTACAAATGTAATCAATGTGGTAAAACTGTCTCAGAAAAGTCATATATTAGTGCACATCAAAGAATTCACACAGGGGAGAAACCCTATGAGTGTACTTTATTTGGAAAAACACTTGCCCATAATTCAACCCTCAGAGTACATCAGCGAATTCACATAGGTATAAAGTCCTATGAATGTAGTAAGTGTGGAAAAACATTCTTCTAGAATTCACACCTTAGTGTACACCAGAGAATTCACACAGGAGAGAAACCTTATGACTGTAATGAATGTGGGAAAGCTTTTGCTCAAAATTCAACTCTCAGAGTACACCAGAGAATTCACACAGGAGAGAAACCTTATGAATGTGACAGATGTGGGAAAACCTTTGTCTGTAAGGCAGCTCTTAGAATACATCGCACCAGGATGCACACCAGAGAGAAAACTAATGTGTAAAGAATTTGGGAAGTCCTGAATTACTTCAGATGTTATTAGGTAACAAAGAGTGGGAGAACTCATGTCATGAAGATGGATAAATGGTGCTACAAAACAAACATGGTAGATAAATTACAGTGATATATCCTGTATACTCATCCCAGTTTTCCCTATTAACATCACTGCAGTGCATTTGTCATGAATAAGTGACACTGTTCTTATTAACTATATACTTTTATATTTTTAGATTTCACTATTTTTTCTTAATGTCTTTCTATCATCTCTGATAACATCCAGGAGATGATATTGTATATAATTGTCATGTCTCCTTAGCCACCATTGGTCTGTGATAATTTCCCTGACCTCTGACTGACTTATTTATTACCTTGAAAAGTTTGACTGTCAAGTATTTTGTAAAATATCCCACAAACTGACTGCACAAATGCACGCACACACAGATATACACAATCTAATGGTTGCACTGGTATTAATAGGTTTTTGGTGGAAAGAACACAGAGATAAATGCCATTCATATATCAAGAGTTTGTGTGATGCAATGAACATGACCACTGATACTAACCTTGATCACATGGTTGAGGTGGCTGCCAGATTTTTCTAGTGTAAAGTTACTTCCCAGGGCTGGCATTGTGGGCATTGTGGATAAAGCTTCTGCCTGTGACACTGGCATCCCATATGGACACCGTTTGAGCCCTGGCTCCTCCACTTCCAATACATCTCCCTGCTAATTTGCCTAGGAAAAACAGCAAAAGACAGTCGAAGTGCTGGGGACCCTACAGTCATGTGGAAGACCCAGAAGAAGCTCCTGGCTCTGGCTTCAGCCTGGCCCAGTCCTGGCCATTGCAACCATTTGGGGAGTAAACCAGCAGATGGAAAATCAATCAATCAATCTCTCTCTCTGTCACTCTCTCCCTGTAAAAACTCTGCATTTCAAATAAATAAAATAAATTTTAAAAAGGTTACTTCTCTCTGCACTAAACAGTTAGGTTTTGTTCACACAAGTTGCTATAGATGCAAAGGGAAAGTTACATAAGCAGTCTCTAGGGCACAAATGGATTTTATGATTTGACACTTATTTGCTGGCTATTTGGAATTCTTCATTTTCCCAGAAATGATGTGGCAAATAGTGGCTAAGTTTATCAAACTCTACTATGCCCCTTACATCCTATATTTCTATCATGTTAGTGCTGATTTGTTGTCTACTATTTCCATGGAGAAATGCTCTGGCTTCTGGAACCTAAGAATGCATAATAGAATACAAGTGTTTCCCCAGTACCACAGACTCCCTAGCATCCCACCAGTTTATGGCTGCTGATGAAGACTGTTCCAGTAAGAGAAAGCTAGAAAGTATTATTATTGTCAACTTGTTCATAAAGTATGTTCATAGGTCTTTTTATGTTTCTGATTTTAATATAGACAAGTACAGATATGTTTTAAATAACATCCAAAATTTAGGAATTGGCTCAAGCTGCTTCAGTCCACAATCCATGTTTTTAAGAGAGGTTTAGAACAAGTGAACATTATATTCTCTTAGTTTTGATTCATTCAAATCCCCCTTGAGGAAAAAGACAAAACTCCCTGCTCTTTGTACTAATGTCTCATATTTGTCTTTCATAGACTGATCTCTATGGAGTAGAATTGTACAAAGAAATTAAATTTAAATAATGACAGACTGATGAGGGCCACTTCCTGGTGGGGGGCTTGGTTCTTATGGCACATCTATCTCACTACATAGGCTCTGTTAATTCTTGAGAGATGTGTACTAGAAGTATAAATCTCAATAGATATGTATGATAAAGTATTCAATACTTGCCTCTGGATTTTGATTCCAGCTGCCTTCTAATTCAGACCCTAGAAGGCAACAGTGATGGCTCAAATAATTGAATCTCTGATACTCTCATAGTCAGACTGCAACTGAGTTTTGGGCTTTTGGCTTCCACCTGTCTCAGTCCTGACATTGTGGGTATTTGGGGAGTGAAGCAGCAGGTGGAATCTGTCTCCTGTCTGTCTCTTTCAAATAATTTTTTTAAAATACACTCCACTCTTAGCCTGTTTATATTAAATTAAAAAATGTACCCTTTGAAGTTTCTAGATCAGCCCTTCAATTCATTGACACCTCTCATATTTTTAAGCAAGTATTTTAATTATCTATTAAAATTATTTAACTGCTAATTTAAAGTTAATATTTCTTCACACAGTGTTTCCCCACAAAGGTAGTCAAGTTAGTACCTTCATCTGAATTTAAAATAAGCTGATACAATGTATTTTGTGCTAGTCTTTTGATAATATTCAAACCACTTCACTTTACTCATTGGGTATAGGAAGCAAAATCCAGAAAATAGTATCAAGTTCTATTACTGTCAGTTTCATTCATTCCACAATGATAGTTAATAGACAATTCACTTCACTCAGAATAAGTAATACTTAAGAGTCAATTACTATATCATCTGCAGAAATTTTAACTGTTAATCTTACTGAGTTGCCTTGTATGTGATGAATCATTTTTTTCTCTTGCTGCTTTCAAAATTTTCTGTCTATAGCTTTTTTTAGGTACATAGAAACTTTTTTTTCACTTTTATTTAATAAATATAAATTTCCAAAGTACAACTTTTGGATTATAGTGGGTTTTTCCCCCCATAACCTCCCTCCCACCCTCAACCATCACATCTCCCACTCCCTCTCCCATCCCATTCATATCAAGATTCATTTTCAGTTATCTTTATATAAAGAACATCAATTTAATATTTAATAAGTAAAGATTTCAACAGTTTGCTCCCACACAGAAACACATGGTATAAAGTACTGTTTGAGTACTAGTTATGCCATTAATTCACATAGTACAACACATTAAGGACAGAGATCCTACATAGGGAGTAAGTGCACAGTGACTCCTGTTGTTGATTTAACAATTGACACTCTTATTTATGATGTCAGTAATCACCCGAGGCTCTTGTCATGAGCTGCCAAGGCAATGGAAGCAATATCCAAGACATTCAATATAATTTCTCTTCCATATTTTACCTAAATAGATGATTTTTCTGAAAGAAAGCTAAAAGTAAGAGAAAAAGATATACCTTGCTAACAGAAATCAAAGAAAAAAGAGTCAAAATACCAATAATGAAGTGAAACAGACTTCAGAGAAAAGAATGTAACTAGGGAGAAGATCATGTACGATATTCTAGGCCATAATATAAGAACAAAACATATGAATTCTATAACAGTTAAATAAATTAATTGATTTACATAATTTAATGAAATAAATTAAATAAAAGAAGACATGTAAGTATGTCCTATGACTACAACTAAATTTTATTAGAAATTAATAAGAGAAAGCATGTAGGGATAGCAAAAAACATTTGGAAATAAAATAACAAACTCCTTAATAATTAATGGATGAAAAGAAGAAGCTGGGAAATTAACAGCTGTTTAAAAAAATGAAAGTGGATCGGATCAGCGCAATGTGCCGGCCACAGCATGCTGGCCACAGCGGACATTGGAGGGTGAACCAATGGCAAAAGGAAGACCTTTCTCTCTGTCTCTCTCTCATTGTCCACTTTGCCTGTCAAAAAAAAAATTAAAGTGGAAATATATCCAAAAGGTGGGCTGTAATACAAAAGCAGTACATCAGCAAGAAATTCAGAATTTTTTTTTTTGACAAGCAGAGTTAAACAGTGAGAGAGAGACAGAGAGAAAGGTCTTCCCTTTCTGTTGGTTCACCCCCCAAATGGCCGCTATGGCTGGCGTGCTGTGCCAATCTAAAGCCAGGAGCCATGTGCTTCCTCCTGGTCTCCCATGCGGGTGCAGGGCCCAAGCACATGGGCCATCCTCCACTGCCTTCCTGGGCCATAGCAGAGAGCTGGACTGGAAGAGGAGCAACCGGGACAGAACTAGTTTTACTGTTAATTCTCATAGTACAGCTCCTTAAGGACAGAAGTCCTACATGGGGAGAAAGTGCACAGTGACTCCTGTTGTTGATTTAACAATTGACACTCTTATTTATGATGTCAGTGAACATCCCAGGCTCTTGTCATGAGCTGCCAAGGCTATTGAAGCTTTTTGAGTACACAAAAATCTGACGTTATTTAGACAGGGCCATAATCAAAGTGGAAGTTCTCTCCTCCCTTCAGAGAAACTTACCTCCTTCTTTCCACTGGATCTCACTCATAGAGATCTTTCATGTAAGTCATTTTCTGCCCCAGTGTCTTGGCTTTCCATGCCTGAAATACTCTCATAGGCTTTTTAGCTGGATCCAAATGCCTTAAGGGCTGATTATGAGGCCACAGTGCTGTTTAGGGCATTTGTCATTCTATGAGTCTGCTGTGTGTCCTGTTTCCTACGTTGGATCATTCTCTCCTTTTTAATTCTATCAGTTATTATTAGCAGATTCTTGGTCTTATTTATGTGATCCTTTTGACACTTATTCCTATCTTTATGATCAGTTATGAACTTAAACTTACCACTTTAACTAGTAAGATGATATTGGTATCTGCCAACTTAATGGGATTTGGAGTCCCATGTCAAGTTTTTAGCTTTACCATTAGGGGTAGGTCCTAGGGAACATGTCTAAACTGTACACCTCCTCCCTCTGTTACTCCCACACCTATTTTTAACAAGGATCAGTTTTCAATTAGATTTAAACACCTATGAATAAATCTGTAACAACTATATTTAAAGAGAATAAAAGTAAAATCCATGAGAAATTTTAAGAACCTAGAAAAGGAAGAGCAAACGAAACCCAGCATAAGCAGAAAAAGAGAGCAAAAATGTAAACTGAATACCAGAAAACAACAGAGAAAATCAATGAAACCAACAACATATTATGTAAGAGAAAGCTATAAAATTGATTTTCAAATTCTAACGAGATTAATCAGGAATGAGAAGAAAAATACCAATTGCAGATATTAGAAAGGTGACATGATCATAGTTCTTAAGAGTGTTTACAAAAATGAAACATTATATGCATTTTCAGGCCAATGAATTCACTAATTTTGATAAAAATATGTGAGTTTCTTTAAATACACAAATTACCAAAGCTTAGTCAATAACAAATGCATAACCTGAATATCCCTATATCTACTAAATGAATACAAATTGTAGTTACAAAACCTTCACACAAAACAATCCAAATGACTTCAATGGTAAATATCACCAAATGTTTAAAAGAACAGTAATATCAATTCTACATGAACACTTTTTTTAACTTTTATTTAGTAAATATAAATTTCCAAAGTACAGCTTATGGCTTGCAATGGCTTTTTCCCCTCCATAAATTCCTTCCCACCTGCAACCCTCCCATCTCCCAATCCCTCTCCCATTCCATTCATTTCAAGATTCATTTTCAATTATTTTTATATACAGAAAATCAATTTAAAATATATTAAGTAAAGATTTCATCCGTTTGCCCCCACACAGAACAAAGTGCCAAATACTGTTTGAGCACTAGTCATATCATTAATTCACATTGAACTACACATTAAGGACAGAGATCCTACATGGGAAGTAAGTGCACAGTGACCCCTGTTGTTGACTTAACAAATTGACACACTTGTATAAGGTGTCAGCAATCTCTTCTGGCTCTACTCATGAGTTGCCAAGGCTATGGAAGCCCCCTGAGTTCGCCAACTTTGATCTTATTTCAACAAGGCCATAGTTAAAGTGGAAGTTCTCTCCCGCCTTCAGAGAAAGGTACCTCCTTCTTTGATGGCCCGTTCATTCCACTGGGATCTCACTCACAGAGACCTTTCACTTAGATTTTTTTTTTTTTTTTGCCAGAGTGTCTTGGCTTTCCATGCTGAAAATACTCTCATGGGCTCTTCAGCCTGATCTGAATGCCTTAAAGGCTGGTTCTGAGGCTAGAGTGCTGTTTAGGACATCTGCCATTCTATGAGTCTGCTGTGTATCCCACTTCTCATGTTGGATCATTCTCTCCCTTTTTTATTCTATCAGTTAGTATTAGCAGACACTAGTCTTGTTTATGTGATCCCTTTGACTCTTACACCTATCATTATGGTCTATTGTGACCTGAAAATTGATCCCTGGGACTAGTGAGATGGCATTGGTACATGCCACCTTCATGGGATTCTACTGGAATCCGCTGACACATTTCTAACTCCACCACTTGGGGCAAGTCAGCTTGAGCAGGTCCCAAATTGTACATCCATGTTGAGTGGATTTTTGTGTAAGGTGTAAGGTAGGGGTCTTGCTTCATGCTTCTGCACGTGGAAATCCAGTTTTCCCAGCACCATTTATTGAATAGACTGCCCTTACTCCAGGAATTGGTTTTGGATCCTTGATCAAATGTAAGTTGGGTGTAGATGTTTGGGTTGATTTCTGGTGTTTCAATTCTGTTCCATTGGTCTATCCATCTGTTTCTGTACCAGTACCATGCTGTTTTGATTACAGCTGCCCTGTAGTATGTCCTGAAATCTGGTATTGTGATGCCTCTGGCTTTGTTTTTTGTGGTGGAATGAGGCCATGCCAAGGTGACCACTGGCAAGTGAGTGTCAGTTACTCAGAATGGCTTTGAAATCCACCTGGCAACAGAGCCTGCCTGGCAACAGGCTGTGATTGGTTGGGGCATAGACCGCCCGTTGACCAGATTGGCTGGTCTTGGCTATATAAGACATAGTTACAACTGTAATAAACGAGTCTGGGGGCTGCTCACCTCAAGCCTGCTTTCACTGACTCCCAGGTTCTGTGTGGTGACTCCACACCTCTTGCCCCCACTATGCTGCTCCTCTCAGAAACGAATCCACTGCAACATTGTTGAGAAATCAACGGCAATATCTGGCACGCCAACGTTACTGAGAGAAAGACAGCATGTCAGATTCAGCGAGGTCCCCCCTGGATTTCGGCAAGAAGGCCCCTCAGTATTTTGTATGCTGTTCGGTTCTGTGAGGGTGAGCACAGAACCCCCTCCTACACCTTTTCCTTGTCCTTGTCCTCAGCCTAATTGACCCCAGGTTAGGCACACACCGCTCAGAAGCGTACGTCGCTTCTCAGCTCCTCCTTTTACTGTTGGTTCACCCGCCGAATTCACATAAGGGACTGATCATCCCAGAATTCAGAACCAAGTCATCTTCCCTCACTCAAGAGAGGTGACGCTCCGAGACACTGTGTGGGCATACGGCCTTGACCTAACGAATCAAAGAAGTCCCCCACTAAGCACAGAACATACTTACGATCTGATACACCACTATCTATTTGTCTAACGTAGGGAAGCCTCCTGCAAAATGCCATCAACAGCTGAGGTGCTAGGAATTTGCTTTGTTATGGCATCAGTGCTGTACATGTCTTTCCTTTGGCTAGAGTTGGCGTGCTGTGCCGCTCTTAAGCACTCAGACATGGGAAAGATACCCCCCTCTCAGAATCCCATGCGGATTATCAAACATAGTGAATCTGTGAGTGATAAGAACCTGACACTCCAGGTCCCTGTCTCACAGACAATGGTTGATGACTTAGGGAGAGAGAGCTCCAACAGTGAAAAAAAACAATGTAGCAAACAGGGTAGCAAACAAGGTAGCAATGCCTAGTCAGCCACCCCCCAGATACCTGTGGGATGAACTAAGAGGACCTCTAGACAATAACTCATTCGAGGTCATCCCATCCGCACCCAGTGAGGATCCCCACATTTGTGGCAGTACTCGGGCACCCCAGGCTCTCAGGGCAGCCGCTAGGCCCTATCCCATCTGTACATTTGCTGTTAATGTAGGAGCAGATGCAGAATTCAGGCCCTGGATTCCAACACCCATAAATGATCTTACTATGCTAAAAAAAGGCTTCTCAAGAGTCAGGTCCTGACTCTCTCTACTTTGAACAAGTGCTCAAACAATGGGCAACAAAGCTTCAAACTCATTTTGACTGGGTTACACTGCACAAAGCATGTTTGTCGAGACCACAGTTTTTACAGTGAAAGCCTCCTATCAGGAAGAGGCTGAAACTGTGGCAAGGAATAATGCTGCTTATGGAATAGCAGTAACCTTTGATATGCTTACAAGCCGTGGCACCTACATATATCCTCATGAAAGGCCCACATTGGAGTAGTTGCCTATTTTGATCAGGTCAGAGATTTGGCAATTAAAGCCTTAAAAAATATAAATCCTCCTGATTATAGTCAGCTCTTTAGAAATCTAGTTCAAGGCCCAGGCGAATGGTTCCCCAATTTCCTTGCCAGAGTCTTAGAGACTGTAGAGAAAAGACTACTGCCTGGCCCTGATCAAGACAATTTGGTCAAAGAATTAGCTTGGGAAGGTGCTACCAAAGAGGCAAAAGCAGCAATCGCCCCAGTCTGTAATGAAGACATTTCTAAATGGATAGTAGCCACAAAGGAGGCAAACCCTGATGATACACCCATACAGGCCCTGACTGCAGCCATTAACAAATTGAGCACAAAGAAGTCTAATGACCCTCCAGTTTCTTGGGGATGCCAGGAAATAGGACACCTACAGTGAAACTAAATGCTGCAAAATGGGGCAAGCACAAAACACTGTGTCCCAGATGTAAAAAAGGCTTTCATTGGGCAAAAGATTGCAAGACCAAACCTTTAAACTCCCAGTGGTGTGGCCCTCAGCCCAGCAAGTAAGGGGGAGTTCCACCACCATTAACTGGTCGATGCCTATCTTCAATCTGAGGCTGAAATTGACCCTAAATTTAGATGGCATTGCCTTTGTGGGTTTAATTGATACGGGAGCAGATGTTACTGTCTTAAAAGCTAGGTACGCAAGAAAAATACAACATTGGAAGATAGCACCCAAACCTGACCTCCAAGGTGTTGGAGGATTTAAATTGGCTGATCAGGTCATCACACCTGTAACTTGGTGAGATGACAATGGAGATACAGGAACCATCTTTCCACTAATTGCTGAGGTTTCCATGACCTTTGTGCTCTCACAAATGCAAACAGTCCTTACTATGGATCACAAATCTCCACAAGCCAGCAGCTTTAATTGAGAACCTACAAGTAAGATTCACCCCCAATTCTAGGGGCCACTGCTCACCTCATACAAAAGCCAAGCCCAATCCCCATTGAATGGGAAAAAACAGGAAACATCTGGGTAGAGCAGTGGCCAATAATACAACCCAAACTTAGCATCCTTAAAGAATTAGTACAAGAACAATTGGAAAAGGGACACATACCCTCCACTAGCCCTCATAACACACCCATTTTTGTGATACCAAAAAAAAAAAAAAAAACCAGGGAAAATATAGGCTTCTACAGGATTTGAGAGCCATTAACAAAAATATAAAAGAGATGGGAACATTCCAGGCTGGCATTCCCCATCCAGGGGCCATTCCTAACAGATACCACATAGTTACCATTGATATCAAAGATTGCTTCATTTGCATTCCCATGGCGTTTTTCATGCTACCAGCACACTTAAAGATCAGTGCTTGGTCATACATTATGTGGAGGATATCTTACTTGCTCACAAGAATGCAGCAATTCTGAATGCCTGTCTAAGTGAGACAGTAAGAAATTTACAATTCCTGGGTGTATCTATTGCCACAGAAAATGTACATTTTCCTCCCTTTCAATTCTTGGGTTATCAAATCTCCCATATATCTCCAAAGGGCCCAAACCTAAAAGTCAAGCATAAATACTCACTTAATGAACTTCAGCAACTATGTGGCCGAATCAGTTGGCTGAAGCCCTTCCTTCCCCTAACACCTGCAGAACTTAGACCCCTATATGATTTACTGACTAAGGGAAACAGCCCTTCTTCAAAAATCACATTGACACCTGCAGCCAAATCCACTATAGAAAAGATTAACACCCAGTTATTAAATTTAAAAACCTTTAGATATGACCCTCAGGTGCCTCTATTTGCCATAACCATATCTACCCTCAAGGCCCCCTTAGGAGTTATTTGGCAACAACAGGGACCACTTTTTTGGGTGCACATAGCCTGGAGCGATTGTCGTAAAATAGTAAACAAGTAGATGCCATCCTTATGATGGGACTTAAATTAAGATATTATACCAATAAGATATTTAACACAGAGCCAGACATAGTGGTCCTACCACTATCACAATTAGAACTGTCGACATTCATGCAGAATAGCACACTCTTTCAAACTTTAATGATAAATTTTCCAGGACAGATTGACAATCACCTACCAGCAGACAGGCTACTCCAGACACTACAAACCTTAGAAATAGACTATCCAAAACATGCTTTCCCTGCTAATCAACCTATACCCATGGCACCATGTGCATTTACGAATGCCAACAAGTCACTCTTCTCTTTGGAATAGTGATCAAATCTTTAACAGAAAAAGATAAGATCCATGTAGAACCCCACGGGGGATCAGTACAATTGGGAGAAATAAGAGCAATAGTCAATGTTCTACTCCTTAGCCAAGATGGACTGGTAAATATATTTTCGGACAGCAAATACTCAGTACAGGTAGCAAAGACGATCCCTTTTGCAGTCTTTAACCTGAACAATAAGCCAATTGACCAGATGTTTACAACACTTAAAGAGCTAACTGAAAACAGAAAATACCCATGGTATATATCACACGTAAGATCACATACTGGTTACCTGGCTTTATTTTCCGAGGCAACAGAAAAGTTGATCATCTTATCTCCTGCAACACAGCTTCCATTGGACACTTAGAACAAGCCCGTATTTTACACCAAAAATTTCATATGCCAGCAAGCAGCATAAAATTGCTTTTCCCAGAGCTAACAATGAGCCAATGCAAACACCTAGAGCACTCTTGCAAGAATTGTGCACCCCTCACCCTGTTAGGCCCACTGCAACAAGCAGGAGTGAACCCATGAGGCCTTGCTCCTAATAACCTATGGCAAGCGGACGTCACCCACATTAACTCCTTTGGTAAACTTAAGTTTGTCTATGTGGTGGTAGATACTTATTCAAAGGCTGTATTTGCAACAGCCCAATCTGGAGAAAAGGCTAGTAATGTGATAAAGGCGGTTAAATCAGCCATGCTGATCCTTGGTGTCCCCTGGACCATAAAGACTGATAATGGGTCAGCATATACATCACAGGAATTTAATTCCTTCCTGAAATCTTGGAACATACAGTCTGCCACAGGTATCCCATACAACCCATAGGGACAGGCAATCATTGAAAGAACTCATAGGATGATTAAAGATCTCTTACAAAGACAAAGAAACAATCATATGCCCTCAGACCCACAGCTTGCTTTGACTGAGGTCCTTTTCACTATCAATTTTCTTACTTTTGATTCCCAAGGGATAAGCCCAGCTAATAAACACTGTGGATCCTTTCCATCCCAGACCCCAGCCCCTATGGTTAGGTGGAAAGACCCCCTGACAGGAGAAGGGATAGGACCACACCCTCTGCTAACCAAAGGTCGAGGATATGCTTGTGTCTTTCCAGAGAATGCAGGACAGCCCATTTGGGTACCAGCCAGAAACATCAAGCCTGCAACTGACAGCCAACCAGAACCAGCTGAACAAGACTGAGACTCCACCTTGTTAGCAGACACACCTGCCCTATCATCCTACCCTGAGAAACTGCCCATAGCCTTGCCTATTACTGTTTTATACCCCACTAGTTCTGGTAAGCCACTCAAATGGCCCACAGCCTGTGTGCAGTCATGCCATTCCTGATAACCATTATTCCTCATTCCTACCCCTATCTGAGCAAGCAATCCTGTGGTTTCTCAATTTGAGCACTGGTGAGTCAATGACAAATAAGATCCCCTGGGGGACAACCTAAGACAGGCACAGCTACATGAGTAGACCACATGGAAATGGTGTCAACAATGGTATGGCCAAGAATCATGCCTCCCATTGCTCAAAAATAAATGAAAGGGGGGAAATGTGGTGGAATGAGAAGGCCATGCCAAGGTGGCCACTGGCAAGTGAGTGTCAGTTACTCAGAATGGCTTTGAAACCCACCTGGCAACAGAGCCTACTTGGCAATAGGCTGTGATTGGTTGGGGCATAAACCACCCCTTGACCAGATTGGCTGGTGTTGGCTATATAAGATGTAGTTACAACTGTAATACATGAATCTGGGGCTACTCAGCTCAAGCCTGCTTTCACCCAACTCCCGGGGTCTGTGTGGTGACTCGGTGCCTCTTGCCCCCACCATGCTGCTCCTCTCAGAAACAAATCCACTGCAACATTGTTGAGAAATCAACGGCAACAGTTTTTGTTGTACAAAATTGCTTTAGCTATTCGAGGTCTCTTGTTTCTCCATATGAATTTCAGCATCATTTTTTTCTAGAGCTGAGAAGAATGTCTTTGGAATCTTGATTGGTATCACATTGAATCTATAAATTGCTTTTGGGAGAATGGACATTTTGATGATATTGATTCTTCCAACCCATGAGCATGAAAGATTTTTTTCCATTTTTTGGTATCCTCTTCTATTTCTTCCTTTAAGATTTTGTAATTCTCATCGTAGAGATCTTTAACATCCTTGGTTAAGTTTATTACAAGGTATTTGATTGTTTTCATGGCTATTGTGAATGAGATCGATCTTAGAAGTTCTTTCTCAGCAGTGGCATTACCTGTGTATACAAAGGCTGTTGATTTTTGTGCATTGATATTATATCCTTCTACTTTGCCAAACTCTTCTATGAGTTCCAATAGTCTCTTAGTAGAGTTCTTTGGATCCCCTAAATAAAGAATCATATCATCTACAAAGAAGGATAGTTTGACTTCTTCTTTCCCAATTTGTATCACTTTAATTTCTTTTTCTTGCCTAATAGCTCTGGCTAGAACGTCCAGAACTATATTGAATAGCAGTGGTGAGAGTGGGCATCCCTGTCTGGTACCAGATCTCAGTGGAAATGCTGCCAACTTTTCCCCATTCAATAGGATGCTGGCCGTGGGTTTTTCATAAATTGCTTTGATTGTATTGAGGAACGTTCCTTCTATACCCAGTTTCCTTAGGATTTTCATAATGAAAGGGTGTTGTATTTTATCAAATGCTTTCTCTGCATCTATTGAGATAATCATATGGTTTTTCTTCTGAGGTCTGTTCATGTGGTGTATCACATTGATTGTTTTGCACACATTAAACCATCCCTGCATACCAGGGATAAATCCCACTTGGTCTGGGTGGATGATCTTTCTGATGTGTTGCTGCATTTTATTGGCCAGAATTTTATTGAGTTTTTTTGCATCTATGTTCATCAGGGATATTGGTCTGTAATTCTCTTTCAATGTTGCATCTTTTTCCGGCTTAGGAATTAAGGTGATGCTGGCTTCATAGAAAGAATTTCGATTGTTCTGAATAGTTTGAGAAGAATTGGAGTTAGTTCTTCTTAAAATGTCTGATACAATTCAGCAGTGAATCCATCTGGTCCTGGGCTTTTCTTTGTTGGGAGGGCCTTTATTACTTTTTCAATTTCTGACTCAGTTATGGGTCAGTTTAGTTTTTCTATGTCTTCCTGGTTCAATTTAGGTGGATTGCATGTGTCCAGGAATGTATCCATTTCTGATAGGTTTCCCTGTTTGCTGGCATACAAGTCCTTGTAGTAATTTCTGATGATTCTTTTTCTTTCTGTGGTGTCTGTTGTTACGTTTCCTTTTTCATCTCTGATTTTATTGATTTGGATCTTTCTTTTTTTAGTTAGTTGGGCCAAAGGGGTGTCAATTTTGTTTATTTTTTCAAAAAATGTCTCCTTGTTTAGCTGATTTTTTTGTAATGTTTTTCTTGATTCAATCCTATTGATTTCTTCTCTGATTTTAATTATTTCTCTTCTACTAGATTTGGGTCTTGTTTGCTGTAGTTTTTCTAAATCCCTGAGATGCATTGAAAGCTCATTTATTTGGTGCCTTTCCAATTTCTTGATGTAGGTACCTATTGCTATAAACTTTCCTCTCAACACTGCTTTTGCTTTATCCCATAAGTTTTGATATGTTGTGCTGTTGTCTTCATTTACTTCCAGAAAGTTTTTGATTTCTCTTTTGATTTCTTCTATGACCCATTGTTCATTCAGGAGCATGTTTTTAAGTCTCCATGTATTTGCTTGTTCTCTAGGGATTCCTGAGTTCCTAATTTCCAACTTCTTTCCACGATGGCCTGAGATGCTGCATCGTTTGATTCTAATTCTTTTGAATTTGCTGAGACTTGCTTTATGGCCTAGTATGTGGTCAATCCTAGAGAAGGTTCCATGTACTGCTGAGAAGATTGTAAATTCTTTATGTGTAGGATGAAAAGTTCTGTAGGTGACTGTTAGATCCATTTGTGCAATAGTGTCAATTAAATCTACTTTTTCATTTGATCTTCTGTCCAGTTGATCTATTTCTGAGAGTAGAGTACTGAAGTCCCCTAGTACTATTGTATTGGAATCTAAGTCTCCCTTTAAGTCCCTTAACATATCTTTTAAATAAACCGGTGCCCTGTAATTATGTGCATCTACAATGATAATAGTTACATCTTCCTGTTGAATTGAACCTTTAATCATTATATAGTGCCCCTCTTTGTCTCTCTTAACAGTTTTTGTGTTAAAGTTTATTTTGTCCGATATTAATATGGATACACCTGCTTTTTTTGGATTCTGTTGGTATGGAATATCTTTTTCCAGCATTTCACTTTCAGTCTCCATGCATCTTTGTTGGAAAGATGTGTTTCTCGTAAGCAGCAAATAAATGGGTTTTGTTCCTTAATCCATGCAGCCAGTCTGTGCCTTTTAACTGGAGAGTTGAGTCCATTAACGTTCAATGTGACTATTCATAAGTAGTAACTTTACCTTGCTATTTTCCCAAAGATATTTTCTAACATATGCTTTGAACTTCCTGTGATCTTTTGCTGTGAGGTTTCCTTCCCTTACCTTCTTTCCTATTGATGACCGTGTTTCTATGTTTCTGTGTGTAACACATCTTTAAGCATCTTTTGCAGGGCTGGACGAGTGGCGGCAAAGTCTTTCAATTTCTGTTTGCTGTGAAAGGTCTTTATTTCACCTTCATTCACAAGTGAAAACTTTGCAGGATACAGTATTCTGTGCTGGCAGTTTTTCTCTCTTAGTACCTGGTCTATGTCTCGCCATTCCCTCCTAGCCTGTAGGGTTTCTGATGAGAAGTCTGCTGTGAGTCTGATTGGAGATCCTCTGAGAGTAATCTTACGTTTCTCTCTTGTACATTTTAGGATCTTTTCTTTATGTTTCTCTGTGGTGATTTTAATTACTATGTGTCATGGTAAAAATCTCTTTTGGTCATGGTTACTATGGGTTCTATGAGCTTCCTGTAATTGGATGTCCCTGTCCTTCTCCAGACTGGGGAAGTTCTCTGCAAGTATCTCACTAAAAAGGCCTTCTAATCCTTTCTCTCTCTCCATGCCTTCAGGAACTCCTAGAACCTGAATGTTGGTTTTTTTAATAATATCCTGTAGATTCTCAACAATATTTTTTAGATTTCTAATTTCTCTTTTCTTTGGTTTGACTGTATAGTTTTCTGTGCTTTGTCTTCTAAGTCCGCTATTCTCTCTTCTGTCTCACTGACTCTGTTTTTAAGGCTCTCTAATGTGTTTGTCATTTGATCTGTTGAGTTCTTCCTTTCGTTTTGATTTCTCTTCACTATCAGACTTTCCTGTTCTACTAGTTTCTGCATTTCATTTTGATTCCTCCTTAATATTTCATTTTCACAAGAGAGATTTTCTATCCTGTCCAGTAAGGATTTCTGTAGTTCAAGAATTTGTTTTTGAAAACTTCTAATTGTTGTTATCATAAATTTTTTGAGATCTGCTTCTTGCCTTTCTTCTATCTCATCATATTCATAATCTTGGCTTGGGATGTCTTGTTCATTTGGGGGTGTCATAATGTCTTCCTTTTTCTTGTTCCCTTGGTTTCTGTGTTTGTTGCTTGGCATTGTGGAGCTATTCTTTGAATTATTCCATCGCTTTGTGTGGTTTTTTTTTCTTGTTATACTATTACTATGTCAAGTGGATTTTCTTCTTTTGGAGGAGTCTTAGAGGCTTGAGGCTTGAGATGGGTGTGGCCAGAGAGCTCTGCTTGTTTCTTCAGGCTTAAGGGTGTGCCAAAGGTGACTCACTCAGGTTAGGCATGGTAAATCTCTCTTTCTTTCTTTCTTTATTTATTTATTTACTTTTTATTCCAGAGGGAAGTAATACCACACAGCTGAGCAGAATTGAAGGTAGTCAGCTTCCGATCTCTGCCTTCTGTGGGTATATCATTCATCTACTTGTTCCCAAGGACCACACAAAGATTCTGTGCTGCCTTCAGTGTGGGCTCGAATTCTCCTGCAGTCTCCCACCAGGTTACCAAGGTTACCGAATTGTAGCGTCTCTGGAGAGTACTCACGTGAACTCCATGAGTTCTCTCGGCCAGTGTCTCTTTTTTTCACCGCCTCAGTTCATTAGCTCCACCCATTCACTAAGTCCTAACCTCCTGTTTTTTCACCCTGCCAGAGTCAGGTTTTTCTGTTTGACTGAGGGTGGGTGCAGCTCTGAGGTCGTGCACAGCCCTGAGGTCTTGTACAGCCCTGAGGTCATGCACCTTTTACATATGTCCAAAATGGTGCCTACTCTTTGTCTCCTGCTCACCTTTGCAAGGTGGGCAGAGAGAGACCATACTAGTCCCTTTTTTTTCTTTTTATTTTTCCCTCCTTCCTATAGTTAGTCTGGTGAACTTTCCCCAGCGGGACTTCAAGATGTTTCCCCAATGATGTCTTAATTTTGAAATTAAGCTGTGTGCTGAGAAAAAAACAGAAGATTCAAACAAACAAAAATATAAATGAAATGGGAGACTTTACAACTGATTTTACAGAAATACAAAGAATCATAAGATACAATTATGAAATGCATACACCAATGCATTGATAACCTAGAAGAAATGGATAAATTCCTAGAAACACACAACCTACCAAAGTTTGATCATAAATAAATAGAACATCTAAACATAGACTAATATATACAGAGATTGAATTAGTAATCAAAAACCTCCCAACAAAGAAAATCACAGGACCTGATGGCATCCCTGCAGAAGTCTATCAAACATTTAAAATACTAACATCAATTCTTCTCAAGCTCTTCCAAAATATAAAAGGGAAAGGATACTTCCAAAGTAGTACTGAGGAAAAGAACAGCTCATCAAAGAAGGAGGTACCTTTCTCTGAAGGAAGGAGAGAACTTCCACTTTGACTATTACCTTGTCTGAATATGATCAGAGTCGGTGAACTCAAAAGGCTTCCATAGCCTTGGCAGCTCATGACAAGAGCCTAGGGTGATTACTGATGCCATAAACAAGAGTGTCACTTTGTTATGTCAACAACAAGAGTCACTGTGCACTTACTCCCCATGTAGGATCTCTGTCCTTAATGTGCTGTACATTGTGATTTAATGCTATAATTTGTACTCAAACAGTATTTTTCACTTTGTGTTTCTATGTGGGTGCAAACTGTGGAAATCTTTACTTAATTATACTAAATTGATCTTCTGTATATAAAGAGAAACGAAAATGAATCTTGATGTGAATGGAAGGGGAGAGGGAGTGAGAAAGGGGAGGGTTGCAGGTGGGAGGGAATTTATGGGGGGGGAGCCATTGTAATCCATAGGCCGTATTTTGGAAATTTATATTCATTAAATAAAAGTTTAAAAAAGTAAAAAAAAATAAATAAAATTATCTTAGAAAGCAAAGAAAAAAAAACAAAGTAGTGCTGAAGCCAACATTATTTGGTAAACACAAACACACACACACACAACACAATGCAAAGAAAACAGCAAGTAATATCTGATAAATATAGATGCAAAAATCCTCAACAAAATAATAGCAAACCAAATTCATTAGCAAATGGAAAGGATCAAATACCTTCACCAAGGATGGATTCAAATATCATAAATTACAGAACAATGAACAGGATAAAAATAGGAAGCTCAGTATCATCTCATCAGATTTAGAAAAAATACATAAAATTCAGTAGGGACAAATGATATTGCATAGTGGATTAAGTCATGACACAGGCATCCCACAATGACACTCAAGTTTGAGTACCAGCTGTCCTACTTCTGCTCCACCTCCCTACAAATGCATCTGGGAAAGCAGAGGAAGATGGCCCATGTCCATGGGCCCCTGTCACCCACGTGGGAGACCTGGGTGGAATATCATGATCCTGGCTTTGGCCTAGCCCAATGGTGACCATTGCAGCCATTTGTAGAGTGAACCAGTGGGTGGAATATCTCTCCCCCTCTGTCTCTCCCTGTGTCTGTCACTCCACCTTTCAAATAAATTTTTAAAAAATTCAATAGCCTTTCATGTTTAAAATACTCAATAAATTATGAATAGAGAAAACTTACTTCAGTGTGCTAAGTTCATAAATGAAAAACTCGCAACTGAATTGTTCAACAGTGAAAAACTAAAGATTTTTCCTCTAAGATCAGGAACAAGTAGCCAGCCTTTAAAAAGAAGAAAATTCAACAATATACACCAATATGGATAAACCTGGAAGACGTTATATTAAGTGAAAAAAGACAGGCACAGAAAGATAATGCTGCATGATTCACTGACATAAGCTACCTAAAATAGTCCAAATTCATAGAATTAAACAGTAGAACAGTATTTTCTAAAGCAGGGTAAAAGGGAATGGAGAGGTATATCCACAGGTATGAAGTTTCAGTAATGCAAGACGGATTAGTTTTAGAGAACGGCTGGAAAATATTGTAATATTATGATATAATTTAACAATCTTGTGTCATATACTGAAAAAATTTGCTGAGGGTGGATCTCACACTAAGTGTTTGTATCACAGTAATATACAAATTAAAAATTTTAAATCAAGCCTTGTAGCTAACAAAAATTAAAAGTATATTATCTCAATATACTCAGAAAATAACTCTCAGTAAACTAGTATCAAAACTTCATCTTTCCGATTAAAGTAATTTGCAAAATACAATAATTGCTGCCACTTTAGCCAGGCAGTCCTACACGAAGCAACAGTCCTCTGGGTTCTTGCTCTCCTTTATACCTGTTGAAGGATGTTTTCATTTACGAAGTCATCACTGATGAGACGCAGCAAGTGCCAGCCTCATGCAGCAGGACATCGTGGTCCCATCACAACCAAACCACTGAGAAGATTTCAAACAGCATGTGTGGACTCTCGGGCCCCAGAGTCCATGGCTGAGGTGATTATGTCTGAAGGAATGAATGCAGGGTGGTCCAGAGCACAGCAGCCAAACATGACTTTCAACGCGACTTACCCACCCCATTGTGTTGGTGCCACTGAGACAAGCTTGGTGCCCCAGACCACTACCAGTACAAATGACTGGTCTTATGAGAAGGCAGATAGCACAGGCCTTGCTTCTCAGTTTTTTTCCGTGCATCCTTATATTAGCTTCACCACAACGTGTGAGTAAGGACAACTCTGCTGATGGTCTTAAGCCAGGAAGCTTTGCAAGTAAACAATTGGCCCATGATCAAAGTCCTCAAAAATCTTTTTTTAAGGCCTTAAGTAAAGACTCAAATATTGAAGTATTGAGCCAATTCCTCTCATACATTTTGTTTCCTCTTCCTGTAGCATTTACCTTGCCTGTTTGTGTCTAACCCTCAGCAGGTTAATGCTCAAGACAGATTTTCTTACACTTAACTCTCCAAATTATTTTCCATTCCCACCAAGTTTACTTAATGTTATTTGTATTCATGAGAGAGCCACTCTTAGGATTATAAGTTGTATTTAGACTTATCTCCCTCAAATTTGGCAGGGTTACTCTTATTGTCAACTCATTCATAACATGATGTCACAAACATCACGTGTCAGAAAATTCTGCACATGAGAGGGTAACCTGTATGCATATGTCTACAAGATTCCTAGCAATGATTTGACTCACTCCCTGGGCTCTATTGAAGGCTGATATCTGTTCACCTTGGATGAGCCTACCTACCTCAGATACTAACTATTGGCAGTAGAAACTATAAACAGTTAAAAATTTTGTGGCACGTTCTTACATCACTCTTACAACACTTCCAGAAAAATGATTGACATTGTTAGGCTTTCTTTTCTTTTTTAACTTTTTTTTAATATAAATTTCCTTTTATTTTTAAATTGAAACAGCAGAATGTAGTGGTTTGTCACAGGGAAGAGAAGCGGAGGTTGTGCCCTGCGAAGACCAGAGCCAGCTGTCCCACCCCCCAGACAAGCACAGTACAGACTCAAGGCTAGGAAGAGAGGTACGATCAGAATTGGGGTGACGATGGCTGGCAGATTTCCAGTCATGTACAGTTTTCAAAGTTATTGTGATTACAGAGTAAGGTAGCACTCGTTCTGAAAATCACAAGTCACAAGAGGGAGTGCTCAGCTCTCCCCTCCCCCACATTCATAAAAATACACCTGCTGCTTTCCCACATCGGGAGGAGATGCACATCAACCCATCTGACATCAGGAAAGGGGCTCTTGTGACACATTCTGGCTTCAGATTCTGGAAAAAGAGCGAGAACTCACACAGAAACAGAGGTGGTTCATTCATTATGCCAACTCATGAGCTGCTGAAATTCATTCCAAACACCCTCCCATAGCAGTGGCTTCCAGGAAATCCACACAGAAATGTTACAAGGGGTTCCCCAGCCCCTCTGGAGGCAGTGCAGGGTCCAGATGTCAGTGCCCATGACACACACATGCACACAAGCCTTTGTCCTTGGAGAGGGCCCGGGAAGTCACCTGGCTGGGAGGGGGAGGAGGTGAGGGGTCCAAGTAGGGCTCCTTGGAATGGGGTACGGGTGAGATGAGCCAAAGGGACAGAGTGTCACGTGTACCTGTGAGAACAGCTAGAGCGTTATCTTAAACACATGAAGAAAATCGTCAAAGAGTGAAACTTCATTATGGGGGGAAAAAAGTAAAGTTTGGGAAATTAAAACAATCCAGTGGTCACTAGAAAATATCTCCCTCTTTTTATCAAAAAAAATTTTACTAAGAGGGATAACATATCAAGTTGCTCATCAATAGTCAGGGTGAGGGCTGATCAAGTCACCATTTCTCATAGTGTTCATTTCACTTTAACAGGTTTCCTTTTTGGTGCTCAGTTAGATGTCACCTATCAAGGAGAACAAGTGGTATTTGTCCCTTTGGGATTGGCTTATTTCACTCAGCATAATGTTTTCCAAATTCCTAACAGGGATCACTTTTCAGTTAAAATTTAAACACCTAAGAATAATTGTGTGTTAATTACAGAGTTCAACCAATAGTACTAGAACAAAAAAAATACTAAAATGGATAAAGTATTACATTGTACATCAACCATCGTATTTTTTTTTGTTTGTTCTACTTAATACTTTTGGTTGAATACTATAATCAATACACAATTCTTCTTAAGTGCTGAAACTTAACTGAAAAGTGATCACTGTTAAATATAAGAGTGGGAATAAGAGAGGGAAGAGATGTGCAATTCGGGACATGCTCAAGCTGACTTACCTCAAACGGTGGAGTTAGAAAGATACCAGGGGATTCCAATTCCATCCCATCAAGGTGGCATGTACCAATGCCATCTCACTAGTCCCAGTGATCAATTTCTGTTCACAATTGATCATAATGATAGGACTAAGAACCAAAGGGATCACATAAACAAGAATAGTGTCTGCAAATACTAACTGATAGAATAAAAAAGGGAGAGAATGATCCAACATGGGAAGTGAGATACACAGCAAACCCATAGAATGGCAGATGTCCTAAACAGCACTCTGGCCTCAGAATCAGCCCTTAAGGCATGCGGATCCGGCTGAAATGCCCATGAGAGTATTTCAGGCATGGAAAACCAAGACACTCTGGGGGAAAATAAAAACCTAAATGAAAGATCTCTGTGAGTGAGATTCCAGTGGAGATAACGGGTCATCAAAGAAGGAGGTACCTTTCTCTGAAGGGAGGAGAGAACTTCCACTTTGACCATGGCCTTGTCTAAAAATTATCAGTCAGTGAACTCAGGGGGCTTCCATAGCCTTGGCAGCTCATGACAAGAGCCTACGTTGATTACTGATGCCATAAACAAGAGTGTCACTTTGTTAAGTCAACAACAGGAGTCACTGTGCACTTACTCCTCATGTAGGATCTTTGTCCTTAGTGTGCTGTACATTGAGATTTAATGCTATAACTAGTACTCAAACAGTATTTTTCACTTTATGTTTCTGTGTGGGAGTAAACTGTTGAAATCTTTACTTAATGTATGCTAAACTGATCTTCTGTATATAAAGAGAAACGAAAATGAATCTTGATGTGAATGGAAGGGGAGAGGGAGAGGGAAAGGGGAGGGTTGCGGGTGGGAGGGACGTTATGGGGGGGAAGCCATGGTAATCCATAAGCTGTACTTTGGAAATTTATATTCATTAAATAAAAGTTTAAAAAAATTTAAAGTATTTTTAAGGTAACTTTTTTTTCCTTTGGAAAAAGACATCTTTTCCCCCCCTAACCTAAGCAAGTAGAGTTGCTGCTACTAATTCATCTCTATTGCCTGCTAAGACGTAGATAAAACAAAGTAAAACAGAGTTTCTAGGAGGAGGTCCATCAGCGGGTGGGGAGGGGCCGGCTTTGCCCTGTGACGCTCCCCCACTACCAAGACGCCTGTGTGCGGCGGAGGCCGGGACCTCGGACCACTTCCCGTCCCCCACCCTGAGTCAGACAGCCGTCCTGTTGAAGACAGTGGGGGGACCACGGGGGAGGCGGGGGACCCCGAAGACATGGCTGAAAAGGGTTTCAGCTCTGCCCCCCTTAGCTTCCTGATGTTGGGGCTGAGTGATGTGCGCCAAGCCAGGCCCAGACCCCAGCCCCAGCCTGCGCAACCCCTCTGGGAGCGGGGGCTGCTACGCCTTTCCTTACCATCTGGTCCAACACGGCTGTAGCATTGAGAGCTGATGGGGCAGAATTATCTAATATGTATTTTTTGTTTACAAACTCTGACTCCCCAGAACTCTGATTAAGCAATCATTGTATTCCTAAAGATACCAACTTTTGCCATTTGAAGTTAAGATGCACAGTGCAGGGCCAGCATTTGGCATAGAAGTTAAGACACCTTTTGGAATACCCACATTCCGTATTGGAGTGACTGGGTTTAGGCTCCCACCCCACTTCCAAGTCCAGATTTCTACTAGGGTGCATCCTGGGAAATAGCCTATGGTTGCTCAAGTGCTTGACTCCCTGCCATGTATGTTGGAGAGCCAGATTGAGTTTCCAGCTCCTGGCTTTGGTGTGGCCACCTATAGCTAAAGATGCTGCCTTCAGTGGAAACTGCACTTTAACACCTCTAATGTAATATAAGTAGCATAAAAGTGTTTCAGATTCACCAGTGCTTAAGATGGCTCACTGAGACTGTCCTGCCAGGCTTACAGGAGTCTTTCTCTCTAAGCCAATTTGTGAACATGATCAGTGGTTAGTAGAATTGGTCTTATTTTTCTCCTAAATGTTTGGTAATATCCTTCATGAGAGCTGTCTAGAACTAGAGTTCACCTGTGAGAAGACTGTAGTAGACACACAGTTATTCTATTTCTTTTTTAGTGAGATTAGGTAATTGTGTCTTTGGAGCAATTTGTTCACTTTATTTAAGTTGTCAAATCTGTTGGTATAATTTGGTTTGTAATTACCACTTACTATCCTTAGAATCTGCTGAATCTATTATGCTACTTCTGCAATTCCCAGTGTAGAATGTTTTTGTCCTGTTCTCTACGTATCTATCTGTGTGTGTGTGTGTGTGTGTGTTTTCCTGATCAATCTGAATCGAACTTTATCAATATTATGGCATTTCCTTTTTTATTTTTTTAAAAGTTAGAGTTACAGAAAGGGTGAGAGAGATGGGTCTTCCATCCACTGGTTCACTCCCCCAAATGGTTGCAATGTGCAGGGAGGGCCCAGACCAAAGCCAGGAGCCAGAAGTGTCATCTGGGTCTCCCATATGGGTGCAAGGGACCAAGGATTTGGGCCAACTTTACGGTATATTCCCAGGTGCATTAGCAGGGAGCTGGATCAGAAGTGGAGCAGCCAGAACTTGAACTGGCCCACATATGGGATGCTAGCACTACAGGCAGTGGTTTACCTGCTATGCCACCGTGCCGCCCCTATGGAATTTCTTAAACAACCAGAATTTGTTTTTGCTAAATTTCTGTAATATTTTTGCCTCTTTTCTATATGTTGATTTCCAGACTGATCTTTAATTTTCTTTCTTCTGACTGGTTTTATTGCTCTTCTAGTTTCCCAAGGTGAAAGTTGAAATAACTGACTTGAGAACTTTCTTTCCTTTCTTTTAATTTTTTTTATTTATTTGTGAGATAGAGTTACAGACAGTGAGAGGGAGAGAGAGAGAGAGAGGTCTTCCTTCCTTCCACTGGTTCACTCCCCAGATGGCTGCAAATGCTGAAACTGTGCCAATCAAAAGCCAGGAGCCAGGGGCATCTTCCCGATCTCCCATGTGGGTGCAGAGGCCCAAGGACTTGCGCCATCTTCTACTGCTTTCCCAGGCCATAGCAGAGAGCTGGATTGGAAGAGGGACAGCGGTACTAGAACTGGCACCCATAGGGGATGCTGGAACCTCAGGCAAGGATTAGACTACTGTGCAATGGTGTTGGCCCCAAGAACTTTCTTTTCTTTTTTTTTAAACTTTTATGTAATAAATATAAATTTCCAACGCACAGCTCATGGATTACAATGGCTTTTTCCCCACCATAACTTCCCTCCCACCTGCAACCCTCCCCTTTCTTACTCCCTCTCCCCTTCCATTCACATCAAGATTCATTTTCAATTCTCTTTATATACAGAAGATCAGTTTATCATACATTAAGTAAAGATTTCAACAGTTTGCACCCACACAGAAACACAAAGTGAAAAATACTGTTTGAATACTAGTTATAGCATTAGATCACAATGTACAGACATTAAGTACAGAGATCCTACATGAGGAGTAAGGGCACAGTGACTCCTGTTGTTGACTTAACAAAGTGACACTCTTGTTTATGGCATCAGTAATCTCCCTAGGCTCTTGTCATGAGTTGCCAAGGCTATGGAAGCCTTTTGAGTTTGCTGACTTCGATCTTATTTAGACAAGGCCATGGTCAAAGTGGAAGTTCTCTCCTCCCTTCAGAGAAAGGTACCTCTTTCTTTGATGGCCCGATCATTCCACTGGGATCTCACTCACAGAGACCTTTCATTTATGTTTTTTTTTTTTTTTTGCCAGAGTGTCTTGGCTGACCATGCCTAAAATACTTTCATGCACTCTTCAGCCAGATCCGAATGCCTTAAGTGATGATTCTGAGGCCAGAGTGCTGTTTAGGACATCTGCCATTCTATGAGTCTGCTGTGTATCCTGCTTCCCATGTTGGATCATTCTCTCCCTTTTTTATTCTATCAGTTAGTATTAGCAGACACTAGTCTTGTTTGTGTGATCCCTTTGACTCTGAGGCCTATCAGTGTGATCAATTGTGAACTGAAAGTGATCACTTGGACTAGTGAGATGGCATTGGTACATGCAATCTTGATGGAATTCTGTTGGAATCCTCTAGCACATTTCTAACTCCACCATTTGGGGCAAGTCCAATTGAGCGTGTCACAATTGTACATCTCCTCCCTCTCTTATTCCCACTCTGATATTTAACAGGGATCACTTTTCAGTTAAGTTTCAACACCTAAGAAAAATTGTATGTTGATTACAGAGTTCAACCAATAGTATTAACTAGACCAAAAAATACTAAAAGGGATAAAGTATTAAGTTGTACATCAACAGTCAAGACAAGGGCTGATCAAGTCACCGTTACTCATAGTGTCCATTTCACTTCAACAGGTTTCCTTTTTGGTGCTCGGTTAGTTGTCACCAATCAGGGAGAACATATGATATTTGTCCCTCTGGGACTGGCTTATTTCACTCAGCATGATGTGTTTCAGGTTCCTCCATTTTGTTGCAAATGACCGGATTTCATTGTTTTTGACTGCTGTATAGTATTCTATAGAGTACATGTCCCATAACTTCTTTATCCAGTCTACCGTTGATGGGCATTTGGGTTGGTTCCAGGTCTTAGCTATTGTGAATTGAATAAACATTAAGGTGCAGACAGCTTTTTTATTTGCCAATTTAATTTCCTTTGGGTAAATTCCAAGGAGTGGGATGACTGCATTGTATGGTAGGGTTATATTCAGATTTCTGAGAAATCTCCAGACTGACTTCCATAGTGACTTTACCAGTTTTTATTCCCACCAACAGTGGGTTAGTGTCCCACTAACTTTCTTTTCTAATACAGTCATCTGGCACTACAAATTTTTCTCTAGGTACCAAATGATGGAGATCCCTCTAATTTTATTTTTTTCTAATACTTTCTAATGTTTTTGGTTGTATATTATGGGTTATTTATAATTATTTCATTAGTCTCTGAAGTACTTAAGGATATTTTAGATATTTTTCTGCTTTGACTCCTAATTTAATTTTACTATTGTTAGTGACATACCTTGTAAGAATTTGATCATTTTAAGTTTATGAAACTTGTGTTTTGTTTGATTGTTGCGTGTGCATTGCAGAGTGTATATTCTACTGTTTTTGGTGTATTCTATGCAAGTCAACTAATAATCAAGTCTTCTATGTTCTTAATTGAGGTTCTCCCTATATGTTCAATCTTATTGAGAAACAATTATTGAAATTTCTAAGTGTATCTTGATTTAGCCTGTTTATCATTAAAATGGTATCCATTTTTTTGAGGGTTTTTTTTTTTTTTTGGACAGGCAGAGTTAGACAGTGAGAGAGAGAGAGACAGACAGAAAGGTCTTCCGTTTCTGTTTGTTCACCCCCCAAATAGCTTCTATGGCTGGCACGTTGCACTGATTCAAAGCCAGGAGCTAGGTGCTTCCTCCTGGTCTCCCATGCGGGTGCAGGGCCCAAGGACTTGGGCCATCCTCCACTGCCGTCCTGGGCCACAGCAGAGAGCTGGACTGGAACATGAGCAACCGGGACAGAAGCGGCACCCTAACCGGGACTAAAACCCAGGGTGCCAGCACCACAGGCAGAGGATTAGCCAAGTGAGCTGAGATTTTTTAAAGCCCCCCCTTTTTTTGGAGAGTTAGAGTTATAGAGAGAAGAAGGAATATATAGAGAGGTCTTCCATCCAATGGTTCACCCCCAGATGTCCACAAAGTCAGATCTGGCCCGATCTGAAGCCAGAAGCCAGGTGCTTTTTCTAGGTCTCCCACGTGAGTGAAGTGGCCCAAGCACTTGAATCATCTTCCACTGCTTTCCCAGGCCATAAGCAGAGAGCTGGCTTGGAAGAAGAGCAACTGGGTCACAAAAACCAGTGCCCATATGGAATGCCAGTGCTACAGGCCATAGCTTATCCTACTATGCCACAGTGCTGGCCCCAAAGCTCTTTTTCTAAGATGCGTAAAGCTTTAGCATTTTTTCATCTGCTTGATAAATTGACTCTTTTATTGTTATATTTCTCCTTCTGTATTTACAGCAACATTTATTTGCTCTGAAATTTATTTTGTGTGATGCTAATGTGCCACTCCATCTTTTTCTAAATGAATGTTAGCAGTATATACTTATTCATTCCTTTTATTTTTAACATGTTTATGTCTTTACATTTAAGTTGGTTTGTTAGAGGTAAAATAGTTAAGTTTCACTTATTAATCCAATTTGACAGTCTCTGGTTTTTAATTGCAGTGCTTAGAAAAGTTGCATTTAATATTGTGTATATGGAAAGGTTTAAATCTGTATCTTTGTTTCTTTTCTATTGTTTAATCTTGGTTTTGTGCTTTCTGCTGGCACAACATTTATTAATTCCATTTAATAAAATTATTCCATTTAATTAATTTGCTGGCTTATTGGCTATAACTGACTAATGACTTATGGGTTGTTATAGTATAAAAATTTTTAATATCCTGGCAGAGCCAAGATGGCGGAATACTGAGGGCGCACACCGATAGTCCGGGAAAATTTAGTTTAATGAAAGGGGAGTTACGGTAGCCTCAGAAAAAAAGAACCAGGAAAATATTGCAGAGGAAACTCTTCTGGATCGAGTGGCCATGAATTGGAGGACCTACTGGGAGAACAAGGTCGCCCACCGCGCGGAAGCCGAGCCGCGGGACCGAGCTGCGCAAGCTGCAGGGTCTGCATGCCAGTGCTCGAAGGGGAGTGCGTGCCACACAGACAACAGCGGGGAGACTTGGGATGTCCATGGCTCCGAGTCCACACATTGGCACTGGAAGGGGAGCGGACCTGCGTGGAGAGCGTGGGAGCCCACAGTTCGGGACACCAGCGGCAGACTCAACACACCAGCGCTGGAACGCGAGGTGAGCCGAACCTCAATAGCCCGAGACACCGGCAGGCAAGCGGAGAGAGGAGACTAGAGGGAACGACCCCCGGGGGGGAGAACTTCACCAGGCTAACTGGAAGAGAGAGAGAGAAAAAAAAAAGGTGACTGGTACGGACCCGGGTTTCTCTCTCTCCACTGCAAGACAAAGAGCAGGCGCCATCTTGGACATACGTCATAAGCAGAGTGACCTCGGGTCTGCACCGGCCCTGAGCCTAGCAGAAAAACCTGAATCTGGGCGGGGCGAATTAACAGGAGATTAGGACCTAGTAAATTTGTGGTGCTACTGAACTGAGACTGTGAAAAAAGAGACGGTGGGGGAGAGAACTCACGGAATTCACGTGAGCACTCTCCAGAGATGCTACAATTCCGTAACTTTGGCAACCCAGTAGGAGACTGAAGGAGAATTTGAGCCCACTCTGAGGGCCGAACAGATTCCCTGTGTGGTCCTTGGGAAAGAGCTTCTGATCTCTGGCTCCTGTGGGTATATCATTTGCCTGCTAACTACCTCCAACTTCGTTCAGCTGTGCAGAATTACTTCCCTTTTGAATCAAAAAAAAAAGAAAGAGAGAGAGAGAGAGAGGTTTACCACGCCTAACCTGGGAGTGTCACCTTTGGCACACCAAACAGAGCTCTCAGGCCACACCCATCTCAAGCCCTAAGGCTCCATCAAAAACAGATAGTCCACTTAATCTAGAGTCATAGTATAACAAGAAAAAGCACCACAGTGAAGAAACCAAATATCTCCAATATGCCAAATAACAAACACAAAAACCGAGGTAATAAAAACAAGGAAGTCACCATGACGCCCTCAAATGAAAAAGACACCCCAATTCAAGATTATGAGGATGATGACATAGAAGAAATGCAAGAAGCAGATCTCAAAAAAATTGATAAGAACATTAAGAAGTTCTCAAAAACAAATTCTTGAACTACAGAAATCCTAAATGGACAAGATAGAAAATCTCTCTCGTGAAAATGAAATATTAAGGAGGAATCAAAATGAAACGAAACAACTAGTACAACAGGAAACTGTGATAGTGACTGAAGTGAAGAATTCAATAGATCAAATGAAAAACACAATAGAGAGCCTTACAAACGGAATGGGTGGAGCAGAAGAGAGAATATCGGACTTAGAAGACAGAGAACAGGAAAGGATACAGTCAGACCAAAGAAAAGAAGAGGAAATTAGAAATCTAAAACATATTGTCGGGAATCTTCAGGATACTATTAAAAAAACCAACATTCGGGTTCTAGGAGTTCCTGAAGGCATGGAGTGGGAGAAAGGATTAGAAGGCCTTTTTAGTGAGATATTAGCAGAAAATTTCCCAGGTTTGGAGAAGGACAGAGAAATCCTAGTACAGGAAGCTCACAGAACCCCTAATAAACACGACCAAAAGAGATCCTCACCACGACACGTGGTAATTAAACTCCCCACAGTGAAACATAAAGAAAAGATCCTAAAATGTGCAAGAGAGAAACGTCAGATTACTCTCAGAGGATCTCCAATCAGACTCACAGCAGACTTCTCATCAGAAACTCTACAAGCTAGGAGGGAATGGCAAGATATAGCCCAGGTACTAAGAGAGAAAAACTGCCAGCCCAGAATATTATATCCTGCAAAGCTACCATTTGTGAATGAAGGTGAAATAAAGACTTTTCACAGCAAACAGAAATTGAAAGAATTTGTTGCCACTCATCCAGCCCTGCAAAAGATGTTTAAAGATGTGTTACACACAGAAACAAAGAAACACGGTCATCAATATGAAAGAAGGTGAAGGAAGGAAACCAAGGAAGGAAACCTCACAGCAAAAGATCACAGGGAATTCAAAGCATATATTAGAACTTATCTTTGGCAAATGGCAGGGCAAAGGTACCACTTATCATTAGTCACATTGAACGTGAATGGCCTGAACTGTCCAGTTAAAAGACACCGATTGGCTGATTGGGTTAAGGAACAAAACCCATCTATTTGCTGCTTACAAGAAACACATCTTTCCAACAAAGATCCATACAGACTGAAAATGAAAGGCTGGAAAAAGATATACCATGCCAACAGAAATGAAAAAAGAGCGGGCATAGCCATCTTAATATCAGACACCATAAACTTTACCACAAAAACCGTTAAGAGAGACAAAGAGGGACACTATATAATGATTAAGGGATCAATTCAACAGGAAGATATAACAATTATCAATGTATATGCACCTAACTACAGGGCACCGGTTTATCTAAAAGATTTGTTAACGGACTTAAAGGGAGACTTAGACCCCAATACAATAGTACTGGGGGACTTCAATACTCCACTCTCAGAAATAGACAGATCAATAGGACAGAAGATCAACAAGGATACAGTAGATTTAAACGACACTATAGCCCAAATGGATCTAACAGATATATACAGAACTTTCAATCCTACAGCTAAAGATTTTACATTCTTCTCAGCAGTACATGGAACCTTCTCTAGGACTGACCACATACTAGGCCATAAAGCAAGTCTCAGCAAATTCAAAAGAATTAGAATCATACCATGCAGCTTCTCAGACCATAAAGGAATGAAGTTGGAAATTAGCAACTCAGGAATCCCTAGAGCATACGCAAACACATGGAGATTGAACAACATGCTCCTGAATGAACAATGGGTCATAGAAGAAATCAAAAGAGAAATCAAAAACTTTCTGGAAGTAAATGAGGATAACAGCACAACATACCAAAACTTATGGGACGCAGCAAAAGCAGTGTTAAGAGGAAAGTTTATATCAATAGGTGCCTACATCAAGAAATTGGAAAGGCACCAAATAGATGAGCTTTCAAATCACCTCAAGGATCTAGAAAACCTACAGCAAACCAGACCCAAATCTAGTAGGAGAAGAGAAATAATTAAAATCAGAGAAGAAATCAACAGGATTGAATCAAGAAAAACATTCCAAAAAATCAGCCAAGCGAAGAGCTGGTTTTTTGAAAAAATAAACAAAATTGACACCCATTGGCCCAACTAAATAAAAAAAGAAGAGAAAAGACCCAAATCAATAAAATCAGAGATGAAAAAGGAAACGTAACAACAGACACCACAGAAAGAAAAAGAATCATCAGAAATTACTACAAGGACTTGTATGCCAGCAAACAGGAATATCTATCAGAAATGGATACATTCCTGGACACATGCAACCTACCTAAATTGAACCAGGAAGACATCAAAAACCTAAACAGACCCATAACTGAGACAGAAATTGAAACCGTAATAAAGGCCCTCCCAACAAAGAAAAGCCCAGGACCAGATGGATTCACTGCTGAATTCTACCAGACATTTAAAGAAGAACTAACTCCAATTCTTCTCAAACTATTCAGAACAATCGAAGAAGAGGGAATTCTCCCAAATTCTTTCTATGAACCCTGCAACACCTTAATTCCTAAGCCGGAAAAAGATGCAGCACTGAAAGAGAATTACAGACAAATATCCCTGATGAACATAGATGCAAAAATCCTCAATAAAATTCTCGCCAATAGAATGCAACAACACATCAGAAAGATCATCCACCCAGACCACGTGGGATTTATCCCTGGTATGCAGGGATGGTTTAATGTGCACAAGACAATCAATGTGATACACCACATTAACAGACTGCAGAAGAAAAACCATATGATTCTCTCAATAGATGCCGAGAAAGCTTTTGATAAAATACAACACCCGTTCATGATGAAAACTCTAAGCAAACTGGGTTTGGAAGGAACATTCCTCAATACAATCAAAGCAATCTATGAAAAACCCACAGCCAACATCCTATTGAATGGGGAAAAGTTGGAAGCATTTCCACTGAGATCTGGAACCAGACAGGGATGTCCACTCTCACCACTGCTATTCAATATAGTTCTCGAGGTTCTAGCCAGAGAAAGAAAAAGAAATTAAAGGGATAAAAAATTGGGAAGGAAGAACTCAAACTATCCCTCCTTGCAGATGACATGATTCTTTATTTAGGGGACCCAAAGAACTCTACTAAGAGACTATTGGAACTCATAGAAGATTTTGGCAAAGTAGCAGGGTATAAAATCATTGCACAAAAATCAACAGCCTTTGTATACACAGACAATGCCATGGCTGAGGAAGAACTACTAAGATCAATCCCATTCACAATAGCTACAAAAACAATCAAATATCTTGGAATAAACTTAACCAAGGACGTTAAAGATCTCTACGATGAAAATTACAAAACCTTAAAGAAAGAAATAGAAGAGGATACCAAGAAATGGAAAAATCTTCCATGCTCATGGATTGGAAGAATCTATATCTTCAAAATGTCCACTCTCCCAAAAGCAATTTATAGATTCAATGTGATACCAATCAAGATACCGAAGACCTTCTACTCAGATCTGGAAAAAATGATGCTGAAATTCATATGGAGGCACAAGAGACCTCGAATAGCTAAAGCAATCTTGTACAACAAAAACAAAGCCGGAGGCATCACAATACCAGATTTCAGGACATACTACAGGGCAGTTGTAGTCAAAACAGCATGGTACTGGTACAGAAACAGATGGATAGACCAATGGAACAGAATTCAAACACCAGAAATCAACCCAAACATCTACAGCCAACTTATATTTGATCAAGGATCTAAAACTAATTCCTGGAGCAAGGACAGTCTATTCAATAAATGGTGCTGGGAAAACTGGATTTCCATGTGCAGAATCATGAAGCAAGACCCCTACCTTACACCTTACACAAAAATCCACTCAACATGAATTAAAGACCTAAATCTACGACCTGACACCATCAAGTTACTAGAGAACATTGGAGAAACCCTTCAAGATATTGGCACAGGCAAAGAGTTTCTGGAAAACACCCGGGAGGCACAGGCAGTCAAAGCCAAAATTAACTATTGGGATTGCATCAAATTGAGAAGTTTCTGTACTGCAAAAGAAACAGTCAGGAGAGTGAAGAGACAACTGACAGAATGGGAAAAATATTTGCAAACTATGCAACAGATAAAGGGTTAATAACCAGAATCTACAAAGAGATCAAGAAACTCCACAAAAATAAAACCAACAACCCAATTAAGAGATGGGCCAAGGACCTCAATAGACATTTTTCAAAAGAGGAAATCCAAATGGCCAACAGGCACATGAAAAAATGTTCAAGGTCATTAGCAATCAGGGAAATGCAAATCAAAACCACAATGAGGTTTCACCTCACCCCGGTTAGAATGGCTCACATGCAGAAATCTACCAACAACAGATGCTGGCAAGGATGTGGGGAAAAAGAGACACTAACCCACTGTTGGTGGGAATGCAAACTGGTCAAGCCACTATGGAAGTCAGTCTGGAGATTCCTCAGAAACCTGAAGATAACCCTACGGTTCGACCCAGCCATCCCACTCCTTGGAATTTACCCAAAGGAATTTAAATTGGCAAACAAAAAAGCGGTCTGCACCCTAATGTTTATTGCAGCTCAATTCACAATAGCTAAGACCTGGAACCGACCTAAATGCCCATCAACGGTAGACTGGATAAAGAAATTATGGGATATGTACTCTTTAGAATACTATACCGAATGAAGAAACAACGAAATCCAGTCATTTGCAACAAAATGGAGGAATCTGGAACACATCATGCTGAGTGAAGTAAGCCAGTCCCAAAGGGACAAATACCATATGTTCTCCCTGATCGGTGACAACTGACTGAACACCAAAAAGGAAATCTCCTGAAGTGAAATGGACACTATGGGAAACGGTGACTTGATCAGCATAGCCATAACTGTTAATGAACAACTTAATACATTATCCCTCTTAGTAGTTTTTTTGTCTGTTCTACTTAATATGACTGGTTTAATTCTGTAATTAATACACAGTTATTCTTATTAACTGAAATGTGATCCCTGTTAAAGATAAGAGTGGGAATAAGAGAGGGAAGAGATGTATAATTTGGGACATGCTCAAGCTGACTTGCCCCAAATGGTAGAGTTAGAAACATACCAGGGGATTCCAATTCAATCCCATCAAGGTGGCATGTACCAATGCCATCTCACTAGTCCAAGTGATCAATTTCAGTTCACAATTGATCATAATGAAAGGACTAAGAGTCAAAGGGAGCACATAAACAAGTCTAGTATCTGCTAACACTAACCGATAGAATAAATAAAGGGGAGAGTGATCCAACATGGGAAGTGAGATACTCAGCAGACTCATAGAATGGCGGATGTCCTAAACAGCACTGTGGCCTCAGAATCAGCCCTAAAGGCACTCGGATCTGGCTGAAAAGCCCATGAGAGTATTCCAGGCATGGAAAGCCAAGACACTCTGGCAAAAGATCTCTGTGAGTGAGATCTCAGTGGAAAGAACAGGTCTTCAAAGAAGGAGGTACCTTTCTCTGAAGGGAGGAGAGAACCTCCACTTTGACTATGACCTTGTCTAAACAAGATAAGAATCGGAGAACTCAGAGGGCTTCCATAGCCTTGGAAACTCATGACTGGAGCATAGGGAGATTACTGATGCCATAGACAGGAGTGTCAATTGGTAAAGTCAACAACAGGAGTCACTGTGCACTTACTCCTCATGTAGGATCTCTGTCCTTAATGTGCTGTGCATTGAGATTTAATGCTATAACGAGTACTCAAACAATATATTTCACTTTGTGTTTCTATGGGGGTGCAAACTGTTGAAATCTTTACTTAATGCATACTAAACTGATCATCTGTAAAAAAAAAAAAAAAAAGAAATTATCAACTCCCAACTTGACTCTCACTGGGATTAAACATGACAATAGGTCTGATCTGATTTCATCATCATTTAAAAAAAACATCTATTATTTTTCACTTTATGTTTCTGTGTGGGAGCAAACTGTTGAAATCCTTACTTAATGTATACTAAGCTGATCTTCTGTATATTAAGATAATCAAAAATGAATCTTGATGTGAATGGAAGGGGAGAGGGAGTGGGAAAGGGGAGGGTTGTGGGTGGGAGGGACGGTATGGGGGGGAAGCCATTGTAATCCATAAATCGTACTTTGGAAATTTATATTCATTAAATAAAAGTTAAAAAAAATAAATAAATAAATTTTTAAACCAAACTGTGCAAAATATGTGCAAACTTGTAAAAAAAAAAGAAAATTAAAGTAGAAATAAACAAAATTGAAGCAAAAAAGATAGAAGACATTAGCGCAATTCAAAGCTGTTTTTTCAAAAAAATATCTTTGATACACCATTGGCCCAACTAGTTGCAAAAGGTTGGGGGGGGTGGAAGACGCAAATTAGTAAAATCAGAGATGAAAAAGGAGTGTTACAACAGATACCACAGAAATAAAAAGAATCATTAGGAATTACTACAGTCTCCAGCCAACAAATTGGGAAATCTGGAAGAAATGGAGAGATTTCTGAACAGATTTTCTATGTCTTGAAGACATAGAAAAACTAAATAGACTAATAACTAAGATGGAGATTGAATCAGTAATAAAGACCCTCGCAACAAAGAAAAAGCACAGGACAGATGCCTTCACTATTGACTTCTGCCAACTTTTAAAGAAAAACTAATTCCAATTTTTCTCAAACCACTTGAAACAACAAATGCCTTCTATGAGGCCAGCATCACCTTCATTCTAGAACAAGAAAAATATATAAAAAAAAGAAATGGAACTATAGATCAATATCCCTGATGAATATAATTGTAAAAATATTCAATAAAATACTTTCTAATGAATGCAACAATACAGCAGAAATATTCACCTGGAGCAAGTGGTATTTCTTCCTGGTATGCAGGGATAGTTCACCATATGCAAATCAATAAATGTGATACATCACATTAACAAACTGAAGAATGAAAACCATATGATTGTTTCAATAGATACAGAAAAAGCATTTGATTAAAAAAACAGCCTTTTATGATAAAAACCTTAAGCAATTTGGGTATAGTAGGAATATTCTTCATCATAATAATGGCACTACATGACAAACCCACAGCCAGCATTATATTGAATGAGGAAAAATTAGAAGCATCTTCACTAAGATCCAGAACCAGACAAGGATGCTCACTCTCATCATTCCTACTCAATAAAGTTGTGGAATTTTTAGCCAGATCCACTAGACAAGAAAAATAAATCACAGGATACAAAAAAAGGAGGCAGTTAAATTGTCCCTGTTTGCAGATGACATGACCCTCTAAACATAGGAAAACCAAAAGGTTCCACTGAGAGACTACTGGAGCTCATAACAGAGTTTGATAAAGTTGCAAAATACAAAACCAGCACCCAAAATCAGTAGTGTTTGTACATACAGATAATGCCATGGCTGAGAAAGAAATCTTTACTTAATATATGCTAAACTGATCTTCTGTATATAAAGAGAATTGAAAATGAATCTTGATGTGAATGGAAGGGGAGAGGGAGAGGGAAAGGGGAGGCTTGCGGGTGGGAGGGAAGTTATGGGGGGGAGCCATTGTAATCCATAAGCTGTACTTTGGAAATTTATATTCATTAAATAAAAGTTAAAAAAAAAAAACTAAAGGACACAAAATAAAAAAAAAGAACTTCTAAGAACAGTATCATTCACAATATCTACAAAAAATATTTGAATACCTTGGAATAAGTTTAACCAAGAATCTAAAATATCTCTACAACAAAATATTAAAATATTTAAGAAAAATGTAGAGACACACAACAAAAATATGAAAAATCTTCCATGTCCATGGATTGAAAGAATAGCTATCATCAAAATGTCCATATTCCCCAAAGCAATTTACAGATTCAGTTTAATCCCAGTCAAAATACCAATGACATTCTTCTCATATCTAGAAAAAAAATGCTAAAATTCATATGGAAACACAGGGGACCCAGAAAAGCAAAGGCAAACCTAAACAGCAAAAACAAATCAGGAAGCATCACAATACCAGATATAAAGACATGCTACAGGGTAGTTATAATTAAAACAGCCTGATTCTGACACAAAAATATTCATGTAGACCAATGGAACTGAATACAAACCCCAACAATCCAGTCAGTTACAAACAACCAATTTGACAAACGAGCTAAAATTAATTGTTGCAGAAAGGACAGTCTCTTCAACAAATGGTGCTAAGAAAACTGGATCTTCGTTTGCAGAAGTGTTAAACAAGACTCCTACCTTACACCTTATATAAAAATCAACTCAAAATGAATGAAGGAGCTAAATCTATGACCTAGTACTGTCAAATTACTAGAGGAAATCATCAGAGAAACTCTGTAAGACATTTGCACAGGCAAAACCTTCTCAGAAAAGACCTCAGAAACACAGACAATAAAAGCAAAAATAGACAATGAGATTACATCAAGCTAAGAAGCTTCTGCACTGCGAACAAAATTCAAATGTCTAACAGACATGAAAAAGTGCTCAGTCACTAGCCATCAGGAAAATGCAAATACAAACTACAGTGAGGCTCCACCTCACTTCAATTAGAATGGCTATAATTCAAAAATCAAAAATTAATGAATGCTGGTAAGTATGTGGCGAAAAAAGGTACCCCAATATACTGTTGGTAGGAATGTGAACTAATACAAACATATGTAAGACAGTATGAAGATTGCTCAGAAACCTGAAAATAGATCTATCATATGACCCAGCCATCCCACTCCTGGGAATTGACCCAAATGAAATGAAATCACCATATGAAAGACTTACCTGTACCCTTATGTTTAAGGCAGCCAAATGTAAAATGGCTAAGATATGGAACCAACTCAGATGTCCATCAACTGATAGTTGGAGTTAAAAAATGTGATATGATTATACTATGGAATAGTGCTCAACTGGAAAAAAGAATGAAACCCTGCCCTTTGCAACAAATTGGATTGAAACCATTATGCTTAGTGAAATAAGCCATTTCCCAAAGACAATTATCGGCCAGCGCCGTGGCTCAATAGGCTAATCCTCTGCCTCGCGGCGCCGGCACACCTGGTTCTAGTCCTGGTCGGGGCTCCGGATTCTGTCCCGGTTGTCCCTCTTCCAGGCCAGCTCTCTGCTGTGGCCAGGGAGTGCAGTGGAGGATGGACCAAGTCCTTGGGCCCTGCACCCCATGGGAGAACAGGAGAAGCACCTGGCTCCTGCCATCAGATCAGCGCGGTGTGCTGGCTGCAGCGGCCACTGGAGGGTAAACCAACGGCAAAGGAAGACCTTTCTCTCTGTCTCTCTCTCTCACTGTCCACTCTGCCTGTCAAAAAATTTAAAAAAAGACAATTATAACATGTTACCCCTGATTTGTAGTAACTAATATATATTGTACAAAAATGTACTGTATGTGAGTAAAACTGACATTTTGAGATTTTATTAGTTTACAGCTTTTGTGTATACTCTCAAAGAACAGTCATTTTTCTACTTTCTACTTAGTTAATTCTTTATTTAGTGGATGGATAAGCTTGTGATTATAAACTGAAAGTATATCATTGTAAAAATTACAAGAAAAAATAAGGAAGAGGGAGGGTAGCAAGTATCATTAAGCCCTTAAATCTGAGTATATGAAATACATTAATTTGTTCACCATATATAAGTAAAGCATTATTTTAAATGTGCATTTCATAGAATAATGTTAAACAATGATGGGTCATTATAAAAAGTTCATCTGCTTAATCCATTTTAATTGAATATTTGGACTTTTTCATATCCTGGAGATATGTATAATAATGTCATTTCAGGCCATTACTGCATTTTGAGAAATAAGATAATATTAAGAAGTATAATTTTTCAGGTGGTATGATAGGAATATTAAAGATATTTGACCTATCTGTGAAAATTCTTTGTATTGATAATAACTTGCTAAGAAGAAAAGTAACTCTGAAAACCTGATGTAAACTCTTATGTACAAAATAATGACCTAGTTAAATACTGGGAGGCCAGTATGAGTCAGATGCCTCTTTGCTGGATTATTTCATTTCTAGTGTCCCTTCCCTGCAAGTGCTTGTCTCCAAAATGAAGAAATCATGCATCTCAAGTGCAGATCTTGTTTCCAACAAAAAGGGTGACATTGATATCATGTGGTTGATTGATATCCAAACAATTAAGTTATTTTCTTTTATTGGAGGTTGACAATGCTTTACTATGTTTTAAAATTTATGATTTGCTAAACCTTGAGTCTGAGTTCAAGCTGATGAAAACCTGTAGAGGAAATAACTTTACAGGTCTACATGCAGAAACAATAATTCTTTTGTTCAGAGGCAATAGTAAATAAAAGGACAAATTTGGAAGCATTTCTCCCAACATGGAACCCCATTTGGTGCAATGTTCAAAATGTTCTAATCCCTCCAGTGCTGCCAGTTTGCTGAGGGGTTTCTTACCCACTAAGAAGGGTCTGTGGGGCTGGCGCCATGGCTCACTTGGTTAATCCTCTGCTTGCGGTGCTGGCACCCCTGGTTCTAGTCCCAGTTGGGGCGCTGGGTACTGGTTTCGGTTGCTCCTCTTCCAGTCCAGCTCTCTGCTGTGACCCGAGAGGGCAGCGGAGGATGGCACAAGTGCTTGGGTCCCTGCACCTGCATGGAAGCCCGGGAGGAAGTACCCGGCTCCTGGCTTCAGGTCAGCGCAGCACCGACCATAACAGCCATTAGGGGAGTGAATCAGTGGAAGGAAGACCTTTCTGTCTCTCTCTCTCTCACTGTCTATAACTCTCTCTTTCTCTCTCATGGTCTAACTCTGCCTGGCAAAAAAAAAGGGGGGGGGGGTCTGTCAAGGGCTGGCTGCTCAGGCTCCCAAGAGGATGGACGTGAAGTTTCTGTGTCAGTTGTCTGTGGGCTATGTGAGTGAGGTTTCTGGTGAGAACTCTGTGAGTTCTATATGGGAGGTCTCTTGATAAGGACTCCATGTCAGGTTTCTGATGTGAATTCTGAGTGAATCTCTGTGGAGTCTCCCTCTGAGACTTGTAAACGAGTTCCAGATGAACTCTGAGTGGGAGGTCTCTGGAATCTGAGGAAAGTTTCTGAGTGAGGTCTCTGAGGCAACACAAGGTCACTGTGAGAGGTCTCTGTGAGTCTCTGAGAGAGATCTGTGTCAGGTGCGTTTGAGAAGTCCCTGTGTGAAATCTATGCAGAGCATGGGACAACACAAAGTCCTGAGTAAGGTTCCTGTTAGAGGAGAGACTTCCTGTTTCCCCCACAGAGACCTAACAGATTTCTCAGTGAGCCCTCACATAGACATCTCCCAGAGATGCAGTATGGAGATCACACAGAGGCCTCCCACTCAGTATCATGCTGACCTCCGGCAGAGACTTTCCTCAGACTTTCCATGGTACTCATGACATAGGGGCCTTCCATAGATCTCACAAATAAACCCACAAAGACCTTATGTGGAAACCTCACACAGTACTCGGACAGGGATATTACCCAGTGACCCCAAAGAAATCACACACAGGGCTTCTCACTGCTCCACAAAGTCCACCCATATGGACACCCAGAGTCTTCTCTCAGAGATCCACATGGAGCCCTCTCACTCCCCAATGAGACCCTGAAGAAACCCCCTTAAGAAACTGTGAGGACGTGGGAGTCCCCCATGCCTCCCTGCAGGCTCCCTGGTTGGTCTCTTGCTAGTTCTTTGAGGGGCTGGGGCTCTGGATGAAGTCTCTGTGGGAGGTCTCTGTGAGAGGTTTCTGGGTGAATTCTCTGTGGACTGTTAGGCTCCACATCTGTGGAGGTCTCTGGATGAGGGCCCTTTGCCTTCTCCGTGTGCAAAGGCATCAAATACTCTAAAGGAGGTTTCTGGGCAATGACTGAACAATCTGTGGTCCATGAGGGAGGAATCTGGAAGGTCTTGAGGAGAATGGGAGGTTAAGTGGACTCAGCGGGGTGGGGTGGGAAGTCTGTTGTGGGTAGTGAGTGGCCTCTTTGTATAATTTCCTTGGGGTCACTGGATAAGGTCCCTGTCTGAGGATGACTCTATGAGGTGTCCACAGAAGGAAGTTGTGGGTTTGTGTGTGAGCTCCCTGGCTGGCCACTGTGTGGTGGGGACTATAGGAAATCTGTGAAATCTGAAAGAGATCTCTGTGGGAGGTCGCTATGTGGTCTCCTTCTGGTCTCTGTACTGGTTCTCTTGGAGATGTCTGTGAGAGGGCTCTTCAGAAAATCTTCGACTTGGGGTCCTTGAAAGGTGTTTGAGGTCTCTGAGGGATGTTTCCACATGTGTCTCTGTGTGGCACTGAAACAACCCTGGGTGCTGTCTCAATGAATGAGATGGCTCTGTGAGGTTCCTGTGGGAGATCTCTGAGAATCACATCATTGCTGGTCTTACTGCACCTTGTGGGAGACAGAACCATAGAAGAGCCCAGGAACTTGCTCCAGATCCCAGCCCTTCCTGCTATTCCTGGTTCTGCTCTTACTGGTGGCCCCACTTTAGAAACTGCATCAGTCATCACCAGCCCCAGAGATAGGACCTGTCTCAAGAAAAAGCCTTCACTATCAGCAGTCAGGCCTGAGGAATTGCACCTACACACCACACCCTTTATCCAATATGTGAGGACCCCAACAGGTATGGGAGGCAGAGCCTTCTCCCAATGTCATCTTGCTCAATGGCAGCTCCTGGCACAGGACTCTTTACCATGCCAATGAGATCTCTGGAGCTGTGACCATAGCATGCCATGCATGTGACATGATATGAAAAATCCTCTCTTGAGAAATGAGCTCTACTTTATTGGGGTCCTTTTGCCTTTCCATATGGATTGAGGCCCGGAAAATATTACACCTATGCTAAAAACACAATGAACACACTGTAGGGGCCATGCCAGGACTTCTCTCAACCCATTTTGGAAGGTCACCTCAGACTCCATGTATACAAATCCTGTTGACTGCCTCTTCCCCTGCCAATCCATGAGATAAGCACTGGGGGCCAGGCAAGACTATCTTTGTGACCCAAGGCCCAGCCCTTGCATACTTGTATGTCCTACAGCAACAATTCTGAGGCCTGTATATATAAACATCATGTATATATAAAGGTCACTAGACCAAGAGTCATGTCAGAGTTCCCTATTCCTGCATCTTCTACCCATCATCAACTCATCTTTTTGAGAGTGTGCAATCCTAATACATTAATAAGCAATTAATCTTCCCTAACTTGCTGTACATGCTCATGAGTATGGCCTTTAGTGTTGGAGCTAAAGGTGGCTTCTCCAAGTTTATGATCTAGGAGCAAAAGCAGGTGATACCCTGTTCTGGGACCAGGATGAATCATTCGTCCTCCAGCATCCCATGTCTTCTAAACCTGTATATGGTGGGAGGAAGTCCGGGGCTTTCTCTTCATTGCATTGTAATGGCACTCTCATGTCAAACTGCTTCCTTCCTTGGCTCCATCTTAGGATTTCTTTCCCATATCACACCTTTGGTCCAGTTTCTGTTAAGGTTACTGCACACAGTCAAACCCCATTTCCCACTCACCAAGAACTCCCTCTCTGGAGTTGAGGTAGATGTAGATGAGATAGACCAAGATGGGTGATGTATGAGCAGAGCCTTTCATTTATTTGGGGCAGAGATGGACATAGTTCTCATCAGACAAACTGAAGCCCCTGCAACCTGCACACACACAGAGATCTAAAAGTTCTGTCTTCACTGCTGCTCTAGCATGAGAGACAGAAGCAGTGAGTTGAAGCCTCTATCTTTCATTAAGGCTGAACTAAGCATGTCCCCAAATTCTATTCCAGCCTTATTAGGAAATGAAGGGGCTGCCCAGGGGCAGGCATCATCTATTGCATACCAGAAGATCCAAGGCCAAGATTTCTCCTGCTTAGTGCCCTCCCATTCAAATTGTCACTCATTGTGTGATGTGAAATGATAGCTCTGACTCTTTCCAGCTGTGTGGGAATTTTTAAGCCAATGATGCCTCTGTATACATGTTACCTATAATTGCATAAGGTTTAAGATACAAAGGAGTAGAATGATGAGTTGAATCAGATACTGGGGCAGGATGTTTAGTTTCTTCATCTTGTTTTTATGTTGTTATTCTTTGGGTTTAGGTTTGCTATGGCATCATTGAAGCATAAGGTTCAATGATGGATCTTAGAATAGGTATGGGTTTTAACACCACTGTCAATCTCCCACCATGCCCCATTCCTTGTAGAACCCAAATATCACACAAAACATCACACAGATGAAAGCCATTACCAGGTTATAAGAAGAAAATGTTTGTATTAGGATACATTAAATATCTTGAATATATTGACAGGAGAAAAGTTACTTTTCTCTACATGGGCTGAGTTTTCCTTGGGGACGTGTTTTTCCTACTAGAGAAAGCTGGGGAGTTCTTTTCTGGTCGGACAGACAAGACGCCTCCCCGAAGAGGACAGTGCCTTGGGCAATGGGGATGATGGCCTGAGGCATGTGGCATTGCTGGCCCATGCTGTGAAGGACTGACTGGGGACACAGCCTTGCTGGGGAGTGAGAGGTTGGGATGCCTCAAGCACTGGCTCTCCTTGTTGAATCGCACAGTTTTCAAGGTCTGTTGGTCTCTCACTTGCTTTTGCCTAAAAGGACAATTCTGGCACTTGAGGGTAGCTTGGTGATTATAGGCTGCATGGCTTGGTCTTCTCTGCTCTGGTTGGAAGTGGGGCTTACGGCAGCAGGAACGCTTAGAAACTGGGGTTGGGAGTTCTTCCCTGTGCTGACTGACCTTTGAGGAACAAATGTCATCCTGAGGGATCCCGTTCTTCTCCAGCATCTGTCCAACAATTGTCATGAGCTCCTTAGCTTCAGCTGTGGTACTATCTGTATGTGATCTTTTTTTGACCAATCTTTGGCTCTGGGCACTGGCTGATTTTTGCAGAGGATCTGCCTGCCCTGGAATTTTTCTCTTAGGGAAAATCAGCTGGACTAATTGCCTTATAGATTGTTTGAAGCAGGTTTCTGAAGGAACCTCTTTGTTTTCCAGCTGGAGATGAGTGTTTTCGCTTCCATGGATATCTTCTATCTCCATGACCTGGGTGAGTTTTGAAGTTCCCAGTTCTGGAAATTGGTCTTCATGCTGTTCAAGGTTGAGCCTCCTATATCCCTCACTCTTGTAAGTAGAAGCATGCATCTCACTTTGGCTCTTCCATGAGTCCTGATGTTTTGGGATCCTGTGTTTCTGATCCATACTGCTCCTTCTTGCTGCCATGAGGTCACTTCGCATCTGGGAAGTCAACATGTCTTTAAAAGGCACACCATGGAGATGGTGCTGGGGCACCTGAGAAGGCAAACTTTCTCCAGAAAGGAGCATGTTAGTGGAACCATCTGGTAGGAACTCATCAGTGGCATATGCTTGAGGCTGCTTTGCTAACTTTCTCTTAACCCTGTGTTCTGCCTCACTAGCAACCTCTGCCTTAAAGAGAAGCTCCTCTGAGTCTTTAGAAACAGACATTTGAGGGAGTAAAGGGATATCTGTACTGTTTCTCCCTGCCTCCCAGAGAGTCTCGCTCTGATGGATTTTGCCCTTGGAGCTATAGGTAAGAGTCTGAGAAAGCTGCGTACTCGGAAGAGCCTCAGAAGGCATGAGGTCATCAGCAGATGTGATCCCCGTCAGGGCCTTCCCAATTTCCCTACGTGTAGAGGAGGAGAAAAGGTTAAGATCTTCCAGTGTGGGGGTGGACTCACTTATTAACAGCTTCTCTTTTAGACCTGTCGGTGGTGGTTTTCCTAGGATCTTGGCAACATCAACTGCCGAATTGGTCCTAGATTCAGAGGATGTTGAGGAGGGGCTGGAAAACTGTGTAAGAGATTCTGATTGAAACTTTGGCAACTTAAAGAGATTTAATGGCTTGAGGACCCTGAGTGGTAGGCCCCACTTGTGCTTCACCCAACTCCTCAAAATATGTGCATCCAATAGCTGTTGGATGAACGGATTGAGGAAGGACAGCTCCTGGGAGGTGCCCACACTGGAATCCACACTTTTTGATGTTCCTACATTTTTGCTTTCTATCTGAGCTTCTGGCATAGAAAAAGATTTGTTGGCAGCAGGCCCAGATTGGCACACCCTCACAGGAGTGATTCTTTCCATGATTTGCCCTGATTTTGTGCCCAGATGGACATTAGAATTATTCTTTGGATAGTTCTTGTCTAGACTTCTTGATATATCATTTTCAGAGTCACTCCTCAAGGTCCTGTTCAAGTATTTCTGTGACTCCTCAGGCAGCATCCCCAGAACCTTCTCTTGGGAACCTTCTAATCCCCTGGATGCATCTTTTGGAGCCTTCCCTAGGATATGTGCCAGATTCTTGCTTGGATTCTTCTCTAGCTTGAATCTCACCTTCTGTGGATTTTTGCTGCATTCACCAGTAGATATTGAGGTCCGTGTACATCTGGGCTTGTCCTTTGCCTGACCTGTTTCTGCTAATTCATCCTGAAGCTGCATTAGTTCCATAGACTCTTGAATCCATCTGGGCAAGTCCCAGCGGTGTTGAATCAGCCACTTGTGAATATGTTGCTCCAGTTGCCCTCGAAGCTCATCGCTGATAGGAAAATTCTTGGGGAGAATGGAGTCTTCCCAGTTTTCCTGGGAAAGTTTGGGATTGACAAGACCACAGACTTCTTGAGGTCTTTGGTCCTCAGAGGGCAAAGCTTGCCCATTTCCTAGCTCTTCTTCTAATAAGGACCATTCTGGGTCTTGAATTTCAGTTTGGCTGATATATTGGGGTTTATTCTGGGATGTATCATAAGATGCTCCACAGTCCCTAATCTGGGATGCAGAAGAAGCTTTTTCAGTTGAGAAAGAAGATGGGAGGTTGGACTGAGGCTGGGCCTGACCCAGAAGTGGGTGCTGAAATTGGGGAGTGGGTGAAATCAAGGATTGGAGTTGGAGCTTCATGTGGGACAGCGGCTGGGCCTGCATAAGCAGTGGACATACCTTAGCCTGCATTTGAACTGGATAGACATTCATGATTGCATTGAATGAGAACAAGGCAGGCTGCAGTGCAGAAGAACTCCCAGAAATCCAAGCAGCAGCCACCAAGGATTCACTGTGCAGAGAGGGCAGACCCCAGAAAAGCTGCTGGTATTTCTCCTGATTATGTGCACCCAAGATCTTAGGAGCTGAGAGCTGCTGAGGATAGAGCAGCTGTTCTAATTTTTCTTTCACCTTCCAGAAGGGTTGAGGGGTTGTGGAGTCCTGCTCAGGACCCATTGATGCTAGCATGTTCCCCACAGAATCTAAGTGATATTCTGGGCTTGTTTGTTTGGAGAACGAACCATCCTTTTCAGTTTCTTTCCAAACCTTGATCTCGGTTTTTTTTGTGACTTGTATCCCCATAAATTTTTGATTATCAGAGTTGATCAGAGAGGGGCTACCAGACTCCATCTGTCTATGTGGGGTGTCTGTCCAGAATGAGGCCTCAGATGGCTGACAGGAAATATGCTCTTTCTGGCCCTTACCCTCTGTAGATGTGGAAAGGCACAAGGTTCTGGCAGCCACGTGCCACCAAGAGAGGGCTGAGATGGGATAGCCCGAATGGCCAAGAACTGAGATGACTGGGATAGAAGATGCTGACCAGCGCTTATGTGGAGATGAGCTCTGTGCAATGGAGCTTATAGGCAATGCCATCGAGTGACACTGAGAAAGAGTCAGAACGGAGTCTGGCAGTGGTGGAGCAGAGAGGGCTGTTGGAGGTGAAGCATGATCCATGGGATCAGGTGAGCTTAGTGGGGGGAGGGAAAGTGCAAGTGGCCAGGACAAATTGCATTCTATAGGAAGCAAAGGCTCCTGTGGCTGAGGAGAAGTCAGGGATGGGTATGAAGAAGCAGAAACTGAGGAGGTTGCTGGGCCTGGTGACAGGTTAGAGGCCAGAGGCAAAGGGCATTCAGACAGAGGAGCTGGGGAAGTTGACGGGGACAAGATGAGAGCAGCATCTTCCACAGGCTCTCCACATGGCCAGTAGGCTCCAACAGGTACTCTTTTGTATACCTCACCTAGGTGGTCTTGATTTAAGAGTTGACAAGAACTGCCTTCATCAGAGAGCTTCATCAAGTTTCTGCAGGAGACAGGAGGTACAAGCTGGGGCCAAAAGCAGACAGGGCCCAGAAACTAGCCAGAGGTGGGTACAGGCAGGCCACATCCCCTCCACTAACCCACACACCCTGACTTCACAGTTCTGCTACCCTTGACCCCAGGGTTTTGGTCACATCCCTCCGTAGTCTCCCCACCCATGTCTGCTCTGTGGCCCAGAAGTCACATCATAGACCCTTGTAGGAAGGATACTGGAGAAAAGGCAGGAGGTCCTACTTGTGTAGAAGTGAAATCAGGTCATGAGCCTCTTCCAGGTCCTCCAGGAAATCCCCGCATGCTGCAAGTCAGGAGACTGAGTTATGGTGGAGAAGGGAGGAACCTAGGATCTTAAAGGAGGCCGGGTGGGATGACCTTTTAGGAAGGACTGTTGGGGATACTGCTATGGAACCCAAGCATCAGTGACCAACCACATGAACCTGACAGTGACAGCAAGGTGCACAGAGAGGCAGTGCATTATCATTATCCCCTATGGTCCTCCCAACAGCCCCAGAAGGAAGAAATGAGGGGACCATCTCAAAGGAGAATTGGTCTTAGCAAAGTGAGAAGGCTTGTCCACAGAGAGACCTGGAGGTCTCACCTCAAATCTAGGCAGTGTTGGTTCACTACAGCCCGTGGCGCCCCCTGCTGGGTGACATCATTCCCTGGCCTGTCATGGCTTCATTGCCAGCAGGAACCTGAGAGGTACCCTGAATTCTGATTCCTTTCCCAGGAACCTTCCCTTCAGGCCTCTGACAGTGACATCTACAAGATGTGGCTCTGGTCCCTCAGGGATCAGCGATGTCAGGGTTGCCTGTAGGGGCTCTGGGTGGAAGGTCAGACCCTTACCTTTCACAGCTGTGCTATTCTTCCCACTTCTACTCCGCCTCCTCTTCACTTGATGCTGGAAGACAAGGAAGAAAGAGGCTGTGACCTCATTCTCGTTCCTGCCCAGACCAGCTGCTGGTATTCAGTGGTGGTGCGTAATACAACTTGTTCCAGGCAGCTAAGAAGCTTTGTGTTCTTTTCATTCCACTGCCTCATTTTTAAAGTAGATAAATTATTCACTGATTGTCTTCTTTGAAAAGCACACAAGGCATTTTCTACATGAGATTCACCGTGGATGTCTTTGTTCCCTGTTCCTGTGCTGAAGAAACAGACTCGTTTCTTCAGAGCATCTGAGCTGCCGCACAGGATCCTGCTGCCCAAGGCCAGAGGTCACTCCAGCCTCTAAATGGAGGCTCTCAGGGCTCAGCACAGCCCTTAGATCAGCCAGACAACCAGGGAAGTCTTGGTCCTGAAGCACCTGCCACAGGAAGGCCACCAAGGAACCAGTGCTCAGGGCCTGTCCTCCCCCAAATATTCCACCTCAGTCATCCAGTCCTGAGTGGCTGAGTCATGGTGTTTGATTCTGCCCTGGTGCCCTCCAGCACACCCACAGAGATAATCGTAGAGCTTTGGATCAAAATCCGACACTTGTCACTAGGAAAATGGCCCATACTTTCCTGTTATTTCCCTACTGAAAGTTTCAGTTTGATTTGGCAAAATAGAAATAATAATAGAAAAAGGAATCATGCTCTGTTGGGTCTAGGCCAAGGGCTTCTTACCTTCCTGATGATCCCCTTTCTTATAGGAGGTGGTGAGGCTGGATTACACTGGAGACAGAGGAGTAACAAGAGAAAGAGCCCCACTCCACACAGGATGGGAAAGATGATGTTCACCAGCCAGAAAGTGAAGCTGGGGCTCAGCCATGAGGCACTCACGGTTTTCAGTGGAAGGAGGTATGTTTTCATAGTATGACTTACTCTGTTACCTTCAGGCCACTGAGGCCTGGAAGTTCCATTTTGCAGAAGGATCCAGGACCCAGGCCTGCATCACAAAGCTATTCCCTCCTTGTCACAAAGGGCTCACAAGGGTGGGGGAGGGGATGAAAGAGGAGGAGACAGAATCATGGCCCCTTCAGACTGGTCAGCAGATGCCTCCTTCTTACTGTATCTTGTAGATCCCTCGCATCCTCATCCTGCTACATACATCTTGTTAGTTTATTTTTTTAAAGATTTGTTTATTTATTTGAAAGTCAGAGTTACACAGAGAGAGAGAAGAGGCAGAGAGAGAGAGAGAACTTCTATCTGATGGTTCACTCCCCAGTTGGATGCAACGGCCGGAGCTGCGCCGATCTGAAGCCAGGAGCCAGGAGCTTGTTCCGGGTCTCCCACGTGGGTGCAGGGCCCAAGGACTTGGGCCATCTTCTAGTGCTTTCCCAGGCCATAGCTGAGAGCTGGATGGGAAGTGGAGCAGCCGGGACTAGAACCAGCACCCATATGGGATGCAGGCGTTTCAGGCCAGGGCATTAACCCACTACACAACAGCACCGGCCCCCTATCTTGTGAGTTCCACAGTCATTCCCCTAGAACACAGACATTTCCTGCTTCCTTTTATCCCTTGAAGAACTTGGCTTGAGATATACCAGTTTTACAGTCCCTTAAACTATGAAGTTAATTTTGGCATTTTGGTTATTTTGGGGGAATTTTTACTCTCAGCATCATTTTGTCCTTAGCTCCAGCTTTCTCACCCAATATTTTCTGTCTTCTATCAACACTGGAACAGAACTTTAGATTTCTTCTGTACTTATTTAGTTTTGTGAGTTTTGAATAGTAATTTTCAATCTTTTCCTATTTTCAATCCAAAGGCCAAACAGAAAATTTTTTTTATTTATTTATTTTTATTTTTTTTTTACAGGCAGAGTGGACAGTGAGAGAGAGAGACAGAGAAAAAGGTCTTCCTTTGCCGTTGGTTCACCCTCCAATGGCCGCCGCAACCGGCACACCGCGCTGGTCCAATGACAGGAGCCAGGTACTTCTCCTGGTCTCCCATGGGGTGCAGGGCCCAAGCACTTGGGCCATCCTCCACTGCACTCCCTGGCCACAGCAGACAGCTGGCCAAACAGAAAATTAAAAGATACTGCCAATTTCTTGAATTTTTTAGGCAATCTCATGTTTCTCACATTTGATTTATTCATTAGTTTGTCAATATTCCACCTCAGTCATCCAGTCCTGAGTGGCTGAGTCATGGTGTTTGATTCTGCCCTGGTGCCCTCCAGCACACCTACAGGAATTGTCCTAGAGCTTTGGATTAAAATCCCACACTTGTCCCTAGGATAATGCCCCTACCCTTCCTGTTATTTCCCTACTGAAAGTCTCTGTTTGATTTGGGAAAATAGAAATAATATTATTTTTTTCCATTTGATTCTTTTTATTAGAAGAAATTGAGAATACAGCAAGTAGGGAAACCCCTTGGTGAATGGAATCATCACACAGGTGCCTTTCTGGGACCCCAGCCTTCTAAGTTCCCCCTAAAATGTGCTTTGTGGCTTCAGCAATTTATAAAGGAGAAGGGTGGATATACTGAAAAAGGCCACTGTTTAATGGTAAAAGAACAAAGCTGTAGAGGTCCTAAGCAGCCTAGGGCCAAAAAAGAAAAGTAAAGCTCTGCACGGAGCAAGCAGGCCTCTGACCGCTGAGAGTAAGGCATTCAGGCGCCAACCTGGTGAGAGTTCTCAGCGGGCACTGTATGGTCAAGTACACATTGAGGCTGTTGGGGTGAGCTTCACATTGATACACACACATACACGGGCCCAGGCAGACCCACACACAGATACACCCAAAAGAGGGAGGTTTTTACTGGGTTACATATTGGTGGTATTAACTTCATTTTCCTTAGTGTTTGTGCTATGTTGAACCAGCTTCCTCCTGTTGTGGGGTGTGGGGAGACTGGGCCCAAAGACGGCTACCTGGTGTTGTTACAGGGCTCATCCCTGCATCCCAAAATGCATGACTGAAAAACAAGTCTGGCTTTTGATATGTGCTATTGCTCCCAGGAAACCAAGTGAAAAAGGAATCATTCTCTGTTGGGTCTAGGCCAAGGGCCAATTTTCTATATCTTGGCTACATGAATAATGCTAGAATGAACATGGGAGTGTAGATATTCATTGGAGATACTATTATTAATTCCCTTGGATATATACCCAGAAGTGGGATTGCTGTATCATGTGGTATTTATAGTTTTAATTTTTTAAGGAATCTCCATACTGCTTTCCATAATGGATGCATTAATTTACATTTCTATGAACAGTTTACAAAAGTCTTTTCTTAAGCATACTTGACAACATTTGTTAGGTACAGGGTAATATCTCATTGTTGTTTTGATTTGCATTTTCCTGATGATTTGTAATGTTGAGCATATTTTTACATGCCCACTCACCATTTGTGTGGCCATTTTAAAGAAAAAACGTTTATTCAGGTCTTTAGGTTGTGTGATTTTCTTATATATATTAGATATTAACTGAGGCCATCCAGTGGGGTGGGGGGTAGTCTGTGGGCCCCTCAGACATGAGTAGAATGTCCTTTACAAACAGGCTGTAAGCTATGGCTGGAAAACCTATCTCCAGACCAACTGGCATCTCCCCCACTAATAGCTTCTTGTGCTGCATGTGTGATCTTGCGACTTTAAATCACACCTTCAGGGTGGTTGCAATCTTTTACTCGGCGCTGGCAGGGGAAGGGGCTGAGACCCTATGGAAAGTCACACTGGCTCCCCTGCTATCTTGTGTGACCTTGTGGCTTTAAATTACACCTCCAGGTTGGTTGCAATGGCTGAGCCCCTAAGTGGATGCACTGTCTCCAGGAGATCACAACTATCTTCATGAGCCACAAGCCAATCAGCATACATATGTTAAACCCTCCATACCCTGTCCAATGGGAACCCCCAATAGGATAACTCGGTGAACAGACAGTAATGCCTTAAAAACTTCAGACACTTCCTAAAAGCCAGTGTCTGGTTCAGGCACTTTGCCTGGTCTCCTCTTAGACCAGATGCTTTTTCTGTCCCTTGCCAAATAACTAAAATTTATATCAAATAAAAGTTTCTACCTCTTTGCAAATTGTTTCCTGGCTTTTTATTTCTATACTAAGCTGAGGAAAAGCACCCATAAAACTCACTCCAGCAACCGCCCTCCCTTCAGAGACCAGTAACATTAACATCATTGGATACACATAATTTGTAAATATTTTCTCTTATTCCATACATTACCTTTTTATTTTAGTGGTTTTTTCCTTAGATATCCAGTTTCCCTAACACTATTTATTGATGTATCAACGAAGCTACACAATACCATTCTTGGTGCCATTGTTGAAGATCAACCAACTGTAAAGGCATGGATTGATTCCTAGGTTATCTATTCTGTTCCATCCATCTATATGTCTAGTTTTAGGCCCTTATAGTATATACATGAGTATATAAATTTGCATATATATAAATACATATGCCTAATGGGATATTATTCATCCTTTAAAAAGAAGAATATCCTGTCATTTACAACAAATGTCTGAACTTGGAAGACATTATGCTAAGTTAAATGAGCCAGACACAGAAAGACAAAAAATACTTTATGATCTCACAGCAGAATTTTTTAAAAAGTCAAATTCATGCTAACAGATGATTTGTCAGGGCCAAAGGGTAGGGGGGCAGGGAAAAGAGGATGAGTTTGTCACAGGGTACAAACTTGATTAGAAGGTGAGTAAGTTCTGGAGCTCTAATGTACAGTGTGGTGATTAAAGTCAACCATAATTTTTTGTATGCTTGGAATTTGCTGAGAGCGATTCCAAGTGTTCTTACCACACACAAATAAATAAAAGGGTAACTAGATGTGGTGATTAATATTTTGGCTCTTTTGTAGTAATTACTCCACTATATACATTTCTATCAAAACATTATACTTTATACCTTAAATATGTACAATATTTGTTAACTAAGCATACCTCAATAAAGTTAGCAAAAACAGCTTCAAAACTTGTCTTGATGCAGTTTCTTCTCATTTTGTCAAAGTAAAGGCAACCCTCACTGTTTGCACAAATTCTGAAACTAATGTCACACTTACAAGGCAGGAATAAGTTAGGGTAAACTAAACAGACTGAACTTTAGTGCACTTAATTGGATGGTTGGTGGAGGTTTAAGGCCTCAGGACTGAGTCTGACCTGGACTAGCTTCTTCCGATGTATATATTGTGTCTGCACAAATTCCCTTTTTTAAAATGTGACTTTATTTTTCCTTAACTCAACTCTTGCCTGACCTGTATAGAAGAGGTTGGAAAGTAGCAGTAACTCAATGTTCACTTAGGGATTCACATGTTAAATTTGTCTTGCTGCTTTCATAGGTCTAAGAATAATATGCATTCCTTGTTTGTTGGTCATAGTATTTTTATACAGCCTTAATGAAGATGAGAGAATTTACTTGGCCATATTTTTATGAATGTGCATGTTCAAGAACCTATCTCTTATATTTTGTTATTCTTTCAGTCTACAGATTTTTCTGCTTTAGGATATTGCCACTCTGTACTCAACTTTTTATTTTGTTAAAAGATTTATTTATTTGAAAGGAAGAGTTACAGAGAGAGAAAGAGAGAGAGGACTCCTGTCTTTTAGTTCACTCCCCAAATGGCAACAACTACCAGAGCTGAAACCAGGAATCAGCAGCTTCTTCTGGGTCTCCCATGTGGGTGCAGGGGCCCAAGGACTTTGGCCATCTTCCACTGCTTTTCCAGGCACATTATTAGGAAGCTGGTTCAGAAGAGGAGCAGCCGGAATTCAAACCATGACCCATATGGGATGCCAGCACTGCAGGCCACAGCTTTACTTGCTATGCCATCGCAGCCAATTGGGGAGTGAACCAGCAGATGGAAGCTCGCTCTCTCTCTCTCTCTCTCTCTCTGCCTCTCCTTTTCTCTCTGTGTAACTCTGACTTTCAAATAAATAAATAAATCTTTAAAAAAAAAGAAAGAATAATGGGTACCAAGTTATAGGTAGATAATAGTAATAAGTTCTGGTGTTCTACCACAAAGTAGGGTGCTATAGGTAATAATGCACCGTATATTTCTCTATTTAAAAAATTAGTAGAGGAGCCAGTACTGTGGTACATCAGGTTAAGCCACAGTCTGTTGTCCCAGCATCCCATAAGATCACCAGTCCCTGTCTCGGCTGTTCCACTTCTGATCCAGCTCCTTGCTATTTCACCTGGAAAAGCAGTAGAAAATAGCTCAGATCCTTGGGCCCTTGCACCCACATGGGTTACCTAGAAGAAGCGCCTGGCTTCTGGTTTTAGCCTGTCACAGCCCTGGCCATTGTAGCCATCTGGGGAGTGAATCAGTAGATAGAGGGCCTCTCTTTCTGTCTCTCCCTCTCTCTGTGTAACTCTGACTTCCAAATAAATAAATAAATCTTAAAAAATAAGGAATTTTGAATGTTTTCACCCTTAAGATGTTTTAAATGTTTGAGGAGATAGATATACTTACCCTGATTGGGCACTATACAATGTATAAATGTAGCAAAACGTATACCCCATAACAATTATCATTTTATGCATCAGTTAAAATTTTTAAGGATTTTTTTTTTATTTGAAAGAGTGATGAAGAGGAAAACAGAAACCTGACAGGTAAGGAAAGAATGAAGATATATAGTCCTTGTCCTTTAAAAAAAAAAAAAAACAGCCCAGAATAGTATACCCAGCAAAGCTCTCACTTATAAATGAAAGTCAAGTAAACACCTTCCAAAACAAAAAAAAAAAACTTGATTTTGTCTTCACCCAGCCAGCCTCCACAGCAAGCAATAGAAATATTTATGGAAAAATGGAAAGACCAAGTCACCACTTATCAATAATAACCTTGAACATAAACAGACTAAACTCTCCAATTAAAAGAAACAGATTGGCTGAGTTGATTAAAAAAAAAGAGCCATCTATATGCTGCCTGCAAGAAACGCATCTCACCAAGAAAGATACACACCGACTGAAAGTGAAAGTATGGAAAAAGAAATTCCATGCAAATGGAAATAAAAAATGAGCAGCGGTGGATATTGTAATATCAGAGAAAAGAGACTTCAAGAAAAAACTGTTAAAAGAGATAAAGAATGTTATTATGTAATGATTAAAGGATAAACTCACAGCAAATGTGACTATGGTGAATATATATATATATATACATATACATATATATATATGTACCCAATGATAGAGCAACCACTTATTTAAAACAAATGTTAATGGATCTAAAGGGAGATATAAGCTCAAATATAATAATAATGGGGAACTTCAACACCCTATTTTCATCAGTTGATAGATCAGCAGACAAAATACAATGAAGAAACAGCAGAGCTAGTATATACTATGGACCTAAGGACCTAGAACATTTCATCCCACAGTTTCAAAATACACGTTCTTTCCTTCAGTGAATGGAACTTTCTGTAAGATAGACCATATGCTATGCCATAAAGCAATTCTAAACAAGTTTTTTAAATGAAATCATATCATGTATTTTTTCTGACCACAATGGAATGAAGCTGAAAATTAACAACCTAAGAAACTCTAGAAAATATGCAAACACATGGAGACTGAACAATATGCTCCTGAATCAGTGAGTTATAGAAGAAATTAAAAAGGATTTACAAAAAAATCCTAGAAATGAATGAAAAAGGTAACACAACATATCAAAACTTTTGGGATATAGCAGAAACAGTTGCAAGAGGAAAGTTTACAGCAATTAGCACATACATCAAATAAATGATATAGCAGTGTATCACAAGCATATAGAAAAACAAGAATAAACCAAATTAAAAGTTAGGAGGAAAGAAATAATTAAAATAAGAGAAAAATAAAATTGAAACAAAAAAGATACAAAAGATCAATAAAATGAAGAACTGTTTAAAAAAAAATGGATACACCATTAACACTAATAACCAAGGGGGGAGAAAAAAACAGGAGAGAACTCAAATTAATAAAATAAGATGAAAAAGGAGATGTTACAATGGCTAATACAGAAATAAAAAGAATCATCAGGAATTATTACAAACAGCTTTATGCCAACAAATTGGAAGATCTAGAAGAAATAGATTTCTGGACATAGGCAATCTACCAAAATTGAGTCATGAAAATAGAGAAACTAAATAGATCAATAACCAAGAAGTAGATTAATTCTGTAATAAAAACCCTCCCAACAAAGAAAAGCCCAGGACTGGATGGCTTCCCACTGAATTCTACCAAACCTTTAAAGAATAACTGTTTGCAATTATTCTCAAGCTACTCAAAACAATTAAAGGGGAGGAATCCTTCCAAACTATTTATATGAGGCCACCATCACCTTAATTCCAAAAACAAAAAACATACAACAAAAAAAGAAAACTATAGACCAATATTATTGATAAACATGTATGCAAAAATCCTCAACAAAATACTAGGTAATCAAATCCAAAAACATATCAAAGAGATCATTCATCTGGACCAAGAGGATACCAAGAAATGGAAAAATCTTCCATGCTCATGGATTGGAAGAATCAACATCATCAAAATGTCCATTCTCCCAAAAGCAATTCATAGATTCAATGCAATTCCAATCAGGATACCAAAGACATTCTTCTCAGATCTAGAAAAAATGATGCTGAAATTCATATGGAGGCACAAGAGACCTCGAATAGCTAAAGCAATCTTGTACAACAAAAACAAAGCCGGAGGCATCACAATACCAGATTTCAGGACATACTACAGGGCAGTTGTAGTCAAAACAGCATGGTACTGGTACAGAAACAGATGGATAGACCAATGGAACAGAATTGAAACACCTGAAATCAACCCAAACATCTACAGCCAACTTATATTTGATCAAGGATCTAAAACCAATTCCTGGAGCAAGGACAGTCTGTTCAATAAATGGTGCTGGGAAAACTGGATTTCCACGTGCAGAAGCATGAAGCAAGACCCCTACCTTACACCTTACACAAAAATCCACTCAACATGGATTAAAGACCTAAATCTACGACCTGACACCATCAAGTTACTAGAGAACATTGGAGAAACCCTTCAAGATATTGGCACAGGCAAAGAATTTCTGGAAAAGACCCGGGAGGCACAGGCAGTCAAAGCCAAAGTTAACTATTGGGATTGCATCAAATTGAGAAGTTTCTGTACTGCAAAAGAAACAGTCAGGAGAGTGAAGAGACAACCGACAGAATGGGAAAAAATATTTGCAAACTATGCAACAGATAAAGGGTTAATAACCAGAATCTACAAAGAGATCAAGAAACTCCACAACACCAAAACAAACAACCAACTTAAGAGATGGGCCAAGGACCTCAATAGACATTTTTCAAAAGAGGAAATCCAAATGGCCAACAGGCACATGAAAAAATGTTCAAGGTCACTAGCAATCAAGGAAATGCAAATCAAAACCACAATGAGGTTTCACCTCACCCCGGTTAGAATGGCTCACATGCAGAAATCTACCAACAACAGATGCTGGTGAGGATGTGGGGAAAAAGGGACACTAACCCACTGTTGGTGGGAATGCAAACTGGTCAAGCCACTATGGAAGTCAGTCTGGAGATTCCTCAGAAACCTGAATATAACCCTACCATACAACCCAGCCATCCCACTCCTTGGAATTTACCCAAAGGAATTTAAATTGGCAAACAAAAAAGCGGTCTGCAGCCTAATGTTTATTGCAGCACAATTCACAATAGCTAAGACCTGGAACCAACCCAAATGCCCATCAACGGTAGACTGGATAAAGAAATTATGGGATATGTACTCTTTAGAATACTATACCACAGTAAGAAACAGCGAAATCCAGTCATTTGCAACAAAATGGAGGAATCTGGAACACATCATGCTGAGTGAAGTAAGCCAGTCCCAAAGGGACAAATACCATATGTTCTCCCTGATCAGTGACAGCTGACTGAACACCAAAAAGGACACCTGTTGAAGTGAAATGGACACTATGAGAAATGGTGACTTGATCAGCATAGCCCTGACTGTTAATGAACAACTTAATACATTATCCCTCTTAGTAGTTTTTTTTGTCTGTTCTACTTAATATGACTGGTTTAATTCTGTAATTAATACACAGTTATTCTTCAGTGTTGAAAATTAACTGAAATGTGATCCCTGTTAAACATAAGAGTGGGAATAAGAGAGGGAAGAGATGTGCAATTCTGGACATGCTCAAGCGGACTTGCCCCAAATGGTAGAGTTAGAAACATACCAGGGGACTCCTATTGAATCCCATCAAGGTGGCATGTACCAATGCCATCTCACTAATCCAAGAGATCAATTTCAGTTCACAGTTGATCATAATGAAAGGACTAAGAGTCAAAGGGAGCACATAAACAAGTCTAGTACCTGCTAACACTAACAGATAGAATAAATAAAGGGGAGAGTGATCCAACATGGGAAGCGAGATACTCAGCAGACTCATAGAATGGCGGATGTCCTAAACAGCACTCTGGCCTCAGAATCAGCCCTAAAGGCATTCCAATCTGGCTGAAAATCCCATGAGAGTATTTCAGGCATGGAAAGCCAAGACACTCTGAAAAAAAAAAAAAAAAAAAAAAAAAAAAGAACAGGTCTTCAAAGAAGGAGGTACCTTTCTCTGAAGGGAGGAGAGAACCTCCACTTTGACTGTGACCTTGTCTAAACAAGATAAGAGTCGGAGAACTCAAGGGGCTTCCATAGCCTTGGAAACTCATGACTGGTGCATAGGGAGATTACTGATGCCATAGACAGGAGTGTCAATTTGTAAAGTCAACAACAGGAGTCACTGTGCACTTACTCCTCATGTAGGATCTCTGTCCTTAATGTGCTGTACATTGAGACTTAATGCTATAATGAGTACTCAAACAGTGTATTTCGCTTTGTGTTTCTATGGGGGTGCAAACTGTTGAAATCTTTACTTAATGTATACTAAACTGATCTTCCTTAAAAAAAAAAAAAAAAGAAGAAGAAGAAGAAGAAATTATCAATTCCCAACTTGACTTCACTGGGATTAAACATGTCAATAGGTCTGATCTGATTTCATCATCATTTAAAAAATCATCTATTATTTTTCACTTTATGTTTCTGTGTGCGAGCAAACTGTTGAAATCTTTACTTAATATATGCTAAACTGATCTTCTGTATATAAATAGAATCGAAAATGAATCCTCATGTGAATGGAAGGGAAGAGGGAGTGGGAAAGGGGAGGGATGCAGTTGGGAGGGACGTTATGGGGGGGGGGGAACCATTGTAATCCATAGGCCGTACTTTGGAAATTTATGTTCATTAAATAAAAGTTTAAAAAAAAGAATTTCTTCCTGAAATGCAGGGATGATTTAGCATACAGGAATTAATAAATGTAATACCTCATAATAACAAATTAAAAATAAAAACCATATGATTATCTCAACAGATGTAGAAAAAGCATTTGATAAAATACAACATCTTTTCATGATAAAAACTTTAAGCAAACACAATCAAGGCAATAGATGACAAACTCACAGTCAGCATCATACTGAATAGGGAAAAGTTGGAAGCATTTCCACTAAGATCTGGAATCAGATAAGAACCATTCTTACCATTGCTATTCAATAGATGTCTGAGTTTTAACCAAAGCCATTAGGCAAGAAAAAGTAATGAAAGGATACAAATTCGAAATCAGGAAGTGAAATATTATTCCTGTTTGCAGATGTAATTATTCTGTCTATAGAGGAAACAAAAGACTACACTAAGAGACTAGTAGAACTCATAACATTATGAGTTTGATAAACTCACAGGATATAAAATCAATACACACAATCAATAGGATTTGTAAACACAAACAATGCCATGTCTGAGGAAGAACTTGTTAAGATCAGTTCCATTCACCATTCCTACAAAAAAGTAAATACCTTAGAATATTTAAAACTACAGATGTGAAAGATTTCTACAAAGAAAATTACAAATCATTAAAGTCAGAAATAAAAGAGGACACCAAATTGGAAAAATCTTCCATGTTCATAGATTGGAAAAATTAATATCAAAATGTTCATACTACCCAAAGCAATTTATAGATTCAGTGCATCCCAATCAAAATAGGAATGACATTCTTCTCATATCTAGAAAAAATGCTAAAATTCATATGTAAAGTTAAGTGACCTTGAATACCTAAAGCAATCTTAAAACAAAAACAAAGCCAGAAGCATCACAATACCAGTCTTCAATACATACTACAGTTATAATTAAAACAACCTGGTATAGGCACAAAAATAGAAATGTAGATCAATGGAACAGAATAGAAATCCCTGAAATTAATCCATACAGCTCCATGCAACTGATCTTGACAAAGGATCTAAAATCAATCCCTGCAGAAAAGACAATCTCTTCAAGAAATTGTGCTGGGAAAATTATATCTTCATGTACAAAAGTATACAACAAGACCCCTGCCTTACATTTTATACAAAAATCAACTCAAAATTAATGAAGGAGCTAAATCTATGACCTGATACCATTAAATTACTGGAGGAAAACACCAGGGGAACTCTGCAAGACATTTGCGTATGCAGAGTTCTTGGAAAAGACCCCAGAAGCACAGACAATAAAAACGAAAAAAATAGACAACTGAGATTACTTCAAGCTAAGACGTTTCTGCAGTGAAAAGGAAACAAAACAAAGTCAAGAGGCAATCAATAGAATGGGAGAACTATTTGCAAACCATGCAACTGATAAAGGATTAACATCCATGATCTATAAAAAACTCAAGAAACCCAATGACAATAAACTAAGAATCCAGTTAAGAGATGGGCAAAGAACATGGACAGGCATTTTTCAAAAGATGAAATTCAAATAGCTAACAGACACATGCAGAAGTCCTGAGGATCACTAACCATCAAGGAAATGCAAATCAAAATCACAAAGACTTACTTCAGTTAGAATGGCTATTATACAAAAATGAAAATATAATGAACGCCGGTGAGGATGTGATGAAAAAGGTACACTAATACATTGTTGGTGGGAATATAAACTAGTATAGCCAATGCTGAAGAAAATATGGAAATTCCTCATAAAACTGAAAATAGATCTATCATATGGTCCAGCCATCCCACTCCTTGGAATTTACATAACTGAAATGAAATCAGCATATCAAAGAGTTATTTGTACCCTCATGTTACTGCAGCCCAATTCACAATAGCTAAGATATGGAAGCAACCCAGGTGTCCATCAAGTAATGACTGGATAAAGAAAATGTTGTATATATATGAATATTACTCAGGCATAAAAACAAATGAAATCCTATATTTTGCAACAAAATGGATACAACTGTAGAACTTAGTGAAATAGCCAGATAAGTCAGTTCAAATAAATAAATAAATAAATAAATATCATATGTTTACTATGTGGTAATTAATAGAATAAAAAATGTGTAGGAATGAAACAGATATCTTGTGATGTGATTGTGATTCTTAGTTCTTGTTTATACTCCTATGAAAATATGGTCTTTCTACTTTTTACTTGTTGAATACTATGACTAGTGGTGCATTAAGCCTGTGATTATAGAGTGAATTGAAATTGTGCTTTTGCAAAAATAAAAAAAAAAAGAAAGAAAGGGAGATTGAGAGAAGGAGTTAGTGAGTGGGGGAATATGGTTATTTTTTATAACTGTACCTATTAAATACATGAAGTCTGTTCTCTTTATGTTAATTTTTTTAAAAAATTGAGTCCTTATTTTCTGAAAATAAATTTATCTGTACCTTGTATTTCATAGATTTGGGCTGTATATAATTCAAGGACTAACATGTTTCATTTCAACTCTAAAAATACTAGTTCATTGTATTCTTGTTTCCAACATTGCTGTTGGAAAACTTAATGTCTATCAAAATCACTTCCTCAAAAGATGGTCTGACTTGTCATTGTTTTCACAGGATTTTGCAAAACAAAAAAGTCCTCAGTGTTCTAAATGTAAATAAGTTTGTATCTATAAACTTAATTAAAATGTTAATGCAGGGGCCTACAATGTGGCTTATTGAGTGAAGCTGCTGCCTTCAGTGCCAGTATCCCATGTGGCTCTGGTTCAAGTCCCAGATACTCAACTTCCAGTCTGGCTCCCTGCTGTGGCCTGGGAAAACAGTGGAAGATGGCCAGAGTCCTTGGGCCCATGAACCCACATGGGACAGCTGGAGGAATCTCCTGGCTCCCAGCTTTGGATCTGCCAGCTCCAGCTGTTGTGGCCATCGGGGAGTGAACCAGCAAGTAGAAGACCTCTCTCTCCCTCTGCCTCTCTGTAACTCTGCCTTTCAAATAAATAAATAAATCTTTCAAATAAAAATTTAATGCAATATTAAAATAATTAAATTCTTGAAACATTAAAGTAGACATGAAAATTAATTATCTTGAACTGATTCAAGAAAACAAATGAAAAAGAAATTTAATGAAGGACACAGTCATTAGATCAAAGTTTGGATGTAGGCATATATGCCCAACAGCTGGCAGCAGGAATACCAAGTGTCTGACCCAAATTAATCATTAATAAAGAAAACAATAATAGATAGAATATCTTGGTTATGTGCTTTAAGATGTGTTGTATTTCTTTTTAATCATTCAAAAGAAAGGAAATTAAAACACAGAAAATAAGAAATAATGCATCATATATGTATAAAATTAGTGGAAATACATATATTTTTGAATATAAAAGTTGTTCCTAGGAAGGCAGTGGAAGATGGCCCAAATATTTGGGCCCCTGCACCTGTGTAGGAGACCCAGAGGAAGCTCCCTGCTCCTGGCTTCAGATAGGCCCACCTCAAGCTATTGTGGCCATTTGGTGAATGAGCCAGTGGATGGAAACCTCTCTCTCTCTGCCTCTGCCTCTCTGTAACTCTGCCTTTCAAATAAATAAATAAATAAATAAATAAATTTTTTTTTAAAAATGACATGATTTCAGACAATTGATGGAAAGATATAAGGTAATTTATCTCCTTGGTTCTTTGAATCTGCATTCTTTTCAGAGGCTTACATGGGTTTGTAAATATTTCATCATCTTCCTACAAATCAAATCATGCTCTTTGCTCCTGTGGCTAATAGAGGAAAACAACATTAATCATGATCCTGTGGATTCAGTTGAGGTTCCATGATCGAAAGCAACCCATAGACAAAATGCAGAACACTTTATTATAATCACGAAATAGAAAGTAAGTAACAAAAAAACTTGGCCAAAGAAATTTAGGTTCATATTTGATGAAAGTTGAAAGCCATGATCAGGAATATTGGAATGAAGGACAGTTGTTCACTTGTCTGTGAATCCTACCAAGCCAGTCAGTCAGTTGTGTAAATAATGATGTTGAGTTTTACACTTTCTATGGAACATTTTAAGTAAAAATGCAAACATTTTATTTGAATAAAGCTCTTCAAAATAATAATTTTGAATAATAAACATTAATATTAGCATTTTGAAATTGATATTGTTCAAGTGTTCCTATCAAATTGATCACAGGATGTTTTTAAGTAGTTGTTTCTCAACATCTTCTCCTTTTCTTTTGTGATTGGCATCACAAGTCTTAGTTGGGGAAATAGTATCCAAGAAATACACTTGTAATTTTTGTGCGTACAACAAGGGAAAAGTTTCATTCATATTTTGTTATGTGAATGTGTTTCTTAATTTTTATTTCATGTTATTACCGCCACAGACATAATAATTCAAAGTAAAGGCATAAATACGTAAAAAATGAGAACAGGGTTTATTCAAAGTGAGAGAGTGAATACACACTAATATGCGAATGTAGGTAACCCACACAGAAAAATATCTTCCATGAGTGGGCCAGAGATTTGCCTACAAGGCGAGAGTGTGGAAAGAAATCAGAAATAAGGGTCAATAGCAAGGACAATTAGTCAAAAAAGACAGAAAAAGAAGCTGCAGCTATATTAATAGCCACCTCTATAGGATAGGAGGTGGTCCCCTAATTGAATATCAAACAGGGTAGTGTTTGGTGAGATTTAGTGTGCATGCGAGGTTTTCCGGGACTTTATGGTGCCTCCACATGGAATTTTACTTCCACATAGCCATCATAGTGTCTCTTTCTTCCTAGTCCTGGATGAGACACAGGTATAATATGAGAAAGTGGATGTCCTAAATTGGAAAGGAAGGGGCTGTGAAGCAACTGTGAGAAAACTTTTACAGCTCACCTATTTCTACCTAATCTTTCTGCCTATTTCCCCCATATCCTTTTGACTTTATTATTAATATTTAACTAAATGATGGTTATTGTCTCTAGAACAATTATCAGATTCATAGAGGATGGTTTGTGTCTTCTAACATAGAGACTGCTGCAATTAAATAGGAGAGGATTTAAAGGCTGTAATTTTGTTTTTTAATCAAACACTAAATAATATTTGGAAACATCTGGGTCTGGCATTGTGGCATTGTGTTAGGTTCAACTTGAACCTTGACACTAAAACCTGCATTCAAGGTTCAGCTTGAATCCCTCAGCTCAGCCATGAAGTGATATGGAGGAGCTTGGTTGTAAAAGATAGAAAGCACCAGCTAGCTATCAGTAGCCAAGCCCATGTGCTGGGAGTTGGGAGTCGGATGTGTTTAAATCTGTCTTAATGATCCCAGGGACTGCAGCTGTTGCAGAGCAGAGTGGTCTGTATTGTCTGCCTGCGGAGGTGTTACCGGAGAAATTGCAGGGTTCTTGTCTTCGCGCAAGAAAGAATTCAGGCGTGAGACAGAGAGTAGTGGGAGGTAAAGTAGCAAAGTTTATTAGGTTGGGGACATCCATAAAGATGGATGGGCACCTCTCCAGACAGGACCTGAGAGAGAGTGCGCAGTCACTCAGACTGGGGGGGGGGCGGGGGAGGCAGGTTACATTGTTGAGTAGAGAGATTACACCTGGGCAGTCCATGCGGGCGAGGCAGAGAGGCAGAGAGGCAGAAGGCTGAGCGCACAGTCCAGTTGAGGCCGGGGGTTTTTAAGGAGATGGGTCTTGCTTCCCCACCTTTGCTCCTCTTGGAACAAAGGGCTTTTTGGATGTAAATAGAAAAACTTCTGAGTTTTCCCCTGAAGGCATCAGACAGGAGGAAGCCTAGCTGGCGCCATCCTGAGTTTAGAGGAAGGGTGAGCAAGACCCCTGCAGAATGGGGATCCCGAGCAGGGTGTTTGAAGTGCAGATGCTGGGCTGCACTGGGAAATTGTGGAAGATTTGTCAGGCAGAAGGGGTGGGAACCTCCACCTGCCAGGTTATCAGGTAGAAGGGGGCAGGGCAGGATGCGAATACCGGGCTGCCCCTGAAACATTGTCAGCAGATGCATATGCTGGACATAGATGTCTTCTCTTTAGGCCTTTATGTCACACACACACATAAGCTCATAACTGACTTCCTACCTAACAGAGGCAACATCTACCAGAACCCTACATGTGTGCTGCATTTGGTTTTTGAACGGGCACTGGGGCCAACTGGCCTGTGCAGATGGCAAACTGGTCGTTTAGGCCTGAGCTGGCTGACATGGCAAGAGAGGTGGCAGTGCCCTGCCCCTCAGACGTGTAAGCTGATTAAGCTGACAGACTGTCCCATGCCCCTGATGGCCAGTAAAGACCTTGTATCTTTGCCACAACAGGAAGTCAGGTACTATAGTTGCACTGCTGGCCGCTGGATGTGGTAACTGTTAACAGAAACTGGATCCTCCCACATCTGTTGAAGTGATGTGGGGAGGAGGAAACATGCTGAGGGTAGGGGAAAGAAAAGTTGACTGCGTGAAATTTGGCTGAAGTGGCTCCACCCTAGAAGCTGCCACCTCCTACAGCAGGTACTAGTTCCAGAAATACAACGTGGCCCACAGCAAGAGCCCATGCCATCCAAAGTCTGGCCAATTGGGAATTGCCAGGCTCAGGCACTCCCCTGCCTGCTGAGAGGCATTGGGGAGGGACTGGTCGGAAATCTGAACTCCCTCTGTTGCTCTTAGAGATTTCAATCAGCAGGACAAAACAAATACCTGGATTTGTATTTCAATGGACCGCTCTGAGGCTTTGGAAGTGGAGAGAAAAAATGTTTAAGCAGTTGCCTTAAAATACTTAGCTTTCAAGAGAGAGAGAGAGAAAGAACCACAATTTCTGGCTTTACATCCTGTTTTGTAAATCTTCCTGGCTGATGCTTGCCACTTTATGTTTATGTTTATTCTAAGTTCTTGCCCCAACAGATTAAAAAAAATTCAAAGCAGAAGCATAATTTCAGTGTGTGAGAGCAAAGTTTATTTAAAGGTTAGTGAATGAATATACATTCTCACATGAATATTGCAACCCCACACAGAAATAAACCCACCTATGACTGGGTCAGAAAGTTGCCTTTGATCGAGATCATGGTAGGAGACCAGAGAAGAACCCAAAAGCAAGGGCCAAAAGTCAAAAAGCAAAAAGCTTGCTTCCATGTTTAACAGACCCTTTTATGAGATAGGGGGTGGCACCCTAATTGAATACACAAATGCAGTGGAGTTTGGGTGGAGTTTAGAAAGCGTTGAGGCTTTCTGGGAGTTTCTCATGCTGCCTCCACATAGAGTTTAACTTGCACATGGCCATAATGGCATCTCCTTCCTGGTCCCAGATGAGCACAAGTGCATCACAGGATAGTAGATTGACAGATAGGTGGTGGAGATACAATGCACGACTAAAGGCAAAAATAATTAGGAACATCTTCTAGCTCGCCTTTTCCTTCCTGCTTAATTCCCGCATCTCAGGAATATCATTGTCACTAAGCTACTGCCAACATTTATATGAAAGAGAAAGGGACAACTGCATCCAAGACAATACCAAGGGTATGAGCATCAGTGGGAATAGGAAGTGGGGTTTATCCTATCACACATCAGCTTTACTACAGAGTAACCACAAAAGTGTAAATTGTTATTGCAAAGATATATGCTTGTAAGAAATATCAGTTAATATCAGAGATAGCATCACAGGAAAATGAAAAAATGATGTCATTTTTAAAAAATGAACATTTGATAATCATTATAGGAAAAAAAATCACAATGTATTTCTATTTTAGAAATAGATCCCTATGAGACAAGGTCAGGTCTTCAATGTAAAATGCGAAAATAGTAAAACCTATCCTTATAGAAATTACATGTTTGGATTATTTTCTTATTTAGTTTCAATAAAGTCATTCTAAACACATTTATGCTAAATATCATGCAACCATATAGTTTAAGTGTAAAGATGATATGTTTTTATATTATACTATCATTGAAGTAATAGTATTTATAGAATTGGTTTGGACATTCTCCACTGAGCTTGATAAAGAACTAACATTCAAGGGGCCCGCACTGTGGTGTAGCAGGCTACCCTTCCAACTGCTGCGCTGTTCGTGCCCTGGCTGCTCCTCTTCCAGCCCAACTTTCTGCTAATGGCCTGGGAAAGCAGTGGAAACTGACTCAAGTGCCTGGGCCCCAACACCCACATGGGAGACCCGGAAGAAGCTCCTGGCTCCTGGCTCCTGGCTTTGCATTGGCCCATCTCCAGCTTTTGTAGCTATCTGGGGAGTGAACCAGTGGATGGAAGACCTTTTTCTGTCTCTCCCTTTCTCTGTCTGTAGCTCTTCCTCTCAAATAAATAAATAAAATCAAAACTAACATTCAGAGATACCAGTCAGTTCTGTCTGGTAAATGCTAAGCTGAGACAGAGACTACTTTGGTTTTCTGATTATCATCCTGTGTTTTTTTCCATCTCATTTTTTTAAAAAGATTTATTTATTTGAAAAGCAGAGTTACAGAGTGAGTGTGCGAGAGACAGAAAGAGAGATCTTCCATCCACTGGTTCACTCCCCAGATGACTGTGACTGGGCCAGGCAGAAGCCAGGAGCCAGGAGCTTTATCTGGGTTTCCCACTTGGATGGCAGGAGCCCAAGTACTTGGGCCATCTTCTGCTGCTTTTCCAGTTTCAGGTGCATTTGCAGAGACCTGGAATGGAAGTGGGGTAGCTGGGACTTGAAGCAGAACCCATATGGGATGCTGGCATTGCAGGTGGTGGCTTTCCCGGCTACTCCAAAAGCCAGCCTCTAAACTTCATTTTAATGTTTCCAACTGAAAATTCTTGGCATATCTAGATAAATATGAGTATAACATGCTACACATTCTTTTTTAAAAAAAGAATATTTTAAAGATTTATTCATTCATGTGAAAGGCAGAGTTACACAGAGAGAGAAGGAGAGGCAGAGAGAGAGGACTTCCATCCTCTGGTTCACTCCCCAGTTGGCTGCAAAGGCCAGAGCTGCACCCATCCAAAGCCAGGATCCAGGAGCTTCTTCCTGGTCTCCCACATGGGTGCAGGGGCCCAAGGACTTGGGCCATCCTCCACTGCTTTCCCAGGCTACAGCACAGAGCTGGGTAGGAAGTGGAGCAGCTGAGTCTCAAACAGGCACCCATAGGGGATGCCAGCACTGCAGGCTGTAGCTTTTACACACTACGCCACAGTGCTGGCCCCGCTACACATTCTTTAATGTCATTCTCCATAATGAATGTCTGGTGAAATGACTATTTATTAAAGTTCATCCAATAGCTCAGATTGCAGCTATAGTTGGCTTTAGATCAGTTTTTCAAAGTCAGGATGGGAAATTCAGGTGCATTGCCAAAAAGAAACAGAGTACAATTTGCCTCAGGTTGTAGAATATTTCTTGATATAAATAAGGATATGCTGGTTCTTATTATTTACACAGGTACCAATGGTCCCATTTACTCTATTAAATTATCCTAGAAAGTGATTTAGGATATAATATAAAGATATTAGTAAATTAAGGCAGTTCTGCAGGATTTGTAGGACTATTATCCTCCTTCTATTCATCATTTATGGAAGGTTCTTGCAGTAGTTTATGTCTTTCTATCTTGCCAAGAGTGATGAATGCTATGCCAACAGGCGAAAATTTGAATTCATGAAGACTATTATGTCACATGGTAAAAGTTTCTGTAGGAGATATCTTCAAAAAATTTATGCTAAAGTATGCAATGATTTCAAAAAAATTAATAAAATTTATTGAAAAGCAGAGTTACAGAGAGACAGGGAGAGACAGTGAGAGAGAGTAAGAGGTCTTTCATCTGCTGGTTCATTTCCCAGATGGCTGCAGTGACTGGCCCTGGCCAGGCTGAATCCAGGAGCTTGGAACTCCTGGTCTGCCATGTGGACACTTGAACCATCTTCTGCTACTTTCCCAGGCACATTAGCAGAGAGTTACATCAGGAGTGGAGCAGCCAGAACAAAAACAGGTACCCATAAGGGATAACACCTTTGTTGATGGTGGCTTAACCCTCTGTGCCACACATTGGCCCCTGAAAATTTTTTAACATCACAATAATTCCGTTTTTCACTAAACCTCTTAAAGTTTCCTTACATGTTTTTCTTTTCTTATCCAGAGGGATTTGCAGGTAGAAGTTTACCAAATGTTCATCGTAAGCATAAAAGAATAAGATTAAATTATCAACAGTATTTTCACCTAAAATTATTACCAAAGTAATAATAGCATATGTCAGCAAGGTTAGCATAATATTAATAGAGAAAACACACCAGTCCAGGAATCACTGAAACATTGTACCACATATGAGAAATAATAATCACATAAGGAGCCCTTGATAGTGAAGTAGGCCATTCACAGAATAGAAGAGTAGGCTGTGATCATCAATCTTTGCAGGTTAAAGACTAGTTATAATGATCCTTTAAAAAACTGCAGCTGCCCTTTGAAGGAATAAAAATGTTAATTCATGACTGGATAATACAAAAAAGAATCACAAAGACAACATCAGAAGTAAAAATAAAAGAAAATGCCAATGGGTAATCATGTCCTTTGTGCTTTCAAACTGTTTGTAATGACCACACACGCTTCCACCACTCCATGCCAAACTTGTTTTTTTTTAATAGAAAGCTTTTATTTAATAAATATAAATTTCATAAGTACAACTTTTGGATTATTGGGGTTCTTCCTCCCATACTTGCCCTCCTACCCACAAACCATCCTACCTCCTACTCCCTCTCCCATCCCATTCTTCATTAAGATTCATTTTTAATTATCTTTATATAAAGAAGATCAACTCTATACTAAGTAAAGATTTCAACAGTTTTTACCCACACAAATACACAAAGCATAAAGTACTGTTTGAAGATCTGTTTTACTGTAAATTCTCATAGGTACAACACATTAAGGTCAGAGGTCCTATGTAGGGAGCAAGTGCACAGTGACTCCTGTTGTTGATTTAACAATTGATACTCTTATATATGATGTCAGTGATCATCTCAGGCTCTTGTCATGAGCTGCCAAGACACATGAAAAAATATTCAGGATCACTAGCAATCAGGGAAATGCAAATCAAAACCACAATAAGGTTTCACCTCACCCCGGTTAGAATGGCTCACATGCAGAAATCTACCAACAACAGATGCTGTTGAGGATGTGGGGAAAAAGGGACACTAACCCACTGTTGGTGGGAATGCAAACTGGTCAAGGCCACTATGGAAGTCAGTCTGGAGATTCCTCAGAAACCTGAAGATAACCCTACCATACAACCCAGCCATCCCACTCCTTGGAATTTACCCAAAGGAAATTAAATTGGCAAATAAAAAAGCTGTCTGCACCTTAATGTTTATTGCAGCAGAATTCAGAAGAGCTAAGACCTGGAATCAACCTAAATGCCCATCAAAAATAGACTGGATAAAGAAATTATGGGATATGTACTCTATAGAATACTATACAGCAGTCAAAAACAATGAAACCCAGTCATTTGCAACAAAATGGAGGAATCTGGAACACATCATGCTGACTGAAATAATCCAGGCCCAAAGGGACAAATATCATATGTTCTCCCTGATTGGTGACAACTAACGGAGCACCAAAAAGGAAACCTGTTGAAGTGAAATGGACACTATGAGAAACAATGACTTGATCAGCCCTTGTCCTGATTGTTGATGTACAACTTAATACTTTAGCCCTTTTAGGATTTTTGTTTGTTGTACTTAATACTATTGGTTGAACTCTGTAATTAATACACAATTATTCTTAGGTGTTTAAATTTAACTGAAAAGTGATCCCTGTTAAACATCAGAGTGGGAATAAGAGAGGGAGGAGATGTAAAATTTGGGACATGCTCAAGCTGACTTGCCCCAAATGGTAGAGTTAGAAACATGCCAGGGGATTCCAATTCAATCCCCTCAAGGTAGCATGTACCGATGCCATCTAGCTAGTCCAAGTGATCAATTTCTGTTCACAATTGATCACACTGATAGGTCTAAGAATCAAAGGGATCACACAAACAAGACTAGTGTCTGCTAATACTAACTGATAGAATCAAAAAGGGCGAGAACGATCCAACATGTGAAGCGGGATACACAGCAGACTCATAGAATGGCAGATGTCCTAAACAGCACTTTGGCCTCAGAATCAGCCCTTGAGGCATTCGGATCTGGCTGAGGAGCCCATGAGAGTATTTTAGGCATGGAAAGCCAAGACACTCTGGCAAAAACAAACAAACAAACAAACAAAAAACCTAAATGAAAGATCTCTCTGATTGAGATCCCAGTAGAAAGAATGGGCCATCAAAGAAGGAGGTACCTTTTTCTGAAGGGAGGAGAGAACTTCCACTTTGACTGTGACCTTGTCTAAATAAAATCGAAGTCGGTGAACTCAAAAGGCTTCCATAGCTTGGCAACTCATGACAAGAGCCTAGGGGGATCACTGATGCCATAAACAAGAGTATCAAATTGTTAAGTCAACAACAGGAGTCACTGTGCCCTTACTCTTCATGTAGGATCTCTGTCCTTAATCATTTTTCAATGTGAATTAATGCTACAACTAGTACTCAAACAGTATTTTACACTTTATGTTTCTGTGTGGGTGCAAACTGTTGAAATCTTTACTTAATATATACAAAATTGATCTTCTTTATATAAAGATAATTGAAAATGAATCTTGAAGTGAATGGGAGGGGAGAGGGAGTGGGAGATGGGAGGGTTGCAGGTGGGAGGGAAGTTATAGGGGGGAAAAGCCATTGTAATCCATGAGCTGTACTTTGGAAATTTATATTCATTAAATAAAAGTTAAAACAAAACAGAGCAAAACAAACAAACAAACATGTGGGTTAATGTGAGTACATATTGGTAGTCCTGTGTTTAGTAATTGGATAATGTCTATTTCATAGTGAAAGAAGGCTCTAATCTTTTTATATAGGTTTTCTGGGATCATATTTTGGGCAAATGACACAAATGGCTACTCCTTGGTTGAAATAAAATCTAAAACCTCCAAATCATTTTAAAATCAATATGTTCTGCATTTTGCCCTCTCTGTAGTGTTGGGTAGTATAAACTATACCCAGTACTTGGGCAAAAGACTTTAAGACAGCTCTGGCCATTGTGGCAATTTGGAGAATGAACCAGGAGATTGAAGATCTCTGTCTCTCTCTCTCTAACTCTGCCTCTCCAGTAACTCTTCCTTTCAAATAAATAAATAAATACATTTAAAAAAAAGATATCAAAGAGCCATATGGATGTTTCTGAAGTCCATCTGGATAGCTCAAATACCTAGTACTCTCCTGGTCTTTAGGCCAGGTATACTTTTTTTGTTTGAATGAACCCTTGCTAAATTGCACACAGCCTTCAACATGTCTGAAAAGAGCCACTGACTCGGGTCAAACTTATACGATAATGTATTCTTGGTATTCCACCATATTTCACCAGGTCAGCCAACTACTATGCTAGAAGATATACTGAAAGATTACAAATGTTATTAGGAAAAATACTATCAGACATAGAAGGGCCCATCTAAAACTCGGAACAGTCTTTGTTTCATTAACTCATGAGGAATCTGAGCTTCACAAAGTGATTTTACAGAACAAGCTTTAGACTACCTGCTGGCTTCTCAAAAGGCTGTTTGTACACTGGTGGGTCCCCAGTATTATGTTTTAATAAGTAACAGAAAATTTTCAAGTAGTTGTTAGCAGAAGTCCATGCCTGAGAAGCAATATAACTTGCACACCTCTTAATACTGATTTGATCCTCTGAAGAAAAAGTTTCCCTCAGCTTACTGAATATTTTAGGGAAAGTCTTAGAAGATTGGGCTTATTCTTGATTTTCTTCTTTTTTGATAGAGAGACAGAGACCTCCCATCTTCTAGTTCACTCCCCAGATACAGTGGCTGGAGTTTAACCAAGTCCAAACTGGGAGCTAGGAATTCAATCTAAGTTATTCACGTTAATGGCAGGAACACAATTACTTGAACACCACTGCTGCCTCCCCATATTGGATCTAGCAGGAAGTTTGAGTCAGGGGACAGATATGGGTGTTGAACTCAGTTAGTGTGGTGTAGGATGCGGGTCTCCTAACTCACGTCTTAACTGCAGGACTTGACATCTTATTACCAATGTTAATGTTTCTGGCTTTTAAGTATATCTCTGTCCTTTTGAGACAATTCTGTTGCCACTGATGGTGATATTACTTCTTTGGTTGCTGTGTCCACAACTTTGATGCCTCTTGAATTGCACAATGGTTGGAAACAATAGATAGACCCTTCCTGAGGACTTGGAATGTGAGAATTATATTTATTCTGTGAGAAAGAAACTCATTCTTTTGAACAGGAAGAAGGGCAGTTTACTCCCTTGAAGCACAAAGAATTTGCCCAAACACTGTGCTAAAAGAATTGACCAAACTTTAGCCTGGCTTCTCCTACACTAGACCATGTCCAGAAAAGGCATGTTGCCCTTAACTCTAGGCCCTGTGTTAAGTCTGCTCAAGAAAATGCAATGCTGCCAAGCCATAAAATGTATATTGTCTCAACCCACATTGCAAACCAATTTCAGTAATCTTCTGCATATCTATTTCTGTAATTTCCATTTATGTATTCCTCCAGCCCCTTGCTATTACCCCGTTTTCACTTCCCAGTAGTTTCTATTTGGTCTTTATCTGTTGTGCTGTCTTTAAAAAAACCTTAGTCATGTTTGTCTCAGTTGGAGTAGAGCTCAATTTATACTGGAGTCTCTCTTCCCTGTTGCAGTGGTGTGAATAAAACGTCTTTAACAAGGGTCCAATGTGGTTTCCTTTTTCCTTTGACAGCCCTTACAGTTTCCTCAGGGAACATGGGCAGAGGACATTAGAAGGCACAGGCTAAAAGGTTAGGAATCCAGACTCTTAGCTCCAAAATCAATTAGAACGCTTTCCTCTTCTTAATGTGCTAGATCTTTGCTGAGAATTTGTTGGAATGAATAAAGGAAAAACTACCAATAGACTTCTAAGTTTAGTCAGTCACCTCTCTGTCCAATCACACAAAAATATGATGCTTCTCAGTGTTAGAAATCAGCTTACATGATGACTGGATAAAGAAAATGTGGTATATATGCATGATGAAATACTACTCAGCCATAGAAAATGAAATCCTGTCTTGCAACAAAATGGATGCAACTAGAGATCATTATACTTTGTGAAATAAGCCAGTCCCCAAAAGGCAAATATAATGTTTTCTCTGATATTGTGGTAGTTAATATAGAGTATAAAAAACTCAATGTATAGGAGTGAAATTGATATCTTATATTTTAATTATTGTTTATCTTATTCTTGTGCAACAGTGGTCTTGCCACTTTTTACTTGTTGAACGTTATGGTTAGTGGCACATTAAGGCTGTGATTGGAAAGTAAATTTAAAGTTTATTATTGTGACAATTAAAGGGGAAAAAGGAAGGAAGGAAGGAGGAGTATTGAGAGAGGGAGGGTAGGAAATATGGTTATCTTAGAATTGTATTTATGAAATCTGTTCTCTTTATATTAATGAAAAATGAAGTAAAATACAATATAACTTTTTAGTTTAAAAAGCAGGACACTGAATTAAATGACCTGTTATGTAAAGATTTCTTTATTTTTTATTTGAAAGTCAGAGATAAAGAGAGAGAGGTAGAGGCGGAGGGACTAACAGAGAGCAAGAGCAAGAGAGGGAGGGATCTTCCACCCACTGATTCATTCCTCAGAGGGCCGCAACAGCCAGGAGCCAAGAGCTCCTTCCACGTCTCCCACATGGGTAGCAGAGGCCCAAGCGCTTGTGCCATCTTCTGTTGCCTTTTCCAGGCTATTAGCAGGGAACTGAATTGGACATGGAGCAGCTGGGACATGAACCAGTGCCCATATGGGATGCCAGTGTCACATGTTGCAGTTTTACTGTCTGCACCACAAAAGTTATTTAACTATTGAAATTAAATAACCTCTTGAAGCCATTCCCATGAATCTGTAACTCAGCAACCATCTTCTTACCTTTTTGCACTTCAGTGATTTGATTTCGATAATTTCATCTAAAGTACTTCAGGAAGGGAAGTCATTGATCTCACAGGTAGCAAGATAGTGCCTCCTCCATAAAGATAACTCTTCAGTGTAGTTCTTCCTGGGAATTTGCTTACATTTTGCTTTGCAAATCACCTATGATTAGAGTAGCAATTATCCTTTGTTTCTGCTAATTGTTGTTTCTGGTGCTTTATTGAGGGCATAACCCATGAACAATTAAGGCATGTGTTTCTGCTATGATTGAGCACCTTCCCAGTGTTAACAATATGCTATAATTCTTTCAGATCAATGTTGGGATTTATTTAATTATGAAAATTTGTTTTATTTTTATTCAAGGATAACAAGTACATTTTTTTAGAAAATGTTTTTATTATTCAACAGAGAATTCCTGTTCACTGGCTCATTCTCTAAAAGCCCTCAATGGCCAAAGCTGAGCTGGAGCCAAAGCTGGCAGCTGGGGATACAGTCCAAGTTTCCCACACTGAGGGAATGAACCCATGACTAGAGCCACCACTGCTGCTTCCCAGAATCTGCCTTAGCAGGAGGATGGAGTCAGGCCAGGCCCAGGAATTGAACTCAGGCACTTCAATGTGGGATGCACATACCTTAAACACTAGGCTAAACATCTGCTCCCAGAAGTTCATTTTTAATGTAAGGTACCTTTACTATTACATGAAATTTTAATTTGAAGTATGATTAATATAGATCATTTCTAAAATAAACCATTTAACCCAGCAAGCATGAGCATGTAATTTCTTCCAAATACATAAAATATACCTGACATTTTGAGAAACTGTTAGATGAGAAGACAAGAGATTATAAATTAAATGATTGTTTAGTATTGTTTAGTATTTCTTGATATGAAAGTGCAAATCTTTAAGAAAATAGAAAATATAACCAACACCCATTAAATTTCCAACTTGGTACCATGCACTGTTTGATTTACCTCACTCATGGAATCATTAAGATAATGTTAAATTTTTTTTAACAGGCAGAGTTATACAGAGAGAGAGAGAGAGAGAGAGACATAGAGAAAGGTCTTCCTTTTCAATTGGTTCACCCCCCCAAATGGCCACTACTGCCAGCGCGCTGCGCTGATCCAAAGCCAGGAGCCAGGTGCTTCCTCCTGGTCTCCCATGCGGGTGCAAGGACCCAAGCACTTGGGCCATCCTCCACTGCCTTCCTGGGCCACAGCAGAGAGCTGGACTGGAAGAGGGGCAATAGGGACAGAATTCAGCGCCCCAGCCAGGACTAGAACCCAGGGTGCAGGCACCGCAGGTGGAGGATTAGCCTACTGAGCAACAGCACCGGCCAATAGCGTTAATATTATTGTCCTGTATTACAGATTATGAAAGAGATGCAGAGAGAGGTTAATAAAATTGCCTGAAATTACCCAACCAATGTGCTCTGTTATATATGTTATTTATATTATAGAATTACAGTTAAGGGTCGTGCATTAAAAATAGCTTATAGGAGTTCTTATAGATGTTTTGGTGCTTACTTTAACTTTCTTGAGTTTAAGTCTCAAAGTGTGAATTTCTCTCTTTAGTAAAGTTATAATTCATTTCAAAAACATAATGGAAAGATTGAAAGTATTTTCTCATTGATCAATAATTGGAAACACTCTAGCATATTGAATATGCACTGGTGATTACGGAATTGAAATGTATAAGCACATATATTTAAATTTTAATTGTTTTTGTAAATTTTATTTCATCCTTAAAATATAGGTAATATTTTAGCTGCATTGTAGCCACTTGGTTACAAGGACCTGCACACAAGTCATCCACATGAAGGGGATTGAGTGTGCTAGACATCCACATTAGGGTGGATTGAGAGTGTCCCGGACCTGCATATAAGACATACACAAGATGGAGATTGAGTGTTGAAGACATCCCCAGGGCAGGAATTGAGTGTGCCTAGCTGAAACTGGGAACATTCTAGGCCTACTGAGTAGAGAGCCTAGAGGTCGCTGCAACATCCCCCCACCCCAAGCCCCCAAAAAGTCCTCTGGGGAAATGTTGGAGTGTCCAGATTTACCTAGGGAAGAAGGAGGTCAGGAAGTTCTCTGCAACACTCTCCCAGAAAAATCCTTTGGGAAGAATGTTTGGGTATCCAGAGACCAGAAATAGTTTAGTTTCATTTGGCCAAAGTTGGGGTCCTGCAGGGATATACCATGGATGGTGTCTCGGCAGGTGCAACTTGCCTGTGTGTGTCTAGATATCTTGTTTATGTGCCTGTGTCAAGATTACATGCATGTTTGTGTGCTTCTGTATGAAGTATGTGTTTTATTTGGCAAAAACATCCAATATTAAAGCCCTCAATGTTCTGACCTAAATTTGGTTCATATGAGGACTGGGTATGATGTGCTCTAGTTTAGTGTGTACATGATAGAGTACTGTTTCCCCAGGAGAGAGATTATTCTCTTTGCTGGATGAAATTCTAAGTCCCATTTTTTTTTCTTAAAGATTCATTTATTTGAGAGGCAGAGTTACAGAGAGAGAAAGAGAGAGAGAGATCTTCCATCCGCTGATTCACTCCCTAAATGGCCACAATAACCAGCGCTGGACCAATCTGAAGCCAAGAGTCAGGAGCTTCTTCCAGGTCTCCCATATGGGCGCAGGGACCTAAGCACTTGGGCCATTTTCCACTGCCTTCCCTGGCCATTAGCAGGGAACTGGATCAGAACTGGAGCGCCTGGGCCTCAAACTGATGCCACAGATATAGGCTTAACCTACTAGGCCATTCTATAGATGCCCACTCTTGTACCAGTATTCCCCCAAATAAATGAAAAGTTAATTTATGTTGCTCAAAGAATTCTGTGTCACTATAGGAATGAAAGGTCATTAGTCCAACAGGAGCATGCAAATGGTACTAAATAGCTTTTACAAATTAGCTATTATGGAATCAGTCCAATGATCTCAATGCTTCACAGACCTCACATGGCTAAAAGCCATAATTACTATAAAAGCTGACCTCTGGTTAATTCAGTGATCCCTATGATTATTATTCTCAAGTATGTAATAACTGTGTGAAATCCCAGAACATCATGTGCTTAACAGGAAATAGAAGAGAAATAATGTTCTTTTGAACTTTATGCCTCTGGGCATTGCCCATAAAATTACTGGAGTTTAATCTATCTGAGGGTCATAATTTCTCCTCTGCTACCTTTTTTTGCCCACAAACACCCAGGATGTCAGTTATGTTGTCAAGTAATTTGCTGACAAAGAGGAAATTGAATGAAATATACATTTACTATGAATACGCGGGTCTTAGAGGATTTTTTCGGTGATCTGTTCTGCACAATTTTAATATTCTTCAAAATAACCTCAGTTTGCTTGTCTTCATATGGGAAAACCCACTTTAATAAATGTCTAATAATACATACTCATCTTCACTGAAGGTAACATAAAATGCGTTTGATATTGCAAAAGACAGCTTTTGTTACTTCAACTAAAATGCCTCAGAGGAGCTTCTTAGGGAGAAAGTTTTATTCGGGCTTATGTAAGATGGGACACCCCACTGGTTCAGGCAGCTGGTGAAGCCAGAGAATAGTGGAGAGAGAATCACATGGTGATCCAGGAAACAGAGACACAGGGCAGTTGCCAAAATCAATATTACAACTCACCCCAAAACGCACATCTCAATATTCACTTCCAGCTTTATACAGTAATCCAAAAAGCCAAATGCACTCATATTACTCAGGAAATATTTAGGAGTCCCTTTAAATATCAGGCCTGTCACTCTCATTTTTCAATGTGCATCTTGCCAGGCTCTGTGAAGACCCACCCTATTTTATAAAACATGAGGCAACAGCTCAGAGAAAGACCAGACTAGTTGCAGTTGCACAACTGGCTTGAAATCTTCAACATTTTGAATTTTTTCCTTTTTGACATATGAATATATATAAGGGTACTTCTTAAAAAGGTCATAGACAAATAGAATGAAGAGACAAATCATTTTGGTTAAAATTTTTTGGAAGTTCAGGCAGCTTCTTTCTTAACAAATGTTTTCCATGAGTTGTTTGAAGATCTCTCATGTGCATGGATTTGAAAGTATACACCAGATTAAATTTGTCCTTCAATTCTATTTTCAACAAATATTTTGAAATATTATTATTGTACCTATAGTATATAATTTTGCTTTTTTCTGTCTTACTTGAAATATTTAAGTGAACAATGATGAAAATAAGAAAAATTAAAGACAGTTAAAAACAACAGATTTAAGCATTACTTTCTGAAGTAGGAATTTGGTGTAGTGTTAGACACCAGCTGGGATACCTACATCCCATATAAGAGTGTCTGAGTTTGATTCCCAATTTGAATCCTAATTCCAGCTTCCTGCTAATGCACACTGGAAGATTGTAGGTCATGACTCAAGTAGAGTCCCTGCCATCCACATGGGAGTCACAGCTCTTGGCTTTGGCCTAGCCAAGCCCTGTCTGCTGTGAGTATTTGTGGAATCACCCAGTAGATAGAAGGTTTGTCTCCATCTCAGTCTGCCAAACTGTGTTTCAAACAAATTAAATAAAAAATAAATTTTAAAAAGTAAACACTAGTTTCTTTGTTTATTGTACAGCAAGTGTGAATTTAATCCAGGAATGCATGAAATTTTAAAAAAATAAAAAGCAAATTTCATTACTAAGATTAGAATAGTGAAAGATGTATTTTAATAATGTTCCCAGACACAGTTTTCAAAGTTGTCGCTTTTCAGAAATTTCCCTAAGGTCAGTGTAATTATTAAAAGCATATTATTTATTTATTTATTTTTAAAGATTTATTTATTTATTTGAAAGGCAGAGTTTTTTGTTTTGTTTTGTTTTTTGACAGGCAGAGTAGACAGTGAGAGAGAGAGACAGAGAGAAAGGTCTTCCTTTGCTGTTGGTTCACCCTCCAATGGCCGCTGCGGCCGGTGCACCGCACTGATCCGAAGCCAGGAGCCAGGTGCTTCTCCTGGTCTCCCATGGGGTGCAGGGCCCAAGGCCTTGGGCCATCCTCCACTGCACTCCCTGGCCACAGCAGAGAGCTGGCCTGGAAGAGGTACAGAATCCGGAGCCCTGACCGGGACTAGAACCCGGTGTGCCGGCGCCGCAAGGTGGAGGATTAGCCTATTGAGTGGCGGCGCCGGCCTTGAAAGGCAGAGTTACACAGAGAGAGGAGAGGCAGAGAAAGAGAGTTCTTCCATCTGATGGTTCACTCCCCAGTTGGCCACAACGGCCAGAGCTGCGCCGATCCGAAGCCAGGAGTCAGGAGCTTCTTCCGGGTCTCCCACGAGAGTGCAGGGGCCCAAGGACTTGAGCCACCTTCTACTGCTTTCCCAGGCCATGACAGAGAGCTGGACAGGAAGTGGAGCAGCCAGGATGCAAACCAGCTCCCATATGGGATTGCCGGCAATCTTAGATTGCCAGGGCGTTAACCCACTGTGCCACGGCGCTAGCCCCTCAAAGCATATTTTAAAATTATAGAATTAATACATAAATACAGTAAATCAAAACAAAGTAGGAAACAATACAGAGAACTGTATGAAATTAAGAGTATTTCTGACATGCTATCATTTCATACATAAATATTTCAGTTTCTATCTCCCTTTTAAAGCAAATCATCTGTAAAATTAATCAGAATTAATATTTACAACCAAATCCCAGTCAGGGTTCAAGTTTCTTTGTCTTACAGAATTTTACATATTTTTTAAATTAAGACCCTGATAAAATTCATACCTTACAATTGATTGATGTATCTCCAGGATATATCTGATTATTTGCCTTCCATCTCAGTTCTTTTTGTTTTCTTTAAATATTTTGAAAGGCAGACTGAGACAGAAAGATAGACAAATAGAGCACTCAATTGTTGGTTCACTCCCTTAGATGCCTGCAAATGGTGGGGGTCAGCCATAGCCAGGGTCAAGGAACTCAATCCAGGTCTCCCACATGGGTTGCAGGAGCCCAGTCACTTGGGCATCTCTATTGCCTCACAAGGTCTACATTAGCAGGAAGCTGGAATCAGAAGCCAGAGCCAGGAATGAAACCCAGGCATACAGATACAAGATGTAGGTGTCTTAACTGATGTGTCAACCCCGATACCAAATGCTTGGCCCCACCCCATATTCTTTTTTCCAATGCGATTTATTTATTGAAGAAACTGGGAACTTTTCCGCAGTCTGAATATTTATTATTGTGTTACTGTGATGTCATTTAACATGCTTCTCTATCCCCAGTATTTGCTGGGAACCCTAGAAGTCAGGGGCAGTTGGTTGTTTTGTTTGTTCCCTTGTTCCCAATACAGAGAACAGATTTGGTAGCAATCCACTGCAGCAATCAATAATTATTTGCTTGCACTTTACTGGACACCAGTGGCCAGTACAGGCAATCTCATCAGTATTGCCATATAGAGAAAGGCACAAGGATCTTACACTGTCCCTCCATTTCCCCTGCTCTCCACCCTACTACCACCAATTCACATACTGTAAGCCCTGATCTCTGGGTCTTAGAATCTGAGGAAACTGCTATAAGGTAAGGAGAAGCAGCATCTAATTAAGGAAATCAATATAGAGAGTAAGATGGATAAGTGCTACAGAGGAAATAAAGCACATGGCCATGACTGGACTGGTAAAGTGAAGTTTGAGAAGTTTTCCAAGGGTGATCAGGGACTCAGCCATTCATATATCAGGAGTAAACTTGATCTAGGCAAAGGAAAGAGCAAGTGCAAATGTCCTGGGACAGAAACATGCTGATTGTGTTTGTGGAGTAGTGAGCTGTTGTAGGTGGAACACAGAAATGGGGGATGATGGTAAGAAATGAAATCTGAAAAGGGCCTAGATTATGCAGGAGTTAGCAGATCATTGTAAGGACATTGGCTTCTATGCCTCTTGGATCAAAACACCATTGAGGGGCTTTGTGTAGAGAAGTGATCTCTCTGACAACTTTTAATGATCACCATCTTTGCTGAGTTACAAGCAGATGGAATGTGTCAGTGGGTTAGCAATCATCTGAGGTGGCCGATACAATCTGTCTTTGAAAGTTGCTTAGTTCATACTTTTTTATTTCAGGTGGATTTATCAGCAGTTGCTTTCTGGATTCTGAATGAGCCTATCAATATATTCAGAGAGTAAGGCATATACTTTAGCACACAGTAGTAAAAGGGGAAGTGAAGATTGAAATAATGGTTGCCTGTAGAGAGAAAGTAAAGTCAGAACAGGAAGAGAATGCAGTCGGGTTGGCATGTGAGAATGACCTGGGACAGGTTTTTCCTTGAAATTGTAAGAAATAAAATTCTATAAATTTTCACAGATAAAATCCTGAGAATATTCACAAATAAAATTCATTCTTCAATTTTCCAGCAAAAATTTGATGCCTATCATACACTATATAACACTATATAACAATTTAAAATACATTTTACACATACACACACAGCCAAAGCACATGTATGTGTACCATACTTTCGCAGTGTATTTATTTTAGTGTATTCTAAATAGCAGTCTGACTTAAAGTAGGCTGGGATTGGCATTCAGAGAGTGACTAAGGAAAGTTTTTGTTTATTGTTTGTGTGTTGTTTTAGGGTTTAAGTCTCATGGGCTCTACTCTAGGCCTGCTCTGGAACAGTTTCTGAAGGTGGGAATCTAGTTCATGATCAGGTAACCCTATCACCTTGGCTACTGGTGCGAATCTGAGAATGGATGACATGGCGTGATTATATGCATGGGAGAGATTATATAGTAAATAGGAAGCCAGGGGAACCAGGAGTGGTGGTAGTTATGGGAAGTGAGTGTATTGATAAATAAATCCTCCTTGGGAGTGACCCCCTTAGGTTCCATTCTGTGATTCAATACAAAGGTACTTCAAAAAATGGAAAAATGGAATTTTGGGCACAAAAATATTTTGAAATCCATGCACAGTTTTTTCATAATATGCTTGTTCTAGCTACTTTTTTAAAAGATTTATTTATTTATTTGAAAGTCAGAGTTACACAGAGAGAAAAGAGGGAGAGAGAGAGAGAGAGAGAGAGAATCTTCCATCTGATGCTTCACTCTCCAATTGGCCGCAATGGCCAGAGCTTTGCTGATCTGAAGGCAGGAGCCAGGAGCTTCTTCTAGGTCTCCCACGTGGGAACAGGGGTCCAAGGACTTGGGCCATCCTCTACTGCTATCCCAGGCCATAGTAGAGAGCTGGATTGGAAGTGGAGCAGTCAGCTCCTGAACCGGTGCCCATATGGGGTGCCGGCACTTCAGGCCAGGGTGTTAACCCTCTGCACCACAGAGCCGGCCTCCTAGCTACTTTTTAAAACTCCCTGGATGCATGAATTTCAAAAATTCTTTGCATCAAAATAAACTTACCCTTAATTCCATTTTTTCATGAATATATTGAGTTACTGTCCTAGAGCCACCAATCTTCAAGATTGTCAAATAGCACCTTTTAAAGAAACTAAATTCACCCAGAAATTGAAAATTAAAAAGGATTGGCTCAGAACTTTCTAAAATTAATGATAGACTTTGCGAAGCTCAGAGCATACCACTTCTCTACTTTTCCATGGACAAAAATTAAATGCTTATTTTATTAAAACAAAAAGTTGGGCCAGCACCGTGGCTCAATAGGCTAATCCTCCACCTGCAGCGCCAGCACACTGGGTTCTAGTCCCGGTTGGGGAACCGGATTCTGTCCCGGTTGCCCCTCTTCCAGGCCAGCTCTCTACTGTGGCCCTGGAGTGCAGTGGAGGATGGCCCAAGTGCTTGGGCCCTGCACCTCATGGGAGACCAGGAGAAGCACCTGGCTCCTGCCATCAGATCAGTGCGGTGTGCCGGCCACAGCGGCCATTGGAGGGTGAACCAACGGTAAAGGAAGACCTTTCTCCCTCTCCCTCTCTCTCTCTCTCTCTCTCTCTCACTGTCAGTCAAAAAATAAAAATAAAAAAAATAAAAAAGTTGAAAAATAACAAATTGTAGAATTATCAGGACATAGGAGAAATGAATCTCATGTGTTAAAGATTACTAAGATACTAACATATTGGCACTGAAAACTTGAAATACAAAGCTAGAAGTCAGTTGTTGCCTCTGGACTGTGAGAAATAAATGTCCTATTTAGCACTGTACCATGCTAAGTGGACTCATCCAGGGAATAGATGATTCTGTTGAGTACTAGATGAAGAAAAAAATAGAATAAATACAGAACAAGACTCCTGCTCATGTAAACTGTGTGGGGAGCAGCCCGGACTGGACTGAGTTACTGGAATTAAGACTTATTCTATGCATCTGCTCTCCCACAATATGGCGTCGGGAGAGAAGTAAACAGCTTCCGCACAGCTGCCTCCAGTTCAACCAATAAACTGTAGGACTTGCTCCTGATTGGAGAGCAGCGTACTCGGCGTGTGGGCAGCCGAGTTAGGATTGGCGGAGGAGGACTATAAAGGAGGAGAGAGACGGCATGCACCAGGAACATCTAAGGGGAACATGTAGCTGAAGGAACACCTGTGCAGCCCCCAAGAGAGCCGGCCGGTGGTGTGCCGCTCCCCTGCGGAAGTGGGGAATGTGGCCAGGGGGAACTGCCCTTCCACGGAGGTGGAAGGGATAGTAGCCAACCCGGGAAGAACCAGCAGCAAACCCGGGGAGGGCCGAGCAGACGAAAGAACAGCGCAGGGTCCTGTGTCGTTCCTCCACGAAGAGGGGGAGCGACATAATGGTGCCGTGACTCGGATAGGAAGCCTAGGCAGGACTTAGTGTCGTTCCTCCATGAAGAGGGGGAGCGACAAACTGCATCAACAATTTTATGATGACAGAATGATTTGAAAGTAGCCCTGCAAAATTTAAATTCTAGATCAGAAATTTTCTTAAGCTACTCACTGGATTTAACATGGTGAGAGACCATATATCATTTCTGTTAAATTGGTACCACAAATATAGACAAACAGCCTAAATTTGTCCTCATAGTAAACTGATTACTTTGTTATGTTGCAGGCTCAATTCAGTCTTTGACACATAAGGTGTTTAGTGTCACCTTTCCTTTTCTCTTTGATAACTTATTGGATTTGTAGCAACGAGGCTTTTAAAACTTCAGTTTTTTTCATATTTTCGTTTATTATTCTATATTTCTATGTATATTACCTACAAGTCTATTCTTGGATAATTCTGGTGAAACATAGAAAAGATTATTCTATGTCAGAAATCCTAATTCCCTCTTAAGATCAATGGCCCATTGTTTAGGGAAACAGAGAGCAGATACACACTGGCAAGAGTTTTATTACTTAGATCCCATTTATTAATGTATGTGTTTTACTTAGTTCTATACTTTCTTGGTTTCCTAAAAGCATGATGATTTAGAAGTCTCAGAAGGAATACTTTGAATTTTTAGGCTTTGACACTTAAACTTTAAATAGTCAGGCAGCACGTATCTGGTGACAATGAGACATACCTCACAGTACAAAGGAAAGCACTACCACGTTGGCATTCTCTCCATTTCCTCACTGCAAATGCTTATCTCCTCTGTGGACATCTCTCCTATTTCATCATTAGTTCCAGAAAAGTTGAGCAAAATGATCAAAATGTATTAGTAAGAGAACTCTAATATAAAAGATGATTAAATACTCTAGAGTGAAAATACATTTTCATTATTTTATGTTTCAAAAACAATTTGCAGTACCTCTGTATATAATTACATACATACACACTTGTTACATGTTGGCTTAAAACTCATCAGAATGTATTTTTGTCAGCATCTGTAAATTTTTGTAAAGAGCCATACAAGAAATGATACAGAAGCATAGAACATGGTCTAAAATCTCAACATCTGGATCTCTGCCACTCACACTCAACTGCCCTACAAGAAACTAAAGTCAATTTAGATGCTATTAGTAATAATAGCATTCTTTACCTCAACTTCCAAAACAGGATGTTGAATGTGAAACAGGACTTTATAATGGTAAATCACTGGGATTTCAGGCTTATTTGTATTACAATATAGCTTATATTCTGACAATATTCTGGTTTAATTTTCAGAGTATCTTTTTCAAATCATCGTAATTTCAGATGAAATTTTGTATTATGTTTCCCCCCCACACACACACACACACACAGGCAGAGTGGACAGTGAGAGGAGACAGAGACAGAGAGAAAGGTCTTCCTTTTGCCATTGGTTCACCCTCCAATGGCCGCCACGGGGGGCGCACTGCGGCCGTGGCACCCTGCTGATCTGATGGCAGGAGCCGGTTGCTTCTCCTGGTTTCCCATGGGGTGCAGGGCCCTAGCACTTGGGCCATCCTCCACTGCACTCCCTGGCCACAGCAGAAAGTTGGCCTGGAAGAGGGGCAACCAGGACAGAATCCGGGGCCCTGACTGGGACTAGAACCTGGTGTGCCGGCGCCGCTAGGCGGAGGATTAGCCTATTGAGCCGTGGCGCCGGCCTTATGTTTATTTTTTAAAAGCATTAGAATGCATTTTTTCCTTGATATAAATATATTAATCTGAACTGTTATGGATACTGAAAATCCATAATTGAGTGTTTTATCTTTGAGCTTTACAAATGGAATAAAAGAGAAGGGGGAGGTTAGAGTCTCTTGAAATATTTAGAAAAATATTCGGTAGAGAGAAGAACAAGTTTAAGTTGGTACTCTGATAAACCTTATGTTTATAAGACAATATATATGAGCATAAACAGAAAGAAAAACAGAAAGTATGGTGTGTATTTGAGAGTGAAATATTGATGGTTTATGCTTTGACATACCTTTGAATAGTTTTGCTTTTGTTGCCTGAGTTTTTGGTTCTTATAGGTCTCCCACTCCCCACACCCCACACCCCAAAAATTGTTGCCTGACCCAGTGTCCTGAAGTGTTTTCCCTGTTTTCTTCTAGAAATTTGTAATAGTTTCAGGTCTTACATTTAGGTCTTCGATCCATCTTGAGTTTCTTTTTTTTACATGATTAGGATTCATCTAATTTCATTTTCCTACATAGGTATATCCAATCTTGCCAGCTAAAGTAAACCTGTTTCTTTGATAAAATTATCCTGTCTCGGGTATTTCATTGTAGTAATGGAATAATACAAATTTCTAGGGACTTATCCATTTTCTCTAGGTTGTCCAGTTTGTTTGCCATATACTTGTGCATAGTAGTCTCAGGATCCTTTGTATTCCTGTGTTACCAGTTTTAGCATCTGCTTTTGCATTTCATATTTTATTTGAATCTTCTCTATTTTTTTTCTTAGTCTTGCTAATGTCTCATGGATTTTACCTTTTCAAAACAGGAACACAGTCTCTGTTTCATTTCCTTCTGCTCTGATCCTTGTTAATTCTTCCTTTTTGCTAACTATGGGCTTAATTTCTTCTTCTTTTTGTAGTTCCTTAAGGTATAACATTAGATTATTCACATGAATTCTTTCTTCTTTTTTGTTGTAGATGTTTATTGCTATAAACTTCCCTCTTAGAACAGTTCTTGCTGCATCCCTCAGTTTTGGTGAGCTATATTTTAATGTTTATTTGTTTCAAGATATTTTCAAATTGCCTCTTTAAATTCTCTTTTGACCCAATAGTTGTTTAGGAACTCATATTTATTAATTTTTCAGGATTCCACTTGTTGATTTTTACTTTCATATGACTGTAGTCAGGAAGATACATGACGTGATTTTATCATCTTAAATTTGTTAGAACATTTGGAGGACCTAATCTATACTCTGTCCTAAAGAATGTTCCATCATAACTTGAGAAGAGTATATGTTCTGATGCTGTTGCATGAAATATTCTGCATATGTCTGTTAGAACAACTTGATCTCAATTGTAATTCCATGAATAAGATATATCTTCAAAATATGAAAAATACATGTTATCAAAAAACCATACATGGACTTCAAAAGTTTTACACTAAAATAAACTTGTCTTTAAATTATATTTTTTACTGTTTAAAGTATGCCTGTAAAGCCAAGACACTCTGGCAAAAAAAAAAAAAGACCTAAATGAAAGATCTCTGTGAGTGAGATCCCAGTGGAAAGAACAGGTCTTCAAAGAAGGAGGTGCCTTTCTCTGAAGGGAGGAGAGAACCTCCACTTTGACTATGACCTTGCTTAAATAAGATAAGAGTCGGAGAACTCAAAAGGCTTCCATAGCCTTGGAAACTCATGACTGGAGCATAGAGAGATTACTGATGCCATAAATAGGAGTGTCAATTTGTAAAGTCAACAACAGGAGTCACTGTGCACTTACTCCTCATGTAGGATCTCTGTCCTTAATGTGCTGTACATTGAGACTTAATGCTATAATGAGTACTCAAACAGTATATTTCACTTTGTGTGTGTTTCTATGGGGGTGCAAACTGTTGAAATCTTTACTTAATGTATACTAAACTGATCTTCTGTATATATAGAAAATTGAAAATGAATCTTGATATGAATGGAAGGGGAGAGAGAGCGGGAAAGGGGAGGGTTGCGGGTGGGAGGGAAGTCATGGGTGGGGGGTGGGGAGCCAATGTAGTCCATAAGCTGTACTTTGGAAATCTATATTCATTAAATAAAAGTTAAAAAAAATAAAGTATGCCTATGGGAATGCCTTCTAACCATGCTCCTATTTCCAGGTTTTAAATTGAGCTTATATCCTATATTTGCTAACATACACAATCTTCATCCTTCTATCACAAGAGTTATCACCTGCCTTGTGTTCAAAATGCTTTGAAGATCATCAGCTGGCAGATAGGAAGTGGTGATTCCCCTGAGGCTTTAAGAGCTGGTTAGTGCCTAGGTTTGAATTCATTGGATCCACTCAAGGCAAAACAGTTTCTGTTTCATTACACTTAGAAATTTGGACTGGCATGAGGCTGTTCAGAGTTCTGAAACAAAAATGGAGGCAAATCTAAAAGTTAATATCTACTAGTTGCTTTTTAAATAGGAACAGTGTCTCTTTACAACCTTAGATCAACTAAGTCACAAAGATGTCCCAAAGATAACCTCAAAAGTATTTAAATTACAAGTTTTACAACTTTATTCTTGCTCTCTACAACTCCTACACTTCATTCTTTCTGATTATTTCCTCCTCACATAATTCCCACTCCAGATTTCAGTTCACATGATTGCTCTGAGATTAAAGCTTGTCTTCAGGAAAAGATTTGAAATCCATGAGGGATTTTATGCTAAATATTAGCATATTTCAATGACAAAACTTTGATATGCTGAAGTCGGATTCTCTCATCCTTAAAGTCCTTCTAGTCCTCTTCCATCCATCGATTCACTCTCCATATGGCTACAACAGGCAGAGTTGAGCCAATCCATAGCCAGGAACCAGGAGCTTCTTCTGGGTCTCCCATGTGGGTTTGTTACCGGAGAAATTGCAGGGTTCTTGTCTTCGCGCAAGAAAGAATTCAGGTGTGAGACAGTAGTGGAAAGTAAAAGTAGCAAAGTTAATTAGAAAAGGGACATCTGTAAGAATGGATGGGCACCTCTCCAGACAGGACCTGAGAAAGAGTGCAGTCGCTCGGACTGGGGGGGGGGGGGGGAGGAAGGAGTGAGGTTACATGGTTGAGTGGAGAGACTACACCTGGCCAGGCCAGGCGGGCAACTCGGCAGAGAGGCAGAAGGCTGAGTGCACAGTCCAGTTGAGGCCGGGGGTTTTTAAAGAGATGGGTCTTGCTTCCCCACCTCTGCTCCTCTTGGAACAAAGGGCTTTTTGGATGTAAATAGAAAAACTTCTATCTGAGTTTTCTCCTGAAGGTATCAGACAGGAGGAAGCCTAGCTGGCGCCATCCTGAGTTTAGAGGAAGGGTGAGCAAGACCGCTGCAGAATGGGGATCCCGAGCAGGGTGTTTGAAGTGCAGATACTGGGCTGCACCTGGGAGACTGTGGAAGATTTGTCAGGCAGAAGGGGCGGGGATCTCCACCTGGCAGGTTATCAGGTAGAAGGGGACAGGGCAGGATGCGAATACCGGGCTGCCCCTGAAACATTGTCAGGATGACTTTGAGATACAGATGCATATGCTGGACATAGATGTCTTCTCTTTAGGCCTTTATGTCACACACACACATAAGCTCATATCTGACTTCCTACCTAACAGGTTCAAGGGCCCAAGTACCTGGAGCATCTTCAGCTGCCTTCTCAGGTGCATTTGCAGGCAGCTGGATCAGAAATAGAGCAGCTAAAAAAGGAACCTGCACTCATATGGGTTGACAGAGCTGCAGAGGGCAGTTTAACCCCCACTGCACCACAGCACCAGCCCCATTTTTCCCCCTTCCCCTCCCCCTTCCCTTCTTTGACAGCCAGAGTTAGAGAGAGACAGAGAGAAAGGTCTTCCTTCCATTGGTTTACCCCCCAAATTACCACCACAGCCAGCGTGCTGTGCCGATCTGAAGGCAGGAGCCAGGTGCTACCTCTTGGTCTCCCATGTGGGTGCAGGGCCCAAGCACCTGGGCCATCCTCCACTGCCTTCCTGGGCCACAGCAGAGAGCTGGACTGGAAGAGGAGCAACCGGGACAGAAGCGGCACCCCAACCGGGATTAGAACCCCGGGTGCCAGCGCCGCAGGCAGAGGATTAGCCAAGTGAGCTGAGCCATGGCGCCAGCCTTCTTTTCTTTTTTAATATGTGAGTATCACTGTTTTCTTTGATAAATGGGTGCCTGTGGATTTTTTTTATGTATTGGTGTTAATGTGCCCTCTATCATACTATGTAAATATGAACTGAGGAAATTTTATTGAACAAGCCTCAAGAAAAAAGTTAAGCAAATTGTTTATGAAATAGTTGTTGAATATTATTTTCACTTCTTCTAAATATCTGATTCTTCTCAATGGACGAGTGATAAGACATGTGGAGGAATTTTTCAACTTGATTATTTTATTTGTTTTTAAACTTACTGTAGTTTGGAAGGATGAGATTTTAAGGCTATTTGTTGATTTAATAAGAAAAATATTTTGTCTTAATAAAGAATATCTGCCATTGTATTTGAGCTCAACTTCCTTCCCCAGTTGGCCCTGAAAGGTGAGAATTGTTTCCCTAAAATATTGATGGGCATCAGGAAGCCATGATAAGTGAGACTTCATTTTTCTCTGCTTATTTTCTGTGAAAAATAAGTAGAGATTAGTGGACTAGGGTGACTTCCTGATGAAGTTAATAAAAAGCTCCATTCAAAACTTTGATATCCAGGGCAATTAATATAATTTGTTAATATGAACTGAAGCAAGAGTAGAATGTTTGACTTCAAAGCTCTGCTTAAATTTGCTAGCAAGCACAATTATTACTTGAGATCCTAAATTTGAAAAAAAAAAAAAGGAAAGCTTTAAATTTCTACTTGAATCCCTATTTTATAAGTCACTCATTATAAAGTAAAAATAAAAATAAATAAATACCAGAGTGTCTGGCACTGGCACAGTATTTAAAATACGACTTCAGACACCTGCTTCCCTTATCAGAATGTGTGGGTGTGAGTCCCAGCACCTCTCTCCATATATTTTGTTTTTATTTTATTTGAAAGACAGATAAAACAGAAATCTTCAATCCACTGGTACACTCCCCTAGATGCTGCACAGCCAAAGCTGGGCCAGATTGTATTCAGGAGCCCAGAGCTCAATCCAGGTCTCCTTTGTTAGTGCCAAGGACCCAAGGACTTGAACTCTCACTGACTGCCTCCCAGGATGGGCATCAGTAGGAAGCTGGATCAGAAGCAGAGTAGGGAGGACTCAAACCAGTACTCTGATATGGGATGCAGGTATCCCAAGTAGCCACCATGCCAAATGCCTGTTGAGAGGCAGCACGTGAGGGCCCAAATGTTTGGGTCCCTGCTCCCCACATTGGAGATGTGGATTGAGTTCCTAGCTCCTCCCAGCTTCTGGCTTTGGCCTGGGCCAACTTCAGCTGTTGTAGGTCAACAGGTAGAAGATCTGTTTCTCCTTGTCTCTCAACCTCTCGCATAGAAAAGAAAAATTAATCTATAGGGATGGGTATTTGGCACAGGAGTTAAGACACTGCTTAAGATGTCCACATCCTGTATTGTGGTCCCTGTATTGGGGTCAAGTCTCACTTCACATTCTGATTCCACCTTCTTACTGTTGTACACCTTGGGAAGCAGCAGGTGGTGGCTCAGGTATTTAGATCTCTGGCACCCATATAGGACACCCAGATTAAGTTTTAGGTGCCTAACTTCAGCGTGGCTCAGCCCTGGATGTTGCAGGCGTTTGGACAGTGAACCAGCAGATGGAAGATCTGTCTCTATCATTCTCTCTCTCTCTCTTTCTATGTCTCTCTGCTTTTCAATAAAATTTTAAAAATCAGAAAATTTGAGACTACTTTACATATTAATTAATTAATTCAACTTCCACAGATGGTAAAATCCCTTTTGATTTGATAAATGTCAGTGTTTTCAGGATATACTGGCTGTCATTTAGCCCCTTGTCATTATCCTGTACCTTTGCCTCCCCAGCCTCATCTGACTGACTTGTAGTTAGTTTTGGCTGATGGGAGACACTTACGGAAACAGTAAGTAAGTAAGGATTCTGGGACTGGCTTTGGGACAAAGTGGGTTGGTTAAGCCTCTGCTTGTGAGGCAGGCATCCCATATCAGAGTTCTGGTTCAAGTTCTAGCTGCTCCACTTCAGATCTAGCTTCCTGTTAATGCACTTGAAAAGGCAGCAATGATGACCCAAGTACTTGGACCCTTGCTGCACCTGTGGGAGACCCTGGCCCCTGGCTTCAGCTTGGTCAAGCCCCAGCTATTGTGGCCATTTTGGTAGTGAATCAGCTGTTAGAAAATATTTCTATCTCTCTGCTGTCAATTAAATAAATCTTTTAAAAAGAAATGGGAGGGATTAGGAAATCAGAGGTCAAAATCTGTCTTCCTGACTCAGTGTTGCACCCAGGCTCTGGCAACATTTAACTTCATGGCCACAGCTCCTACCACAGAACCCTGCTCTATGGCCTCTGCTTTCTGGGGCTCTGGTACTAACTCTTTCCTCTGTCTCTCTGCTCATCATGGTAATGCCTGCTATTACTGCTCACCTTTGGACACTACAACATTGATTGTTGAGTCCTTTAACAGTTTCATCCTGTAAGCTTTCCCAGCTTCCTGCATGGGCCTTGAATAATGCAGTAGGGTATGTGTGTGTGTATACATTGCTTACAAAAATATTGTAAGAAAATGAGAATTCCTAAAGAGGTAACCTACTTATAGGAATAGATGCTTTCTGACTTAATGTGCTATTAGATTGACAGGCAAATGTGGTTATATTTTTTATATTCTCATTTTGGGTTCTAGAACTGAAAATTGCAGTACCAATTTTAGCTTAGATTAGAACATATGTGGTGTATTACTAAAGAGAAAAGATGACTTTGTAGAATGAGAGTGTAAACTAAGTACATGGCAAAACCACACGGAAATAAAATAAACACAACCCCTTGTACAAGTTGTATATGTTTGTGTAAAACAAGAGCAAAAATTGTGGAAGCTATGTATCCTACTCTCTTACCTATCGTGGTGGTTACCTCAGTGGGCTTGGGTGATGGTGGTGTCAGTCATTCATTTTCTTTAGAAAATCTTTGTTAAAATGTTCCTTTCGCAATTCAAAGTAATTTAGAAATAATTTAGAAATAACCTTTCTTAAAAAACACTAGAGTTCTTACAATCAAGAAGCTAGTAAACAATCATACCTGAATATAATTTCTTTTAAAATAATGCACTAATAGATGTGCTGTAACACATAACACATATTCTCCTTACTCTAGTTGAATTATGCAACCATTATTCAAACTGAAATGTGAAATGTTGCAACTATAGTCATTAACTGGGTTAAGGTTAAATGGAAGATAAGCAGGAAGTTTTAAAATTTCTATCATATACTTTGAAAAATGGGGAAGCAAGAAAGTAAAGCTGCAACATTATAAAACATTTATTTATGTTGTATTTGATATTTATCCCAGGACATGTGGTGTTCTAGTCATATCAGCCACCTGGAATCTGTGCCTTGATTTGCCCATTGAGAGGACAGTGTAGGGGCATATTAGCTGCAGCAGGTGCTATGCTAATAGGCAAAATGATTTCCAGATCCTCACTATTCTCCTTCTGCAGAATTCAGTGCCAGGATTATCACCACAGAAAGTGCCTATGCTGATTTAAATGAAAATTTAGCCATGTGGAAGGCATTGTAGCATATAAAATTCACTTATAGACACACACGTTATGTCATGACTCTAAGTCCCCTAACCAAAGAAATTAACGTAGAATAAATCTAAAGTTTTAAGTCAAAGGGGGCAAATTCCAACAATAATTAATTACAAGCTTTCTGTCTTAGAAGAGAAATGCTGATGCTTGTTATTTGTTTCAGTGTACAAATTATTACATATATTTAGAGTATATGAATAATGTTTCCCTTTTGAAACAATTTTTGAGTACAACTGGTCAAGGTGTGCTTTTTGTATTTGGAATAAAATTTGTAAATATAAATATATTCCTTAATATACTAAAACAATGAACCCATATTCAATACAACACTGATACACTGATTTTACTGAAGCTAATTTTAAAACTTAACAAATGTCTACTACAGTAGAAATCTTTCTTGGCAGTTCTCCATTAGGCCTAATACTTTGAATACCTTCATATTTTTAAGACTCTTTCCAGTAGCTGACTTAAATTGATACAACATTTCTCTGTTTCTATGTTGCTAAAAGCAACTTACTGGTAAATCAAGACTTTAGGTTTACATAAAACCTCCTGTAATCAGAGTTACTATTTATTTATTTTTATTTCTTTAAAGAGTCATTTATTTATTTGAAAGGCAGAGTTACAGAGAGAAAGAAAGAGACACATGAGAGACAGAGAGAGGAGAGAGAGAGATTTTCCATCTGCTTATTCACTCCCCAAATGGCTGCAACAGCCAGGGCTGGGCCAGGCAGAAGCTAGGAGCCAGGAGCTTCATCCAGGTGCAAGGGCCAAAGTACTTGGACCATCTCCTGCTGATTTCCCAATTGCAACAGCAGGTAACTGGACCAGAAGTGCAGCATCTGGGTCTGAAACCTGTGCCTGTAGAGTGCTGGCATTGTAGGTGGTGGCTTAACCAGTTATGACTCAACACCAGCACCACAGTTGGTATTTACACAATTCGGATGCAAAAACAGTTCTGGTAAACTCAATTCATCATTCAGAAATGACTTCTTCAGATGCTTCTTCTGGTAGGATTGTATTTAAATTCATTTTAATGAATAAAAAGTCTTTCAAGGTAATCTCAGTTTTTTTTTTTTTTTTAAGATGTATGTATTTATTTGAAAGACATAAAGAGAGAGGGAGAGCTACATAGAGAAAGAGAGAAATTCCTTCCGCTGGTTCACTCCCCAGATGGCAGCAATAGGTAGGGCTGAGCCAGGCCAAACACAGGAAGCAGGATTCTCATTAGGACCTCCAGGTCTCACATGTGGATAGCAGGGGCCCAAATGCTTGGGCTATCTGCTGATACTTTTCCCAGGGAATTGGATCATAATTGGAGCCCCTGTGGAATGTGGACAGTGGCTTTACCCGCTATGCCACAATGCCTGCTCTTAAAGGTATTTTCAAAACTGCCTTTCTAAAAAGAAGACAAGAAGTACACACAACTATTATTTCTTGGGGTAACCATCTAAAAAATTAGTAACCCTCTCCTAGAATCTCAAGGTGGTAATTTCAGGGAATTGGTCCAAATTTTGCCTGTAATAGGAATTTACATAACAAAGAGAAGGGTCCCTCCCCTTCCTGCGCCGGCACCACGGAGAGCCTCAGCATCTGAGGCCACAGTAGGGAGCCCCAGCGCTGGGCGGGCAAGGGTAGCTATTTTAGATGGGAAATCTGAGACAGCATTTAGATTTGAGAATTCTAGCAAGGACTTCGGTAAGGAAAGCGATGCCCTGTCTCAGCTCCAAATTTTAAGGAATGCTTTATAATAAAAAATAAATAACATTTTATTTTAATATTTTAAAAATAAAATTTGATTAGAAACCACCCACGATGGACAAAATATGAACATCTAAAGATTTTGAACGCCGTCCCCCAAGCCAGCCTTGGCTCCCGAGCTTTCACACAAGTCAGAATTCTTAGCACAGTGCAAGCTTGTGCGCTCATGTCCTCACTAGGGTCCGCTCTGGAGTTAATTCGGCTGCATCTTTCCCTTTTGAATGGAAACAGAAAATGATTTTTCCCGATTGCTCGCGGTGCATACTATGAGTGGTCCAAGAATGATCCTTGGCGTTTTCAACCTGCAGCCAGAGGGTGTCCATGGATTCGGAGAAGGGGGCGAGGTTCAAGCGGGGCGGGGGGCAGGGAGAGCAGGACGGCAGAGGGCGTGGGTGACTACTCCGGTTCCGCTCTCCCCGGGGACCCACGCAAGCCACCTGCCACTCTGCAGGGCCGTGTGGCGGGCACACGCGGCGAACCTGCCGCCGGGTGTCAGGTACGGCTGCAGCGCATCCACCAGCGTCCCCGAACCTGGAGCCGCGACTGGGCGGCGCGGGTCCGCGGAAGCGCTTGGGGCTGGGACGGGGCTGGGGGCGAAGGTGTGTGGCGCTGGCGGTATTCAACCGGCCCAGGAGCCTGCCGGGGTGCGAGTGAGAAAGAGAGGAGCTCTTGAGCCCAGACGGGAGGCGGAGAGAGCAACGCGGAGCAGCACTCTCTCGCCTCTGGTCGTCCGGACCCCTCACCAGGGTGATCATGGCCTCGGTAGCCGGAGCCCTCCTGTGCGTGCTGCTGCTCCTTCCTGCTCACACCTGGAGCCCGGGCGCCGCCGAACACCCACGTGAGTACCGCCAGTGGCTTCCGAATCGCTAGGCTCCCTGGCAAACTTTGCGCTGCTCTCATCGCTAGTATTTGGAACTGCAATTGTAGAGTTTGCTCCTGACACTGAAGAACCTTAAAAAAAAATTTGTTGAATCACAACCCGAAAGATAGAATTTTATTTACAATAGACTTTCGTTTTGTGGAGGAGCCTAAAGTGTGTGAACATAATGCACGTTTTGACCTTTCTATCTTTACAGTTGAGCATTTATTCAGAAGGTCACGTTTTCATAAAATAAAAAGAATATTATGGAAGAAAGGTTTAGCCTGCAAGTGTCGTCTTTTCTGTTTTTAGGATTGTAGCACTTTAAGGAATTCTAACAGGCAAATAGCTGATCGACATTCCATCCTACTGCATCAGTTTAGAGGTTAGCAGCTTAGGTCAGCTTCAATACTAATGAACTCCTATCACCCTATAAGAGACCAGTCCCTGAAGGGGAGCCTAAATTTAAGAAGCCAAATAAAATCACCTGCCAGGACTTCCAAGGGAATAACATTTGGACATTCTGCTGACCAAGGGGTTCGTTTCTAATAGTAGAAAATTCTTGTGTAAAGACAAAACTTAGCCCATCATTTAGGTGATCTTGATAATGATTCTTCTCCAGATGTTAATATTTTACATTTTGAAATTTTTCATTGGATGCCTGGTTTCCTATTTTCCTTTATTTGGTAAAAATTTCAGAAAACATTATTTCTAGAATGGGCTTCCAAATAATTTAGCAGAACCCAAGTCAACCATAATTTATTATATATAAAAGTTTAAAAATATTTTTTAACTTGGACTTTATTTGAGAAATGTCTTTCTCTATTTATTATTTTAATCCAGGCATTAGTTGAGCATTTTAAAAATGTCTTCGTTCTACTCAAATTACTTTCATTTTTCTTTCATTGGAATTTTTCCACCTTCACTCTCAGCCTCTCCTACCAAAATTTAGTTTTCAATCAGGATAAGAACTAGTGGCCTTATTCAGAAATTTCCACTGCAGGAGGTTAACCAACGTTAGCTTTCTGCACTTTGCCTAAGCCACTATTCCCAGTGTTGCTGTTTGGCTTAGTGCAGAGTCATTCACACACACACACACACACACACACACTGCACAGCCATATGGCATCCATGCTGTGTGCACCATCAGAGCCTCACCTAATGATACGCCTTGTGTGAAACTCTGAAAAATGACTCCTGACTCCTTGGCTCACACATGTTTCAGACTCAACTTTGCTTTTGTGATAAGGCTTTGTCAGTAAAATGTGGACATTTACATTGAATCATAAATTCTTGGGCTGGGTAGTGGACTTTGCTGTTTTGGTTAAGTTAAGTAAATGAGAAATGAACTACTTGTAGAAAGGCATTCAACAATCCAGCTGGAAACCACAACACAAAATAAGTCACTAGAGGTCACTCTCACTATTTAACAACAGGGCTTCTAAACCCCTTCCTTGGTAAAAGCAAAGCAGTGAAGTCTGGGAGAGATGTAAGGGCTCCATAGCTGTGAACACTTATTCTCAGGAGTAGCTGTGTTGATAGTGTGGTGCTTGGAATCCACTGGAAGGATTAGCAAGCTGACAGAAGTGAACTGCTTCCTCTCACTGGGCACATTTTTCTCACAAGAGCAGGGTGCCTCAGAGATGATCCACATAGAACACTTGCTAGAGACTAGATGACACTTAAAATTTCAATTCTAGTTTTGTGTAGTCTTTTCAGTCTTCTTTTATTGAGAAAGCTTTTAGTATTCCCATATTTAATATTTTATTTAACTTAACAACTTTGGTTGAGTAATTCTTCTAGATAAAACTGGGTACCTAACAAAAATGAAGCCATCTCGAATATCAATAAGAAAATCAATGAAGGAGAAAGGTCTCCATGTGTAAACCTTGACTTACTCAGATTGTTTGCATCTGGTTCTCCAGAAATGAGTCAGTATCTACCAAAATGGCCTGTGGCTAATGGCATGAAATGTGCTCATGAGAAGAACTCTAACCATTTACCATTTTAGGATTTATATTCATTTTACTTGAATGTTAGTTGACCTGACAAATAAGTGAGGGAATTTTATGTTAGGAGGATTCTACATGGGAGGAAGTATTTTCTCAGTTGAAATGGACTTGGGCTGTTTGGTTTGTTTTTCCTTATTTGGAGTTATCCTGCATATGCTTTGCATTTCTGAAAGTGAAATATCTAGAATGAACTGTGTTTTTTCATTTAAGGACAGTCATGGATCATGCACTGAACAAATCACCTATTTTCTTCTTGGAATGCTCTCATGCATGTGGGTGTAAAACTTCAAGGAGAAACCCTTAGAGTCTTGTCTTTTTCTTATGGTATTTTGTCTGTCACTGTTGATTCTTTCATTTGTTACCGAAGACTACAAGCAAAGATGTGACTATCTCTCTTTATGTAGTGATGGTCTTGGTGACTCTGGTCTTGGGGCACATCAACACATAGGAGGTACAGGAAGACTCGACTTTCATTATACCTGGGATTCATCTGTTCAGTGGAGTCTTATTATTATACATTATCTGAGAGTTCTTTTCCTGTCCTGGCAATTTGTTCTCCAGAGGATTGAGAGGACACTGATTTGCTCTCATCCAAACCCAAAAACAGTAGTCAGTAAGATTCTGTTATGGGCAGCAGTCCCACAAATATGTAATCAAATGGGTAGATTTTGCAAAAATGCCTATAACTGGTAAAATGCTGATTAGTAGCCTGGAGCATAATTTTTTCAGTGGATTAATTTATTCATAGCTTAGCTAAAATGCTATGAATAATTGTTTCATTTTTTCCCATTTTTTTTTTTTTCAAATTCACCAGCAAGCCTGACAAAATAAGAGAAAACCTACCATAGAGTATATGGATTAGTGTGGAAATCAATTTATGGCAGGATATTTATTGTGAAAACTGCAACATACAGTATAAGGATAATTAACAGATGCTTCAATTTGGACACTTTAGTGATATCATTTTAAAAAGAATCCATACCCTTGGGGCAGATTTTTGGTGCAGTGGTTAAGACACTGCTTAAGACACCCATGTCCCATATTGGAGTGACAGGGTTTGAGTGTCAGCTCTTTTCTGGATTCCAGCTTCCTGCTAATGCACACCTTGGGAGGCAGCAGTGATGGCTCGAGTGATTGGGTCCCTGCCATCCACCTGGAAGACAGAGATTAAGTTCTGGGCTCCTGGTTTCTGCCTGGCCCATCCCTAGCTGTTGCTGCTATTTGGGGAGTCAACCAGCAGATTTAAGATCTCTCTGTTTCCATGTCTCTCTCTTTCTCTCTGTGTATGTCTGCCTCTCAGATAAATAAAAACAAAACAAATTTCTTAGAAAGTCATAGAATTTGAGAATATTGAAAAAATTAATTATTAAAATTTCACAAATGATTTTATCAAAATATCATCTTTTATAAAGATTTATTTATGTATTTGAAAGTCAGAGTTACACAGAGAGAGAAGGAGAGGCAGAGAGAAAGAGAGAAAGGTCTTCAATCTGCTGGTTCACTCCCCAGATGGCCGCAATGTTTGGAGCTGCACCAATCTAAAGCCAGGAGCCAGAAGCTTCTTCTGGTTGTCTTACATTGGTGCAGGGGCCCAAGGACTTGGGCCATCCTCCACTACTTTTCCAGGCCATAGCAGAGAGCTGGCTTGGAAGTGGAGCGTCCAGGACTTGAACCAGTGCCCATATGGGATGCTGACACTGCAGGTGGCGGCTTTACCCACTCTGCCACAGTGCTGGCCCAAAGGATCACTTTTGATTGGCTAAATTTCAGTATTCTCAGGATGTGCTCACTGTTTTTCCTTTGGCTCTTTATTGGACCCTGGAACCCATATGGGAGACCCAGGTGGAGTTCCTGGCTCCTGGCTTTGGTCTGGCATAGCCTTGGTTGGCTCTTGTACACACTTGGGGAATAAATGGATGGGCTCTCTCGCTCTCTCTCTCTCTCTCTATCTCCATTCCAAAGCAATATTTTTATTTATTTTCATTTATTTGAAAGGCAGAGTGATAAGCAGAAAGACAAATGAAGATCTTTCATCTGCTAGTTCACTTTTCACATACCTACAATAGCCAAAGCTGAGATAGGCTGAAACTAGGAGCCAAGAACTGAATCTAGGTCTTCTATTTGGGGGACAGGGACCCAAGTACCTGCTGCCTCTCAGAATGCACATTAGCAGGAAACTAGATCCAAAGTGGAGGAGCCAGGACTCAAATCAGGAATTCTGATATGGGATGCAAGCATCCCAAGTGGCAACTTAACTGCCATATCCAACATGCAACCCTCCAAATACATTAAAAGTGCCTACACAATTCATTTAATGCCAAATGGTACTCCATTAAAAAAAAATTGAGCTCAGATTACCTTTATTCTTTTTCCAAACTCTATAAAATCTTTATAGTAAGTAGCTCATACAAATAATGATTCTAAAAAATGAATTCGACCAGGAAAAACTGTGGTGGAATGAGGTGAAAAGTTCATGCCAAGATAGCCACTGAAGTAAAAAATTCATGCTAAGATGGCCACTGAGGTGAAAAGGTCATGCGAAGATGGCCACTGACAACAAAAACTGCCTGGCAACAGGCCGTGATTGGATGGCTTTGGAAACCACGTGACAACAGAGGAAACAACATGACAACAGAGCCTGACTGATGGCAGGCCGTGATTGGTTGGTTTCAGAAACTGCCGGGGACAAGAGCCTGACTGGCAACAGGCTGTGATTGGATGGCTTTGGAAACTGCCTGGCAACATGCTGTGCTTGGTTGGGGCATAGACTGCCCCTTGACCGGATTGGCTGGTCTTGGCTATATAAGCTGTTGTACTAACTCAAATAAATGAGTCTGCGGGCTGCTCGCCTCAGGCCTGCTTTCACCCGACTCCCAGGGGTCTGTGTGGTGACTCTGTGCCTCTTGCCCCCACCACGCTCCTCCTCTCAGAAACGAATCCACTGCAACATTGTTGAGAAATCAACTGCAACAAAAAACAAACCAAAATTTCTTGCTTTTTCATTTTATCTCCCCTTCTCTTTAGCAGTTACATCCAAAACCATTCAGTGGGCTAAGCAGGCAGGCATCCATTCTAGGTAGTGGGGAGGCCCCTGGCAGGGTCAGGAAATGATCTGCCTGGTGCCATGAGTGAGTACAGCATGGGAGGTGACCTAGAGCGTACTGTCACAGGTTAGGGCAATGAGGAGGGGGCTATTCCCAATCAAAGGCAGCTAAGAAAATGCAGCAATAGGGCCAACGTTGTGGCTTAGCAGATGAATCCACCACCTGCAATGCTGGCATCATGTATGGATGCTGGTTTGCATCATTGCTGGTCCATTTCCTATCCAGTTCCCTGCTAATGGCCTGGGAAAAGCAGTGGAAGATGGCCTAAGTATTTGGTCCCCATGCCACCCATGTGAACTCCTGGATGAAGCTCCTGGCTCGTGGCTACAGCTTTGCCAAGCCCAGGAAGTTGGGGCCATCTGGAGAGTGAACCAGAGTATGAAAGCTAGCTCTCTCTCTCTCTCTCTCTCTCTCGTTGTCTCTCCCTGTCTGTAACTCTGACTTACAAAGAAATAAATAATTCTTAAAAGAGAAAAAAGAAAGAAAGAAAAAAAGGGAAGGAAGGAGGGAGGGAGGGAGAGAGGGAGAGAGGAAGGGAGTGAGAGGGAGGGAGGGAGAAGAAGGGGAGGAGGGAGGGAGGAAGAAGGAAAGGAAATGTGGCAACTAAATGTGCGTGATTCTGGACTGTGAACTTAAGCTGTATGAACCATTACTGGGGATTGATGAAACTTGAACCCGGAGGGCTGGAGGATTCAAAGTTCATTCTGTATCTATCCATAATGACTGTGATTGTCAAGTACCTTTGCTGTAGGAAATGCACACCAAAGTATTCAGGAGAGATGAAACACATAGCATAGATCTTCTGCCTTCTCTGTAAATCTGAGGTTGTTTCAAAATAAAGTGTTTCCTTTCTAAAAACTCATAGCATTTAGGGCCTGGCATTGTGACATAGCGGATTAAGCTGCTGCTTGCAATGCCATCCTCTCATATGGGCTCCAGTTAGATTCTTGGCCACTTCACTCCAATCCTGTTCCTTGCTATTAGCATGGGAAATGCAGGGTCCCTGGGATTGGGCACCTGACACCCATGTGGGAGGCTTGGAAGAAGCTCCTGGCTTCTGGCTTTGGCCAGATCTAACCCTGGCTGCTATGACCATTTGGGGAGTGAACCATTAGATGGAAGCTCTCTTGCTTTCTCTCCCTTTTTCTCTGTAACTCTGCCTTTCTAATTAAAAAATTATAGCATTTAACAGAAGCATAGGCAAGTATAAAAACTCAAACAATAATCTTAAACTGATGTCTTTTGCCCAAGATCATATACATTGAACATAAAAGAATAAAAAATAACAATTAGTATCTTAATTTATGAGCCTAAATCAAATTGGCCTAAATTTGTTAACTGAAATATGCCATTGGCATTGAGGTTTTTCCATATCCTTTTTGGAAATGTTTGATGACTCTGACTTCTGTATCAGTCTTCTTCAATGTACTCCCTTCCTATAGCTTGGACCTTGTGGTGAATCTTTCAGATTGATCATGTCTGGTGTTCTAGAAAGAGCTTCTCCACTTTTCACAAGACTTCTCCCTGTGAAAGGTTGTCTCTCGGCTCAGTTTGCTGTATGTTGTAACAGCATCCATAAAAGCTTAGCTGCATATTGTTGCACATATGCCAAATCTGTTCAATGAATATGTCTGTGAAGCATAGAATTTGTATATTTTGTCAAGGGTTTTATATATGTGTGATACAATATACAAGGAATTCATTTTGTACTGACATAAATTCACTGGATTACAGTTTCTTAAGAGTTAATCCAGTTTTCTTAAGAGTGGAGTACATGCTTAGTTTGATTAAAATTTCATAATGGAACAACTATTCTAGTAATAAAAATGGAAAAATATCATAAAATGGGCGGTAAAATGTTTGTGTTAACAAGCTTTTTGTTATAATAATGTGGAGAGTGAAGCATAAAAACATTTGATGTTTTAAAATAGTTTTAGCATTGTGACTATGGGATTATAATTCAAGTAGTATACCTATTTAATGAGGCAGTAATGAAAATTATTTCTAAGAACTAGATAACTAAGAAAAATGGCCTAATATGTATCAACTGTTTTGTGGTTTTAATTACTTTTTTATTAGGTTCCTTATAATCTCATTTCTTGAGAATGTAAAAATCAAAGATATTATTTGCTTCTAATTCACAGTTGTGTCCTGTTGGCAATTAAAGCATTTACAATTGAGGCTTTAAGAATATTTTAGATGAATAACAACATAGGGAGATACACCTTATAACTTACTGTATACCTTATAATTTATATGTTTTCCTATTTTTTAATTAAGATTTTATTTATTTATTTGAAAGGCAGAGCTACAGAAAGAGAGGAAGAAACAGAGAGATTGTTCATCTTCTGATTCACTCCTCAAAAAGTTCAAAAGTGCTGGGGCTGGGCTAGGCAAAAGCCAGGAGCATGGAACTGCTTCTGGATCTCCCACATGTCAAGAGCCCAAGCACTTGGGCCATCTTCTGCTGCTTTCCTAGGAACATTAACAGGGACCTGAACTGGAAATGGGGCAGTTGGGACATGAACCAGTGCCCATACCGGACGCCAGCATTGCAGGTGATGCTTAACCTGCTGCACCACATATATATGCTATATTTATGAGATACTCTAATTTATCCCTCAGTGCATTGTAAATGTAAGCCACAACACTCTCTGCAAACACAAAACCACCTAATTCTAATGGTAATTTTATTTAATGCAACGTGAAACAGTGAGACAGTGTTTTTGTAATTCCTCTACAACTCCTCACACCCACATCCCAGGTATTATATGTTTATTTGAAAGTTTAATTTTAAAAATATATATTTCTTTTTTCAGGAAATAGATAACTTACAGTTCTTTGACTTTTTCTGTAGTCTTACCTCACAGAAGAAAAGTTTAGGGAATGTCATTGTTTCTAAGGCAAACATAGATTCAGGGAAATAAAATCTGTATTAGAAATCTTTTGAAAGACTTGGAATTGGTAAGTCATATATCTGTGACATTGAGTTTAAACTCTGTTCTCTTACTGAAACCTTTTCACAGTCCTTAGTATGTAAGCAAAACACTTAGGAAATTCCAGACCCAAATGGGAAATTTTTTGGAAACTGAGCAAACAATTGAATTATTGTGACTTACTGTTGTGCTTTATCTAAACACTTTATCTATTAAGTCAGAGCTCCCTCCACTATAGAAAGATAATAATTTGGCTTGGATTTTAAAACCAGTTAACTGGGGCTGGTGCTGTGGTGTAGCAGGTAAAGCTGCCACTTGCAGTGCTGACATCCCATATGGGTGCCAATTCAAGTCCCAGTTGCTCTATTTCTGATTCAGCTCTCTTATGGCCTGGGAAAGCAGAAGATTGCCCAAGTCCTTGGGCCCCTGCACCCCCATAGGAGACCTGGAAGAAGCTCCTGTCTCCTGGCTTCAGATGGGCGCAGCTCCAGCCATTGTGGCCAATTGGGGAGTGAACCAGCGAATGGAAGACCTCTCTCTCTCTCTCTCTCTGCCTCTCCTCTCTGTGTGACTCTGATATTTGAATAAATAAATAAACCTTTAAAAAAAAACAGCTTTCAGACAAACTGATAGAATTTAACTTGAATGCATTATTCAGGAATAGTAAGTTGATGAAATGTACTGAAAATTAATTACATTTTTATATAAATACATACTCGGCTAGAGTGTGGGTGTAAAAAATATTATAGAGGAATTTGAAAACACTAACTCAGTGTTGCATTAACTAAAATTACATTTATAATTAGGTGGGTTGGGAGTTGTGGTTTGTAGGCTAAAGGTATGGTACATCTAGTTAAGACACAGCTTGTGATGCCAGCATCTCATTTTGAAATACCTGTTTTGAGTCCCTGCTACTCTGCTATCAGGCCTGGGAAAGCAGCAGAAGATGGCCCAAGTACTTGAGCCCCTAGCTCCCATGTGGGAGACCCAGATGGTATTCCACATTCTTGGCTGTGCAACCATGTCCAGCCCAGGTCATTGTGGCTATTTGTGGAGTGAACCAGCAGGTAGAAGATTCTCTTTCACTCTCACTTTCTCTCTCTCTCTCTATATATATATAACTCTGCCTTTCAAATAAATTAATCTTTTAAAAAAATCTCTATCACACTTGGAAAATGCTGCCCTATAGGATGACATTCACAGTTCCAACATTTAGGACATGCAAATATCTTTGGAAGATATTATTAGCCTACTGTAAATAGTTGTAAGTTTTGTCTCTGATAAAGACTTTCGACTGCAAATACAATGTGCTGTGTGCAAAAATTCCAGAAAGCTATCCTCATTTAAATTTAAATACTTTCTCTAGTGGGTCAGTTATCTAATTTCCTCTGGCTTGTTCTATATTCTCCACTTGTAAGTCCCATAGATTTGTCTTTGTTTCTTACTTATTATGAGATTCCAATCCAGTGAATCAGGATTTACCAATGTATGGTTTATGTTCATTTCTCCCAGAGGCACCATTTCATTGGACTCTCCTCTGGCAGCGTTTGCTCTTGGGCAGCTTACCTGACAGTGATAGTTGTCTGGCTCAGAATTGTGGTTTTGTCTTTGAGCAAGTACCTTGGCCACCTTGCTTCAGAAGCTGGGTTTCTAAGCAATTAAAATAATCAATTACCTAACTTTTGTTTTGCTCTATTATCTTCATATAACAGATATTTACACATCCCACTTCAGGGTTAGTTTCTGAGTTCTCAAACCTCAATCAAATCTCCCTTTAACACCCAGAATGTTTTCTGTATGGCAAGTGCTCCAAACACTTGTATTCTGTATGTGAAAGAATCCATATATTCAAATGAGATGTTTTTAAAAAATTATTTGAAACATAGAGTTACAGAGAGAGAAAGAAAGAGAAATTCTTCATCTGCTGGTTCACTCTCCAAATGGCCACAAGAGCAGAGGCTGGGCCAGGCTGAATCCAGGAGCCAGAAAATCCATCTAGGTCTTCCAAATGAGTGGCAGGGGCCCAAGCACTCAGGCCATCTTCCAGTGCTTTTCTAGGATCATTATCAGGGAGCTAGATTGGAAATGGAGCAGCCTGGACTCAAACTGGTGCCACATAAAATGTTTGAAAAGTATATCATCTTTGTCTGGTTTAGGAAGGTAAGAGAAATTTCCCACATTTATTTTTTTATCATTGTTATAACTATAAGGTGAAATTGAGTCTTTTTTAAAGACTTTATTTGAAAATCAGAGTTACAGAGACAGGAGGAAACACATATACACCCAGAGAGAGAGAGAGAGAGAGATGGGGAGACAGAGAGAGATGGACAGAGAAAGAGAGAGAGAGAGATCGATCTTCCATGTGCTGGTTTACTCCCTAAATGGCCACAATGGCCAGGGCTGGGACAAGGCAAAGCCAGGGGCTTTTTCTAGGTCTCCCACATGGGTGTAGGCTATCTTTCATTGATTTTCCAGGTGCACTAGCAGGGAGCTGGATCAGAAGTAGAGCAGCTGGGACTTGAACCAGTGCCCCTATGAGATGCCTGCATTGCAAGTGGTGGCTTTACCTGCTGCACCATAATGCCTGGCTCCAGAAATCAACTCTTAAGATTAGTATATCTATCTATAATTCCACAATGTATACATATATCAAAATATCACATTGCATCATATAAATGTATGTAAGTATGATTTCTCAATGAAAAATAATAACTAATTTTTAAAAAGATAAGTATGTCCATAAATCCATTGTTGACTTGTGAAAAGCCTGTAGACTAATTTAAATTGTTCCACTGTATTTCAAGAACATAATCAGAAACATAAACAGAAAATGGCTACCAGCCCAAACATTTCAGAAGCATCATGGTCCAAATCACAAAGCATGCTTGGGAGAGATGGCCAACTGAGAGTGATGCCAGGAAGAAGTGAGAGGGAGCACATTCAGACCACAGACTAGAGTTAGGATTCCCCCAGGTTGGGCTAGTCACCAAAGCAGCAAGAAGTCCAAGGAAATGCAGTGAGCCCAAACCCACCCTCATTTGTGGTCCATTTTCAACATCTTACCTTGAGGCAGCTGCATAGAGAGTGGCAGGAGGGATTCCCAACAGATTTATCTATACTTTTTACTCGACTACTGAAAAGTTCTTCAGCTAATTTTATTCTCTGCATTTTACAAACGTCTCCTGAGGTTTTGGAATGATTACAGGTAAGTCATTCAGCTCAGCACAAGATTTTTAAGGAAGTCCACCATTCTAGAAGAAATATAAAATTTTTTTTAAAAAAACCTGAATAAAACTTTAACATTTCAACTGTGATCTTCTAGCAAAGCAATAATATAAAATACACCCTTGTGTCACTGAATTGCCACCTTTGGCTAATTAGAAAATTATGGAAAAACACATATTTATAATAGCATATTAAGAAGCTGGAACCCTCTATTTTGAGCCAAGCACATGGACACACAGCAAGTCTTAATAACATTTCTGGGTAAGCTGAGGGAGATTCACACCCAGGGGGATGCCATCATATTTTTCACTCTTGAGTCTCAGTAGTGTATAACTCTTTCTAAGGAGAAACTGCTTGCAGAATTCAAAATGGCAGAGAAAAATCAGTAAAGAAATTTAGGTAGTAGTATGCTCCTTTATTTGGTAAAGTTGTTTTTTTTTTTCTTTTGACAGGCAGAGTGCACAGTGAGAGAGAGAGACAGAGAGAAAGGTCTTCCTTTTCCATTGTTTCACCCCACAATGGCTGCTGCGGCTGGAGCACCATGCTGATCCAAAGGCAGGAACCAGGTGCTTCTCCTGGTCTCCCATGGGGTGCAGGGCCCAAGCACTTGGGCCATCCTTCACTGCACTCCCGGGCCACAGCAGAGAGCTGGCCTGGAAGAGAAGCAACCGGGACAGAATCTGGCGCCCCGACCAGGACTAGAACCTGGTGTGCTGGTGCCGCAGGCGGAGGATTAGCCTATTGAGCCGTGGTGCCAGCCAAGTTGTTTCATTTTTTCATGATGAAACCTCAGCAAACACATGCTATTGTGCTATTGTGGGGTCTAACATTGTGGCTATTGACTTGAACTTTCAAAAGGGACATTGAAAAGTTAAGTAATTTTCCTTATAACTGTCTTTATAGGTTTATTTTTGAAACTTAATAATGTTGAAAATGATCTCAAACCTGTGAAACTCCCAATTGGAAAGAAAGAAGCCAAGAAAAAGAATAACAGTGATATTCTCTATTAAATCTACTTATGCCGGCGCCGCGGCTCACTAGGCTAATCCTCCGCCTTTCGGTGCTGGCACACCGGGTTCTAGTCCCGGTCGGGGTACCGGATTCTGTCCCAGTTGCCCCTCTTCCAGGCCAGCTCTCTGCTATGGCTCAGGAGTACAGTGAAGGATGGCCCAAGTGCTTGGGCCCTGCACCCCATGGGAGACCAGGAGAAGCACCTGGCTCCTGCCTTCAGATCAACGCAGTGCGCCGGCCCTAGCGCGCCAGCTGCGGCAGCCATTGGAGGGTGAACCAACGGAAAAGGTAGACCTTTCTCTTTGTCTCTCTCTCTCTTACTGTCCACTCTGCCAGTCAAAAAAAAATCTACTTATAATATTCTCTTTATATCACCTTATATACATGAATCTGTGATCTCTGTGGGCTTTTTGCCTTTCAACTTGAATATTAAAGTTCAATCTGAAAATTTAGGCATATTAAGTTTAATTAAATGTTCTGATTAATGTTAATTCTATTTGCTTACTTATTCAATAAAATTTTCATGAGAATGTTCTGTTTCAGACTCTGTGCTAGGTATATAGCAGATAAAGTTGATAATACCTGTATGTAGGGTTTTCAAAAGTTCATGGAAAAAGTGTATTATGTAAAAAAAGACACCCTTAAGTATGGGTTTCTTTTTAAAATAAATATATTTATTTATATAAAGATAATGGATTTCATGTATTTCATATACACAGTTTTAGGAACATATCCATACTTCCTATCTCCCTTCCCTCTCCCCTAACCTTCTCCTCTCCCTTCCTTTCTAATTTTTCTTTTAATTTTTGTAATAGCATACCTTCAATTTTCTTTATTAATCATCTACTGAACAAATATGTGCAAAAGTTTTGTACAAAATGTGCAGAAATGTTTTGTACCTCCAAAAATGTATCTTTTTTTCCCATTTTTATAAGCATTTTGAAGTATCTTCATCCTGTGCCTTCAAAGAGCTTATGACTCCACAGGAGAAGCCAAACTTTTGTCAGCCAGAATTCCTCCTGATGGTTGAAAGCCCAGTGTATGAAAAGATACTGGGGTCCACAGACATCTTGAGTAGAGTTAGCATGTTTTTTATAGTATATGGATATTTTTTCTCTATATTTTTGAATAATACTTTGGATGTCCCTGGATTTTTTCCTTTGCAAACACAAAGGGAAGTGACATCAAACAGTCTAGGGAGCAATGTTTCCCATGTGGTGTCCCTCTTTGGGCCCTGCTGTGATCACATATGATAGTCAGAACCATTCATCCGGTAATGCATCCTGGACTTAAGTGCCATTTTATATCTTAGCTTCTTCGTGGTGTTAAAATATGTAAGTGAAGTTTTTAACAAGTTGGGTTAGTGTTTCTCTGTTTTTCTTAGCCTATTATATACATTTGGGGAACTCTGAGAATATTCACAGCTCATGGCTCTCCAGAGAACACAAGGCTGGGGAGATCAGGAAAGGCTCTACTGTAGGGTTAGCGTGTCTGGGACATTTAAGAAAGCCATAGAGAAAGCAGGCCTTTATTAGAAGCTCTTCATGTAAGGGAAAGAGGGGAGTAGAACAGAAAGGAGACAGGATACGAACTCACAGTTGAAATAAATTTATTCAAGAAGAAAAATAAATCTGCAGAGGTGACCAGCTGCTGGCATACACTCAGAGCAAACATGTGACAGAAGGCACAGTTCTCCAGAGGGCTGGGTCTTATATAGCTTAGGGTGGGCTAAGGGTCCAGAGGTGTGGAGGGCAGGGCAGTGTGTGGACATGTTTCTTCTCACAGGTTTTTTAGGTTTTCCCTGGGCTTTCAGACCTAAAAAGAATGCAGAGGAAGGGCTGGGAAAGAGTATAGGGTGTGGGACCGAGTTGATCTCTAGAAAGAATGCAGGGGTAAAGGAGTCCATTCAGGAATTTGATTTCATTTCAGGCAAGGAACTAAAACAGCTGAGGATTATGTCCTTCCTGCATCAATCCTGACTCTGAGTGTAGACAAGAAGATGTGGTGCCAATCTCTTTCTGGCTACTTCCTGCTGATATGGGACATTGATGAGGGGTAGTATCTATACTCTGGATCAGGTTGATTGAAAAAGCCCAGTCTTATGTTGTTCCTGCATGATGGCTTGGGATAAAGCAGTCATTAATTCCTATAAGAATTTTTGAAAAACATTCAATGGTAGGAATAGGGGCACTATGGTTATGAGGATAAAAGGAGATGCTAGACGCATTGCCCATGGTGGAAAAGATGGCCAAAATGGGGAGGACAAAGAGGGAAATAGGAAGGCAAGAGCACAAGTCTCTGTCCAGTTGGTGGGAAGACAGATGTGTGTTTGGTTGCCACAGAGAAGAATGCTCCTGTTGTATAGTGTGTACCTGCTAGCAAGAAGCTGTTGGATGGAGTTAGTTTGGCCTGCTTTTAGTCCCGGGATCCCTCATTTCCTTCCTAGCTACTATCAGGGGTTAGGGCGATAACCACTTTTTCTTGTTCAAGCTAAATAGGGGCAAAATAGGGACAAGACAGGGTTCCAGCAGGAGGTGGCCTCTCAAGGGGGCTGCAGTGCCAGCTTACAAAAACTGTCTGTATTCAAGGTTTCATATGCATGGCAATCTAGAATTTCATTGCTTCAAGTTTGGAGGAAATAAATCCAACAAGCAGATTAAATACTCAGGGTCCAACAGGTTATTATTAGACGACCTCCAAACCAGGAGGTAACTGACAGGAGGGACTTGATAAATAATCATTGGGCATTAAGGCCTGACCAGGTATATCTGAGTCCAGATCTATCTATCTCTTCACATGGGGTAATGGAAGAAACACCATTAGGGAGGTGTGAACCTAATTAGGGAAGACATCCTGTTGACTCCCAATTGCCTAGATGGCCTGGGAGGAGAGCTGACTTAATAGGTTAGTATCAAATAGGTGGCATCTCTAAAAGGAAATCTACAGTTCTTCCTGAAATGTTACTGACCCTAGGCTGTCTCCCTAGATGGTGGTGGTTACTTTGGAAACTTGGCAGAGAGAAAGACTTTTCAACTTAGGAAGGACCAACAGGGTTTGTGGCTCTGACCTGGGAGTCCTTTGATCCCAAGGCAACTCCGTTTCCAGTGGCCCAGCTCTTGGCAGAGGTGATAAGACTCTTCAGAGGATGGATTCTGTCATTACTGCTATTCATCCAGTGTCTGGGATTTCCACATAGAAAACAATGCCATTTGGAGTGGACTGGCCTTGTTGGGTCTCCTGGATAGCAGATCAATGTGTAAAGCTGTTATTAATTGGCCTGACACCTATCCTTACATTGCTCTTGTTGCCTAGATCACTTCTCTTTGTCCTGGTCTCTGTTAAAGTGGACCACTCTGTGCAAGGCTTTAGGATGTCAGCCAAGGGGGTGTTCAATCCTGTCCCCAATCTTTGGTGGCCTGAGCTAGAAATCTGTGGTCACAGGCATGTTCTCTCAGTGTTTTATTCTGTACGATAAGGCAATGTGATGAGGAGAGCTATGACCTTCTGAGTAAGATCAAACATGATAATCACCTTATAACAACTGTCCATGAATTTTGAAATAATTAATAAAACTTTTTATTTCTCCTTTAGTTTGGTTTGGGAAAAGATGGGGAGGGTTGCCTGTTTACTGTGCCTATGGCAAAATAAATCTAGCTGTGAACTCATAATAAGTGCTCATTTTGGCTATGCTATTTGGTCTTCTATATGTGTCCGGGCTATCATTACAGAAAAATGTTAGCCACCCCTTTTATAAGGTCTGAAGATCAAACTGAATATCCTGATGGAGAGTCCTTCAGGAGAGAATCAGTTTCCTATCTTGAAAGAGATGGGAAGAGAATACAGAATAAAGAATAGAGGAGAAAATGAGGAATCAAGTCAGGTTTCCCAGATTTCTGACTCTTAGTAACTGAATATAGAAAAACATTCACCAAAAGCTCCAGTGCCTTCCATAAATTTTAAACAGAACCAACAGTGCTTTAATTTCCATAAGCAGTAAATCTGATTGCAAGTGTTTGGAGAAGAATATAAAACTATGGATTATAAAATACTTTAGATAGCCATGGTTAAAATTATAAAACTCATTAACTAACAAGAAGAGGCACTTGCTTACTCCACACAGTATTTTAGAAAGCACCTGCCGGATTTTATAAAACATTCATCCATTTTAAGCCTCTGGGCCTTTTTTCATTTAGATAACAATCATGTCTGATAACTGCATAACAAGATCCCTAATTTTTTTTTTAACTTTTGGACATTTGTATCAGTAGCATTTTATATTACAATAACTAAAAATTTAGTACCACCTCACATCTTGACAGTATCTTTAATATAACCCAAATAGCCTAAATAGTTGGTATCTCTAAAAGATGAAAAATGTATCCTTTGACACTTCCAAAGGCCCAAATAGAAATATCAAAGTCCAAAGAATTTGGAACTTTAATTTTTTGAATGCCTGTCAAAGATGCCAAGAAGGCTTAAAATACCTGGTAGAAATAGCATCCCTTAACATTATGGGACAACAAAGACCAAATTTGATCATTGTTATAAAGTGAAATGCTTTTAGACTAAGTATATATTCAAACAAATCGAAACTCATTTAATAAAAACTCAGCTATTTTTGAACAATCAGAACTTAAGGAGAGACAGAGAACATGTATTATCTCAACAGTATACAAAGTCAATGTCTCAGCCGGCGCCGCAGCTCACTTGGCTAATCCTCTGCCTGTGGTGCTGGCATCCCAGGTACCAGCAGCAGCGATCATTTAGGGGGTTAACCAATGGAAGGAAGACCTTTCTCTCTGTCTCTCACTGTCTAACTCTGCCTGTCAAAAAAAAAAAAAAATGTAAAAAAAAAAAAAACCAATGTATCTTTGGTCTGTCAGCAAAATGGGAAATGAAAACATTGAATATAAGAATTAGCATATCAGGTTGCAGGTAGGAGGGACGTTATGGGAGGGAAGCCATTGCAATCCATAAGCCGTAGTTTGGAAATTTATATTCATTAAATAAAAGTTAAAAAAAAGAATTAGCATATCGAATCTTCCCATAATTTGGAACACTGTTTTAGAATATTTTTTTTTTCTGAAAGGCAGAGAGAGGGAGAGACAGAGACAGAGGTTGTCCATCCACTGATTCACTCCCCAGATGACAGCAATGGCCAGTGCTAGGCCAAAGCCAGGAGTCAAAAGCTTCCAGCCAGCACTGCGGCTCACTTGGCTAATCCTCCGCCTGCAGCGCCGGCACCCCGGGTTCTAGTCCCGGTTGGGGAGCTGGATTCTGTCCTGGTTACTCCTCTTCCAGTCCAGCTCTCTGCTGTGGCCCGGAAAGACAGTGGATGCTGGCCCAAGTGCTTGGGCCCTGCATCCACCTGGGAGACAGGAGGAAGTACCTGGCTCCTGGCTTCGGATCAGCACAGTTCCAATTGTAGCAGCCATTTGCTGGGTGAACCAATAGAAAAGGAAGGCCTTTCTCTCTGTCTCTCTCTCTCTCTCTCTCTCTCTCACTGTCTATATCTGCATCAAAAAAAAAAAAAAGAAGAAGAAGAAGAAGAAGAAGAGCTTCTTCCAGGTCTCCCACATGGGTGCAGGGACCCAAGGACTTGGGCCATCCTCTGCTGCATTTCCAGGCACATTACTGGGGAGCTGGATTGGAACTGGAGCAGCCAAGACTTGAACTGGTGCCTATATGGACGCTATGCCACAGCACTGGCCCAACCTGGAACAATTTTAACAGAATCAGAACCAAGGAAGAGAGCTTACTATATCTGGCTAGAAAACTGACAAAGAATCACCAGTTAAACAAAAGCTTTAAAAAGGAGATACTGCAGTTTTTAAACAGGTTTCAAAATTAGAGATTAAGACTGACTATTTCCAAATATTTCTACTGATTTCTTTGACTTACATTTTGAAGTGGTCCTTTAAAAATCTCCATATTAAATACAACATTTCCTAAATAAAAGAACATTGAAATTCAACCTTACTTTTAAGCAGTCTTGAGTTATTTTTCATATACGGACAGTTTATAAAAACATACGTGTTTACAAACCCAAATAGTTTTGTCATAGAATATGGTGCTAAGAGTACCAAAGTTTATACTTAGACACATTTACGCAATTTACTTTTAACAATTACACCTAGATGACTTAAGATACTGATATTATATCATATCTTTATCCAAAATAAGGTCAAAACTACATTTATATGGAATTCTATTCCTTTTTATAAAACCCGAGCTAGAAATCAGTGACATAAACCAGAGATTATAAAATCCATCTTAGGGAGCTATAACAAGAGCTGATTAACCATTGCTATTTCATCTGGATCTGTTAAACTAAGTTACAAAGCAAGTTTGGCAAGCTGCAAAGCAGTTTTTTTCCTAGATTCAAAAGAGAGAAATTGCTTTAAACCCCATGTACATCAGAACAAAATTTTTATATATGAGATTGTTATTTACTAATGATATCTTTTCAGATTTTAAACTTAATTTGAGTATAGTTTTTTTTTTACCCAAAAACCACTTTGGGCCAATGATCCCTAGTGAACAGTGAGCTAGCAACTTGGGACTACCTCTGAAACAAACACAAGTTCAGGCAGCTATAAGACAGGTCCCAAGGGTGACTGTGGGCCAGGTGCTGGTGTGTCATGCATGAGAAGCCCACTAGAGATTGTTCACCATCATGTTAGGTTTAATGAGAGAGGGCATCCATCAGAGCAGATGGGCACCCCTGTGGATGGAGAAAGATATTCCTTAGGATGAGAATCTGATAGGTGACAGAATGAAGGGCAGCTCTGGAGAAAGACACAAGCTTAGGCATAGTAATTAACCTGGTGAGCCTGCCACTTTGCAGAGCCAGTAATCCTGATCATTATTGCACATAGCTCTGAAGATATCTCCCAGATTAATGTTTTTTGTTTTGTTTTGTTTTGTTTTTGACAGGCAGAGTTAGACAGTAAGAGAAAGAGAGACAGAGAGAAAGTTCTCCCTTCCGTTGGTTCACCCCACAAATGGCCACCACAGGCAGTGTGCTGTGGCCAGTGCACTGCGCTGATCTGAAGCCAGGAGCCAGGTGCTTCCTCCTGGTCTCCCATGCAGTGCACCTGCACGGGCCCAAGCACCTGGGCCATCCTCCACTGCCTTCCTGGGCCACAGCAGAGAGCTGGACTGGAAGAGGGGCAACCGGGACAGAATGCAGCTCCCCAACCGGGACTAGAACCCCGGGGTGCCGGCGCCACAGGCGGAGAATTAGCCAAGTGAGCCACGGTGCCGGCCTCCCAGATTAATGTTGCCTTGGAAAGGGACCCTTCATCTTCTTTCTACTCCCTTTGTGGGACATTGCTGGGTGGAGGACCTCCTAGGTGTGGAATTCCTAAAAATCCTCCCAGGACTTTACAATGAACTTGATAGTCCTCTTGGTACCAAGGTGGTTAAGTTAAAAGAGTGGGCAAGCCTCTGTCTCCATGAAATATTGGCAAAGAGACTTTGGCTGCCACTAGACTTGGTAGGCGCAAAGGTAGAAGGCTAGACATGGAACATTTTTTGGAGTGAAGTTGTTCATGACTTAACACTGTTCTTGAGTTTTTTTCTTGGTTAGCTCTGCCAGATACATTACTGGAGATGGCTGGAGCAGAGGTTTTATCTTTGTGAAGGAGAGAGTTTGGATGTGAGATAAAGTAGCAGTACAAGATGTGAGTCCATTATGTTAGGTTTTAGGATTTAAGGTATCAAAGAAGGAGAGGAGGCAGCTAGTTACAGTAGAGAAAGCATTATAGGGAGGACAGAAAGGGGAGGTAAACAAAGAGTGGGGTTGAACCTGCCTGGATGGGGTCTAGGGAAGGGGTTGAAGGCAGGCAGAGTCCATTCTTAAGCTGCTTCTTGGGGGAGGTGCAGAGCACCCCATGGACTCTGATAAGGGGGCAGAAGATGTGAGAAAGGCTCCCTGGTGAAGCTTACAGTGCCTTGTCCTAGCAGTTTAGAATGTCCCAAGTGCGGAGATTTCCAGAGCAGTAAACATTCTACTAGCTTTCTGCACCCAGGGAGAGAGTGGCAGAACAGAGGAGGGGCCAGGAAGCCAGGGGAGAGGCAGAGTCAAGGCTTCTGCTGAGGGGAGGGGGACTGGGGGAAGGGGGACTGGGCAGGTAAAAGGTCGTATTCCTGAAGCGACAGCATTCCTAAGAGGGAAGAAGAGTGGAGGAAAGGAACGGCAGAGGAGGCTGCAGGCCTTTCTCCTGCCTGAAGACTTAGAATGAGGAAAGATGACCTTGGAGGAAGACAAAGGCTTGGAGGTAGGGAACCTCTGACCATTTGCCATTTCTCTCTGTAAAGTTATTAAGGTCCTAGAGAATTTTGAGAGCAAAAGTGCCAACTTCTTGGCCATTTCTTGGCCTTACCTCCCCCTTTAGGCCCAACTTGCATAAGTTTTTTAAGAGACAAGCCAGAGGGAGTCAGGAAACATGTGAGAAATTTCAGAGCTCACAGATCTGGTAGATGGGTCCACATGTTGGAGGGTCACTCTCTTAGAGTGTCCTCTAAGGAGCCCCATGCAACCAAAATCTTCTCCCAGAGAAGAGTGATCCCCACTTTAAAACAAGCATCCTTGCCCAGAAGTGGGACAAGTCTCCCCATGTTAGACCTCCTGGAGGTTTCCTCTTGTTCCCAGAATAGAAGGGAAGAAGGGGCGTGGCCAAAGTTTACCCTAGACCTCTCAGACGCAGGGGACAATGGTTGGTATGCCCCAGCACACTTTGGAGTGAATATTCATCTTTCATAGAAATACCACAACATATGACAGAAAGCCTGTGTTTAAAATTAAAAGCTCAATTTCCTTGTTAGAAAATGTCAATTTTCTTATGAGAAAACCTGTGGAATACCTCTAGATAAAATGATTACAGGATTGGATTTAAGGGCACAGTAGGACCTAAAAAACACTCCAGGGAAAGCTACCCAAAGTGGAAATAGTCCCAGCATTCCCCAGGTTTGGAGGTGGTGGATTCTGGGAGCATTGGGGACCTGTGTGTCCTGATTGTTACATAGTAAGGTAATCTGGATTAGACACTCCTAAACCCCCAGACATTTTTTTATGCCTGAACACAAGTAAGAGGATTGTCTCAAAGTGAGAAAAACATGCTGGAGACTCAGAGTTGAAAAATCACTAGAGATATCAGCTAAAAAGGAGGAGTGCACATACTCTAAGCAAGTATCTTTCAAATACACTCTATGCAGAGGACTGCAGAGTGAGGTTTTGCTAGTGTACCATTGTAGGTGTTTCCTTTCCTGGGCCCTGTCTTTCTTTACACAGTTAATGCTAGTCTGAACACCTGGCAGAGATGCCAGCTGTAACTGTAATCTGAACACCTGGCAGAGACTCCCGCTGTCTTTGCTCCTGCGGGTTCTGTGCAGGGATGCACATATAAATTTCTAACCACAAGCAAGGCTTAGACACTGAACACATAGTGCCTATGCATGTTTGCAAGCATCAACTTTAAAGAGGTCTTGGGTTGGTAGCACACCCAGCCACGTGGTAGGATTAAGAAAATGTTATACATGAGGGGTTTTGAAGGCTAACAGCTCTATTTTATATCTTTCTTATGGAAGAAGTGGCACAGATAATTGCATTTGTGAAAAATAATAGACTGACTGAACACCAAAAAGGAAACCTCCTGAAGTGAAATGGACACTATGGGAAACGGTGACTTGATCAGCATAGCCCTGACTGTTAATGAACAACTTAATACATTATCCCTCTTAGTAGTTTTTTTGTCTGTTCTACTTAATATGACTGGTTTAATTCTGTAATTAATACACAGTTATTCTTAAGTGTTGAAAAGTAACTGAAATGTGATCCCTGTTAAACATAAGAGTGGGAATAAGAGAGGGAAGAGATGTATAATTTGGGACATGCTCAAGCTGACTTGCCCCAAATGGTAGAGTTAGAAACATACCAGGGGATTCCAATTCAATCCCATCAAGGTGGCATGTACCAATGCCATCTCACTAGTCCAAGTGATCAATTTCAGTTCACAATTGATCATAATGAAAGGACTAAGAGTCAAAGAGAGCACATAAACAAGTCTAGTACCTGCTAACACTAACAGATAGAATAAATAAAGGGGAGAGTGATCCAACATGGGAAGTGAGATACTCAGCAGACTCATAGAATGGCAGATGTCCTAAATAGCACTCTGGCCTCAGAATCAGCCCTAAAGGCATTCGGATCTGGCTGAAAAGCTCATGAGAGTATTTCAGGCATGGAAAGCCAAGACACCCTGGCAAAAGATCTCTGCGAGTGAGATCCCAGTGGAAAGAACAGGTCTTCAAAGAAGGAGGTACCTTTCTCTGAAGGGAGGAGAGAACCTCCACTTTGACTATGACCTTGTCTAAACAAGATAAGAAATCGGAGAACTCAGAGGGCTTCCATAGCCTTGGAAACTCATGACTGGAGCATAGGGAGATTACTGATGCCATAGACAGGAGTGTCAATTGGTAAAGTCAACAACAGGAGTCACTGTGCACTTACTCCTCATGTAGGATCTCTGTCCTTAATGTGTTGTGCATTGAGATTTAATGCTATAACGAGTACTCAAACAATATATTTCACTTTGTGTTTCTATGGGGGCGCAAACTGTTGAAATCTTTACTTAATGTATACTAAATTGATCCTCTGTAAAAAAAAAAAAAAAAAAAAGAAATTATCAACTCCCAACTTGACTCTCACTGGGATTAAACATGACAATAGGTCTGATCTGATTTCATCATCATTTAAAAAAAATCATCTATTATTTTTCACTTTATGTTTCTGTGTGGGAGCAAACTGTTGAAATCCTTACTTAAGGTATACTAAGCTGATCTTCTGTATATTAAGATAATCGAAAATGAATCTTGATGTGAATGGAAGGGGAGAGGGAGTGGGAAAGGGGAGGGTTGCGGGTGGGAGGGACAGTATGTGGGGGAAGCCATTGTAATCCATAAATCGTACTTTGGAAATTTATATTCATTAAATAAAAGTTAAAAAAAAAGAAAAATAATAGACTTTTGTATACTTTTTCAAAAAATTTGAGTAAGTGTTCAGGACCTTTACTTTGTCAATTATATACTACAACACAAATATTTAAAAAAATTTTTAAAGTTAACAGAGATGGTTGTCCTGGGTCCTAGGATTTTTTTTTAGCTTTTATTTCCCTCCAGCTATGGTCTATTTGTTAACTCCATCTTGTGTCCCTGACAGGTGACTGTGATGCACCGCTGGCATCCTCCCTGCCCCAGGCCTCCTTCAGCAGCTCTTCAGAGCTGTCCAGTAGCCATGGCGCTGGGTTTGCGAGGCTTAATCGCAGAGACGGTAAGTCTGCCCTTTTCCTCTTATTAATCCTGACTGAATCCCATTTAACAAAATAATTATAACTGATTGGTATTTTGCAGAAGGAAATAAAATTCCAAATAAGCATAATTGTTCCCATTTTAAACTCTGAGGATGTATTTGGCAGGAATCAATTGGTCACCTTGGCACCCTGGTCCTGCTGGGCCTCTCTTGGTGTTATCCTCGTAGCCTGGGGACAAGTCACACCTTATGACGACAGTGTTTGAATTCTGGATCATCTTTCCAACGATTGAATGTTTACTGAGGGTCTTAGAATCTGCCACAACTGTTGTTTACTTGAATTTTTTTCTATCATAAGTATACATTTTTTTTTGTCCCAGATTATATAATTATCTCTTTTTTGGAAAAGAAGGTAGCAGAATAAAGAAGCACTCTAAAAAGTTTTATTATGTTTAACTACAACTTTCAGTGTATTTCTCATCAAAACTGACTCTCTCTTTAGTATCTACAGGAGAATAAGCATATAATAATTTGTTTATGCCCTATTTATATATATTTATATTTGTAAACTTATCTTGTGAGGAGTGTGTTTGCTTTACATGTGTAGAAAACTGTTAACATGTTGTGTTAATAATAGAGTACTTTAAAACACCATATACACAGTGACAAGGTATCACTTTTTCTGCAAAAACTGATTTTCAAGCAAAAACTAAGGTGAATTTTCTTTGAATAAATTCTCAGGTGATTGAATTTACACTATCTATGGGCATATATGCATAGATGCAAAATGTGCACCATAAACAAAAATTTTATTTGTCCTTGTTACCTTCTTTCTTGTTATTTGTGCTTTTCTTTTCCTCCTGGTTGGTTTCCTTGGTGTTTTCAATATTTGAGAACATTTAGTGCATTGCAAATTATAATAGATTAATATATTATCCTGTTGAAAACCACTTGTTTTTATCTCAAGCCGTAGGTCTTTTTGATGTCAAATCATATTTTGGGTCAAAATCTGTAACTATGGGTATCCTCCATCATAGAGAAGATCATTTTTATTCTTAGCTCACAATCTTGTAAATCATGATGAAAAGCATCAATCTTATTAAAATTTATTTTACATGAATGAAGTTAGAAAAATAATCTTATTTTATTACTTTAGGTAGCTATCAACTGAGTTGATTACAAAGTCATAGTTTTTGGTTTTCTTAATTGGTTTTGATATTTTATGCTTTATGGTAGCCTGCACCATTCATCAAAATAATTCTAAGTTGGGAGAGATTTTTAATGTCTGTAGATTATGTTTCTCGTGTTTTAATATCCTTTATTAGATTTAGAATAGTCTGTGGAAGAGTGACTAAACTAGTGTTTTGAACATAAATAATTAAATCAACAAATAAATGACCCTATGTCACACACTTTATTGCCTCTTTACAGTACAATGTAAAGATCTCAGAGCTAAAAATTAACGTGTAGATAATAAGCAATCTTCAAATTCAGCATCCCAGGACGTTGCTTAGATGTGTTGGGAAAATGCATTGAAACATCTGTGGTAGTTACTAAGGCCATAGCAGGAAGGATGGGATTGGAGGGAGGTAACTCACTGAGTTTCATCTGACACATTTTAAGAGATCCAATTAGACTTCTTTATTTTTTAAAAAAATATTTATTTATTTATTTTGAAAGGCAGAGAAAGAGAGATCATCCACCTGCTGGGCCACTCCCCAAGTGGCCGCAATAGCCAAAGCTGGGGCTATCTGAATCCAGAAGCCTTTAGTTTCTTTCCAGGTCTCCCATGTGGGTGCTGGGGTCCAAGGAATTGGGCCATCTTCTGCTAATTTCTTAGGACATAGCAGAGAGCTAGATTGGAAGTGGAGCAGCCGGAACTTGAACTGGTGTCCAAATGGGATGCTGGCACTGCAGTCAGCAGCTTTACCTGCTAGGCCACAACACTAGCTCCCAAATAGACTTTTAGTGATGTCTCCATTCATTATACTTTGAAGACACTGAAAAATTAGTTCTTCCATTTCAGTAAGTGATGAACCCATGTCCCAAACAAGTTAATAAACTTAAATAAGAAACAAGTGTTTTTTTTTTCTTTTCTTTATGTGGAAGACCCAACTTTTCAGTTAAAGATCAAAAATGACTTCTAATTGTTAAAATGCATACCTGTGAAAACTGGGAATATTAGAATGTAATTAATCTCAAACATATGTATAAATAAATATATTTGCTTTTTACATTTTAGTAAGAATTTTAGTATAGTTGGTGTATATATATAGTTTATAGAATTTGACATGTCACTCAATAATAAAATACACATTCCTTACTCCAAAATCAGAGCCATTATTCTAGTATTCTCCATGGTAGTTTAGCATTTTCAGGTTAAGATGAGGTCTCCAGACAAGAAACATGTACATGTCTGTAACTGACCACACTGTTGAAATGACAGCGTAATAAACCTTAATAAAGTGGTGTTTTTGCATGCATTGATGAAATTTGCAAATGTGTTCTTGCAATTATAATTGTATTTGAACCAAGAAAAATTTGAAGAATTAAACAGAAGTAGAGTTCAAAATAAATAACATCAAATCATTGCTTTCAGAAACAAGAAATGCTCTAAAGAAAGAAACACTCAGCTGCTCAATAGAGTCAAAAGTTTTCTTATATGGCAGTAAAATGGAATACTATAATTTCCTACTTTTGCCTATTATTTTTGATTTACTACTACTGAATGTCTAAAACATTAAGATCTAAACTGTGACATAGAGAAAAATGACAAGCAGAAAAATTATATTAGATATATCTCCCTGAAAAGATGACTCTAAAGAGATTAATTTCACAATCCTGTTGAGAATTTGGGGGGGGGGTTATTGTCCTATTGTAACCCACTTTTTTAATTATTCATTTTATTTATTTGAAAGGCATACAGAGAGAGAGAGAGAGAGAGAGAGAGAGAGAGAGAAGCAGACACAGCTCTCCCATCTGTTTTACTCCCCCAAATCCCACAACAGATAGGGTTGGGTCAGGAACTTGATATGGATAGCAAGGACCCAACTACTTCAGCCGTCACCTGCTGCCTCTAGAGTGTGCAAAAGCAGGGAAGAGCTTGAACCCAGGCGCTCCACTGGTATGCAGCTGTCCCAAATGCCCATTCTGTAATCCACATTGTTATGACTTTACTATGTGACATTCATTTATAACATGCTTCTGATCATCTACTCTCCAAATGGCCCTGGACTGAGACAGGGAAGCCAGGAGCCTGGGGCTTCTTCTGGGTCTCTCATGTGCATGTAAGGAGCCCAAGTTGCTTTGGCTATCTTCCACTGCTTTCCCAGGCCATTAGCAGGGTACTGGATTCGAATTGGAGCAGCTGGGACAGGAACTGGTACCATATGGGATGTTGGTGTCACTGGTGACAGCTTCACCTGATATACCACAATGCCAGCCCCCAAATTCACTTATTTTAATAACTAAATATAAAGAAAGAAATCTGGTTTCTTGTGATTTAGGGAAATGTCAAAAATTGATGCTGAACTCTCTCCTGGGCTTCGCTGAAATCTCACCAGCTGGAAGTCGCCTGAGAGAAGTGTGTGGGCAGAGTGCTGGATGCTCACATCCACAAGCAAGGCCTGGGCCCCATGAACGTGTGCTGAGGGCCTCTGTGGGCTGAGGAAGGACCCTTCCTACAGGGGAAGTATGGGAAAAGTGAGGAAATTCATGTAGCTCTAGCGAGGGTAGGGAACATCTGGCCCACGGCCACATATTAGCTGGTCTGGCTCTGCCAAGGCAACTGAAGTTGGGACTCCAAAGTCAACAAATCTACAATAGGCTAATTTTTAAAATATTTATATTTATAGTTTTTATTTACTTACTTGAGTTAGTTACATACAGAGAGAGAGAGATACAGAGAAATGTCTTTCACCTGCTGGTTCACTCCCCAGATGGCTGCAATGGCTGGACTGGGCTGATCTGAAGCCAGGAACCAGGAGCTCCTTCCAGGTCTCCCACATGGGTGCAGGGGCCCAAGCACTTGGGCTATCTTCTGCTGCTTTCCCAGGCCATCATCAGGGAGCTTGATCGACAGTGGAGCATCTGGAACTGGAACTGGTGCTCTTATGGGGTGCCAGTGCTGCAGGCAGATGCTTAACCTACCCATGCCACAGCTCTGGCCCCCAGCAGGCTAATTTTTAAGTTTATAATTTTGTATGGCCTGTACGTGATATTATAAATATCCAAATGGCTCTTGGCAGAGCAAAGCTTCCCTACCACTTTTTGCACCACTGCAGGAGACACTGTGTGACACAAACTGGTTTGCCACGAGGGTGGAGCCTCAGGTCTGGAACAGGAAGCTCTGGGTACGGAAGCCATCAGAGCTGTCATACATCTTGTGTTTCTGACAGTTTGAAGCACAGGTGCCTACAAATGTACAGCCATTTTCTATCTCCTCCATTAGAGCTCCTAGTCAGCTCCAGCCTGGTTGTTAGCTCTACCAGGCCTGCTTAACTAGACAAGCTCTGTGCCTGTTGGGTATTAAGGAGAATTCATGGGAGAAAAAAGGGCCAAGGGGTCTGAAAATACAAAGCATAGAAAATGTGGAGATGATTCTTAGAGCCAGGGAGCAATGAATGGTGCATTAATGATAGCATCATCACCATGACTAACATACATCCATCACGTTCTCCAAGATTGTGTGCAGGGTTCCGAGGCATATGCTGTAGGACCCTTGGATGTCAGGGTCTCCTTACAGCCTCTGTCACACCAATCTTACCAGATATAGAGGCCACCCAAGGGTTACATCCGTGACAGAGCACAATGTAAAGGAACAGAAAAAATAATACATTATGACAGTATCTGAGAAAAATGGATAAGATTTTATATTCTCTCATGATAGGTATAATTTAGGAAGCTGCAGCAGCAAGGTAAATGTAAGTTTTTCTCCAAAAGTAAGTCAGATGTGCTCATGGTCTGACAAAGTTGTACAATATTATTATTCATGATTTTTTAAAGATTTTATTTATTTATTTGAGAGGTAGAGTTACAGACAGTGAGAGGGAGAAACAGATAGATCTTCTTTCTATTGGTTCACTCCCCAAATGGCTGCAATGGCCGGAGCTGTGCCGACCTGAAGCCAGGAGCCAGGTACTTCCTCCCACTCTCCCATGCAGGTGCAAGGGCAGCACTTGACCTATTCTCTACGGCTTCCCCAGGCTACAGCAGAGAACTGGATTGGAAGAGGAGCAGCCGGGACTAGAACTGGCGTCCATATGGGTTGCCAGCACTGCAGGCCTAGGATTAACCTACTGTGCCACGGTGTCGGCCCCATTATTCATGATTTAACACTTCTTCCACCTCCTGCAATAGCTCCATCTAAAAACCATGAAGTGAATGCACAACATTATAAACATAACTCTAAGAACTTCAAGGGTGAATTATGGCTAGAAACCTATTTGGGGAGTAAGGAGATAACTAATGGATAAATAAATAATAAAATGCATGAATTTTAAAGTATAGGAAAAATCCACCTATACAAGGGGCCTTCAAAAAGTCAATGGAAAATTGAACTTAAATTTATTTTGGCACAGGTTTTTGAAATTTATACATAGAAATTCATGCATAGATTTTTTAAAAAAAATCAGGCATGCACTGTTTCATGAAAAATATGTATGATGACAAAACTGCTTCAATTTCAATTTTTTTGCAACAAAATAACTATATTTTAATTCAGTTTTTCGACATACTTTTTGAAATACCCTTTCACATGCCTAGTAGGAAGGAGGGGAGTTCCTGAAATAATTTTGTAACTTTTAGAACTAGACTTGTTGGCCGGCGCCGTGGCTCACTAGGCTAATCCTCCACCTTGCGGCGCCGGCACACCGGGCTCTAGTCCCGGTCGAGGCTCCGGATTCTGTCCCGGTTGCCCCCCTTCCAGGCCAGCTCTCTGCTGTGGCCAGGGAGTGCAGTGGAGGATGGCCCAAGTGCTTGGGCCCTACACCCCATGGGAGACCAGGAGAAGCACCTGGCTCCTGCCATCGGATCAGCGCGATGCGCCAGCCGCAGCGCGCCGGCCGCAGCGGCCATTGGAGGGTGAACCAACGGCAAAAAAAGGAAGACCTTTCTCTCTGTCTCTCTCTCACTGTCCACTCTGCCTGTCAAAAAAATAAAAAATAAATAAAATAAAAAAGAACTAGACTTGTAAAGTATACACAGTGCATCAGAAATGGTTTTTGGCCAGTCTATCACAGGAAGCCTTTGGGTGAGTGACTGTCTATTACTGTCAAGGCTGAAATATTAATTTGAGTTTTATCCAAATCCTGGTCCTTGGTCCCCTTCTTTACTAGTGTTTTCTGCTGGTGGCAAGAGTGTTCGGCCTCACAGTCCATCTCACACAAAGCCCCTATGTTTTAAATATTTCTTCATCCCCAAACCTGGTCCTCTTGTAAGCATTTAAAACATGTTTTCTTACTGGTTTCTACATTGTCCTCATCATCTAGGCTTGTAATCCTACAGATGGGGAGACAGAGTTCAGGAAGGCTGGGCAGGACAGCCACGGAATAAGGCTGTAGACAGGTTGCACTTGATGATAGTCTCCAAAGACACTTCCTGCTGTAAAGGAGGAAAAAAGTCCAGAACACTCCATCTTAGTGAGGACAAGTTCAGCTCAGTCAGTTTTAGAAATATTTGCTACCACCATGTGGTATTTAGTTGGACATCCATTTCTGATATACAAGATGGTATAGGAGCAAATAGAACCTTAGGAAGAAACAGAATTTTCTTGCATAGGCACTTAAAAAAAAAAAAAAAAGAGATCCCTGGAGAAATACCTTCTAAGAGATTATGTTAAGATTAGAGAATGAATATGAGCTTTTTGATAACTATATGCAATAACATCCCCAGACACTCTTAAGCAATTCACAGAATATAATTGTTGGTGTTTGACAAGGAAAAGCCAGAAAGACCAGCTGACCTAATAGCAGTAATAAGCATGAAAATCTAAACATGTTTGAGATCCAGTGAATGCTTATAAAGATTTTTAGTGGACTTTCACAAATGAAATGCAATGTTTTATTTCAAAATCTATAAGGGCAAAGATGAACACTGTATTATACCCTCCTGTTGGCATAGAATGAAGTGTTTCAGTTACTGACCGATTTGGAAACTGTGAAGAGCCTTGCTGAATCAGGAAGCTGAGGAAACAGATGAAGCCGAAGAAGTCCCTCATGTTTACAGCTCTTCACCTGAAGAGATTTAAATATATGGATGAACAACACTGATACTCAGCACTTTCTTCCCAAGAGGTTTTTCCTTTAGAACTTTAGAACTTTCTGGGGAGATGCATAAAGAGATGCATGACAGTTCTGCTGGTGTGGGTCACACCGGAAGCCACCCCAACTGAGGGCATTGTTCTTCAGTGGTCATGATATTTGTTGTGATTTCGTGACAGTATTGTGGAGATAAGAGACACTCAAGCTGTTGAAGAATTTTGTGGGTTGACATCAGATATCACTTGCAACTTTTCTGCCAGTTCTCTGACTAAATGGGAATTGTGTTTAAAAGATACATTCCGCCTCGTTTCTTCCCTAGTTATTTTCGACAAAATCAGGCACTGGTTTCTCAGGAAAAAAGGAATGCAGCGGGCCTACAGACAATGCAGGGAGCCTACAGGCAGTTTGCTGTGCACAAAGCCAAGACTCTGCACTGAGGAGCCCTTCATACAGTGACCATTGTTGTACTGGTCCATGACTGTGTGGCTCCCAGAAGAAAGGAGGGGGAACCAGACACCAGCCCCCCTTGTATACAGCAAGGAATCTACTGGGAATGGGTGTGAGCTTTGTCTTCATTATTTGCACAAATAATCATCCCAACAAGAAAAAGAAAAGCCATCTGTGCCTGATTGTCCTGAAAGTGCTGCATAATTTATTTGTATTCAAAAAATGTAAAGGCATTACTGGTGGTTTTTCAGTAAAAAAAAAAAAAAAAATGTGTTGGATTTTTTATACAAAGAGCTTCAGTGTTTGGGAGCACTTTGTTGTTTTTTTTAATGCAGTAAACCTGCAGAGAATAGTTGCCAGTGTCATCAAGACAAATAGGTTCTGCTTCTCTGAAAATGTTGAGTGTTCCACACAGAGAACAATGGTCAACAATTGCTTTGATAAAACCAAGGGAACAATCTCTCACACTGGCACCCATACTCCAGGAGGACTATAGTAGTCTATGAGTGCAAAGTAATATCTGTTCAAACTAATAATTTGTGAAACAAATATTCTCCCCCGCCTCAATCAAATGCCAAATGCTGCCAGTTCTTTCCCTGAAATCACATGATTAAAATCCTTCTGCTTCATTTCCATGGGTGTTGCTCTTGTTCAGTTCCTGTGACATCTCACTTAGTTTACCCTAATAACTCAATGACTGGTTCTCAACATTTGAAACTCCTTAATGAAGTGAATCATTAGCCAAGTCTTCTGTTAACCTCTGCATCTGAGGGACCACCTTTTGCATACAGCAGTTCTCAATTACTGTTCACAGTACCTAATGTCTTGCCACAACTAAGCAGGTGGTTTAGTAATTTCAGCAAAAAAGGAGATACACATCTCGTGTCATAAAGCAAAATCGTTACACTTAGATAATGTTTAATAAAGAGGGCATAGGATGTCTCAGAACCTTTTTGGGTTCTGAGAGTGTTGGTTGTTGTTTGAGGTTTGCATGTAGATGTTTCATTAATTTCACCACATTCTTGCTTCATGGAAATGATCTCATGACTCTAAATGTTCTTTGGGACAGAGAAACAAAACTGATGATGAAAATATTAATTTCTTAATCTAAGATAGAAAATATGATTAGTGATAACTACTGAAAAGCCAATATAAAAAGTATCTTTATTAACCCGGGCTGAAAGCTTATCTGTGTGTTAACCCAAGGTGATTGAGGAAGTGCCAGGTGAAATGTTTATTAATTGGGCACTGCCTCTCCTGCACTTGCACAAGATAGGGGCTTGAGGTTGTCACTGTTTTCTATAATTAAAAAAAAAAAACTGTGCTAATATAATATTTTCTGGAATAAGCAAGCACAGGATGGTTTTCTGGTGTGAACTTAGTGACCTTTATGAGCAAAAGGGAACAGGATATAGAAACCACATAAGGAATAGGATATAGAAAAAGCCATTATTCAGAGTCCACACTAACACCAAAAGCATCTGAGCCATTCTCTTCACAAGCTTAGCATTTTGCTTGAGGGCACAAGTAGAATCAGCAATTGACTAATTTCTTTAATAATTCTGTCATCTTTAACAACTGTTTATGCTTGTGAAAATACTTTTTTCTTTTTTATTTAAGGATGAATCATTTTGTGAGTCATTGTTCAGGTCAGCTGGAGACAGGGCAGAAGTGTCAGTAGCTATGGGAGCTGCAGAAAAGGTCTATACATAAATCAGAAGTGGCCCCTGAATGCAGCTCACATCACCTTCATATCAATGGAGAGATGGGAACATGAGCATTAATGAACCTCCTATTCAGAGTTAGTTGTGGTATTCAAAGATATATATATATATACACACACACACACATACATAGTATACACATATAAATTATATCTGTTTGTGTATGTGTATGTATGTGTTAGCATGTATGAGTGTGCTCAAAAAAGTTCTTCAGAATATCCGTGGGAAAATAGAATTAAGAGATATTTATTTTGGGGTTGGCATTGTGGCATAGCCAATTAAGACACCATGTCCGAGACTAGCATCCCATGTAAGTGCTAGTTCAAGTCTTAGCTGCTCCAATTCTGATCTAGCTTCTTGTTGATGTACCTGGGAAAGCAGTAGAAGATGGCTCAATTACTTGGGCCCCTGCCATCCATGTAGGAGGCCCAGATGGAGTTCCCGGATCCTGGCTTTGATCTGTCCCAGCCCTAGCCATTGGGGGAGTGAACCAACAGATGAAATTCTCTCTCTCTCTCTCTTTCTCTCTCTCTGTACCTCTCACCTTCAAATAAATAAATAAATGTTTAAAAAAAGAGAGATGCTTATTTTAGTACAAAAATTTTTGAAACTCAAGCATTTTTCACAATATGCATTTCCATATACTTTTTGAAGACTTGTCATATGTATAGATTTAAATTTTTCACACCAAAATAAACTCTTTATGTCCATTTCCACAAACTATATACATAAAGCTGGATTGTGCAAAGAAATTGCGCATTATAATGCACTGATAGTTAATTGGAAAACTCATAATGTAAAGCTTTATACTAAGAGATGGTAAAATACAAGGTTTAAAATAAAAGCAGAAACTTTCTTCATGGCACTAATAATTCCTATCAAGATCATTTCTATGTGTGGAATGATGTGTACAATCAAGATAAGTGCCCCCCTTTCAAAACTCACTGAATTTACTGAATTTTTTTCACCATGCTCTCAGATATCAGGCTTCACTACCTAACTGCGTCATCTTGAGTCCCCTCATGTAAAGAAAAGTTGATCACTACAGTGATTTTGAACATAGGCAGCAAAGCCTCAGTTTCTAAGTTCAGAAACTCTCCTGGTTCTGAGGAAGAGAAAATTTGAAAGGCAGTTGGGATGGGTGAGGGTGTGCTAACTCTTCTGCTATCCCACATACTTGGAAAACTAAGTAAGATTAGACTAACACGAGTAGGGAGAAGGCCTCATTGCTGAAGATCTGCCCTCAAGCAGAGCCTTTAAGGTGGTGACTCAGTAGAAGTCTCTACTGAAGTGCAGCAATCTAAGTGTGTGCCTCCCAATAGTATAGTGGAGACAAGAGAGCCAATCACCAAGAGAAGTCCGCACAGCATCCTGACAATGGTGTGATACATTAAGACAATCATAGGACTGAAATGTCTACAACAGCTCCAGGATGTCAAGTGAGGACAGCCCCAGTTGACCAAAGCAGATGAGCAAAGTCGTAGTCCTGCATGAGATCAGGTAGTGCAAGGAGAAAGGAAAAGCACATGAGTTGTGGAGAAGACTGTCCCTCAACTGGAACAGGAGGACCTGCCTCCATCTGCAGCAGCATATCTCCAACAAAGAGAACAGGATGGGAGTTGGTCTGGAGACAGGCTCTGAGCACACTCTCTTCCAAGCCCTACCAAAACAGCTGCCCAGCCAACTGAGCCCACAGTTCACTCTGGAGAGGAAGAGAGTTAAAAGGACACTTGAAGGAATTTTGAACTGATTGTGATGGTAATACAGACATGAATGGACAGGCTGATCTAGACTGAGACCCTTGTTGTGAATAGTGTTTGTCTCTATCTCTTCCAGAATTAGAGCTCCTTTTAGATAGCTCAGTGGGTTGTAGAAAAATAGTTACATTTTTCCCTCCTGCATCAGTGATTAAAAAATTTATACTTACAGCCTGATTACAACTGTTTTGTTCAAGTGGCTTCTGTTAGGGACAGATAATACCTTTGACAGCTTGAACTTATCACTTGTAGGCCAAAATGTCATGAGGTTAAGCATGATTTAATGTGTCCTTTAGAAGACTGGAACACCATGCAAAATGCTTGCACTCAAAGTTTCTCATTTTATCTGCACTTGTACTTAGGAGAGCCGAATATATCAAAGTAGTAGATTAAATCTCTGTTATCCCCTTCCCCCCGGAGTAAATTAGCCAGACTTGCAGAATTTGGATGTGACATGCTAGTCAACACAATGTTTGACTGTATGCTGAATGTAAGACAGATCTTTGTGATTGCTGTATTTTTCCAGTATTCAGAATTTCTGACAAAGCCACCATTGCTATTCTCAGTAACTTGTAACTATAAATTAAAATTTTTCTACTTAAGAGAAATAAAGGGGGTCGGCGCTGCGGCTCACTTGGCTAATCCTCCGCCTGTGCGCTGGCACACCGGGGTTCTAGTCCCGATTGGGGCGCCAGTTCTGTCCCGGTTGCTCCTCTTCCTGTTCAGCTCTCTGCTGTGGCCCAGGAGTGCAGTGGAAGATGGCCCAGGTCCTTGGGCCCTGCACCTGTGTGGGAGACCAGGAGGAAGCACCTGGCTCCTGCCTTTGGATCAGCGCGGTGCGCCGGCCGCAGCGGCCACTTAGGGGGTGAACCAATGGAAAAGGAACACCTTTCTCTCTGTATCTCTCTCTCACTGTCTAACTCTGCCTGCAGAGAGAGAGAAATAAAGGATAAGGAAATGAATGAATGAATGTCCATAAGCCATCATCATTGAGCTTCTTAGAGGTAGTTTACTAAAACTAATTTTTCTTTCACTACCCTGAGTTACTTATTAATATTACTTGTAATTTTAGTGGAGTGTTTGTTTTCCTTTTTAAGATTGAAATTGTGATGAATATTCTAGTTCCAAAATCCTAGCATTGTTGATACACATATATGCCAAACACTTGTGAGGTTAAAAGTTTGAGCATTTCTTCTCCTCACCTTCCATGATCTGGCTCTGCTTCTTCCTCTAAAATCCCACACCTCCCTTGTCCTCTGAGCTCTCGCCAACCTGACTTGCATCCTTCTATCCTACAATTGGCCATTTGTGAAGCTGCCAGCCACACCAACTCTCACTTTGGTTTTTTAAAATTCTGCATTATGAACAAGGTGAGATGTTTCCTATTGCTCAATCACCCCAGCTGGCAAGGTATCTCCATCTTTGGAAAGAAGTTGTCTGTGAAGCGACACATAATAAATGCATTTGGGAGATCCACGATGGCTAAATAAGGAAAGGACAGGCTGATTTTGACCATAGAAGATAATAGAAGAAAAGGGGAGGATCCACATTACCAGGGGACAGTTGGAGAGAAGTTTGCTATGGAAAATCTACAGAAAGAAGAAAGACACTGTGGAACAGTAGATATGATACAGTCACACAGTAGTGAGCATGACACTGCCAATGACTTCCACAGCTGGTGTCTAGAGAGGATGCCTTCTTCTTGGAACGAGATGAGAGGAACCTGCTGAAGCCTATACCACTGATGATATTGCCTGAAGGTGAACCTCGTAGTCTCCATTGACTCTGAGTCCAGCCTGAAATGCTAGTGGGGTCATGGTGCACCCCTAACCCCATTAATGAAGAACAGATTGCTTTCCTGTCCTCCCATCATCAAAGCATCAGGAAAGCAGATGAGAGGAAGCACCATGTTAACAAGGTGCAGATTCAACTTGCTAACACAGAGCAACCACCAACCTCTTTAGGACAGAGTGCTGGCTCCAGGAATGCCATGGCTCTCTCTATGGATAAAAGAGGCTTGTTGGGCTGAGAGTGGATCCCTTGTGCCCTGTGACTGTTGGAATCCCATGATTATTCTATATGACATGGAGACTGAACAGCATGCTCTTGAATGAACACTGGGTCATAGGTGAAATCAAAATGGAAATAAAAAATTGCTAGAAATGAATGAAAATGACAACACAACAAAACAAAACTTATTGGATACAGCAAAAGCAATATTAAGAGGGAAATTTATAGTAATTAGTTCTGACATCAAGAAATTGAAAAGGCATCAAACAAATGATCTAACAGTGCATCTCAAGGTTTTAGAAAAATAATAACAAATGAAACCCCAAATTAGCAGGAGGGAAGAAATAGTAAAAATTAAAGAAGAAATAAAATTGAAGCAAATAAATAAAAAGATTAGTAAAATGGAGAGCTGGAGTTTTGAAAAAAAAATAAATGAAATAGATAATCCACTGACTAAACTAACCAAAGAAAGGGGGTGGGGAGAAGACACAGATTAATAAAATCTGAGATAAAAATGAGATGTATGACAGATATCACAGAAATAAAAAGAATCATCAGAAATTACTATAAACAGATATATGAAAAACAAACTGGAAAATCTAGAAGAAATGGGTAGATTTGTGGACACATACAATTTACCAAAATTGAGTCCTGAAGAAAACCTAAAAAGACCAATAACCAAGATGGAAATTGATGAGTATAACAGACCCTCCCAACAAAGAAAAGCAGAGGACTGGATGACTTCACTGCTGAATTCTATCAAACTTTCAAAAAAATCTAATTCCAACTCTTCTCAAACTATTCTAAACAATTGAAAGGGAGAGAATCTTCCCAAATACTTTCTATGAGGCCAACATCACTTTAATTCCAAAACCTGAAAAAGATACAACAAAGAAAGAGAACCAATATCCCTGATAAACATTTATATGAAAATACTCAACAAAACAATACCTAGTCCAATCCAGCAATGCATCAAAAAGATCATTCATCTGGACCACATGAAATTTTATCCCTGGTATGCAGATATAGTTAAACATATGCAATTCAAGAAGTGTGAAACTTTCATTAACAAATTGAAGAATAAAAGCATATGATTATCTCAATAGATACAGAAAAATAATTTGATAACATTAAACATCCTTTATGATAAAAACCTTAAGCAAGTTGGGTATAGAAGAACATATCTGAACACAATCAAGGAAATATATGACAATCAGCATCATATCGAATAGGCAAAAGTTGAAAACATTTCCAGTAAGTTCTGGAACCATACAAGGATGTCCACAGTATAGTCAGTATAGTTCCAGAAGTTCTAGTCAGAGCCATTAGACAAAAAAAAAAAAAAAAAAAAAAATCAAAAGGATACAAATGAGAAAGAGGATGTCAAATTATTCCTGTTTGCAGATGATATGACCTTATACATAGGGTAACCAAAGGAATCCACAAAGATTATTGGAACTCAAAAGAGAGATTGACAAAGTTGCAGGATATAGAATAAACACACCAAAATCAGTAACGTGTACACACAAACAATGCCATGACTGAGAAAGAACGTGTAAGATTAGTTCCATTCAAAATAGCTACAAACATTTTTAAATGTCTTGGATAAACTTAACCAAGAAGGTGAAGAAGGTGAATAATCTCTACAATCAAAATTTAAAAATACGAAGGAAAGAAATAGAAGAAATCGAAAAAAGGAAATATCTTCCATGTTATGGGTTGGAAGAATGAATATCAAAATGTCCATACTACCCAAAGCCATCTGTAGATTCAATCTGATCTTAATCAAAATACAAAAGATGTTCTTCTCAGATCTAGAAAAAAATGGCCTTAAAATTCATATGGAATTACAAGTGAACTCAAATTGCTAAAGCAATCTTAAACAATAAAAAAAGAAAGTTAGAGGAATCACAATACCAGATTGAAACACATATTACGGGACAGTTATAAACAGCCTGGTGCTGGCACAATGGTAGGTATATGGACCAATAGAACAAAGGTGGAGACCCTAGAAATTAATCTATGCAGCTGCAGCCAACTGATTTTTGACAAATGAACTAAAATCAATAACCCCAGATAAAGGACAGTGTCTTTAACAAATGGTATTGGGCAAATTGGATCTCTGTATGAGGAAGTGTGAAACAAGATCCCTACCTTGTACTCTACACAAAATAAACCCACAATGGAGCAAGGATCTAATCCTATGATCTGAAACTATCAAATTATTTGAAGAAAACCCAGGGAAAATACTTCAAGACATTGGCATAGGCAAGGATTCATGGATTAGACCCCAGAAGCGTAGTCAATGAAAGACAAAATGACAAATGGTATTACGTTAAGCTAAGAAGAGTTCGGTACTCAACAAAATGAAGAAGCAACCAACAGCATGGTGGAAAATATTTGCAATTATACATTTGATAAAAGATTAAATCCAGAATATATAATGAGCTCAAGAACAAAATAAACAGTCCAATTAAGAAATGGGCTAAGGATGTGAACAGGTATTTTTCAAAGGATGGAATACAAATAGCCAACAGACACAGGAAAAGATGCTTGGGATCCCTAGCCATCGATGCAAATAAAAATCACAATGAAGTTTCACCTCACCCTAGTTAAAACAACTATCATTCAAAAATCAAAAAATAATAAATTCTGGTAAGGATGTACAGAAAATGTTGCCCTAATGCACTGTTGGTAGGAAAGTAACTACTGCAAACACTATGGAAGACAGTATGGAGATTCCTCAGAGATCTGAAAATAGATGTACTATATTATCCAACCATTCCATTCCTGGGAATTTACCCAAAGAAAATGAAATCAACATATGAAAGACTTATCTATACTTTCATGTTTATAGCAGCTCAATTCACAATATTTAAGATATGGAATCAACCCAAATGTCCACCAACTGATGACTGGATAAAAAATTGTACTACATATATAAGATGTAATACTACCCAGCAGTAAAAAAAAAAAAAAAATGATGCAATCGAGTACCATTATGCTTAGTGAAATAAGCCAGTTCCAAAAAGACTAATATAAAGACTAATATGTTTTCTCTGATTTATATTAACTTATATAAAGGGTACAAAAAATATATATGAAGAAAATTGACATTTTGAGATTTGATTATTGTTTATAGTCTTTGTCTATATTCTAGAGGAACAGTAGTTTTTCTACTTACTACTTGTTGAATCCTTTATTTAATGGAGGGTTAAACTTGTGATTAGAAAGTAAGTTGAAAGTATGCCATTGTAAAACTTAAAATAAAAAGAAGCAGTAGGGAGGGTGGGAGTAACGGAGGGAGAGGGAAGGGTGGGAAGTATCATTATGCTTTTTTTTTTTTTTTGGACAGGCAGAGTGGACAGTGAGAGAGAGAGACAGAGAGAAAGGTCTTCCTTTTCGTTGGTTCACTCCCCAATGGCCGCCACGGCCGACGCACTGCGGCTGGCACACAGCACCGATCTGAAGCCAGGAGCCAGGTGCTTCTGCTGGTCTCCTATGCTGGTGCAGGGCCCAAGGACCTGGTCCATCCTCCACTGCACTCCTGGGCCACAGCAGAGAGCTGGACTGGAAGAGGAGCAACGGGGACAGAATCCAGCGCCCTGACTGGGACTAGAACCCGGGGTGCCAGTGCCGCAGGTGGAGGATTAGCCTGTTGAGCCGGCCCTCATTATGCTTTTAAAACTGTACATATGAAATATGTGAAATTTGTTCCCATTTTCAATATTAAAAATTACTTATTTTTAAAAACATTTTTAAATACTTATTTTTTTATTTGAAAGGAAGAGGTAAGGGAGAGAGAGAGAGAGAGAGATCTTCCATCCATTGGTTCATTCCTTAAATGGCCACACAGCCAGGACTGGGCCAGGTGGAAGCTAGGAGCCAGGAGCTTCATCCAGGTCTCCCATGTGGGTACAGAGACCCAAGTAATTGAATCATCTTCTGGTACTTTCCCAGGCCGTTAGCTGAGAGCTGGATAGGAAGTGGAGCTGAAGGGACTCAAACGGGTACACATAAGGGATGCCAGCATCAGAGGTGGTAACTTTATCCACTGTGCCACAATGCCAATCTCCTAAATGAAAAAATGTTAAAAAGAAACAAAAATGTTTTTGACTTTGAAGAACACATAGGTCTCTGTTGTATTTTTTGTTCTTTTTCCTCTCTCCCTTCAAAACTTTAAAAGTGAAATTATTCTTAGTCTTCAACAGAGCTCCAGAAATTTCATGGGTATATGTGTTATGAAAACCTACAGATGCATTTTCAAGTTTGTGGCACCAAGATAAACTTCTTGTTTAATTGTATTTTTCTACATACTTCTTGAAATACCTTTGGATACATCTAGAGTTGGACTGCTGACATGGTTTCTGATGCCTACAAACTGAATGTGTCTAGCACTTCTCCCTCAAGAAATTCACAGAACGTGTATCTTGTACTGGTGTGCATACTACATATTTACATAATTTCCTTACCTTTATCAAATTACAGGTTCCTTGTGGAAAGGGTGCCATCCTATCTAGGGATGGGAATAAATTTGGATTCAGAGGCTTTGCTTATATCCTGCACTACCACTTCTTGCTGTGTGACTTTAGATAAATCTCATTTTCTCTCTGAGGCTTTACTTCCTCAATTATAAAATGGTATTAGTAATAATACCCGTTATGAGATAGTTGATTTATGGGACATAGTAAGGTTGTGTGAGAATTAAATGAGTTAGTACACACAAAATGGGATGTAATCCACTGATTATCATAGTAGCTTTATACACAGTAACCAAAGATGGTAACCATGCAGATGGCTATTGATGTGTGACAGATAAACATGATGTGCTATTTGAGAGGGAGCTTCAAAAAGTTCATGGAAAATAGAATTGTAAGTTCATTTTGGTGCAGAAAGAATTTGAAAATCCATGCATAGGTTTTCCATGAACTTTTTAAAGTACTGCTGCAGAAGTCTACAGTTCTTGATAATTGTTTTTTTCTCTGCTGGGTTCACGTCTTGAATTCACAAAAGATGAGGAGCTCAGACAAGGAAGGGTATGTAAAGCACAAGTGGTTTATTTAAGAAAACAAAAGTGAAGGAGAAAAAACTCAAAAATGAATGATAGTTTCAATTGAGACTCAAGAAAAAACATGTGAAACTTCCTCGAGATGTGTACAGTTCTCATTGATTAAATGACTTACAATAGCACAGAAAAATCTTGATTACAAGGACTAGCATATGACATCAACATCCTTCACAGAAGCTGCTTGTTTGAATTTTCTCCACACAGTGAAGAAGGGTCTCCTTGTTTCCTGTCTATCATATCTCTATCATTACTCTTGTCCATATAATGGAACATGACTCAGCTTTACAGAGGCAGGGAATTCTGATCATACTGTGGTACAGATGAAGCTTGAAAACATTGAGCTCAGTGAGATAAGCGAGATTACAAAAGTTAAATTCTGTGTCATTCTGTTAGGTAGGAAGTCAGAAATTGAGCCTATGTGTGTATGAGACAGGCCTGAAGACCAGCACCTACTGTGGAAGCTCCAGAAGCCCAGCATCTTGCACTTCAAAGTCCTGCCCAGACTCTGATAACCTCCAAGGTGGTCCCAGCCCTTCCCCCAAGGAAAATTCCCAGGAGAATTCTCTCTCCTCAGGACCAAAGGGGTTGGTTACCTGATAACATGGGAAACCCCCCACTCTGCCTGGGTGCCAGCAAATCTGGGGAAGAATTTGATAATTTTCACCCAACAAACCAGGACTCCCCATCCTTTGTCCTGGAGGAGAGGGGGAAGTGGGTAAACAGACTCCCTTAAAAACTTAGGGAGTCCAAACGGACTGTGCACTCAGCCCTCTGCCTCTCTGCTGAGCTGCCCACCTGGCCTGCCCAGGTGTATTCCCTCCACTCAACCATGTAATCTCGCTCTCCCCCCGTCAGAGTGACTGGGCGCTCTCTCTGTCCCTTCCGTCCTGGCGGATGCCCTGTCCCCAGTAAAGTCTTATCACTCTGCTCTCTTTCTAATGCCTGAATTCTTTCTTGTGTGAAGACAAGGACCCCATGGCTTCCACGACCTTCCCTCCAGCAACAAAACAGCTCACATAATCAATATCAGTGTACATATGAGCACCTCTGTGGCCTTGGTGTTCCAACCCAATTATATCTAACCCTATATGTAAAGGAAAACAAGTTGTTTGTTAGGGGGTATATAAGGCAACACCCTGCTTTATTCAAAGTCCAGACTTTGCATAAATATCCTCTGGGCTTGCCTGCATCAAAATAAAGCAGTTTCCTGCTGAAAGCCTTGGTGTCCAGCCTTTCTGTCCGAGATCCCGCTACAATAGTAGGAATAAAAGTGGCAGTTAAATACATCTCATATCTAGCCTGGTGCCATACACAACAATAAATATGAAATAATAGGCAGAGCGCAGGTACACCTAAGCCTCAGCGGTAGAAAATTCAGAACAAAATATGAAATAATGTCAGTTGTTATCAAAGAAATGTCAATGCCCAGAAGAGTTTTAATAGCTTCCATCAGCCCCCTGGGGTCTTTTGGTATTTGTAATTAGTTTCCTGAGTCTCCTTTTGATTCATTTAAATTAGCTGCCATCCAGTTGTGTGCTAGAGACAACTTTAAAATAAATCCAGCCCCCAGGATTGTGGCATAATCGGTTAAGTTGCTGCCTACAATGCCAGCATCCTGTATGGATGCCAGTTTGAGTTTTGGCTGCTCCACTCTGGATCTAGCTCACTGCTAATATGCCTAGGGAAGCAGTAGGAGATGGCCCAAATACTTGGGCCCCTGTGCTACTTGGGAGATCCAGATGAAGCTCCTGGCTCCTGACTCCAGACTGGCCCAGCCCTGGCCATTGTGGCCATTTTGGTAGTAAACCAGTTGATGGATAATTTCACTTCTTCCCCTCGCTTTCTCCCTCTACAACTGTGCCCTTCAAATAAATAAAATAAATCTTAAAAAAGTGAATTCAATCCCCCAAATCCCTAAAACTAATGTATTTCTATTATTTTAAAAAGAAAAGGAAAATATTATCAACAATATTATATGAAATAGCTGTACTAGTTTTAACTTCTACATTAGAAATGCATTTTGTGCATTTAATTAATTTTATAAGGATTTCCAATCAGATGATGGTTTTAGAATTGGTGCTATAATTGGCAACCTGGAGAGATTTTAACTATTTTATCTGTATTTCACTGAAAATTAAAGTCCAATTGTATACCTAATGCTTTGTAGAACATCATCATTTGGAAGTATTTTTTTTTCAGTGTGTATTTTCTGTTTTCTGTTTACAGTTAGCTAAGTGAGCACCTTTCCGATAAACCCATTTAAGTTTTGTATATGTAAGTGGATCTAACAGGCCCTTTGGTTCAGATTTTTAAATTAAAAATAGGGGATGACGATTGGTACTGGAGGGGAGGCCTTGGAAGCCGTGGGGCTCTTGTCTTCATACAAGAAAGAATTCAGGCATGAGACAGAGAGCAGAAGTGATAAGGCTTTATTGGGGACAGGGCATCTGCCAGGACGGGACAGAGAGAGATCGCCAAGTCACTCACACTGGGGGAGAGTAAGGTTTCTCATACTGGTTAACAGTTCATGTTTAAAATCATTAATCATGATTGGGGCTGGTGCTGTGGTGTAGCAGGTAAAGCCGAAGCTTGCAGCACCGGCATCCCATACGGACACCAATTCAAGTCCTGGCTGATCCAGTTCTGATCCAGCTCCCTGCTAATGTGCCTGGGAAAGCAGCGAAAGATGGCCAAGAGCTTGGGCCCCTGCACCCACGTGGGAGACCTGGAAGAAGCTACAGGTTTCTTCAATTTCTGTTGCTCTCAGGCTCCATTAGGGCAGCACATCGTGGCACATGTGAATGCTACATTCACAGTAGACTGGTGTTGCCAAAAAGAAATAAGGAGCTTGGGAAACCCACTCCTTTTAAAACAAGCATTAAGCAAACCTGCTCTTTGACTGGAGAGGAATATCAGTACCTTTCTCAAAGTTACCAGCTGCATAAACAGCCATGAAAAATTTGTCCTTAGGAAAGTATTCAGGGCTTTGCAGTCACATCATACTCAGTAAAACATGTCCAAGCACAAGGTGCCCAAGGTGCAATTTCTCTCCATATATCATGGATGGATGACAGGAGTCTATAGGTAAAACTCCTAAGAAATCTATTAGAATCTTCTAAGAAAATTGTGCACTAACAAATTAATTTAGCAAGATAACAAGATACAAGATCAATATACAAAACTTAACTTTATTTTGTGTAGTAGTAACAAATGATCTGATGATCAAATAAGGAAAAAGTATGGGGATGAGCATTGGCCTTCCAGTTGGATGCCCACAGCTCATATCAGAGAGCCGAGGTTAGAGTTCCAGCTCCACTCTCATTTCTAGCTTCCAGCTTATGCACACTCTGAGAAGTGGCAATAATAACTCAAGTAATTAGGTTCTTGCCACTCATGTTGGATACCTGGATTGAGTTCCCAGCTGCAGGTGTCTCTGTCTCCCCAATAAATAAAATAAATAAATATTTCTTAAAATCCCCTCTAAAGAAATACAACAATTTTACTCACAGCAGTACTAAAAAAATAAAATACTTAGGATTAAATCTTACATAAAGTGTGTATTCCCGCACATAGAAAACTGTAAAACATAACTGGTTGAAATTAAAGCAGACATAAATAAATATGCAACTATGTTTATGTTTATAGATGGGAAGAAATTGGAAATCTTATGCTTTGCAAGAATATAAATGCTACTACCACTTTGGAAAATATTTTGGCTTTTTTTTTTTTTTTGGACAGGCAGAGTGGACAGTGAGAGAGAGAGACAGAGAGAAAGGTCTTCCTTTGCCGTTGGTTCACCCTCCAATGGCCTCCACGGCCGGCGTGCTGCGGCCGGCACACCGCGCTGATCTGAAGGCAGGAGCCATGTACTTATCCTGGTCTCCCATGGGGTGCAGGGCCCAAGCACTTGGGCCATCCTCCACTGCACTCCCTGGCCACAGCAGAGAGCTGGCCTGGAAGAGGGGCAACCGGGACAGAATCTGGAACCCCGACTGGGACTAGAACCCAGTGTGCCGGTGCCGCAAGGCGGAGGATTAGCCTAGTGAGCGGCGGCATCGGCCCGGCATTTTTTTTTTTTACTTTTATTTAATGAATATAAATTTCCAAAGTATGGCTTATGGATTACAATGGCTTCCCCCCCATACCGTCACTCCCACCCGCAACCCTCCCCTTTCCCACTCCCTCTCCCCTTCCATTCACATCAAGATTCATTTTCGATAATCTTTATATAGAGAAGATCAGCTTAGTATACATTAAGTAAAGATCTCAACGGTTTGCTCAAACACAGAAACATAAAGTGAAGAATAATAGATGATTTTTTAAATGATGATGAAATCAGATCAGACCTATTGTCATGTTTAATCCCAGTGAGAGTCAAGTTGGGAATTAACAATTACTTTTTTTTTTTTTTTTTTACAGAAGATCAGTTTAGTATGCATTAAGTAAAGATTTCAACAGTTTGCACCCCCATAGAAACAAAGTGAAATATACTGTTTGAGTACTCGTTATACCATTAAATCTCAATGTACAGTACATTAAGGACAGAGATCCTACATGAGGAGTAAGTGCACATGACTCCTGTTGTTGACTTTACCAATTGACACTCCTGTCTATGGCATCAGTAATCTCCCTATGCTCCAGTCATGAGTTTCCAAGGCTATGGAAGCCCTCTGAGTTCTCTGACTCTTATCTTGTTTAGACAAGGTCATAGTCTAAGTGGAGGTTCTCTCCTCCCTTCAGAGAAAGGTACCTCCTTCTTTGAAGACCTGTTCTTTCCACTGGGATCTCACTCACAGAGATCTTTCATTTAGGTGTTTTTTTTTTTTTTTTTTTTTTTTTGCCAGAGTGTCTTGGCTTTCCATGCCTGAAATACTCTCATGGGCTTTTCAGCCAGATCCGAATGCCTTTAGAGCTGATTCTGAGGCCAGAGTGCTATTTAGGACATCTGCCATTCTATGAGTCTGCTGAGTATCTCGCTTCCCATGTTGGATCACTCTCCCCTTTATTTATTCTATCGGTTAGTATTAGCAGGTACTAGACTTGTTTATGTGCTCCCTTTGACTCTTAGTCCTTTCATTATGATCAATTGTGAACTGAAATTGATCACTTGGACTAGTGAGATGGCATTGGTACATGCCACCTTGATGGGATTGAATTGGAATCCCCTGGTATGTTTCTAACTCTACCATTTGGGGCAAGTCCGCTTGAGCATGTCCCAAATTATACATCTCTTCCCTCTCTTATTCCCACTCTTATGTTTAACAGGGATCACATTTCAGTTACTTTTCAACACTTAAGAATAACTGTGTATTAATTACAGAATTAAACCAGTAGTATTAAGTAGAACAGACAAAAAAACTACTAAGAGGGATAATGTATTAAGTTGTTCATTAACAGTCAGGGCTATGCTGATCAAGTCACCGTTTCGCATAGTGTCCATTTCACTTCAACAGGTGTCCTTTTTGGTGTTCAGTCAGTTGTCACCAATCAGGGAGAACATATGATATTTGTCCATTTGGGACTGGCTTATTTCACTCAGCATGATGTGTTCCAGATTCCTCCATTTTGTTGCAAATGACTGGATTTCGTTGTTTCTTATTGTGGTATAGTATTCTAAAGAGTACATATCCCATAATTTCTTTATCCAGTCTACCGTTGATGGGCATTTGGGTTGATTCCAGGTCTTAGCTATTGTGAATTGAGCTGCAATAAACATTAGGCTGCAGACCGCTTTTTTGTTTGCCAATTTAAATTCCTTTGGGTAAATTCCAAGGAGTGGGATGGCTGGGTTGAATGGTAGGGTTATATTCAGGTTTCTGAGGAATCTCCAGACTGACTTCCATAGTGGCTTGACCAGTTTGCATTCCCACCAACAGTGGGTTAGTGTCCCTTTTTCCCCACATCCTCGCCAGCATCAGTTGTTCTTAGATTTCTGTATGTGAGCCATTCTAACTGGGGTGAGGTGAAACCTCATTGTGGTTTTGATTTGCATTTCCCTGATTGCTAGTGACCTTGAACATTTTTTCATGTGCCTGTTGGCCATTTGGATTTCCTCTTTTGAAAAATGTCTACTGAGGTCCTTGGCCCATCTCTTAAGTGGGTTGTTTGTTTTATTTTTGTGGAGTTTCTTGATCTCTTTGTAGATTCTGGTTATTAACCCTTTATCTGTTGCATAGTTTGCAAATATTTTTTCCCATTCTGTCGGTTGTCTCTTCACTCTCCTGACTGTTTCTTTTGCAGTACAGAAACTTCTCAATGTGATGCAATCCCAATAGTTGATTTTGGCTTTGACTGCCTGTGCCTCCCGGGGCTTTTCCACAAATTCTTTGCCTTTGCCAATATTTTGAAGGGTTTCTCCAATGTTCTCTAATAACTTGATGGTGTCAGGTCGTAGATTTAGGTCTTTAATCCATGTTGAGTGGATTTTTGTGTAAGGTGTAAGGTAGGGGTCTTGCTTCGTGCTTCTGCATGTGGAAATCCAGTTTTCCCAGCACCATTTATTGAATAGAGTGTCCTTGCTCCAGGAATTGGTTTTAGATCCTTGATCAAATATAAGTTGGCTGTAGATGTTTGGGTTGATGTCTGGTGTTTCAATTCTGTTCCATTGGTCTATCCATCTGTTTCTGTACCAGTACCATGCTGTTTTGATTACAACTGCCCTGTAGTATGTCCTGAAATCTGGTATTGTGATGCCTCCGGCTTTGTTTTTGTTGTACAAGATTGCTTTAGCTATTCGAGGTCTCTTGTGCCTCCATATGAATTTCAGCATCATTTTTTCTAGATCTGAGAAGAATGTCTTTGGTATCCTGATTGGAATTGCATTGAATCTATGAATTGCTTTTGGGAGAATGGACATTTTGATGATGTTGATTCTTCCAATCCGTGAGCATAGAAGATTTTTCCATTTCTTGGTATCCTCTTCTATTTCTTTCTTTAAGGTTTTGAAATTTTCATCGTAGAGATCTTTAACATCCTTGGTTAAGTTTATTCCAAGGTATTTGATTGTTTTTGTAGCTATTGTGAATGGGATTGATCTTAGCAGTTCTTTCTCAGCCATGGCATTGCTTGTGTATACAAAGGCTGTGGATTTTTGTGCATTGATTTTATATCCTGCCACTTTGCCAAACTCCTCTATGAGTTCCAATAGTCTCTTAGTAGAGTTCTTTGGTTCCTCTAAGTAAGGAATCATATCGTCTGCAAAGAGGGATAGTTTGACTTCTTCCTTCTCAATTTGTATTCCTTTAATTTCATTTTCTTGTCTGATGGCTCTGGCTAAAACTTCCAGAACTATGTTAAATAACAGTGGTTAGAGTGGGCATCCCTGTCTGGTACCAGATCTCAGTGGAAATGCTTCCAACTTTTCCCCATTTAAGAGGATGTGGCCATGGGTTTTTCATAAATTGCTTTGATTATATTGAGGAATGTTCCTTCTATACCCAATTTGCTTAGAGTTTTCATCATGAAAGGGGGTTGAATTTTATCGAATGCTTTCTCTGCATCTATTGAGAAAATCATATGATTTTTCTTCTGCAGTCTGTTAATGTGGTGAATCACATTGATTGATTTGTGAATGTTGAACCATCCCTGCATACCAGGGATAAATCCCACTTGTTCTGGGTGGATGATTTTTCTGATGTTGTGTTGTATTCTATTGGCGAGAATTTTATTGAGGATTTTTACGTCTATTGGTCTGTAATTTTCTTTCAGTGCTGCATCTTTCTCTGGCTTAGGGATTAAGGTGATGCTGGCTTCATAGAAAGAAGTTGGGAGGATTCCATCTTTTGCGATTGTTCTGAATATTTTGAGAAGAAATGGAATTAGTTCTTCTTTAAATGTCTGGTAGAATTCAGCAGTGAATCCATCTGGTCCTGGGCTTTTCCTTTTTGGGAGCACCTTTATTACTGTATCAATTTCTGTCTCAGTTATGGGTCTATTTAGGTTTTCTATGTCTTCATGGTTCAATTTTGGTAGATTGCATGTGTCCAGGAATCTATCCATTTCTGATAGATTTTCTTGGTTGCTGGCATACAAGTCCTTGTAGTAATTTTTGATGATTCTTTTTTATTTCTGTGGTGTCTGTTGTTACGTTTCCTTTTTCATCTCTGATTTTATTGATTTGGGTCTTTCTCTTCTTTTTTTAGTTAGTTGGGCCAATGGGGTGTCAATTTTGTTTATTTTTTCAAAAAACCAGCTCTTCACTTGGCTGATTTTTGTAATTTTTTTGGATTCAATCCTGTTAATTTAATTTCTGATTTTAATTATTTCTCTTCTCCTACTGGATTTGGGTCTAGTTTGCTGCAGTTTTTCTAGGTCCTTGAGATGCGCTGAAAGCTCATTTATTTGGTGCCTTTCCAATTTCTTTATGTAGGTACCTATTGCTATAAACTTCCCTCTCAATACTGCTTTTGCCGTATCCCATAAGTTTTGATGTGTTGTGTTGTTATTTTGATTTCTCTTTTGATTTCTTGAATGACCCAGATTTCATTCCGGAGCATGTAGTTCAATCTCCATGTGTTTGCATACTTTCTGGGGATTCCTGAGTTGCTAATTTCCAACTTCATCCCGCTGTGGTCTGAGAAGCTGCATGGTATGATTCTAATTCTTTTAAATTTGCTGAGACTTGGTTTATATCCTAGCATGTGATCAATCCTAGAGAAGGTTCCATGCACTGCTGAGAAGAATGTAAAGTCTTTAGATGTAGGATTGAAAGTTCTGTAGATATCTGTTAGATCCATTTGGGAAATAGTGTCAATAATATCTGCTGTTTCCTTGTTGATCTTCTGTCTGCATGATCTGTCTATTTCTGAGAGTGGAGTATTGAAGTCCCCCTGTACTATTGTATTGGAATCTAAGTCTCCCTTTAAGTCCCTTAACATATCTTTTAAATAGACTGGTGCACTGTAATTAGGTGCATATACATTTATAATAGTTACATCTTCCTGTTGAATTGAACCCTTAATCATTCTATAGAGCCCCCCTTTGTCTCTCTTAACAGTTTTTGTATTAAAGTTTATTTTGTCTGATAATAATATGGCTACACCTGCTTTCTTTTGGTTTCTGTTGGCATGGAATATCTTTTTCCAACCTTTCACTTTCAGTCTGCATGCCTCTTTGTTAGAGAGATGTGTTTCTTGTTGGCACAAATAGTTGGGTTTTGTTCCTTAAGCCAATCAGCCAATCGGTGTCTTTTAACTGAAGAGTTAAGTGCATGAACGTTTAATGTGACTATTGATATGTAGTGACTTTGCCCTGCCATTTTCCCGGAGATATTTTCTAGTATATGCTTTGAGCTTCCCATGCTCTTTTACTGGTAGGTGTTCTTCCTTTCCCTTCTTTCATATTGATGGCCATGTTTCTGTGTTTCTGAGTGTAGCACATCTTTAAGTATCTTTTGCAGGGCCGGACGAGTGGCGGCAAAGTCTTTCAATTTCTGTTTGCTATGAAAGGTCTTTATTTCACCTTCATTCACAAATGAGAGCTTAGCAGGATATAATATTCTGGGCTGGCAATTTTTCTTTCTTAGCACCTGTGCTATGTCTCACCATTGCCTCCTAGCCTGTAGTGTTTCTGATGAGAAGTCTGCTGTGAGTCTGATTGGAGATCCTCTGAGAGTAATCTGACATTTCTCTCTTGCACATTTTAGGATCTTTTCTTTATGTTTCACTGTGGTGAGTTTAATTACAACGTGTCGTGGTGAGGATCTCTTTTGGTCATGTTTACTAGGGGTTCTATGAGCTTCCTGTACTAGGATGTCTCTGTCTTTCTCCAAACCTGGAAAGTTCTCTGCTCGTATCTCACTAAAAAGGCCTTCTAATCCTTTCTCTCTCTCCATGCCTTCAGGAACTCCTAGAACTCAAATGTTGGTTCTTTTAATAGTATCCTGTAGATTCCCAACAATATTTTTTAGATTTCTAATTTCCTCTTCTTTTCTTTTTTTGTATGTTTTCCTGTTCTCTGTCTTCTAAGTCTGATATTCTCTCTTCTGTTTCACTGACTCTGTTTTTAAGGCTCTCTAATGTGTTTGATATTTGATCTATTGAGCTCTTCATTTCATTTTGATTTCTCTTCACTATCACAGTTTCATTTTCTACTATTTTCTGGGTTTCATTTTGATTCCTCCTTAAAATTTCATTTTCACGAGAGAGATTTTCAATCCTGTCCAATAAGGATTTCTGTAGTTCAAGGATTTGCTTTTGAAAACTTCTAAATGTTCTTATCAAAAATTTTTTGAAATCAGTATCTTGCATTTCTTCTGTCTCATCATCTTCATAATCTTGGCTTGGGGTGTTTTGTTTATTGGGAGGCATCATAGTGTCATCGTTGATCTTGTTCCCTCCATTTTTGTGTTTGTGGCTTGGCATTGTTAATTCTTCTTCCCTCACTGTGAGTTTTTTTTTTTATATACTATGTCTGTGTTAAGTGGACTGCCTGCTATTGGAGGAGCCTTGGAGGCTTGAGATGGGTGTGTCCTGAGAGCTCTGCTTGGTTCTTCTGGGATATGGGTGTGCAAAGGTGACACCCTCAGGTTATGCATCGTAAAGCTCTCTCTCTTTTTTATTTAACTTTTATTTAATGAATATAAAATTCCAAAGTACAGCTTATGGATTACAATGGCTTCCCCCCGATAACGTCCCTCCCACCCGCAATCCTCCTCTTTGCCACTCCCTCTCCCCTTTCATTCACATCGAGATTCATTTTCGATTCTCTTTATATACAGAAGATCATTTAGTATACATTAAGTAAAGATTTATTTATTTATTTAATTTTTTTTTATTCAGGAGGTAAGTAATACTGCACAGCTGAGCAGAATTGATGGTATTTAGCTTCCAATCTCTGGCTTCTACCCAAAGAGTCTGTGCGGGCCCAGTTTCTCCTGCGGACTCCCACTGGGTTGTCTAGGCTACTGAATTGTAGCACCTCAGTTCCTTAGCTCTCCCCTTTTGTTATGTATATCCAGAGTGGGGCCTGCTCTTTGTCTCTTGCTCACCTTTGCAAGGTTGGCAGAGAGAGAAACTCGTCTGTACCAGTGACCCCCAACCTTTTTTTTTCCTTCTCTTCTGTAGTCAGTCTGGTGAACTTTCCCACCTCAAGCCCACTTCCCTCTAGATTCTGACTGCCGTTTCCCTGCCAATGTCTCGGGTTACTGAGCTCACCTCCCCTTCCAGCGCCGATGTGTGGACTCAGAGCCCTGGGCATCCCTGCTCTCCCCGCTGGTCGTCTATGTGACATCCACTCTTCTTTCTTCTTCCAGCACTGGTGCGCAGACCCTGCTGCTCCCGCAGCTCGGCTTCCGCGAGGTGGGTGACCTTGTTCCCCCCGTAGGTCCTCCGAGTCACAGCCACTAGATCCAGAAGAGTTTCCTCTGCAATTTTTTCCTGATCCTTTTTCTGAGGCTACTGTAACTCCCCTTTTATTAGACTAAATTTTCCCGGACTATTGGTGCACGTCCTCACTATTCCGCCATCTTGTCTCCACCCCAGTTAGTTCTTCTTTAAAGGTCTGGTAGAATTCAGCAGTGAATCCATCTGGTCCTGGGCTTTTCTTTGTTGGGAGGGCCTTTATTGCTGTTTCAATTTCTGTTTTCTATGTCTTCCTGGTTCAATTTAGGTAGGTTGCATGTGTCCAGGAATCTATCCATTTCTGATAGGTTTCCCTGTTTGCTGGCATACAAGTCCTTGTAGTAATTTCTGATGATTCTTTTTCTTTCTGTGGTGTCTGTTGTTACGTTTCCTTTTTCATCTCTGATTTTATTGATTTAGGTCTTTTCTCTTCTTTTTTTAGTTAGTTGGGCCAATGGGGTGTCAATTTTGTTTAATTTTTCAAAAAACCAGTTCCTCGTTTGGCTGATTTTTGTAATTTTTTTGATTCAATCCTGTTGATTTCTTCTCTGATTTTAATTATTTCTCTTCTCCTACTAGATTTGGGTCTGGTTTGCTGTAGGTTTTCTAGATCCATGAGATGCATTGAAAGCTCATCTATTTGGTGCCTTTCCAATTTCTTGATGTAGGCATCTATTGATATAAACTTTCCTCTTAACACTGCTTTTGCTGAGTCCCATAAGTTTTGGTATGTTGTACTGTTATCCTCATTTACTTCCAGAAAATTTTTGATTTCTCTTTTAATTTCTTCTATGACCTGTTGTATCTTAATGTTAGGCGTCGCGGAGCACACCAGACAATGGAGTAAGGGAAAGGGTTTATTGGGGAACAACCTACAGACCGGAGTGAAGGGGCGGCGAAGGAAAAAGGGAGAAAGAGAGTATAAGAGAGAAACAGAGAGGAGCGGAGCTAACAAGGAGAGAAGATAGAGCAGAGAAGAGGAGAGAGGAGAGCAGAGCCAAGAGACCAGAGGAGGAGGCTAGAGAGAGGAACCGAGAGAGAGCAGGAGAGAAGGGGTCAAGAGAGAGGAGCCAAGAGCCAAGAGACCAGAGGGGGAGGCTGGAGAGAGGAACCAAGAGAGAGAGCAGGAGAGAAGGGGCAAGAGAGTCAGGGAGCAGAGCTGAGAGAGAGCAGGAGAGAAGGGCCAAGAGAGCACGTGTTCAGGAACAGGCCCTTTTAAAACTTTGCCTGAGGGCAGGCATGGGAGCAGGAGCAGCCAATCCCATTAGGATGTGGGTGGAGCCTGGCTTAGGTAGCTGGGCCATTCGGCCACCTGGCTACAACTGCTCCAGTTTCCTAACATGACCCATTGTTCATTCAGGAGCGTGTTGTTCACTCTCCATGTGTTTGCGTATGCTCTAGGGATTCCTGAGTTGCTAATTTCCAACTTCATTCCTTTATGGTCTGAGAAGCTGCGTGGTATGATTCTAATTCTTTTGAATTTGCTGAGACTTGCTTTATGGCCTAGTATGTGGTCAATCCTAGAGAACGTTCCATGTACTGCTGAGAAGAATGTAAATGCTTTCTGTGTAGGATGAAAAGTTCTGTAGATATCTGTTAGATCCATTTGGGCTATAGTGTCGATTAAATCTGCTGTTTCCTTGTTGTTCTTCCATCTGGATGATCTGTCTATTTCTGAGAGTGGAGTATTGAAGTCCCCCAGTATTATTGTATTGGAATCTAAGTCTCCCTTTAAGTCTCTTAACAAATCTTTTAAATAAACCAGTGCCCTGTAATTAGGTACATATACATTGATAATCGTTATATCTTCCTGTTGAATTGATCCCTTAATCATTGTATCTTCTTTGTCTCTCGTAACAGTTTTTGTGTTAAAGTTTATGTTGTCCGATATTAAGATGGCTACGCCCGCTCTTTTTTTCATTTCTGTTGGCATGGTATATCTTTTCCAGCCTTTCACTTTCAGTCTGTATGCATCTTTGCTGGAAAGATGTGTTTCTTGTAAGCAGCAAATAGATGGGTTTTGTTCCTTAACCCAGTCAGCTAATCGGTGTCTTTTAACTGGATAGGTAAAATTGAGTAACTAAAATGTGTTAGCAGGAGTGCAGCTATTAGCACAATTTGACTAATAAAAATGTGTTGACACAGAGAAGGCATGGTGAGAATCCATGATCCCAGGGTAGCACACCACAAATGGGCTGGTCCGTTTCTCTTTATTGCATTTCTATACCTGTGTATCCATGGACCTGGGTGAGAGGGAGTGAATACATCAAAGAAAAATGAGAAATAGCCAAGGTGTGAGCCATCAATTCTGACTAATAATGATGAGGGGAAAAATCCAAAATATTTAGTGTTAGGTAGGAAGTCAGATATGAGCTTATGTGTGTATGACATGCCTAAAGAGAAGACATCTGTGTCCAGCATATGCATCTGTATCTCAAAGTCATCCCAATAATGTTTCAGGGGCAGCCCCGCATTCACATCCTGCCCTGTCCCCTTCTACCTGATAACCTGCCAGGTGGAGGTCCCCGCCCCTTCTGCCTGACAAATCTTCCACAGTCTCCCAGGTGCAGCCCAGTATCTGTACTTGAAACACCCTGCTCTGGATCCCCACTCTCTAGGGGGTCCTGCTCACCCTTCCTCTGAACCCAGGATGGCACCAGCTAGGCTTCCTCCTGTCTGATACCTTTAAGGGAAAACTCAGATAGGAGCTTCTTAATATTTGTAGCTATAAAATCCTTTGTTTCAGGAGGAAATGTGTGAAGACAGAGACCCATCTCCTTAAACTACCCCCGCAACTGGACTGGGTGCTCAGCCCTCTGCCTCTCTGCTGAGCCCCCCTCCTGGTCTGGCCAGGTGTAATCTCTCTACTCAACCACATAACCTCGCTCCTTTCCCCCACCACCCCAAGTTCGAATGACTGGGCACTCTCTCCCAGGTCCTGTCTGGAGAGATGCCCATCCATTCTTACAGATGTCCCTTCCCTAATAAACTCTGCTACTTTTACTTTCCACTACTCTGTCTCACGCCTGAATTATTTCTTGCGCGAAGACAAGAACCCTGCATTTTCTCTGGTAACATTTAGTAGTTCCTCAGAGGTTTCCACTGATATGAATAAAATTCCAGATACACAATATCCAGCTTCTTTTGCACCTTCTCCCAACTATTCTTTCAATCATTAAACAATGAAAAATATTCAGTTTCAATCTTTTTGTGCATAGGGCTACTGGTTGATAGTTAGACCCTAGAAGGATCTAATTCTATAGAGACTTTGGAGAGAACCGTAGATTTGGCTACTCTCAACAGGGAGATGCTGGGAGAAAATCCCGCACACTCCCTGCAGAATTTCAGTCCTTGACCACGAGTATTAAAAGTCACCCTGGGGCAGATGTTGTGGCACAGTGGGTTGAGCTGCAGCTTGAGATGCCCACATCCCATGTCAGAGTGTCAGTTGGAATCCAGCCTCTACATTTCTTATCCAGCTTTCTGCTAATATGCCTGGGAAGTGGCAGACTATGACTCAAGTACTTGAGTTCTGCTACAAATATAGTAGACTTGGTTGGTGTCCTGGCTCTTGGCTTCATACTGTCCAGCTCAAGTATTGTGAACATTTGGGGAGTAAACCAGTGAATGGAAGATAGTTCCCCTCCCACACACACACACAAATAACTCTTTAAAAATACCCTTGTTGGTCATTTGTTAGTAATCTAGGCAAGTTTCTCATTAATGCAGAGGGGTATCAATAAGCATAATCTTTTAAGCCTACATTAGTCATTAAATGACAAAATCTTTATAAGATGTACTCTGTACATGATCCTGAGTTCCAAGATGCTTAGTAAATGCTTGTTGTTATATTGAGTAAGAATAGAATGGGTAGGTGATTTCAGGTTTTTCAGGTTAAATCCTAAAAAGTGAAGTTGGAACAGGTAATGGCAGGAGGAAGAACGTATAACAGCATATTCCACTAAGGGATAAAGAAATCCATGCACTGCATCTGACTGGGGCTAATGTAGATACTACTGAAGATCATTTCAAGAATAAATCTTTCTCTATGTAGAAAACCATGCTGTTTGATTGGAGGATGCTCTGGTGTAGCAGAATACCCAACTTTATTTATTTATTTTTAACTTATTTGAAAACATAGACAAAGGAAAATCTTTAACTTGCTGGACCCATTCCAAATGTCTATAATAGCCAGTTTTTGTTCCAGGCCAAGACTAAGAGTTAGGAACTCAATTTGGGTTTCCCATGTGAGTTTAGTAAGGATCCTCATACTTGAGCTATCACCTGCTCTTTGCCAAGGTATGAATTAGCAGGAGGCTGAAATTGGGAACTGGATCTAGAACCCAGGAATGCCAACATGGAATTGAAGCATCTCAAGTGGCATCTTAACTGCTCTGCCAAATACCTAACATTAGACACCTAACTTTGAGCAACAGCTTTGCCTGCCTTTAGCCATCCAGATTCAGATTGTCTGTGCCATTTTTGTGTCAATCAAATGGGCAGTTTTGGTCATCAGTAATTCTCCATCCTGTCTACAATTGATTTCAAGACATACTACATGGCAAATGAAACCAAAACAGGATGATACTGACATAAAAATGGCACATTCACCACAAGAACAGAATAGACCCTCCAAAAATAAATATATGCATCTTTAACCAACTTATCTTTTACAAAGGTGCTAAAAACACTCCTTGGAAGAAAGACAGTCTCTTCAATAAACTGGATTTCTAAATGCAAAAGTTTGAAACAAGACCCATAACTTATATCCTATATAAAAATCAACTCAAAGTAGATCAAAGATATAAATCAAAACATAAAACTACTACAGGAACACATAGGGGAAACTTTATAAGACATTGGTTGAGCAATGATTTTTGGATAATATTTCAGAAACACAGGCAATAAAAGCCAAAATAAACTAATGGGATTATATCAAACTGAGAAGCGTCTTTACGGCAAAAGGAGTGATCAACACAATGAAGAAACAACTGACAGAATAAGAGAATTTGTTTTCAAACTACACATCTGATAATGTGTTAATGTCCAGAGTATAAAAGAGGTAAAAAGAAATTCAACAACAAAATAGACAAGCAGATTATGAATAGACCAAGGACCTGAGTAGATTTTTTTTTCAAAAAGAGAAATACAAATGGTCATTAAATAATATGGTTATCAGGGAAATGCAAGTAAAAACCACAATGAGGTATTATCTCCAGTTATAGTTATTATCAAAATATCAAAAAATAACAAATGCTTACTTGGATGTTGAGGAAAAGGGAACTTTAACACACTTGGTGGGAATAAAAATCAGTACAGCAATTATGGAAAACAGTATGGGGTTTCCTTTAAAAAACTAATAATAAAGATCTGTAAAACCCGACTATCCAACACCATGGAATATATCTAAAGGAAAGTAAACCAGCCTATGAAAGATATGCCTACACTCCCATGTTTATTGCAGCACTATTCATAATAGCAAAGATATGGCATCCACCTAGATGTCTATCAATAGATGAATGAATAAATTAAATATGATATATATACACAATGGAGTGCTGTTCAGCTATAAAAAATAAATCTTAATATTTACAACAAAATGGATGGAATTAGAGGTCATTATACCATGTGAAATAAGATAGACACAGAAAGACAAACACCAGATGTTTTCTCTCATATGTGGAAGTTAATTAAAAAAGAAAGTGCATGTCATATTATTTGCTATATAGATATATATATAACATCTTCACTGAATTGTATCTCTTTCACAGTGAGATAGCCTTCTTCCCTCATTTAATGATCTGTCATTTATCCTACATTATATGATCCTAATACATGCACCTGATAAAAAAGTATGTTTATGTATGTATATATATATGTATATAACATTTACCTATGAGGGGCCTGTGTAGCACAGTAGGTTAATCCTCCAGCTGTGGTGCCGGCATCCCATATGGGTGCTGATTCCAGTCCTGGCTGCTCTTCTTTCCATCCAGCTCTCTGCTATGGCCTAGGAAAGCAGTATAGGATGGCCCGTTCTTGGGCCCCTGCACCTGCATGGAAGACCTGGAAGAAGCTCCTGGCTCCTGGCTCTTGGCTACGGATCAGTGCAGTGCCACCTGTTGCTGCTATCTGGGGAGTGAACCAGCAGATGGAAGACCTCTCTCCCTGTCTCTACCTCTCTCTGTAACTCTTTCAAATAAAAAAAAATACATTTTTTTTTAAAATTTACCTATGAGGCAAATATGACCAAATGTTAAATCTATGTGTGCTTCTGGCCTCAGAATCAGCCCTTAAGGCATGCGGATCTGGCTGAAGAGCCCATGAGAGTATTTCAGGCATGGAAAGCCAAGACACTCTGGCAAAAAAAAAAAAAAAAAAAAAAAAAAAAAAAAACAAACACAACAACAACAACAACTACATGAAAGATCTCCGCGAGTGAGATCCCACTGGAAAGGAGGTACCTTTCTCTGAAGGGAGGAGAGAACTTCCACTCTGACTATGACCTTGTGTAAATATTATTCAGAGTCAGTGAACTCAAAAGGCTTCCATAGCTTGGCAACTCATGACAAGAGCCTAGGGTCATTGCTGATGCCATAAACAAGAGTGTCATTTTGTTAAGTCAACAACAGGAGTCACTGTGCATTTACTCCTCATGTAGGATCTCTGTCCTTAATGTGCCATACATTGTGATTTAATACTATAACTAGTACTCAAACCGTATTTTTCACTTTGTGTTTCTATGTGGGTGCAAACTGTTGAAATTTTTACTTAATATATACTAAACTGATCTTCTGTATATAAGAGAATTTAAAATGAATCTTGATGTGAATGGAAGGGGAGAGGGAGCGGGAAAGGGGAGGGTTGTGGGTGGGAGGGAAGTTATAGGGGGGGGGAGCCATTGTAATCCATAAGCTGTACTTTGGAAATTTATATTCATTAAATAAAAGTTAAAAAAAAAGAGATCAATAAAAAAAGACAAAAAAAATCTATGTGTGCTCACTGAACTCAAATTCTTTTCTGTATAATTTGAAATTTTAAAATAAAAAGATGAAAAAAAATTCTCTGACTGTTCAAGTCAAAATATAAAATGTTAAAATCAGGACTCACCTAGCTAAAAATGAAAACAATTTAGAGTCTATTCATTTATATAATGAATGTCTTCTTTTTTCTATTATGAATCTATAATTACCTTATATTTAATATATTTATAATCTTAGTTTGTAATTTAGTAACAGCTATGTTAAATAATTTCCCCTTTTTCTTTTCTACTTTTTTTGTTTCAACAAGGTGCTGGAGGCTGGACCCCTCTTGTATCTGATAAATACCAGTGGCTGCAGATTGACCTTGGAGAGAGAATGAAGGTCACTTCTGTGGCAACCCAGGGAGGATATGGGAGCTCAAACTGGGTGAGCAACTACCTCCTGATGTTCAGTGATGGTGGGAGGAACTGGAAGCAGTATCGGCGAGAAGAAAGCATCTGGGTAAGTTTTCTAATAATAATTGTTACATTTTGCTGCAAATCATTAGATAAAGAGTCCTAATAATTTGAAAAAATTTTTCTGAGAAAAAGTAAGACGTCTTACTAACAAATTCCTTAGTAGTGTGGAACTTAAGAAAAATAAGTCATATTAAGGTAACTTCACAAAAATTTGTGGAAAAATGGAATTGAAAGGTAAGTTTATTTTGACGTAGAATGGTTTTTAAATCCATGCAGTTTTTTCACAACTGAAATTTTCCATGAGCTTGTTGAAGACCCCTTGTGTGTAACTTATTTTCTCTAGTTTAAATTTGCCTCTGTGTCATTTTATATTAACCAGTTCTTTTTCTCTGATTTAATCTTATATTTCTAGAAGACATGAACATTTTAAAATGTAAGAAATAAGTTTCCCTTGTTTGAAAAGTTTAGATACTTGGGACTTGAATACTCATGTGTCCTTAATAGTTTTAGCCACATTTTGTAATTCACAGGTAATAGATCTCTGTGAGAATCTCTGGAATCTTAGAATTTCCTTATGGAAATGACATCATTTCTATTTTTGATCAGATGTCAGTGCCTCTTTGGGGGAATACTTTTTTGTTTAACTTTTGTGAATATTATAATTTTATTTTTTATTTAAAATATATTTATTACATAATGTTTGGAGGTAACCCATTTCAGTTTAAAATCTTGTTCTGTATTGATTTATAATGTTTAAAATGTTGTGCCTACTTTACCTATAAAAGAGATGCTATAAAAATGAGCTTTTTAAAAAAAATTATGTATTTGTTTACTTGAGGGATAGTGACAAACACACACACTCACACACACACACAGAGAGAGAGAGAGAGAGAGAGAATACCAGAAAGATACAGAGAGCTCCCATTGGTTGGTTCACTCCCCAAATGCTGTCAGTTGCCAAGGCTGGGCCAGGGCCAGACCTAGGAGCCAGGGGCACATTCTGAAGGTCTGCATAAGCAGGAAGCTGGAGTCAGGTGCCAGAGCCAAAGCCAGAAATCAAACCTAGGCCCTCGGAAGTGGGACATGGATGGCTTAACCACTAGGCTGAACGCTCCCCCAAGAGGCATCTTATAAAATATGCTAGTGTTTGTCATTTGACTCTGCTTCTCCCACCCACAGAATCCGTAAATGTTGGTGGAACCCTGAAAATTTTGTTATTAACATCAGCAAAACAGGGAAGCCATAGCAAGTCACCACCATCTGTGTTTTTGCTTTGTTTACATGCCCAGGGGAAAATAGGGTAAAGAATAAGGTCCATATCAATCCAGAATAACAAACATAACAAAAGATGTAACTCCCATAATCCATTTCAAGGCCCATATTAATCCAGAATAATAAAAAATAACAGAGTATTCAACTGTCATAATCCCATCACCTGCAGGAGTGTGCTGTAATTCGCTGGAATTACTTTACTTTCCTGATGCTTATCATAATGAGAACTTCATCTCTGCACCTCCGTTATGGATTAAATTGTATTTCTTTTTTTTAAGATTTATTTATTTACTTGAAAGTCAGAGTCATACAGAGAGAGAGAGAGAGAGAGGGAGAGAGAAAGAGAGAGAGACTCTTCCATCCACTGGTTCACGCCCCAGCCACTGCAACAGCCGGAACTGTGCCGATCTGAAGCCAGGAGCCAGGAACTTTTTCCTGGTCTCCCATGCAGGTGCAGGGGCCCAAGGACTTGGGCCATCCTCCACTGCTTTCCCAGGCCACAGCAGAGAGATGGATCGGAAACGGAGCAGCTGGGACCTGAACCGGTGCCTATGTGGGATGCCAGCACTGCAGGTAGCAGCTTTGTGCGCTACACCACAGCGTCAGCCCCAAATTGTATTTCTTTAACAAAAAATAAGTTGGGTTCCTAACATTGCCAACCCCTACCCCCTCCCCATACCTTGGCATGTGACATCTTTAGAAATAAGATATTTATGGAGAAAATCAAATAAAAATGAAGTCAGTAGTGTTGGTAGTAATCCGATATGACTGGGGTCGTTTGGACACATACAGACACACACAGAGGGAAAACAACTGGAGACACACAGGGAGAACTTATGAAATGGGACTGTTGAAGTACTATGAGCCATGGAACATGTTGAGGCAACCAGAAGCTAGCAAACCACAGGGATGGAGCCTCCCCAGGTCTATGGAGGTGGCAGGCCCTGGGAACACCTTGATTTTGGCAGGAGTTTCCCTACCCAGTTCATGGTTCTTTGTTACAACAAAAGAAAGCTCAAGAAAGTCTGAAATTCAGTCGTGCCTTGTGGGACTTGGCTATCGGAAAAAAGTTTGCTGAATGAATGAATAAAACTCATCCTTTCCCAGGGTGCCTTTCTTGAACAATCACATTGAAAGTGATCCCTCCCAACACTGTACATATCTATAACTTGTTTTGAACTAACGCAATGAATATAATACTGTGTTCGAAACTCTCCCCTCCACTATTCTAAGCTAAAAGATTTTTGAGGGTAAAGATTGATTCTTGCATCTCCTTCATCCTCTATCACTGTGACTGCCAAATATGAGTGGACATCAAAAAAATCATGGAAAATGAAATTAAAATATAAGTTTACTTAGCTGCAAAAAATTTGAAATCCATGCATATTATTTTCATAATATGCATTTTTGGTAAACTCTCTCAAGACCCTTCTTACGCATGGATTTATAAAACACCCGGGGCCGGCGCTATAGTTTGTGCTATATTCATGTGTTGGAACAGCACATTGTACCCCATAAAATGCATGAATTAAAAAAAGAAGAAATTGGGGCCAGCACTGTGGTGTAGCGGGTAAAGCCACCGCCTGCACTGATGGCATTCCATATGGGCACTGGTTTGAGTCCCAGCTGCTCCACTTCCAATCCAGCTCTCTGCTATGGCCTGGGAAAGCATTGGAAGGTGGCCCAAGTCCTTGGGCCCTGCATCCACGTGGGAGACCCAGAGGAAGCTCCTGGCTCCTGGCTTCGGATCAGCTCAGCTCCGACCGTAGCAGGCAATTGGGGAGTGAACCAGCAGATAGAAAACCTCTCTCTCTGTCTCTCTCTCTCTCTCTGCCTCTCTTTCTCTCTCTGTGTACCTCTGACTTTCAAATAAATAAAAAAATCTTAAAAAAAAAAAAAAGACGAAGAAGAAATCTAGTCAGGAAACACAGTGATAAAGAGCCCTTTAACCACCAGGAGGCTCCATTTCTTCATTTTCTTATTAATTGTAACCATTGAGGTAATAGTGTTAAGATTAAAAAAGTGTTGCAAAGCCAAGAACATGGAGCCTGATGAACTAACTAATAGCATAAGTGGGAAACAGCGTTAGCTTCAAATTTAACCCCAATATTTGCTTTTTGCCCTTGCTTCCTACTTAGGAAATTCCTTTCTTCTAGGGAATAGTGTGTTGTCTCTGTACTTGTATCTGCCCACGTGCAGTCTGCCTTACAATGATAAATTGGTGTGACTCCGAATTGGATTAAGGAAAGTTGCATGTGAAGATGTGGAGAGACAGGGGAAAACCGTCTATGACTTCAGTAACTCAAGGGCTATCACAGCCAGAAGCTGTTCCATCACCTCTGAGTCCAGAGGGAGCAGTCATTTTCTGGCACTGCACTTCTGTGAGAGAGCAGAGTCATGGATGTATCCTCTGGGCCCACTTCCCTCTGACCATTGTGTCCACACCACCAGCCCCTCTTCTCGCTGAGATCAACTGCTATACGAACTCTCTCTGCCTGGTGTCAAGTGCAGTGCCTTCCCAGTCTCTGCTCTCATAGCATGTGCTCACACAGCTGATTCCTCTGGATGCACTGGTGATCTGATGATCTTCAATCTCTGGCCTTCATTCTGTGCCTTCCAAGAGCTATTCTCACTTAGCTTCAATTAGGAGAAAATTAGAGAAAACACACATAGACTGTATAGGAGCTACCAATGTATTTTTCTCCACTGTATCCAAATATAACACCTTACACTTGGTGTTTTTATTTGTTTTAAATTTTGGATACCTCAGTTTGAATGATTACATATTTTGGATCCCAAATTCTAAACTGAATAGAAAGATACTTATAATACATGATAATAGTTGAAATACTTAACAGAATAAATCTTCTTAATATACTTAAAAATCCTAATTACTTAAAAATGAGTATTTTCATAGAATAGTAACTTTTACCATTGATGAAATATTATTTATTTATGAATATTATTTGTATCCACAAGTAAAATGATTATAATAATATCTGACACTGAGAAATATTTCAAATGTGTTTCAATGTAGATTAAGGGAATTCTTACATCATAAATACTTGTAAAGTAATAAAGACTTGTGATATAATTATTTATAGCACAATGTATGCAGCTGACAGAAGTTTTCAACAATAAACTAGACTGAGAGCAAATCATTGTAAAAATTAAAGGAATGGGAAAAGAAGGAGGAGAATAGGTGGGGGCATGGGCAGGAGAGAGGGTAGGATGGGAAGCATCATTATGCTCCTAAATCTGTATAATGAAATACTTGAAATTTGTTCACCTTAAAAAATTAAAAATTAAAAATTTCACATAATATTATTCAGAGAACGTTTTCATTGCATAAAATTATTCTAGTGGGTAGATACACACAGAAAACAAATGAAATCCTATACATAGCAGCAACAATTGGAAAGCCCATTAAGAAACACAAAGCAAGGGAAGAGGCAGGGCTAAAGGATGGATGGAGTGGGAGGCAGATGGAAGAGTGTGTGTGTGCATTTAGGGCTGCTGTCTTAGAACAGTTCTATGAGGAAGAACCTATCCCAGGAATGAAGGAAGTCATGTATGCTACCTAAGCAGAAAGCTTCAGAGGGACTGAAAAGACAGACTTTACCTGACATTTTTTAAGATTTGTTTATTTGAAAGGCATAGTTACAGAGAGAGGGAGAGAGAGAGAGAGATCCAGTTCACACCCAAAGGCTGCAATGGCTGGGTCTGGGCCAGGAGGAGCCTGGAACCCTATCCAGTTCTTCCACATGTGTTCAGGGTGCCAAGGACTTGGGCCACCTTTCACTGTTTTCCCAGGCACACTAGCAAGGAGTTGGGTCGGAAGATGAGCATTCAGGACTCAAAGTGGTGCCCATATGGGATGCTGGCATTGCAGACAGTGGACTAAACCCACTGCACCACAACGCCAGTTCCCTCACCTGACATTTTTAAACAGCAGCTAGAAGGAAAATGTAGCCCAAATATCATGAAGCCAGAGATAAGCAGACAATGCAGACAGTGTTGCTTCTTTTTATCTAAGTCATTCAAGTCCTTTAAATGGAACAATTTGATTAATATGTTACATAAAATATGTGGTAATTTACAGCAGGAATTAAAATTCCACAGACTTTATCATTGCAAGCCAGTTACAAAGATGAAAACAGAAAGTGTGTGAAGTTGTGGCAATGGCCCAGGTGAAGGATGATGATCAACAGGACTGCAGTGGCAAAGGTGGAGAGGATGGAAGGTAACCACACACCACAGAGACATTGAAGACATAATCTGATACCATAGGGTGAAGGTGAAGGATTATGAGTTGATAGCACAGGTTGGTGGGTCAAGTGTTGAAGTCATAGGTGACTCCTTGGGGTTTGGTTCAAGCTCCTAATGGATGCTGTGATATTCATTGAGATGTGGAAGCCTGGTGTGGATTGGTTGGGGGTGGTAACGTGTGGAAATAAAGAATTTAGTTTTCCACATGCTAACTTTCCTGTCTGACGTCCAAATCGAAACAGAGTCTGGTGCTCAGAGGACAGCCTGAAGACTGTCAGGGCCAGATAATAATCTAAATATATCCAACCCAGCCTGCAGAAACCCACAATGAATCCTGTGAAATTCTGCAAGCCTGACTTTGAGGCTACTTACACTCTTATTTACCCTTTGTAATGCGAGGCTCTGTAAGTTTTAATACCAAAATAGTGACATGCATGATCACCTCCCAGTTACTCTTCCTTTTTTTTTTTTTTTTTTTTTTTTTTTTTGACAGGCAGAGTAGACAATGAGAGAGAGAGACAGACAGAGAGAAAGGTCTTCTTTTGCCGTTGGTTCACCCTCCAATGGCCGCTGCGGCCGGCGCACTGCAGCCGGCACACCGCGCTGATCCCAAGACAGGAGCCAGGTGCTTCTCCTGGTCTCCCACGGGGTGCAGGGCCCAAGGACTTGGGACATCCTCCACTGCACTCCCGGGCCACAGCAGAGAGCTGGCCTGGAAGAGGGGCAACCAGGACAGAATCCGGCAACTCGACTGGGACTAGAACCCGGTGTGCCAGCACCACAGGCAGAGGATTAGCCTAGTGAGCCACGGCACCAGCCCCAGTTACTCTTTATTTGGTGTGTACATAGTGTGGTCTTTCCAAAATATAAAATGAAACAAATCTTAGCAAGGCAGGATTGCTTCTTTATTGTCATAGAAATGAGTGAAAAACTCAACACGGGGGGAGATGGCTCATCAGTGATCACTCCTCCAGTACTTGAGTCAGCAGAATGAGATCATGTTATCTCTCACCATGACCAAGAATATTTTGCAGGAAAAATAAAGCTGGATTTCCAAACATTGTTTTTTTTCCTCCTATTCCTGAATATGTCTTCGTATGACGTCAGATTGTTTCTTAAGGTATTCCTACTAATAGTACTACTAGAAGAAAAAAAAGTGCATGTTTGTACCAGAAAATTATCTTTTACTGGTTTGCCCCTCCTCTTATGTAAATAACTCTTTTGACAGTGTTTGAATAATGGTACACTTACAAATGATGTCTCAGATGATGGATACCAAATGAGTATCCATCCCAAGATACAGTTATTAACTGAAAATATAATAGAGTGGAATATTTTTTATCATCAAAAAATATTTTAAAATGCTGTATGAGTATTAGGGTTTTTCTCTTTTGAAATAGCTTTTATGACTCAGGATTTCCCAGTACAAACCTGGTCCAGCCCTTGAAGCAATTAATGCGAGGCATACAGTCAGTAAGAGTGTGGATTAAGACATAAATCTATTCAGACAATCAACTGATAATGTTTGTCAGATTTTGGAAAGGCTATATTATGTACACACCAAACATTCACAACTGGATGGTAATTATGCATGTTACTATTTCTTCAATAAAACTTAAAATATTCACATAAAGAAGAGTAAATAAAAATGTGTATTTTCTAAAACTCAGCTTTTTCTGCTAAAGGAGTTTGTGTCTGCTTTTGGCTTAACATTTTTTTTTTTGACAGGCAGAGTTAGACAGTGAGAGAGGGAGAGAGACAAAAAGAAAGGTCTTCCTTTCCGTTGGTTCACCCCCCAAATAGCCGCTACGGCCAGTGTGCTGCGCCGATCCGAAGCCAGGAGCCAGCTGCTTCTTCCTGGTCTCCCATGCAGGTGCAGGGCCCAAGTACTTGGGCCATCCTCCACTGCCTTCCTGTGCCACAGCAGCGAGCTGGACTGGAAGAGGAGCAACCGGGACAGAATCCAGTGCCCCAACCGGGACTAGAACCTGGGGTGCCAGCACCGCAGGTGGAGGATTAGCCAAGTGAACCACGGTGCCAGCCTTGGTTTAACATTTTAATAATTTTGTTATAGGAATCAGAAATTGCAGACAAAGAACTGGGACTTTTTAATAATAAAAATATTAGCATGGATAATGGATAGACTCAGACCAAAAATACACAAAAGCCAACAAGAATAGGATAATGAGAGCATTTAAGAAATATGATGTTTAAGAATAAATTTTTAATGTGCCTTCAACATAAAAGAAAAAGAAGCAGGCTTAGGAGAGAGGTGGAAATGCATTCTATTCCCTTAGTGGAGGAAAGTTAATACAATGACCTTAAAGTAGGTGATACAATTTGACTGAATTTGTCCTGGAAAAGATAACAATAAGCTAAAAACCATGTAACTTTTTCTTTATCAAGAGTGTTAGCTAATATTGGTGACTTGTGCTTGACCTACAGGTTAAAACACTGGTTAAGACATCCAGTGCCTAGCAGCTCTATTTGTTTCTCTGTAAATCTGTCTCTCTGCCGTTTGATTAAGTGAATCAATATAATAGTATAAAAATAAAAAATAAAAAGTACCTCCCCTGAAATATATAAAATACAAAAATCATAATATCTTAGGTAATAAAAATTAAATCTCTTTAAGTTAACTGCGTCTAATCATATCTAAAACTAATGCCCAGGTAAGGGGAATAACCTCTAATAAAATAAGTAATTTATTATGAAAGCTGCAGTGACCATATGAGTACAGCAGTATTGGCTCATCTTTGTAAGAATATGATAAATAGTAGACAATCGATAGTTAACTTTATTTCTGAAAAAAAGAGCTCTGCTAGGAAAACTGATAGTTACAGAGGGCAAATCTGTAGTCAAGAATGTGATTATTATGATTCAGTACATATTTTCTTTCTTTTTTTAAAAGATGTATGTATTTATTTGAAAGGCAGAATTGCAGAGAGGCAGAGGCAGAGGCAGAGAGAAAGAGAGAGAGAGAGAGAGAGAGAGAGAGAGAGAGAGAGAGAGTCTTCCACCCATTGGTTCACTCCCCAGATGGCTGCAACGGTCAGAGCTGGGCTGATCCGAAGTCAGGAGCCAGGGGTTTCTTCCAGGTCTCCCACATGGGTGCAGGGGCCCAAGGACTTGGGCCATCTTCTACTGCTTTTCCAGGCCATAGCAGAGAGCTAAATTGTAAGTGGAGCAGCCAGGACCTCAACTGGCACCCCTATGGGATGCCAGCACTGCAGGCGGTGGCTTTACCTGCTAAGCCACAGTGCCAGCCCACAGCACATATTTTCAAAAAGCATATCACTAACCCTAACCAAACTCATTGTCTTATTTACTAAAAGAAAGGGTGAATGATTTAAAACAAGGTCCCTGAGTTACTTATACAAGCAGTTTGAGCAATTCATATATCCATTAGGTACCTTGAATTGATATATCCATTAGGTACTTCAAATTCAAACTTGAGACTTCACTCTGAAATTTTACAACATTCACAAAATTCACGCTATCCTCTCCATTTCAGTCAAAGCCTCTGCATATCTCACTGCTTTCTGTATCTTTAATGTGGATCTTATCTATTATTTTGTGTATGTTGTATATTACTACGTATCTGGTTCACATTACTTTTGCTTTCTGGAATATTGTCCTTATTCATTTTCCAACAATCCAAATTATAATGCCTTCATCAAGGTCCATCAAAGTTCCTCTTCATTCTCAAGTCTCTTAGGGGTGAATATCTTATCATGGGAAGCTCAATAATAATCATCTCTGGTTTATTTAGTGGATTCTAACTATTCACTAGCATTAGCCATTTGTTCACAATAAAAAAATTCTATAGTTAGTCAGAGTATTGAATTCATTAAATGGTGACAATAAGGGTAATTCAAAAAGTCTGTAGAGGGCCCTGTGTGTGGTACAGCAAGTTAAGCTGCTGCTTGCGACACCTGCAGAGTGGCTGGTTTGAGACTAGGCTGCTCTGCTTCCAATCCAGCTCCCTGCTGATGTGCCTGGGAAGGCGGCATATGATGGCTCCAAGTATTTGGGCTCCTGCCTCCCATGTGGGTAGAATTTCTGCCTCTTGGGCTTTGGCCAGCCCAGCCCTGGCTGTTTGAAGATAAGTTTTACCGTTAATTCTCATAGTACATCTCATTAAGGATAGAGGTCCTATATGGGGAGTAAGTGCACAGTGGCCTCCAGTTCCATCTATCTTACTATAAATGACAGAATTTAATACCTTCTTGGCTTAATAGTATTTGTTGTGTATATATATCAAATTTTCTTTATCCATTCATGTATCAGTGGACACCTGGGTTGATTCCATATCACGGCTGTTGTAAGTAGTGCTGCAATGAACATGGGCGTGTACAGATCACTTTGATATACTAATTTCACTTCCATCAGATTGACTCCCAGAAGTGAGACAGCTGGGATATATGGCAGATTTATTTTTAGTTTTATGAGTAACATTCATACTGTTCTCCATAATGGCTGTACTAATTTGAACTCCCAATAGTTGTATGTAAAGATTCCCTCTTCTCCAAATCCTCATTAGCATTTGTTATTTTTTTGTCTTTTTCATAATAACTAATCTGAGGTGAGATAGTATCTCATTGTGGTTCTGATTTGTATAACCCTGATGGCTAATGATATTGAACATTTTTTTCACATATGTATTGGCCATTTATAAGTTTTCTTTTGAGAAATGTGTATTCATATCCTTTGCTGATTATGTAAGTTATATAAGTTTCTTATACTGTATTAATCCTTTGTCTGATGAATAATTTGTAATATTTTCTCCCATCTGTCACTGTCTCTTTAATCTGTTTACTGTTTCCTTTGCTTTGCAGAATTTCTTGGTTGGGTATAATCCCATTTATCTATTTTTGCTTTTGTTGCCTATGTTTTCTGAGTTTTATCCAAAAAAAAAATCATTGCTTGTACTGATGTCTTGAAGTACTTTCCCTGTAGTTCTTTTAGTAGTTTAATAGTTTTAGGTCTTACATTTAGGTCCTTGAACCATTTGAGTTTATTTTTGCATAGGTTGAGACATGGGGGAAAAGGTCAATTTTCTGCATATGAATATCCAGTTTTACCAAAACGTCTTTTTAAAGAGAGTGTCCTCCCTCCAGCATATGTCTTAAACACATTTGTGGAGAATTTATTGGCTTTAGATGCATGGATTAATTTCTGAGATAACTATTTTATTCCACTGATCTATGTGTCTGTACTATGTGCTAGTACTCTGCTCTTTTGGCTATGTGGCTCTGAGAGAAAGTCTTAAAATCAGGTATTATGATGCATCCAGCTTTGATCTTTTTGTTCAAGATTGCTTTGTCATTTCAGATTCTTTTGTTCTTTCATGTGAATTTTAGGATTTTTTTCTAGTTCTGTGAAGAATCTCATTGATGTTTTGATAGAGATTGCATTGAATGTGTAAATCACTTTGGAGAATAGGGACATTTTAAGGACATTATTTCTTCCAAGAAATGAATGTAGGTTATCGTTTCACTTTTTTCTATCTTCTTCAATTTCTTTCATTAATATTTTATAATTTTCATTGAAGAAATCTTTTACTTCCTTGGTAAATTTTATTCTGATACAGTTTTGTATATCTTGTGAATGGCATTACTCTTATAATTTCTTTTTCAGGAAATTCATTCTAGTGCATAAAAACATTGCTGATTGTGTGTGTTAATTTTCTATGCTGCAACTTTACCGAATTTTCTTATCAATTCTAAGAGTTTTTCTTTCCTTTTTTGTCGAGTCTAGGTTTTTCTTATATATAAATTCATATTATCTGTAAAAAGGCATACTTCTATGCCTTTTGTCTTTCTCTTGCCTAATTGCTCTTGGTAAAACTTCCATTACATTTAGTGAAATAAGCCAATCTCAAAAAAGACAAATATGATTTCTCTGATATGTGGTAGTTAATATAAAGTTCAAGAAATGTGTAGAAAGGAAATGGACTTTGGGGACATTTTGATTGTCTTTTTTTTAAAAGGTCTGTTTATTTACTTGAATGGTTGGGTTGTAGAGAGAGATGGAGAGAGAGAGAGAGAGAGAGAGAGAGAGAGAGAGAGAGATATCTCTTTCATCCCCTGGTTCAATCCCCCAAATGGCTGCAATGGCCAGGGCTAGGATGGTCCAGAGCCACGAGCCACGAGCCTTTTCACCTTTCTGGTTTTTCTAGATTTATTTATTTGAAAGGCAGAGTTAGATAGAGAGGGGGAGAGAGAGAGAGAGAGAGAGAGAGAGAGAGAGGGATTTTCCATCTTATGGTTCACTCCCCAAATGGCTGCAATTGCCTAGGCTGGGCTTGTCCAGAGCCAGGTGTCAAGAGCGTCATCTGGATCTCCCACACAGGTGCATGGGCCTAAGCACTTGGGCCATCCTCTGCTGCTGTCTCAGGTACATTAGCAGGGAGCTGGATCAGAAACGTACCAGTCAGGACTCAATCCTGCACCCATATGGGATGCCAGCACCACAGGTGGCGACTTTACTTGGTAAACCACAATGCCTGCCCCATTTTCTCCATTCTGTTTTTCTTTTTAAAGATTTATTTATTTATTTGAGAGGCAGAGTTATGGAGAGGCAGAGGCAGAGGTGGGGGGGAGGAGAGAGAGAGAGAGAGAGAGAGAGAGAGAAGTGTTCCATCTGCTAGTTCACTCCTGAAATGTCCACAACAGCCACAACTGGGAACATCTGAGGCCAGGAGCCAGGAGCTTCTTCCCTGTCTCTCATGCAGGTGCAGGGATCCAAGGAGTTAAGCCATCTTTTACAGCTTTCCTAGGCCATAGTAGAGAGCTGGATTGGAAATGGAGCAGCCAGGATTCGAACTGGCGTTCATATGAGATGCTAGCACTACAGGCAGCAGCTTTACCCACTACGCCACAGCACCCATTTTCCCCACTTCTTAGCTATATTGTTTTGTTTTGTTTTTGTTTAAATTATTGAGCTTTTTATGAATCCTGGATATTAATCTTGTATCAGTAGCCTAGTTTACAAATATTTCTCCCATTCTGTCTGTTGCCTCTTTATTTATTGAGTGTTTACTTGTACTTTAGCTTAGTGTAATCCAAGCTAAAACCAAGCATTTTAGCTTGGTGTAATCCCATTTGTCTGTTTTTGTCTTTATGGCCTGTGTTTCTGGAGTCTTTTCAAGAATTCTTTGCCTATGCAGATGTCTTACAGATAAGTTTCGCTGCTATTTTTCTCTAGTAATTTGATGGTATCAGATTATATATTTAGAACTCTGATGCATTTTCAGTTGATTCTTGTAAAGGTGTAAGGTAGGGATTTTGTTTTAAACTTTTGCATAGGAGATCCAGTTTTCTCAGCATCATTTATTGAAGAGCCTGCCCTTTCTCTACGCATTGATTTTAGCTCATTTGTCACAGATTAGTTTTAACTGTGTGGATTAATTTCTGGGGTTTCTATTCTGTTCCATTTGTCTACAAGTCTATTCATATATATTTTTGTGCCAGGTTCTTTTGATTATACTTGCCCTGTATTACATCTTGATGTGTGATATTGCAACGCTTCCAGCTTTGTCTTTGTTGTTTAAGATTATTTTAGCTATTTGGGGTCTCTTGTGTTTCCATATGAATTTTAGCATTGTTCTTTTCTAGATCCTAGAAGAATGTTGTTAATATTTTGATTGGGATAGCATTCAATCTGTAAATTGCTTTGGACAGTATGGAAATTTTGATTATATTAATTATTCTCTTGTTACACACACCAGAAGATTTTGCCGTTTCTGTGTTTCTCCTTCTAATATTTCTTTAATGTTTTGTAATTTTCATTGTAGAGAACTTTCACAACCTTGGTTAAATTTATTCCAAGCTATTTAATTTTTGTAGCTCTTGTGAATGGTACTGATCTTTTTTTTTTTTTTAAAGAAGAGATAGATAGATAGATAGATAGATTTATTTATTTATTTATTTATTTATTTATTTGAAAGAGTTACAGAGAGAGAGGGAGAAAGAGAGCTTCCATCTGCTGGTTTACTCTCCAGATGTCCACAAAGGCCAGGGCCGAGCCAGGCCAAAATCAGGAGCCTGGACCTTCTTCCAGGTCTCCCACGTGGGTTGCAGGGGCCCAAGGACTTGGACCATCTTCTGCTGCTTTTCCCAGGGCATAGCAGAGAGCTGGATTGGAAGTGGAGCAGCCGGGACTTGAACCAGTGCCCATATGGGATGCTGGTGCTGCAGGCAGTGGCTTTACCCGCTGCGCCACAGCGCCAGCCCCAATTTTTGTAGCTCTTGTGAATGGTACTGATCTTACAAATTCTTTCTCAGCCATGGCATTTTTAGTATATACAAAAGCTATTGAATTTTGAGTGTTTATTCTGTATCCTAAACTTTACCAAACTATTTTATGAGTTCCAGTAGTTTCTTAATGGAGTCTTTTGAACCCCTATAGATAGAATCATGTCACTTGCAAACAGGAATAATTTTATTTCCTCCTTTCCAATTTGCATCCCTTTGATTTCTTTTTCTTACCTAATGTCTCTGGCTAAAACTTCAGAACTATATTGAAAGGCAATGGTGAAAGTGGGCATCCTTGTCTGGTTGTGGATTTAGTGAAATGATTCCAACATTTCCTCCTTCAAAATGATGTTGGCTATAGGTTTGTTGTATATTCCCTAGATTGTGTGAGGAATATTCCTTCTACACCCAATTTGGTTAAGGTTTTTATCATAAGAATATATTTTATTTTATCAAATGCTTTTTCTGCATTGATTAAGATTATAATATGGTTTTTATTCCTTGATTTGTGAATGTGATTATCAAATTTATTGATTTGCATATGTTGAACTATACCTGCATACTAAGTATAAATCCCACTTTGCCTGGTTGAATGATCCCTTTGGTGTATTTTTGGATCTGATTAACTAGCATTAATGAGAATTTTGACATCTATGTTCATCAGGGATATCAGCCTTTAGTTCTCTTTCTTTGTTGTATCTTTTTCAAGTTTTGGAATTAAATTGATGTAGGCCTCATATAAGGTGTTTGGGATGATTTTCTCTCTTTAACTTATTTTTAATAGTTTGAGAAGAATCGGAATTAGTTCTTTAAAAGTTTAGTAGAATTCAGCAGTGAAGCTGTTTGGTCCTTTGCTTTTCTTTGTTGGGATTGTCTTTATTATTGATTTAATCTCTGCCTTGGTTTTTTTTTTTTTTTTTTTTTGGTCTACTCAGGTTTTCTATGTATTCATAATTCTTTAGTAGTTTTCTTTTTTTTTTTTTTTTTTTGACAGGCAGAGTGGACAGTGAGAGAGAGAGACAGAGAGAAAGGTTTTCCTTTGCCATTGGTTCACCCTCCAATGGCCGCCACGGCTGGCGCAGTGCGGCCGGCGCACCGCGCTGATCCGATGGCAGGAGCCAGGTACTTATCCTGGTCTCCCATGGGGTGCAGGGCCCAAGCACTTGGGCCATCCTCAACTGCACTCCCTGGCCACAACAGAGAGCTGGCCTGGAAGAGGGGCAACCGGGACAGAATCCAGCACCCCGACCGGGACTAGAACCCGGTGTGCCAGCGCCACAAGGCGGAGGATTAGCCTAGTGAGCCGCGGTGCCGGCCAATTCTTCAGTAGATTTAGTAGATTGTATGTGTCCAGAAATCTATCCATGTGTTCTAGAATTCCAATTTGTTGACAAATTGACTGTGTATAGTAGTTCCTGATGATTGTTTTTATTTCTGTGGTGTCCATTGCCACACCTCCTTTTTCATCTCTGATTTCATTGATTTCAGTCTTCTCCCTTTTTTATTTTTTTTAAAAAAAGTTATTAATTTCACTAATCTTTTATATTGTTTTTAGTTCCAATTTTGTTAATTTCTTCTCTAATTTTAATTATTTATTTCCTCCTACTAATTTTGGGTTTGGATTGTTGTTGTTTTTCTAGGTCCTTGAGATGCATCGATAGCTCATTTATATAGCACATTTCCAATTTGTTGATGTAGGCACCAATTGCTATGAACTTCCCTCTTTTTTAAAAAAATATTTATTTATTTATTTGAAAGTCAGAGTCACACAGAGAGAAGAGAGGCAGAGAGAGAGAGAGAGATCTTCCATCTGCTGGCTCACTCCCCAGTTGGCCACAATGGTCAGAACTGTGCCGATCCAAAGCCAGGAGCCAGGAGCTTCCTCCAGGTCTTCCCACACGGGTGTAGGAGCCCAAGGACTTGGGCCATCTTCTACTGCTTTCCCAGGACATAGCAGTGAGCTGGATTTAAAGTGGAGCAGCCGGTCTCTAACTGGCGCCCACATGGGATGCTGGCACTGCAGGCTGTGGCATTAACCTGCTGCGCCACAGCACCAGCCCCATGAACTTCCCTCTTAACACTGTTTTTGCCATACCCTATGTATTGTGTTATGATCTTCATTCATTTCCAGAATTTTTTTGATTTTCATTTTAATTTCTTCTGTGAAAGAACATGCTGTTCAGTCTCCATGAGTTTGTATATTTTCTAGAACTTCTTAAGTCATTCATTCTCATCTTTATTCCATTGTAATCCAATAAGACACAGGTTATCATTTCAGCTTTTTAATGTGTTGAAACTTCTTTTATGATTGGCCTAGCCAATTGGTCTATCCTAGAGAAAGTTCCATGCACTGATGAAATGAATGTGTATTCTGCAGCTGTAGGATGAAATGTTCTATAGATGTCAATTAATTCAATCTAGTCTATAGTATAGATTACCTCTATTGTTTCTTTGTTGATTTTCTGTCTAATTGATCTGCCCATTGATGAAAATGGGCTTTGAAGTGCCCCATTTTTATTGTATTGGAGTCTGTATCTCACTTTAGATCCATTAACATTTTGATAACATGGTATCATGTGCATATACATTTACTATATTCACCTATTCCTGTTGAATTGATACCTTAATCATTACATAATGCCCTTATTTGTCTCTTTGAAGAGTTGTTGTCTTAAAGTCTATTTTGTATGATATTGGGATGGCTGTGCCTGTTCATTTTTGCTTTATTTTAGCATGGAATATCTTTTTGCCTCCTTTCACTTTAAGTCGTATGTTTCTTTGTTGGTGAAGTGTGTTTCTTGTAGACAGCAAATAGATAGGTCTTGTTTTCTAATCCATTCAGCCAATCTATATCTTTGGAGAATTTAGGCCATTTACATTCAAAGTTATTATTTACATGTAATGACCTAGTCATGCCATTTTTCTGTAAATATTCCTGTTGCTTGCTATGTACTTTTACTAGGAGGTTTTATTTTTTCATGTTATTTCATAATGATGACTTTCATTCTGTTTCTATGTTAGCACATCCTTAAGAATCATTTGTAAGGTTGGACAAATGGTGACAAATTCTTCCAATTTCTCTTTCGTTTGGAAGATCTTTATTTCACCTTCATTTATAAATGAGAGCTTTGCTAGATACAATGTTCTGGTTTGAGAGTTTGTTTCTTTTAGACTTGCACTATGTCTCTCTATTATCTCCTGGCCTGTAGGGTTTCTGATGTGAAATCAGCTATTAGACTAACTGGGGTTCCTCTGAAGGTAATGTGGTATTTCTCTCATGCTCATTTTAGAATCTTTTCTATATGCTTTACTATAAAGTGTCACAGTGAAGATCTTTTCTAAATATATTTATTAGGAGTTCTTTTTTTTTTTTTTTTTTTTTTTTTTTGACAGGCAGAGTGGACAGTGAGAGAGAGAGACAGAGAGAGAAAGGTCTTCCTTTTGCCGTTGGTTCACCCTCCAATGGCCGCCGCTGCAGCCGGCGCACCGCGCTGATCCGATGGCAGGAGCCAGGATCCAGGTGCTTTTTCCTGGTCTCCCATGGGGTGCAGGGCCCAAGCACCTGGGCCATCCTCCACTGCACTCCCTGGCCATAGCAGAGAGCTGGCCTGGAAGAGGGGCAACCGGGACAGAATCCGGCGCCCCAACCGGGACTAGAACCCGGTGTGCCGGCGCCGCAAGGTGGAGGATTAGCCTATTGAGCCACGGCGCCGGCCTATTAGGAGTTCTTGTGCTTCCTGTCCTTGGATGTCCGTTTGTTTCTCCAAAATAGGAAAGATTTTTACTAATATTTCACAGAATAGGTTTGCTAATTCATTATCTCTTTACACACCTTCAGGAACTCCTGAGATACATATGTTTGATCATTTGATAGTATCCCATAAATATCCAACACTATTTTCAATTTTTCTAATTTTTTCTCCTTTTTTTGTCCAACTTACTGAGAAAACTCAATTATTTGTCTTCTAGCTTGGATATTCTTTTTTCTGCCTCACCATGTCTGCTGTCAAGGCTTTCCACTGTACTTTCTATTTGACATACTGAGTTCTGCATCTCTAATATTTCAGTTTTATTTCTCCTCAGTGTGTCTATCTCTTGGCAAAATTTTTCACCCATATCATAAATGGATTTCTTTATCTCATAAATTTGTTTCTATAGGTTTTTGAGTAGTATTATGATCATTCATTTGAATTCTTTTTCAGGAATTTCATCAATCTCTTTATCTTCACATTCTAATATTGAAGTGTTGTGATCCCTTGGGGGAGTCATATTGTCTTCTGTGTGTTTGTTTCTTTTTTTTTTCCTTTTTTTTTTCGTTTTACCCCCATGTTTATTGAATCTCAATTCATGGTAGCTACAATAAACCCAGATGTCCATCAACAGATGACTGGATAAAGAACATGTGTAATATTTACACTATGGAATACCACAAAGCCATAAAAAGAATGAAATCCTGTCTTTTGCAACAAAATGGATGAAATGGAAACCATTTGCTTGGTGAAATAGGCCAGTATGAAAAATACAGATTCATATGTTTTCTTTTTTTTAACTTTTATTTAATGAATATAAATTTCCAAAGTACAGTTTATGGATTACAATGGCTTCCCCCCCCATAACTTCCCTCCCACCCGCAACCCTCCCCTTTCCCTCTCCCTCCCCCCTTCCATTCACATCAAGATTCATTTTCAATTCTCTTTATATACAGAAGATCAGTTTAGCATATATTAAGTAAAGATTTCAACAGTTTGCACCCACACAGAAACACAAAGTGAAAAATACGGTTTGAGTACTCATTATAGCATTAAATCACAATGTACAGCACATTAAGGACAGAGATCCTACATGAGGAGTAAGTGCACAGTGACTCCTGTTGTTGACTTAACAAATTGACACTCTTGTTTATGGCATCAGTAATCACCCTAGGCTCTTGTCATGAGTTGCCAAGGCTATGGAAGCCTTTTGAGTTCACCGACTCTGATCATATTTAGACAAGGCCATGGTCAAAGTGGAAGTTCTCTCCTCCCTTCAGAGAAAGGTACCTCCTTCTTTGATGACCTGTTCTTTTCACTGGGATCTCACTCGCGGAGATCTTTCATATAGGGTTTTGTTTGTTTGTTTGTTTGTTTGTTTTTTGCAAGAGTGTTTTGGACTCTCATGGGCTTTTCATCTTATATTGTTTCTGCATTCATATTTAGTCATATGCAGAAACACTTGTTGGTTTTCTCTTCTGATGGCTTTTATCTGTGAACTGTGTGGCTTAGGGGAGTATCTGCTCCTTCAGCAGATATCCAGAAGCTTGTGCTGGGTGGGGCCAGGGAGCTCTGGTCAGTGCTCAAGGGTTGGGCAAAAGTCCACATGACACCCAAGTTGTACTTGGAGATTTCCTCTATTGTCAGCTGGATGTAGGGTATTCTCACTTCTGCTGGCATAATCACTGCCTCATTCCCTCTCTCCAAGGTGATCAATGCCCAAGGTTAGCTCACAGTGGCTAGCACTTCTGGCCACACTGGCATGTGAACCACAGAAAGGTTCTGTGTGGTCCTCAGTATGTGCTTAGAGCCCTTTGCAATGATCTACCCCAGGCACTCAGGGAACTATGAGCCTCTGAAGTCAGACACAGTCATTGCACAGAGACACAGCTACATCCCACATCCTATCATGCAGCCACACAATTCTACAGTCACAGCATGCAAGGCTCTCATAGTCATAGGGTGCAGGAGACCCACTCTCAGCCCCATGAGCCTACCCCATCCACAGAAAGGGCAGAGGAAGTCCCAGCACAAGCTACCTGGGGGTTCTCCACCTTGGCAGTTCATGGCATGGAGCCTATGATAGAGTGAGGAGCATGGGAATGCTTCACAATCCTATGTGGCTGCTCAGCTCCCTGCCAATTCTCCAGGCCAGACTCAAAGTCAGTGGAGAATGTATATTTATCCCTCTGACAAAATTCCCTAGTTGTGTGAATGTGTGAGGTGCCGCAGCCTCTTCTTGTGTTAAGATGGTGCTCTTTCCCTGCTGGTCACTGGATGCCCTTTGTGCAGGGATGGGGAGAAAGAAATGTGCTCTTCCTTTCCAGAGTCAGTTTGGCCCACAGCGTTCTCTCTCAGGCAGTATCACCAGTGACGGTAGCTGCAGCAGATTACTGTCATCTTGCTTTCAGAATGGCATCTCCTCCAACTCTCAGGAGCAGGAATTGCAGGTGGTGTCCCTGCTCGCTGCTGTGTGTTTGTACTGTCCACACTGCTCCATGCTGTCTGTCTTCTTTCTGTAGAGTTTCCATTGCAATCTTCTCTCCAACTCAACCCTGGGAATGCACTTCCTTCACTTTTCTTCTCTGGTCAAAATCAGCATGCCTTTACCCCAGTAATCCAACGTTCTGTGAATGTCCATTAGGTTCTTTTGATCTTCTTAACTCCATTCTATGATATTAAAGACATTAAATACTGACTGATGCATTTGTCATTATGAAGAATTACAAGATATTTTTGTCATCTATAGATGACATCTACAAGACAAAAGTAAAAAGAACAACAACAAAAAATCCCTGCCATTGAATGGGAAATGTTTTTTTCAAGTGGATTTAGATTCGAATAGGTGACAGACTTAGCTTTAGAAAGTCCTTTCTAAAGAATCTGTAATTAGCTGGGCATGCTACATCAAGTGAGGCCTCTATAAAGTGACCTTCTTCACAGGCCTTACTCCTTGAAAACTAAAATGTAGTGTGAGGTGCAGCCAACTTTACAAATTTTTTAGAAGGTATCCAGTGAGTTTCAGTTGTGTGATGAAAGGAGACCTGGAAACAGCTGGTGCTGTTAGTTACACAATGTGAATGCAACTAATGCCTCTGAATTGTGCATTTAAAAATAGTTAAGATAATACATTTCATGTGATTTATATTTTACAATAATAATAATACTTAAACAACAGATAAGTGTTTTTCAGTTGGTCAATGTGCTGTACTAGAAGTGGATGATTCACTGCTTGAATTTTTTCCCTCTGATTTCAATTTACTCTAAATTTTCAAAATAAGCCTTTTGAAAACTACTAAGTTTAATATTTGTAGTCTTGTATTGTTGATCCATGTTCACTTAGGTTGAAGGAAGAGCCCTCTGTGCACTGTGCCACCACAAACACTCAGGTGCTGCCTGTCAAGAAGGATTTAAGTTATTGTTACAGTGACTGAGTGAGGCATCAAGTCCACAAATCCAAGGGCAAATACATGACCTTGGGAGATATCAGAAAGGAATTGATTGTGCATTTATGTTAGAGTAAATGAATAATTTTATAGACATTGTAAGAAGACTAAAGATGGAGGTGACATATAATAACTTCCAGCTCTTCCCCCCATAATGCACCATTATCTTGGTGACATAACCTTTTGAAAGCATTTGTTCTAATATTAGGGATAATTGAGCTTAATTCAAAATCTGATGTATTCCACAATGAATGATCCTGTTTTGTCAAGTATTTAATATTAATATAGTAGTTTAGAATCACTTTGTCATAGTACCAATGAAAAATCTTCAGTGGTTTCTTCAAGCTGCTTTTTGTCATAAGAAAACCTCTGCCACAACCCCAAAGGAGATCTTCAGGTCTCACCAACCAGCTGAATCTTTGATTTTTCTGTTCATTCCTGATTGACTGTGAATTCTTTCACCTTCTGAAAATGACTGCCCTAGAATTGCACTGACTTCTGAAATGGTAATAGCCTTCAATTTTAATTCAGTGGCATTGACAAATCAGAGCAGCTTGCTGGTCTAAGCACTTTTCTTACACACAGTATAATCAATTTCATTTCTATCCAAGATATTGATGAGCAAGGCTTTTCCTACACTAAAACTTTGGCTCTAATGATAAATTACATCAGTAAGAAGCATATTCCTTCATATAATTATGAAAATTCCAGTTAAACTATAATAAGCTATTCTGGTTTGTTTTAGACAGGATAATGCTTTCCTTTTTATAAAGGGCATCTTTTTATGCCTCTGTAGAAAATCCCTGTGCAGTACTATTTTCTCTCTTTCATTATACTTATGTTTGTTTTGCTTCTTTACTGAATACTCTATCTTAGGTAGCACTTGAATAAGAGAGTTTTTTAAAGTCAATTTTACTTTATTTAGTCTTTCTTCATGGGTCTTAAATACCATACTAAATGTATATGTACTTTTTAGGTCTAAATTGGAGCCTGGGCTATGCCTTGAGAGTCACAAAGACCTGGCTTTGAAAATAAGAACCACTGATAAGCTATTTGAATCTGAGCAATTTAACTTCTCAAAGTTCCAGTTTCCTCATTTATAAAATGAGTAGGATTTTTATGAGGAAAAATATGAAAACCATTTAATAAGCTTGGCTCTGTGCTTGGCATATAGTCAACTCCCTTAATAACTCTATTATGGTTTTTCTTCTTATCCCTGTTGCAACTCTCCTGTGCTACTGAAAAACCTTGCTTTCAAGCATATGGTCTATTATTATTTTATAAAATTTTGCTCATATGTAGCACGGCTTTAGAGATTTTACAAACTGTAACAGGAGTAGAATACTATATAATTTAAAACTATGCACATAATTACAAAATGACTCATTTTTCTTCTAATAGATTGGTCTCTAAAAGACAAGGTAAAAATAATTTGAAGGAAAAATTGTCAAAGCATGTAGAAAATTTGATTTGACTCCCTCTTGGGAAAACACACATATTTCAGGAGAGAGACTGGACCAGAATCACTGTCCTGAGATGTCAAATGCTTTAATAGTGAAATCTCACATTACACCATAACTCCCCTTATGTATGGCTTCACTTTCCACAGTTTCAGTTCCCAGCACTCAGGTACGATCTGTAAATATTAATGGGAAATTTTAGGAACAAACATTTATAAATGACAGAGTTTTAAGATGTGCAATATTCTGAGTAGCATCATGAAATCTTGCACCATTCAGCTCTGATTTGTCCGAGATGTGAATCATCCCTTTGGCTTTAGTTGCACTGTATGGCCTGTGTGACCAATGTGATCCCAGCTCAGTGGTCCAGGATCACTGGAAGCAGATATTTGCCTTCTGACTTATCATCAGGGAGTCAGTAGCAGCCTAACACTGTGTCCCAGTGTCTATGATATTCATTTCACCTCATCTTAACACCCAGGCTTCCTATCATTTCAAGAAAAAGAGGGGTGAATGCAGTATAACAAGACATTTTGAAAGAGACCAGATTCACATACATTCTACCATAGTATTTTGTTGTTGTTCTGTTGATTACTACTAGCTATCCTTAACCTTGTCTGTGTCCAGTTTATAAGTTGAAATTTTCCATGTGTCTGTGTGTATAAGAAAAACACAGAATTCAATACTGCCTGTGCTTTCAGGCATCCGAGGTGTTAGAATGCAGCCCCTGCAAAAAAAGGGGAGTCAGTTTATTATCAGTATAGTACTTGGTCATCTCTTCCCTGCTTCCCTCTGAATGTTGTAATATCATGTGCGAATTCTAGTTCTGACTTTGCTTTATACAACTTCATCTCAGACAAGCTGAATTAGGAGTTTTCCTTGTTTTGTAGCAGTAAAGATTTTTGTGTTATTTCACCACTCAGCCCTGTAAAATAGCATCTTATGCCTCTCTTCACTAGTGTATACCCATTGTTTTCCTAAGATATAAAGCACATTTCAATTAAAGAAGACAAAACAAGAGAAAGCAAGTCTAATCTGTCATTATTTACTCCTTGAAAACACCTGAAAATGATAAAGAATTCAACAATGCACTTAAAAAACTTATTTATTATTTATTTGAAAGTTATAGCAACAGAGAGAGGGAAGAGACAGAGACAGATCTGCTTTCAGCCACTGATTCACTCCCCAGATGACCACAATAGCCAGAGCTGGGTCCAGCCCAAGCCAGGATTCCATCCTGCTCTCCCAGGTGAGCGACAGAACCCAAAGCACTTAAGCCGTCTTCCACTGTCTTCCCAGGCACATTAGCAGAAAGATGGATTGAAAACAGTGCAGGTGGGACTCCCAGCACTCTGGGATGGGATGGAAGCATCACAGTGTCAGCTTTATTCTGTATAACGTAATGCCAGTGACAACAGTGCACTTTCTAAATACTATTTTTTAAAACAACTTATTAGTGATATCTTTTTTTGTGTAAGTCATTAGTTAAAAATGAAAATAAACAAGTGCTCCAAAATAGATTCAGAAATAATAAAATACTAAGAAGGATGGGATGGTGTGCTGAATTCCAGCGAGGTTTGGAACCGAGCATTGAAGGATGGGCAGGGACTACTGTCAGAGCAATAGTCAAATTTTATTAGTTTTACAAGGGCTTTTATACTCGCACAAACACAGCATGCTTCTTCACCCAGATTAGTTTAAGGAAATATATTTTTTTATCAAAGGAAGTAATATCTGTATTTCATATAATTGGAAGAAACTATCTGTATTAAAAGAATGGTCGAAATACGTGCCTTCAAGGACAGAGATAACCTGCAGCTGCACGAGAAAGCGGGTTGAAGTATCCCACCAAGGAACATCCTCAGACTTGTACATGATGCAGGGACTTTTGCCCTTGTTCCCTGAAGTATTCTACAGGCTTCTCATGTGCATCTCAGATTTGACCCCACTCTTTCTCCACAGGATGGTGATAGGAAAAAAGTACAAAATCTTTGTAAAAATCAAAAGTTTAAACCAGTATTATTAGGCCTATAAGGGAATTTGGATAAGTCCTTGTTCCTGAATACAATGACACAATTGTGTAAAGATGCTAATTCTCTCTAACGTGACCCAAAATAAAGTGATAATTAACTATAAATGTTATTTTGAAAAATGCTCATGGATGAATAAGCAAGACAAAAGTCCAAACATCAGTAAGATCACAAATTAGAGCTCTCCCATGCTCATGTCCCAGGGGACACATCGATTTCAGCAAATAGTCACATGGGAAAAATGCCTACACAACAGCCAAGGAGACCACAGGAGAGATTATAGTACCTGGATATAGCACATATACAAGAAAATTATTCACTGGAAAAAAAGGTAAATACGGGAACATATGTATATGTCAATCAGTTTAATTTAGACCCCACGTATTATACATGTATACATATTTGAAAACTTCATGCTATACATAATGACAATATCCAATTTTTGTCAAGTTAAAATACAAATTAATTTTTAAAAAAGCAAGATAATTAGTAAAAAATGTTGCAATAAGGGGAATTATTCCTACAAATTAGAAAAATGCACAATAGAGCTTGATTCTGAACTTTCAAATGCTAGATATTAATACAAAGATTAGTAGAGAAAAATAAAAAGTATCCATTGATTAATCCAAATACAGATGCCAATATACAAAATATAGCATTTTAAATCAGTAAGAAAAGAATTATTCAGCCAGTGATACAGTGACAGACAGATAATTATCAAGGAAAAAAGAAGCTGGACACTTGCTCACTCCTTATATCAAAATAAACTGTAGGTGGTATAAAGATTTTAAAGTAAGGCATCCGGGGGCTGGTGCTGTGACTCAGTAGGTTAATCAGATGTCTGCAGAGCTGATGCTGGTTCTAGTCCTGGCTGGTTCATTCCGCAAATGGCTACAACTACCGGAACTGGTCTTGTCTAAAGCCAGGAGCCAGGAGCTTCTTCCAGTTCTCCCATGCAGGTGCAGAGGCCCAAGCATTTGAGCCATCTTCTGCTACTTTCCTAGGCCGTAGCAGAGAGTTGGATTGGAAATAGAGTAGCTGGAACTCAAACCAGTGTCCATATAGGATGCCAGCATTGCAGGAAGCTCTTTACCGGCTACGCCACAGCAATGGCCCCCAGATTCTGAATTCTTAAGAGATGGGGACTTAGTCTTGTATTTTCTTCACATGGATAGAATCTTAAATCATCTCCACAATGGATATTCTAACACATTATTTTTAATAATAAATATTAATAATACTGTATTCTTAATTACCTGCTTGGGTATAATAGAACACTGTTTCTAGTTATGCCGTTGCTGGATTTATTTATAGCAGTTTCTGTTTACAAAAAGACAGCAGCATCCCTCTGACATGTATAAACATGTATAAGAATTCTCTGCCTCAGAAATCACAGGACAAGAGCCGTACAGTTTCTCCCTAGTCTGTATTTCCAAGATCATTATCTATATATGCTTCTAAATATACTTTGTGTAAAAGCTTTTGCTTATAGTAGCACTTTACTACTCTTATAAATGTCCATGTGGAATCACCTCTGGGTGCTGTGGAAAACCATGCATTGGAAAAGATTCAAGCGCCAAGGAAGTAGTTGTAAGCATGGGTATTCAACACAGCCACCCTCAGCCTCAGAAGAGTGTCTGTAAAGCAGAAACCGTTCAGGCGAACCAGACTGGATCTGCATCCTGAAATGAGAGGTTTGTTTTTGTAAAGTCCTATGTCTTATTTTGCATTCTTTAATGTCCTTATTAATCATTCAAACAAAAGGACTTGTCTTTCTTTAAGAGCTTTAAATATTCTGAAGGCACAATGTCACTCCTTTTTTTTTCTGACAGGCAGAGTTAGAGAGAAAGGTCTCCCTTCCATTGGTTCACTCCCCAAATGGCCGCTACGGCCAGTGCATAGCGCTGATCCGAAGCCAGGAGCCAGGTGCTTCCTCCTGGTCTCCCACGCTGGTGCAGGGCCCAAGCACTTGGGCCATCCTCCACTGCCCTCCCAGGCCACAGCAGAGAGCTGGACTGGAAGAGGGGCAACCAGGACAGAATCCGGCGCCCCAACCGGGACTAGAACCCAGAGTGCCAGTGCTGCAGGGGGAGGATTACCTAGTGAGCTGCGGTGCCCAATGTCACTCCTTTTAAAAGAAGGAGAAAAAGGACTTGAGTGGTGGAAAGAGACCCCCAGGGAGCTGTTGTGTTGCACTCCAGCAAAAGCTTTATTTGCTACACTTCTGACTGAAAGAAAAAATAATTGAGATTCAGGAACTGCTTGCATTTAATATAAAGAAGTTTGCAAAGATGATTGAAAAATATTCCACTGCAAAATAACCCTGGCAGTATATTTCCCATCTTTGCTTCTTAAGATAGTAAAAGCAAGATGATCAATAAATTTACACTGATAATGGATTTTCCACTACTGGAGCAGAATTAATTTCTTAATTTGTTAATTAACTAAGTAAACTCAAGTGAAAACTAGATTCTCTTAAGGAGGTGGCATATCAAGTCACAGTTAAAACACCTCTAAACTTACAGACATTTGAACACACACATTGGATTCTTTTAAGGACCACTGTCAATTTCTTTTACTGCTGAATTTAGAACCTTATTTTTAAGAAATATTTCTCCATCTGTGCTAAATTCTTTAAGCCACAAGACATCTTAAGAAAATCATTTTTGAAAGGAAAGTAATTTTGTGTGCTGTTATCAGTCTGGGCAAGCTCTGTGTACACCTGACTTCAGGTTAGGAATATGTGCTTTTTCAATCCTCCCCAGTCTTTATTGTGGTAAGTGTTTGGGACATTGCCTGCAGCTTCTGGTTGCCAGAGATCCTGTACAGGATCACATATTTAATCAAGGCAGAACTCAGTGCTGGATTGTCTGTCCTCTCCCCTTCCTATCTCCTCTCCTTCCTTTGACCCTCAGCATCCATGCTTCTTGGGTTATGGCAAAGTAAGTATGATTGGATCTGATACTCTAGCTATGTACTAGAGGGAGAAGGTTAGTGAAAATCACCAAGATATTTCCTCTTTCTGGGTATGTGTTAGCATTTTGGCAGTGGGTTTCTAGACATCATAGTCCAACCTAAACTATCTAATCCAAAACTATTGTCAGTGCTAGGCATGTCAAATCATGTAGGATGACATTATGTTGTCATAGCAAGCATATTTCAAATGAACTGGAAGACAGAGCAGGAAGATAAGTGAAAATGCAGAGCCTAGAGTTGGATCAGTTGGGTTTGAATATTGACTGCTCCACTTACTAGTATGTAAACTGGGGTTAGTTGCTTAATCTTTTTGTACCTTGTTTCTTCATCCATGCTCACTTGGTAGATATATATATATATAGTATATAATAGTATAGACATTCTATACTACATATCCTACAGATTATTGTGAAAATGAACCAAAAATATGTGTAAGTATTAATGATAATTGTGAGATCACCAGTAACTTTCTCAGTTGATTGTAGGTGCTTGACTGCAATGGGTTTAGGAGAGGAAATGGGAACCTGAAAAGGAGACAGCAAATACTGAAACTCTCTGGAAGGTGGGATGCTTGGGGAAGGCCAGGGGGACAGCAGTAGCAACAGGGACGTGCCTGAGCAGAAGAAAACCCCAGGTGGAAGCAAGGGAGACTGAGGCTGGGTTATCGTCTGGCAATGGTGAAAGAAACCCTGTACCCACAACTCCATGGCATGACTGAAAAGCAAGGTTCCATGGGAAGGTGGGGAGGGTTCGGGATGTAGACACTAAGGCAGCCCACACGTGCAGAACACACGGAAGACATGCTCCCATCTTAAAACCATGGGCATTTTGTTAGAGATTCAGCTAAGGGAAGTTTTTAAAGGAGAAATGAAGAGGGTTAGATATTTTAATACAATAATCCTTGGCTACAAGGATTAATGGGAAGGGTGTCACCAATCCAAGGTTGAACAGACAATTGCTGGGCAGATGTCCTCCCGGAAGTATTTTTAAATTTTCACCTGTTGGCCAGTGCCGACACTTGGCTAATCCTCCGCCTGCGGCACCAGCACCCCGGGTTCTAGTCCCGGTTGGGGTGCCGGTTCTGTCCCGGTTGCTCCTCTTCCAGTCCAGCTCTCTGCTGTGGCCTGGGAGTACAGTGGAGGATGGGCCAAGTCCTTGGGCCATGCACCCGAATGGGAGACCAGGAGGAAGTACCTGGCTCCTGGCTTCGGATCTGCGCAGCGCACTGACCATAGTGGCCATTTGGAGGGTGAACCAACGGAAAGAAGACCTTTCTCTCTGTCTCTGTCTCACTGTCTAACTCTGCCTGTCAAAAAAAAAAAAAAAAAAAAAATTCTCACCTCTCTCTAAGGTGGAAGCTGGTGAGCATGAATAGGTTTCTTTTTTCTAATTATAATTTCTTAAGACATTTTAAAATTTTCTATTTTCCCATTTAAACTTGCTTTGGGATTGAATATACTTTAGTTCTTCTTTCTGCCTTTTTCCTTCTAATTTTCTCTTTATTAATTCCAAATTGTACCTTTTCAGTTACCACTGTTGTTTTTGCCATTTTACTTTGTATTCTGATAGCTAATTTTCTGCCTCCTCTCACAGTAATTCAAAAGATACAGAGAAGTCTGATTATCCTTTATAAAATGACAACAGTTTATCAGTTGAATCATATTCACCTTGAAGGAAAGCATGTGCTCCATAAATCCCAAGCACCACTATCCCCAGAGACTTCAAGTGCACATAATTTAGCTGTAATTTCACAGGCATTGCTGATGATGGATTGCATCTCATAAATTACATTTTAAAATGTTATGCAGTATTCAAAAAGAATACTGCATCTGTTTGCATTTTTACTTTCTTACAACATTTGTAGCTTAAATATTTCATCTAATACTGCATAGTACAATATTAGAGGGATTAAACTGTGCATTATGGAAATAAGCATTGTGAGGAACAAATATGATGTTGGTATAAAAATGAGAGACAAAATTAACAAAGGGAACCAGGAAGGATTGTGAGTTGATGAGAGCAAATGAACAGCAAACTGACATTTTTCAGACTTTGGTAGGATGAGACACAACTGTTTCTGAAAGACAGATTTACTAAATTCTTTTTCAAATTGTATGTGCTTAAAGCCAAGGAAAATGCATTTTCTTTCAATATCACACCTTTCCATATTCGGTTTTCAACTTAATTTCCCCTCCCCAGATTTAAAAAAAAAAGACAAGTAATTCTGGGAGAGTTCAGTATAATGTTTTAAATATTTATTTTAATTATTTAAAGGCAGAGTTACAGAGAGAGACAGGGAGAGATACAGAGATCTTCCATCCACTTGTACATTCCTCAGATGGCCACAATGGGACTTGCAGGGGCCCCAGGGACTTGATCATCTTCTACTGCTCTACCAGACACATTTGCAGGGAGCTGTATCAGAAGTGGAGCATCCAGGAGTGGAACCAGAATCCATTGTAATGCAGTGCAGGTGGTAGCTTAACCTGTTACACCACAACACTAGCCCCATAGTATAATTTTTTAAAAATATACTGCCAATTTAAAGTACAATTTTTAAAAATATTTTTTCTACTAAATAACAATCAGATAAAGATTTTCTAAAGGTTAATTAAGTTTATTTGGGACTAGAATAGCATTACACTGAAAATACACATGTAACAGTAAATTATGAGCTTATTCAAGGAGCATGAAGCAAAGGAAAGTTTTTAAAGGTGAAATGAGGGTAGAGTAGGGTGGGGTTATGTATTTGGAAACAGTAATCCTTCTATGCAAGGTTTAATACCAAGGAAAGCACCAATCCAGGATTGACCAGGTAATTGCTGGGCGGTTATCCTTGTAGAAGTATTTTTTTGTGGAAAGTGGTACAGTGTTCTTTGTATGGGGTTGTGATTCTGGCAGAGTCTTTTGTAATAATTACTGCCATAATGTAGGAACCCTTCTTCAGTAACATATCGGATTTATTTACTTGTCATAGTTGACATGTGATTCTAAACTCTTGCACAATATTATATTCACTGAAAGTTAAAAAAGATAAAGTATGTGTTTTAAAACATAACTTTCTGTGGTTTCTTTGGTATCCATAGCCATATTGGCTGTGAAACATTTAGTTGCCATTACCTTTCTTTTTTTTTTTTTTTTTTTTTTTTTGACAGGCAGAGTGGACAGTGAAAGAGAGAGAGACAGAGAAAAAGGTCTTCCTTTGCCATTGGTTCACCCTCCAATGGCCGCCGCGGCTGGCGCGCTGCGGCCAGTGCACCACACTGATCCGAAGGCAGGAGCCAGGAGCTTCTCCTGGTCTTCCATGGGGTGCAGGGCCCAAGCACTTGGGCCATCCTCCACTGCACTCCTGGGCCATAGCGGAGAGCTGGCCTGGAAGAGGGGCAACCGGGACAGAATCCCGCGCCCCGACCAAGACTAGAACCTGGTGTGCCGGCACCGCTAGGCGGAGGATTAGCCTGTTGAGCCACAGCGCTCATTGGATTGGAATTGGAAGGCATTTGAAATTTCCATGAGCTGTGCTTAGGGATCTGTGTGCATCTTTTCTCAGGTGGCAGCTTGGGGGATGATCCTTGTTACTGTCTAATGAAGATGTGAACTTTCAAGGGCGACCAGTGAGTCCCATTGTAGCTGGATTTGTGATAGGTCTTCATCTTTAAATCTTCCAACTTAAAAAACAAGTGTCCCCCAACAAAATCCAGCACTGACGTCCTCAGCTTTTAAGTAGGCACATGTGAGTAGAAAGATCCCTAAAACTCAAGGTTTTTCAGTCATAGCATCTCCTACTAAAAGTTCATGGTTGTTCCATGGGGGTTTGTGAAGTGAGCCCCAGGTACAGCTTGTGGGAGGCAGCCGTGGGAGCGCAACTCTGTGGCAGACAGAAGAGCCAGAGAACTCCCTTTGCCCTGAACCCTCTCAGCAGCTTTCCGGAAGCTGCAAGACCTTGAGGGCAGCTTCCATGGCTCCTTAGGCCTAATGGGTCCAAGTCAGAAGCCAGGATTTCCATCCAGAGAGCTTGTGAGCTGCCTGTGGCACTGAGGCAGTGGCAAAGTTTCAGTGATAGGAGGGTCTGTCTGACCCCTTAAAGATGATGTTTAAAACATGGTAACTGTCTCATAATTAGTTAAATCCTCAAGATTTGAGTTTCAGGCCAGAAGTACCATGCTTATAGTAAGACTTATGATCTGAAAAATTCTGCCATAGTTTTATGATAAATTCATCCTTGATGAACATTTTGATTTTTTTCACGTCTTGGCTCTTGTGAATGATTCTGCAGTGAATATGAGTGCTAGAACATCTTCCAGATTTGATTTAAATTCCTTCGGGGTATACACCCAGAAGTAGGATTGCTGGATCATATAATGATTTTGTTTGTCATCTCTTGGGGAGCCACCACCCTGGTTTCCATAACATCTACACTATTTTATACCTCCACCAATAGCACACAAGTTCACATCTTTGCCAATTCTCATTATATTTTCACATATAAAATTTCAGTTATACAAGATAATCAAGCTCCAGAGATCTGCTGTATGTTGTGCTTATAATTAACAATATTATACACTTGAAAATTTAAGAAGGCGTGGATCAGGCATTATGGATGCTTCTCAGGATGCCTACATCCCATATTGGAGTGCTGGTTTGAATCCTGGTTGTCTACTTTCTATCCATCTTCCTGTTGTGGTGCTTGAGAGGAAACAAATGATAGAACAAGAACTTGGGCCCCTGCCACCCATGTGAGAGACAGGGATGAAATTCCTAACCCCTGGCTTCAGTCTGGCCCAGCCCTTGCCACCGTAGATGTTACAGAACACTCCCAAAACCGGTTGGAGGAGCTGCTGTAGAACTCCAAAACTGTGTCTGCTTGCCCAACACAAAACAAGCCAATCACTGATACCTGGGTGGTGGAGAACCTTAGGTGTTTGATACAAAGAATAGAGCAAGGAGTTGGGCAGTTAACACTCAATTTCTGGACTCCCTAAGGAATTAAAGACAGTGCATCTTATAGTTGAAAGTTTGGGATAAGCAATGTGTGATGAGCTTATGTGGAATCCTCTGCTCTTTTGTTTACGAGTAGTCCTGTGGCCTTCTTTTGGTTGGTGAGTGATAGGAGCCAGCCTGTTTCCTTTGCAGTGGTCAAGGCAGGCCTAGTCTGTCTAGATCTAAGGATAGATTGGGTATTAATTTGATTAGGGCCTGTGAATTGCTGCAAAAAACTTGAGATACCAACTATAGGGGTAATTGCATCACTCCCTTCACTTGATGAGTTAATCTTTACAGAAGAATTGCAAGCTGCAGAAGAGATACTGGAGCCCAATAAAAAGCTACATCAAAGATATTAGAGTTCATGGCTGAGCTTCAAGGGCATTTGGGCAGTGAATCATTGGATGGAAGATCTGTCTCTTTCTCTCTCGCTCTCACTCTCTCTTTCTCCTCTGTCTCTCTGTCATTCTACCTTTCAAATAAATAAATAAATTTTAAAAAAAAAGAAAGTTCATATCAAGGGCTGGAACAAAAAAAATTAAGACAGTATATCTTTTTTTAAAAATTTAAGAAAAAAATTTTAAAATAAAGTGAACAGATTTCATGCTTTTCATAGGTACAATTCCAAGAAGATAATTGTATTTCCCTCCTTCAAGAGAATATATCTTATGAAAACTGCTCTTACCATAATAAAAAAATCCACCATAAAATATATATGAGGCTTTTCAATAACTATAACATAAAATATGCCAAGAAAATGCTTAACAGCAAGGGACCAAGAGGAGAATTATACTCTCTATTACTTTGGCCATTATTTGCAGTGAATATTTAGAATTGAAAACTAGCCAGTGTTTCTGTTCACTGTTTTCATCTGGAGTCACTCCAAAAACAGCTTTAAGTTTTTCAAGAAAAATAGGCTCGTGCTGAAATATAGAATATAAAGATTACAAACACCCACAAATGAGACTCCTAGCTTATGTGTTAGGAGTATAATTATAAATCATAAAATGTCATTTGTATCACATAATGGTGCATTTCTGTTGCTTTAACTTGCTCAAGACATTTTATTGCTCAAGATTTTTCCCTGAAGTATGCTTGGAGAAAGGAGCTATATATTGTACAGCCATCATTCTCAGAGAAACACTCAGTTCTTAGCCTTCTTCCAGTGGCATGTACTATTTTTCCCCTGGAAAACCAGCCCAAGGCAAATTAGTGAGGTGAGCAAAATTTGTCTTTCATAGTGTCCAGTGCTGCTTACCTACTCATTGATCTGGACTTTTTTTTTTTTCCAACTCAGTCTAAGTGAATTCTCAGGCCATACTATAAACTCCCCAAAGCCTATCTTGCTCCTTGGTTGTTTCCTAATCTGTTTCCTAATCTGGTGCCTGCCTTGTTCTAGCTTAATAGTTTGAACAAATTAATGAACAAGTCAGTAACTAATAAGAGTTCCCCAAAAGGGGAAGATGTGTGTAAACTTGAATAAGGGACTCTATGAACTTTGAAAAGCTTCCTGATCCAAAGCAATGAGTAGTTCAATGATGGGACCTCAAATGTGAGAAATGGAGGGGATATTTTGAGAGAAAGTGATTTCTTCCCTCAAGTTACCTTTTAATATTTGTCAAAGAATAGGAAAGTTGGCTTTGTTTATTTTTATAAAGACCAGTTGCAAAATATGCTATACTAAACATTTTATTTGTAAGATTAGCCTTTACTTTTACTATTATAATGAATACAAAAATACATTTGCACTTAGAAAATTTGTATTACTTAGCATTACAATACAATATAAGAAATCAGTTCTATTTTACTAAAATCACTCAAATAAAAATTTTTTCTAAAGCCTCAATTATAATCTAGAAAAGAAGTAATGAAAAGCCATATTTTCACACCAGGGTACTTCAAAAATCAATGGAAATTGAATAAAAGACATTTGTTTTAGCACAATAAACATTTGAAATTCATGCATCTGAGGGGTCTTCTAAATGTTCATGGAAAATATGTGCTGTGCAAAAACCATATGTAGCTTTCAATTATTTTTTTTCCACCTAGAAACCTTTTATTTAAGGTACACAAACTTCATGCATTTCATATATATCAATTTAAGGACATAGTGATTTTTCCCACCCTACCCTCTTGCCTGCCAACACTCCCACCCTTCTACCTTCTCCATCTCCTGTTCCAATTCTTATTTTTTTAAAAAAAGATTTATTTATTTTACTTGAAATGCAGAGTTGCAGAGAGGGAGAGGCAGACACACAGATCTTCCATCTGCTGGTTCATTTCCCAAATGACTGCAACAGCTGGAGCTGGGCCAGTCTGAAGCCAGGTTCCAGGAGCTTCTACTGGGTCTCCCACATGGGTGCAGGGCCCAAAGGACTTGGAGCATCTTCCACTGCTTTTCCAGACACATTAGCAGGGATCTGGATCAGAAGTGGAGCAACTAGGACTTGAGATAGGGCCCATATGGGATGTTGGTAGGCAGGCGGGAGCTTAACCCGCTACACCACAGCACTGGCCCCTCATTTTTATTTTTTTACAAATATATATTTATAAGACGGAATCAAACCAGATGTCCATTAACTGAAGATTGGATAATGAAATTATGCTGAATGTACACCATGGAATACCACACCACCATAAAAATGAAATCATGTTGTTTGCAAAAAAAATATAGATTGAACTGGAAACCGTTATGCTTAATGAAATAAGCCAGTCTCAAAAAGACAAATGCCATATGTTCTCCATGATCTGTGGTAACTAATAAAGTACTTATTTTTTTTTTTCATTTTCGTTTCTCTTTATATACAGAAGATCAGTTTAGCATACATTAAGTAAAGATTTCAACAGTTTGCTCCCACACAGAAACATAAAGTGAAAAATACTGTTTGACTACTAGTTATAGCATTAAATCTCAATGTACAGCACACTAAGGACAAAGATCCTATATGAGGAGTAAGTGCACAGTGACTCCTGTTGTTGACTTAACAAATTGACACTCTTGTTTATGGCATCAGTAATCAACCTAGGCTCTTGTCATGAGCTGCCAAGGCTATGGAAGCCCCCTGAGTTCACTGACTCTGATAATTTTTAGACAAGGCCATGGTCAAAGTGGAAGTTCTCTCCTCCCTTCAGAGAAAGTTACCTCCTTCTTTGAAGACCTGTTCTTTCCACTGGGATCTCACTCGTGGAGATCTTTCATTTAGGTTTTTGTTGTTGTTGTTGTTGTTGTTGTTGTTTTTTGCCAGAGTGTCTTGGCTTTCCATGCCTGAAATACTCTCATGGGCTTTTCAGCCGGATCCGAATGCCTTAAGGGCTGATTCTGAGGCCAGAGTGCTGTTTAGGACATCTGCCATTCTATGGGTCTGCTGTGTATCTCACTTCCCATGCTGAATCGTTCTCTCCCTTTTTTATTCTATCAGCTAGTATTTGCATACACTAGTCTTGTTTATGTGATCCCTTTGGTTCTTAGTCCTATCATTATGATCAATTGTGAACAGAAATTGATCACTGGGACTAGTGAGATGGCATTGGTACATGCCACCTTGATGGGATTGAATTGGAATCCCCTGGTATGTTTCTAATTCTACCGTTTGAGATAAGTCAGCTTGAGCATATCCCGAATTGCACATCTCTTCCCTCTCTTATTCCCACTCTTATATTTAACAGTGATCACTTTTCAGTTAAGTTTCAGCACTTAAGAAGAATTGTGTATTGATTACAGTATTCAACCAAAAGTATTAAGTAGAACAAACAAAAAAAAATACTAAGAGGGATAACATGTCAAGTTGCTCATCAACAGTCAGGGTGATGGCTGATCAAGTCACCGTTTCTCATAGTGTTCATTTCACTTTAACAGGTTTCCTTTTTGGTACTCAGTTAGTTGTCACCTATCAAGGAGAACAAGTGGTATTTGTCCCTTTGGGATTGGCTTATTTCACTCAGCATAATGTTTTCCAAATTCCTACTGGGGATCACTTTTCAGTTAAAATTTAAACACCTAAGAATAATTGTGTGTTAATTACAGAGTTCAACCAATGGTACTAGAACAAAAAAAAAATACTAAAATGGATAAAGTATTACATTGTACATCAACCGTCAGGACAAGGGCTGATCAAGTCACCGTTACTCATAGTGTCCATTTCATTTCAACAAGTTTCCCCTTTGGTGCTCAGTTAGTTGTCGCCGATCAGGGAGAACATATGATATTCATCCCTTTGGGACTGGCTTAATTCACTCAGCATGATGTTTTCCAAATTCCTCCATCTTGTTGCAAATGACCGGGTTTCATTGTTTTTGACTGCTGTATAGTATTCTATAGAGTACATGTCCCATAATTTCTTTATCCAGTCTACTGTTGATGGGCATTTGGGTTGGTTCCAGGTCTTTGCTATTGTGAATTGAGCTGCAATAAACATTAAGGTGCAGAAGCTTTGTTGTTTGCCAATTTAATTTCCTTTGGGTAACTTCCAAGGAGTGGGATGGCTGGGTTGAATGGTAGGGTTATATTCAGGTTTCTGAGGAATCTCCAGACTGACTTCCATAGTGGCTTAACCAATTTGCATTCCCACCAACAGTGGGTTAGTGTGCACCAAAATAACTTTAATTCCATTTTCCATAAACTTGTTGAAGCACTCTCATATAAACATTTCAGTGAGATTTAGGTGAGCGTAATTACAATTGTCATGACAATTAAATGGGAACCATATCTAAGCAAAGGCCTTAGAGGCTCAATAAACATAAACTCATGATGATGTTGATTTGAATTTGGGAATATAACCCTCTTCCTTAGATTACTTAAATGAACTGGTTTTATTTATCACTCCTTTATACCAACCTGACAGTCTCCGTGGCCTAGAGGAAAAATATGCTGTGAATTATTGTTAGTCACCAACTTGGATGGGTGCTAGAGGAGTCACTCAGCGGTGAGCAGCCTTGAATGTAAGAAATATTCTCCTTAGAGATTGGTTTGTGGCACAAAGGGTTAAGCCACTACCTGCAATGCAGAATCCCATATGGATGCTGGTTCCTGTCCCGGCTGCTCCACTTCTGATCCAGCTCTCTGATAATATTCTGGGGAAGCAGCGGAAGATGGTCCAAGTGTTTGGGCTCTGGCCACCCACGTGGGAGACCCCAGTGAAGCTCCTTACTCTTGGCTTTTGGTGCCCCATCCCTGGTTGTTGCAGTCATTTGGGGAGTTTAAGTTTTGGATGAAAGATCACTCTCTCTGTCTCTTCCTCTCTCTGTAATTCAGCCTTTCAGAAAAATAAACAAAATTTTTAAAAAATGAAATACAATCTTTAGAAACTTGAGACAGAAATAAACAAGGATAATCCTGTCCCTTATTTACAAGGATATTCATTGCAGCAGCATTGATTGTTTTTTTTAAGATTTATTTATTATTTTATTATTTGAAAGGCAGAGTTACAGAGGGGTGGGGTGGGGGAAACAGATCTTCCATCTGCTGGTTCACTCCCCAAATGATCATAATGAAGTCAGGAGCCTAGAACTCCATCTAGGTCTCTCACATGAGTGGCAGGGTCCCAAGCACTTGGACCATCTTCTGCTGCTTTTCCAGATGCATTAGCTGGGAGCCAGATCACCCAAGACTTAACCCAGCATTCATATCGGATGCTGGTGCCATAGGCAGCAGCTTAACGTGCTATTACACAATTGTGGTCCCCAGCATTGATTGTTAAGTGTCAAAATTGACAGCTCTGAAGTTTCTAGAGGTTTGTTGATATGGAATGAGTAAAAATTTTAAAATGGGAAAATCATACCATGCCAAACTATGTAACTCTTAAAAGAATGATACCAGAATACATGAGATGAACTTCCAAGACAGAAATTAGTGAAGTAAGGGGCCGGTGCTGTGGCATAGCGGGTAAAGCTACTGCCTGCGGTGTGGCATCCCACATGGGCGCTGGTTTGAGTCCTGGCTGCTCCACTTCCGATCCAGTTCTCTGCTATGGCCTGGTAAAGCATTAGAAGGTGGCCCGAGTCCTTGGGCCCCTGTACCTGCGTGGGAGTCCCGGAAGAAGCTTCTGTCTTCTGTCTTCGGATCGGCTCAGCTCTGGCCTTTGCAGCCATCTAGGGAGTGAGCAGCAGGGTGGAAGATCTCTCTCTCTCCATCCCTCACTCTCTCTCTCTCTACCTCTGTCTCTCTGTCACTCTTTCAAATAAATAAATAAATCTTAAAAAAAATAAATTAGTGAAGTGAAAGTAGAAGTTGGACAACAAAGCAGAATATTATTCCATTGATATTAAACCCCAGACAACAAAGTACAAAAATAAAATGTATGTGAATATGATGTTAAAAAACCTGTACAGCATTCACTGATCTGTGTATTTATAGAGAAGAGAAAAGATAGCTTGGCAAAAGATGGTTCACTCAGTTTACTCCCTGTATTTAGATATTCTTTGACTCTACAAAAACACATCCGTGTTTATAAATGTAAATAATGATGAAGATAATATGAAGATCCTTCCAAAACTTCACAGGAAAATGGAGTTAAACAAGTTTATTTTGGAGTGAAAAATTTTAATTATGTATATTGTTTTTCATAATATACATTTTTCATGAACTTTTTAAGACCATATGCATGGATTTCAAAAATTTTTGCACTAAAATAAACTTACATTTACCTCCAATTTTTATAATTATTTTGGCATCCCTAATTATTTAAGCATCCCTAATCCAAATATCCTAAATCTTTCAAAACCTGAAACTTTTTGAGTGCCTATATGACATCATAAGTGGAAAATCCCTGACCTGACCTCATGTGACAGGTGGCAGTCAAATGGCACTGAGAATATTGTATAAGTTACCTCAGGATATGTGTATCAGTTGTATATGAAACACAAATGAGTTTCATGCTTAGACTTAGCTGTCATCCCCAAGATATTCTATTTTATATAAGCAAATATTCCAAATCAAGCCTGAAATTTGAAACACCTATGGTCCCAAGCATTTCAGATAAGGGATAGTCAATCTGCAATCATAATAATAAACAGTTTGTGCCTACTATGTATAAGCCATGGTTCCTCACAGCTACTTCTGAAATAGGTGCTATGAGTGTAATTTGGCAGATGATGAAATTTAAGCACAAAGGAGTGAAGGATTATGCCCAAGGTCTCACATTTACTAAGTACTTCGTGTCTCATTAATAACTACTAAGCTATAGGACTCTTTAAATTGTAGAAGCTGTCCAGTGTAATATTAAACTGCAGGATCCCTTATTCCAAAAGTATTGATAACTTCAGGATGGTCAAAGCAGAGAACTAAATCAAGCACTGATACAGACCTTATAAGCAATGCACAGGCTATACACCTTTAGAGCTCAACTGCATATACTTATAAAAATATCAAAAAAGGGAGTTGAACAAAATAAAGGTACTTACAAACATGAAGGGACTTTACCAGATTATTTCTAGAATCTTGAGTGATTTTTTTAAGTTTTTACTTATTTTCATTTTATTGAAAGGTAGAGAGACAGAGACAGATCTTCCAGCCACTGGTTCACTCTCCAAAGGCACACTGCAAGCAAGGTTCAGCCAGGTCAAAGCCAGGAGCCAAGAACTCAATTCTAGTTTCTCACAATGGTAGCAAAGCTCCAGTAGCTGAGTCCTCATCTGCTGCCTGCTAGGGTGCACATTAGCAGGGTGCTGTATTGGAAGCAGAGATTGGACTTGACCCCAGACACTACAATATGGGGAGGTGGGCATCCCATTTGATGTCTTAACTGCTGTGCTGTATGCCCAGCTCTCTTGCGCAAATGTGGTCTTTGAGTTAGACAGCTCTTGCTGAGAATCCAGCTTTGCCACTGACTGGCTGTTGGACTCAGATCAGGCCATACTGAAAAGTGATGTTTGATCTAAAAATTGAAACATAGGAGAAGCCAGTGAGGAGTCTTTCTGAGTGAGTTTTCTGATCTGTAACACAGTTACAGAAGTTACTGTCATGCCCTGATAAAAGACTGATTAAATTAGCAGCTCTGGGTTCTTTCTCTAAAGACTATTGCGTTCATGACCAAGTTGTGTTTATTTCTGCTTCTGTTGGGAGGAAAGAAAGCTCTGGGAAGGCTGCATATGAGAAGGGACAGGAACGTGACTGGATGCCGGAACAATGTTTGACGAATGGTAGGAGTAGGCAAAAATCTTTCCATACTTCTCCCATGATCTGACATGGAATTTCTTTAGGGTGTGCTAATGATTGAGGTAACCCCCCCAGCAAAGGGTGTGGGGTATTACTGTTGCTTGGGCCAGGTCTGTCCCACTTTGTTCTGCCTCATATTGTGAGGCTTTCCACCAGACAACCCAAAGGCTGGCTAATGAGGTGAAATCCAGGGGAATTTCTAGAAATATTCTCTTTAACTTTCCTGCTGTTCAACTAGAATAGGGAGCCTAGGGCTGGTGACTTCTGTTCTCCCTCTTTCAGAAAGCTGTGTTTGAATGACATAATTCAAAGGAAGAGCCTCTCAACCACACACCACCTGGAATTCCAATTAGATTTTCATTCGGTTTAATAAGTGATCACATCTTGAAGGTGAAGATATTGCTTACAATTTTATGAGTCTTAGTTTAAAGAAACATGTTCTCATGATCCACAAGTTACTAGGCATTGAGGATTCAGGATATATCATGAGAGAAGACTTGGGTGAAAATTGTCCATAAACACATAAACAACCATGCAAATAAAGTAATATGATAAGTGCTGTTAGCAAGAACACCTATAAAAGGAATAATTGTGTAGAGTGAATGGATGGGTTATTGAGAGGGTACTAATCTTAGCCAAGGTGATCAGAGAAGGTCAAACTGAAGAAATTATACTCAGTTTGAAAACTGAGTGGTAGGAGGAGCCAATCAGAAAAACCTGGGGGAGGAATGTTAGGAGATAAGGAAAGAGTAAGAGAAAAGTTTAGGAAATAGGGAACAGCTGGAAATTTGTAAGAGGTCTTCAACAAGAGAACATCAGTAAACAAGTAGGAAGGTTGTAGAAGATGAAACTAAAGAAGGCATGGTGGGAACATCAAGGGTCTTGAAGGCCAGAGGTGATACAGGTTGAGGACTGAGGAAACAGTGTTAGCTTTGTCAGAGTAGTGGTGGGGATCACTGTAACATCAGCACCAGGAGAATTATGGAGAAATCAATCAAGTTGAAAGTGTTTAAAGTTAGTGGAAGAGTATAGAGTAAAATCAGTGATTTTATATTTTTCTTTCTTGAAAAAAGTTGCTAAAGGCATTCAAGAGTAGGGAAAAGGAGGCTTGGAAGTTCCACATGGATCACTCCATGAGAAGTGGAGAAGTTTGCTTTGGTTATTGTGAGTAGATGTATGATAGACAGACAGACAGACATATGGTAGACAGATACAAAGAATAAAAAAATGCTAGTTATTTTTGGTTCTTTTATAATAGACGTAGCAAGGCCTCTAAAAATAAACAACCTAATACATTTTTGAGCTGCTATCAATATGTAGTATCACATTATTGAGACAGATATTATAGATAGTTCTTAGGTATTTTTTAAAAAATATATTATCATTGAACATTATCTTTACATGTTTCTATAATTTACAAAATTAGAGTCAGCATTATTTCTGGGCATGCTCCAGAAATTCAGAATACAGCAAGATAGTCAACAATGGAGCAATGGTGTAACCATAGGTGAGGTTTAGTAAGCAGGTGCATATCTGTAATGCTGTTTGAATATCATTGATTTTGTTTTTTTGTGGTAATTCAGAACAAGGTTATTCACAAGTTATTAGGATAATCATCGAGTGACTAATAATTATTATGAAAATAATATCAACTAAAAGGTGAAATTTTTCTAGAATAATTTCAACCATATACCTAATTTTAATTTTTGCATGATTAGGACCCCAGCAGACATTCTGAGAGAAAATACTGCACACATTTAAAGTTTTCTCCCTAGTTCCTTAGCTCCCCAATACCCTTCCACCCCATTCTCATCCCGTCCTACCCTTCTCCATGACTAAAAACATCAAATCAGTAAGGAAGGTGTGCCTTCTTGACCAGCCAAGCCTCTTTTGCATATTTCTTCTTCTTGGATTCCTTTACAGCTTCAGGGTTTTAGACTGCAGAGTTTGGTGCAGGGTTCATGTTCACTGCTCATAGCATGATAGGGGTCAGGTCCACATTAGAGATGAGGTTCAGAAATGACATGGGCAATCCCCCAATGAGTGCTATCCCATGGATGCCATGAGGCTGGAAGCCTGTCTCACTGTTCATGGGGGCATGCCTCCATTGAGTCTGATGCTGAAGGCAAAATTCTACATGCATCTGCTCTCTGACTTCTCCAGGCCCAGGGAGCTAGGGTCATCTACAAACTTATTCTTGATTGGGACCACTGCAATTTGCACCATGTTGCAGAAGCTACTAACTGAGAGATCCCCATGGATTCCCTGGGTTGGGGAACTCATCATCCTCGCCAAAAGTCACCTGGGAGTACTTCCTCTTCCTCTTTGATCTCTGAATGTCCAGATACCCCACTTCAATGGTGAGCATAGAGATTTGCTTGTTGTCAGCAATGTTGACCTCTGCCAGGTTATCAATTTGGTTTCCTCCTCTGGAAGCCCCAGTAAGCCCTTGATCTCATCCTCCTCTCCATCCATCTTCTCATCTCTTTTCTCAGCCAATGGCAATATCTGAGGCTTCTCACACAGAGTGTATGCCCTGTGGATGCACCAAATGAGACCATGGAATTGGTGGGAATTTGCTGAGGCTTGTAAGGTTCAGCTGATTGTGACCCAAGAAAGTGTTGTGTGTATTTTTGAGATCTGTCAGCAGATGTCTTCAGATGCTTGTGGTAGACTGGTGCAGGGTGGACCTTAGAGCAAGACTGATGGTCAGCAGAAAAGTCACAACAAATCAGCGTTTCTCCCAAAAAAGCAATACTTATTCCCATCAATGAACGATTTCTCAATTAGTTTGTCTCCTTTGACTACATCCATATGTAAACCAGGTGGGGATTCACCTGCCCAGGTGGACCAGTCAAGCAACAGGAGGCTGGAGCTGGAGTTTGTGACTGCCTCCATCTTGTGTCTTTCAATTCCCATTTTGAAATTTTTGGTGAAAATTTAGATTGCTTTTCCTCAATTTTGGTGAGAATCATATCTTTGTTTATAAAAATGTACATTTAAAACCCAGTTAATCACTACAAAAATCATGCTTGCAGTGAAAATGCAGTCGTGATAGGCATGCTACACATTCTGAGCACCAGAGAATCCCCTAGAAACCAGTTTGATCAGCATGACAGTTCACGTTGCCCTTGAATTTATGTCACCACCATGGCTCTTCACTAACATATATTTGCTTCTAGTTTGTTACTTAAAGATGTGAGAGAGAGAGAGAGAGAGAGTTCCCATCCACTAATTTTGTCCTCAAACTCTTGCAAAGGCCAAGACTTGGCTGATGTCAAAACTGGAAGCTGGGAATTCAACCCAGGTCCCCCACAGGGGTGGGAGGAACTCAATTACTTGAGACTTTACTGCTCCCTCCTAGGGTCTGCATTGTCAGGAAGCTGGAGTCAGAAATTGGAGCTGAGCATTGTACTCAGGTACTCTCATGTAAGACCTGGGTATTTTTAAAAAGGATTTATAAATTTATTTGAAAGAGTTACAAAAAGAGAGAGAGAATCTTTGATCCACTGATTCATTCCCAGAGATGGCCACAATGGCGAGCACTGAGCCAGGTCAAAGCCAGGAGCCAGGAGATTCATCTGGGTCTCTCACATGGGTGGCAGAGCTCAAACATTTTGATATATTTTTTTAAGATTTGTTTATTTGAAAGGCAGGGTGACACAGAGAGAGGAAGAAACAAAAAGAAGGTGCTAAGAGAGGAAGAGAAAGATCTTCTATCTTCTGATTCATTCCTCAAATGCCAGCAACAGCCAGGGCTAGCCAGGCCAAAGCCAAGAGCCTGGAACTCAGTCCAGAACTCCCACAGGAGTGGAAGGGACTCAAGTACTTGGCCAACATCCATCACTTTCCCAGGTGTGTTGGCAGGAAGCCCGATTGGAAGGAGAGGAGCCAGGATTCGAACCAGCACTTTAATATGGGATTCAGGCATCCCAAGCTGTAGCTTAACACACACTGCGCCACAATAATCACTCCCCGATTTTGTTTTTTAAGATATATTTATTTATTTTAAAGTTGGAATTACAGAGAGAGAAAGTAAAGGAGGAGGGAGTGGAAGCAGGAAAAACGGGGGAGAGTGAGAGAGAGAGAGAGAGACAAAGAGAGAGAGAGAGATCTTCCATCTGCTGTTTCACTCCCCAAAGGGCTGCAGTGGCCACAGCTGGACCATACTGAATCTAGCAGCCAGGAGCTTCATCCAGATCTTCCATGGTTTTCAGGGGCACAAGTACTTGGGCCAACTTCCACTGCTTTTCTAAGACCATTAGCAGAGAGCTGGATTGGAAGTGGAACAGCCAGGACATGAACCAGCACCCATATGGGATGCCAGCTTTGCAGGTAGAAGCTGTTATGTCACAACCCTGGGGATTTTGGTTTTTATTGCCACAGTTATTAATTTATATTTTTATTGCTTTTTTTTCCTCAAAAAATCACCCAAATGGTGCATTATATATATATATATATATGTTTCTCCTAAATGCATACATACTTTGAAGCCTTAAAGTGATTGCATCGTGTGGTCAGGTCTTTAGGGAGGCAATGATGGTTAAATGAGACATAAGTATGGGACCCTAATCCAGTGAGACTGTGACTATATATAGGAAGAAGAGAGAAAGAGCTGTATCTGTTTGCCCTGAGTGGACACAGTGAGAAGGTAGTTATCTACAAGCCAGGAAGGAGATCCTCACCGTGCTTGCACCTTGATCTTGAACTTCTGATGTCTAGGACTGTGAGAGGATTAACATCTACAGTTTAAGCCACTTGTCTGTGATATTTTACTGTGGTGACCCAGCAGACAAAGACAGAAATCTGTGGCATCTAGACATTGCCAGCATATTTTTAGAGCTCTTTTTTTTTAACCACAGTCATGATTAATAAATGTCAACATACAGCTTGAAAATATGTGGAAAATAATTTCTTTTTGAAATTAATCCACTAGTACAAGTACATCATTCTCTTAACAAAATTTACTTTTCTTAAGATTCAGGAAGAGTTACAGAGAGAGAGGGAGAGATAGAGAAAGAAATGTTTCATCTTCTGGTTCACTCATCAAATGGCAGCAAAGGCCAGGGCAGGAGCTTGTTAACTCTATCCAGGTCTCCTACGTAGGTAACAAGGGCCCAGGTACTTGGAATATCTTCTGCTTTCTCAAGCACATGAGCAGAAAGCTGGATCAAAAGTGGGGCAGCCAGGACTCAAACTCACATGGAATGTCAGCACTATATATGGCATTTCAACCTGTTGCATCATGCCAACCCCCAAATCTATTATTTTTTTCTATATAAACCATTCACCTGGATATTTTTCATTTTCTACCACATCCTATATTGCGAAGCCATTTATTTTTAATGACTAACATTTCATGTGCTTTAAGCTATTATCATGAGGAGCTAAACTCTCTCTGAATAATAATTGAAGAAGAATTATTTGCTTTCAGAAGGTGTCAGTGTAGGTAATGCATTTCAGCCTTAGACCCAGAAGTTTAAAGCTTACGATATTGATATAACAAGGTGTGTTTTGAATAAGCTATATAAAACCATTATTTTTCAACTACAGTATTAAGTGACACATACATATGACAGCTACAATAAAATCCCTTAGGAAACATGTGTAAGGGAGAATACATATACTGACTAAAAAAATCTAACCAGAAAAAAGAGGTTGTGCAGGCAGCTCAGATCCACTTCCCACTTCAAGCCACGGTGTGTTCCACTGCTTCATCTAAACTATTAATTGGAAAAGTTTTCTTCAAATAAATATCTGAGTTTTTTGGCAAATTCTCAGGATCTTTTTTCCTGAAAATAAACACCATCAAATCAAATTAGGGTGGAAAGAGAATGCACCTGGAAAAGAGGAAAAAAGGGAACCATGTTATTGAGTGCATGCGTATGTATCCAGCCTGAAATGTTTTACATTTATCACACTTAATTTTCTTGAAGACATATGGGGAATGGCAGACTTAACAAGGTGAGGAAACTTCACCAAGTTTACTAATGCTAGAGTGCTTTTAAGAGTAATTTATTAGGGCCAGTGCTATGTTGTAGCGGGTAAAGCCACCACCTGCACTGCTGGCATTCCATATGGGCACCGGTTTGAGTCCCAGCTGCTCCACTTCCAATCCAGCTCTTTGCTATGGCCTGGGAAAGCATTGGAAGATGGCCCAAGTCCTTGGGCCCCTGCACCCATGTGGGAGAACCTGAGGAAGCTCCTGGCTCCTGGCTTTGGAATGGCACAGCTCCGACCATTGCGGACAATTGGGGAGTGAACCAGTGGATGGAAGACCTCTCTCCCTCTCTCTGCCTCTCCTTCTGTGTAACTCTGACTTTCAAATAAATCTTTTAAAAAAGAGTAATTTATTATGTTGCAAAGCCATTTTGAAATCATGCACATGAAGGTCTTCAAAAAGATCACAAAAATGTGTATTAAAGAATTAGGTGTAGTGGGTAAAGCCACCACCTGCAGTGCCAGCATCCCATATGGGCACTGGTTCAAGTCCTGGCTGTTCCACTTCCAATCCAGCTCTTTGCTATGGCCTGGGAAAGCAATATAAGATGGCCCAAGTCTTTGAGCCCTTGAGCCCTTGCACCCGTGTGGGAGACCTGGAGGAAGCTCCTGGCTCCTGGCTTCGGATAGGCTCAGCTCCAGCCATTCTGGCCAATTGGGGAGTGAACCAGCAGATGGAAGACCTCTCTCTCTTCCTTTCCTTCTCTCTCTGTGTAATTCTGACTTTCAATAATAATAATAATAATAATAATAAAAGAATTATGCATGGATTGAAACATTTTTGGCATCAAAAGAAACTCAATTCCATTTCCATAAACTTTTTGAAGTATCAAATTAACTTAGGCTGAATGAAGATAGAATGAATTCTTCTGAGAGTTTTTCAGGCAAGTTAATACTGTGTTTTACCCCAGATGTAGGCAGCCACACATTCTGAATTCTATGGAATAGTCACAACTTTAAAATATTTAGTGTTGTCTTGTCCATCTTTTCATCTTATTGTCAAGCCCACTGTGTCAAGTTTAGAACAGTAAGTTTGGACAAATTTCTGGCCAACACTCACTTTGGTTAGCTCATAGTGAAAAGTACTATCACTCAGGAAATATTATCATCAGTGGCAGACCTGGAATTCACATCTTGGAACACAGTTGAGATTGATGGCTTTGGTGTGAGCATTTGGTCTAGTTGCTAAGATGCTGGTTAGGATGCCCACATCCCACATAAGAGTGCCTGGGTTTGCTACTGGACTTAGTCTCCTAACTCTGAGGCAGCAGTGATGGCCCAACTGGGTTTCTGCAACCCATGTGGGAGGCCTGAATTGAGTTCCCAACTTCTGGCTGTGCCTGGCATTGGCTCAGCCATTGTGGGTAGATGGGGAGTGTCTGTGTGTCTCTTTCTGCCTCTCAAAGAAATAAGTACAAATTTTTTTAACCTAAAAAAGACCAATGGCTTTAATCAGAACTGATGCTAATCCCACTGTACACTGAAGCTAGCAGAAAGAACAGAAAGAACAGTGTAGGACAGAAGACACAATAATAAACAAAGTGTCCAGTTTAGATAGGTGAAAGCTAGAAAGGTGGGGGGCAGCTGCTTGAAATGGTTTTAAAATAGAAGCACACCCTAAACTAATAAGAAATAGTTCTCAAAATATACCATGGAAAGGATGTTTTGGAAATTTTGGATTTCAAGGGGAGGAAATGAGAAAAAAAACTCAGAAAACTCCAATCAAGAGATAATTATTATTTCTTTTTGCTAGGAAACCAAAATCTTTAACCGAAAGATTAAAAACAGGATGGATTAGAAATGTCTTAGGGACCTTGAGGCCTTGAAAGAAGCTGAGAACACTGTGTAATCTCCTAATCCTAATCCTAGTGCTCCCACCCCATTTACCCCAGTCCTTTCCCCATCTCTAGATGAGGTAGCCAAGTGTGCAGTGAAGATTGTAGGCCAGGGCAGCTGTCTCTGAGGAGGCACTCTTGGCTGGAGGAGCTCTCTGAAGTCTGAGGCCCTGGACACAGAATGGGACAAAGGCAGGCAGGATAAAGGAATACTGGCCCAGGGCATTGAATACAATGCCTCTGCCCCTCACTCTTGGGCTAGAGAGAATCAGTTCCTTAAACTGCAGATGACAAGTGTGGTCCCAGGTAAAGAGAAAGGAAGTGCCAGGAACACACACACAGCTGAGAGCAAGGGAGGAGTCTGGAGGCAGCTGCCCCTGCTAAAGCCTGAGTGACATAGGGGAGGAAACAGAACGTCAGTGCATGCTTGTGGAGACCATGGCCAGGAAAAAGCCAAGGATGCTAAATACCAGTTGCTGTGATGGAATAACTCAGACATCACAGGAGAAACCTCAAAAGTGGTTACATTTGGGATTGAATGAAAAGGTGACTCTTACTTTTTAAATATTAATCATTATTATTTTGGTTTTCTAACCAAGCACATATATGTAATCATGTTTTCTGTGATGGCTTATTAGCATGTTGATTTTATGTGTCAATAAGTTATCTAATTAATGAGTTTATATTGATTTTGTGAGTCCTCAAAATGTACATTTGTAATCATACACTGATGGAAACAAGTGCAAAACAAAATATTTGTCCTCATATAATGAAATATCACACTAATATATTAAAATGGAGACTTTTCTGTTTGCTAATTTAAATTGATGGGGGACATTCTATTCCTGTACTTCAGAGAGCCAACAACTTTCATTGTCATGACTTCCTGGAGCTAACTGCCAATACCTTAGAGTTTTCTGGCTTTCAAATGAATTGATTACACATTTGAAGGATACATAAACAAAAGGTCCAGTGCTCATTTCAGTTTGTTCCTCTGATGTACAGGTTTCCTTTTTCTCTCAAAATCAGTGTTTTAACATTCTGTGAATAGTCAGCATTCTTCTTGAATTTATTGTTAACTAGTTGGCTATTGTCTCTTTGGTTTAGCAGTAATGTGGTCTCATTCAAATGCCAAGAAAAATATTTTTATTTTTTCATGAAACTTCTGAAACAGCTTTAACATGCAGTTCAATGGAGATTAACCATTTGATTATAACAGATTTCAAATCTATCTGGCTAGATATAAATTAATATGATTAGTTCAAATTAGAACTTTTTTTAAAGGCAAAATTGAAAGTTTTTAATAAATGCTAGGTGTTATTTTGTATATACAACAGCAAGTTCCTTTGATAAAGATCTGAAATATAAAAGCAGATTGTGTGAACTTGGTGACATGCTGATTGTAACTGATTACAACTGAAAAGTGTGAATGTGCAAGACACAGCATTCTCTTATATAAAAGACATACTTATACCAGGTGGAATGAATGTCTATAACAACAATATCTAAGAAAAATTCTTCAGAACTGATAGGTTAGTGCTGTCCTGCTTAAATATAACTTACTGATTACTTGCCTCTGGTGTTTTTACTTGTTTATCCAAGACATTTTACCTTTTTTTCCTTCTAATTACTCATTATTCTCCTTTGTCATCAATGTTCACAGTCTTGAAGCTTCACTTCAATTGCTTGGTCTATTTGATTTTCCCTAACATGACATTACTCTTGTAGCAGCCTTTTCCTTGAAATTGTCAGGGGAAAAATGGACAAGCAGAGGCAGACAGTTGTCTGGTATTGGTAGCAGCCCCTCAATGTGGGGAAAATGTAGGGCAAAAGATACAAAAGAGACTTTAAGAAAAGATACAAAAGAACTTGACTTCAGTGTTAACTGCCCATTAGAAGTATTCACAAAGGGAGCACACTTTATTAGGAGCCAACAACAGTAAGAGGTAATGTTCTAAAGGAAACTGTGTCACTATTGTTAGCAGCCAGGATGTTGGAGAAAAGAATGCTGGAAGAGACTAAGAAAGATGCAAGGGATGCAACCCTTGACTCTGGCTTGATCATCTTCTCCAGGAGGTGTTTCTCCCTAGAAATCAGACCGGGAGTGATTGCCAAATGGTGCACACTCATGAGTAGCATTGACATAATGGGAGAACCTCTGTACCGGGGAGGAAAATTCTAGTGTATTAGTTTCTTTTCCTCATCTTGATATTTCCTTGCTCTTTTGTGAATCGTGGAGCCCTGTGTGGTTTGTTTTGTTTTTGTTTTTTTTGTTGTTGTTGTTGTTTGTTTGTTTTGACAGGCAGAGTTAGACAATGAGAGAGAGAGAGAGAGAGTATATTGTAATAAGAATCTTCTTTAGTACAGTTGAATGTTTGGGAAACAATAAAATAAGAAGTTGCTGAAGAACTGATAACTTTTAAACAAGTACCATCTTTGCCAACATCTTGTGAGTACTGACTGCAATCCTGTGTGTAGTTGCTTAGTGCAGTGGGGTCATATAGACTTAATCTTTGTTTTAAAAAAATCACTGAGACTCATTTCTTTACCTCATAACTTAAAGATTTATTGAGAAATTCATTATGAGAGAAATGTTATAAAATGGCATATCTCTAACAGACTTCTTAAAAATAATTGTTGATGAATCTTACATGAGCACAGTAGGTTTTTCCTGCTTATGGCTGTCTGTCCAGTATTCAATACTCAACCAAGAGTGTTCATGAATTTAACATTATGCCATGTGAGGATCATAGCAGATCCTGTAGTGTGATTGTCTTGTGAATTGACCACTGTCACTGTCTAAAACAAATCAAAATGGTCATTTGGAAATTTTTCAGTGCTGTCATTAATTCTTAAATTATTTAGGAAATATACTTATAGCATGTGTGTGGACCCCAAGCCACATATTTCAGTCACTTTTGTTGGGTTTAGGATTGATGGGTCTGAAGAAGGCATGGAGACAACTGGTTAAGGCAGAAAAATCTTCTGTAGTAGATAAGAAAGCAAAGTAAGGGGAAGAAAGGTTTCAGCTCCCCCAGACATTGGGCGGGAATTCTGACAGGAGACTTCAGCCTGCCAGGCAGCAGGTACCAGCCCCTTCTCAGCTGCTTATGCACATGCAGAAACCCACATCCATTGCCCATGATAGGAAGGGCTTGATCATGCAGAAAGCCCCTTTGTCTTTCTTCTTATTCTTTATTTTAATGGCTTATTTTATTTATTTGAAAAGACAGAGTTGCGGAGAGAGGTAGAGGCAGAGAGAGAGAGAGAGAGAGAGAGGTCTTCCATCTGCTGGTTCATTCCCCAATTGGCCACAACAGCTGGAGCTGTGCTGATCTGAAGCCAGGAGCTTCTTTTCAATCTCCCACGTGGGTGCAGGGGCCCAAGGACTTGGGTCATCTTCTACTGCTTTCCCAGTCCATAGCAGAGAGCTGGATCAGAAGTGGAACAGCTGAGACTCGAAATGGCACTTAACCCACTGCACCACAGTGCTGTTCCTCTCACTTCCCGTTAGCTTTTGATGCGGATGATGCACAATGTATGATTCTGTCAGTGTGGTATGTACTATCATCAGCTGAATGTGTAAAGAATATGTGGTATGCATACACAATGGGATATTATTCAGATAAAAAGAACGAAATTCTACCATTTGCAGCAAAATGGATGCAACTAAAGGGCATGATGTTGGGTGAAATAAGCTGCACACAGAAAGAAAAATATCACTGTTCTCCTTAAAAAAGCAAGCAAGCAAGAGCTGTGTATATCAATAGTGCTGCTTGCTTTTTTAGTTTTGTGAAACTGTTTTACACGTTTCTCAAGCCAGAGGTTAAAAATGTTATGCTAATATGGTTTTAATTGAAGGGTTAAAAAGTTAAAAGCCGCTCCCCCCCCCCACCTCCTCTGGTGAACTTTCCTGACCTCGTTAGACTTGCTCTGCATAGCCATTCTCTATAAAGTTAATTGGTCAGTAAATTACCCCAGTGTGAGCGTAACCTTAGTTTCACCTAAGTAAGATAGAAGAAGTCACTGTATATCTCTTTGCCTCCTGGAACCCTGACCCCACCATGTGTCCCTTATCGCCATTCAGCTGCATTCCTAGGTATCATCAAGGCAGTTCCTGCAACCTTGTTGTGTTTGTTGTGTGGCCCTCCCTTTTGGCAATAGGAGGCTTTTTGATACTCCCTGTATAGGCCATATGGTTCTCTGAGGTCTAATCAGGACCTTACTCGATATCCTGTACTCCCTGTATTCATAAATCAACTGGTTGTAAAATCACTTAACTTGTATCAATTGTTTACTCTATACCTCTGTCTGATCTATGCAATGATTGATTTTCTTTGTTTAAACTTGTATAAAAACCCCAACCCAAGACTATTTGGGGCCGCTCGCCTGTACTGGGACGGGGGCCCCGACACGTCGGATCATCAATAAACCTTACCCTTTGTTAATTGCATGAGAGAAGGTCTCTTGGAGCATTTTTGGGGTGGCAAGAGCAATCCAACTCTAACATAATGATCTGTGATTAGTTTAAACTTCACCATATATGGGTGCAATGGTCATTTTTCTGTTCAATTATTTTCTTAGCCATTTTCTGTATTCCCAACAAAGGAAAGCCTTTTTGCTTTTTACTTGTTACCTTCTTATTCAGTGAAGTATTAAGCCTTTTTATTGTAATGCAAATTTAAAATATGTTACCTCAAAAACTAAAAAAAGAAATGCAGAAGAAAGGAGGGTGGGAAGACACATGGGGGCAGACGGAAGGGAATATTATTATGTTCTTAGAATTATATCTATAAACCATACTGAATCTGTTAAAACTAATTAAAATTTTTAAAGAATTCTTTTCTTTTTTTTTTTTTTAATTTATTTGACAGGTAGAGTTATAGACAGTGAGAGAGAGAGACAGAGAGAAAGGTCTTCCTTTCCGTTGGTTCACTCCCCAAATGGCTGCTACAGCCGGTGCACAGCGCTGATCCGAAGCCAGGAGCCAGGTGCTTCTTCCTGGTTTCCCATGAAGGTGCCGGGGCCCAAGCACTTGGACCATCCTCTACTGCCCTCCCGGGCCACAGCAGAGAGCTGGACTGGAAGAGGAGCAACCGGGACTAGAACCAGCACCCATGTGGGATCCCAGAGACGCAGGCAGAGGATTAATCAAGTGAGCCACGGTGCCTGCCCAAAAACGTTCCTTTCTAATCACTTAAAAAATAAAAAAAAAATCATGCATAGATTTTAAAAAGTTTTTGCACCAAGATAAACTTATCTTTTTTATATTTTATTTTTTTATTCTATTTTTTGATTCTGTATTAGCATGTAATACTTAGATATTTTTAAGGAACACAATGCAACATTTCAATATGTAAGACAGCTTAAACTAACCATACCAAGCAACCAGCCTTTACATTAAAAAAGAAAAAGAAAAAACTTTTGTGTTTGGAGCCTACCAGTTCCTCTATTCTAGTTTTTTTTTTTTTTTTATTTAGTAAATACAAATTTCCAAAGTACAGTTAATGGATTACAATGGCTTCCCCTCCCCATAATTTCCCTCCCACTCACACCCTCAAATATATAATATAATACATATAGTCACCTCATTGTGCTACAAAACATCAGAACTCCTTAGGTTTCACACTACTGCATTTTGTTACCTGTTATCCAAACTTTCCTTTCTCCCCAACACTTTCTAGTTTTCAGGGCTTAATACTTATTTTAAATTCAAATCAAGTAGTGTGTGTGTGTGTATATATATATATATATATCACATTGATTTTCACTTAATTGTATTGTATCTCTGAGTGTTCTTTAAAAAAAATGATTGTTTTATTTGAAAGGCAGAGCTGCAGAGAGAGATAGAAAAGCAGAGAGAGAGGGCGAGAGAGAGGTCTTCCATCTGCTGATAAACTCTCCAAATTGCTGCAGTGGTGGGAACTGCAGGAGCCAGTAGATATGAAACCAATACCCAGAAATTCTTCCACATGGGTGTAGGTTTCCAAGTTCTTGAGCCATTTTCTGCTGCTTTCCCAGATGCATTAGCAGGGAGCTGGATCTGATGTGGAGCAGCCAGGACTTGAGCCAGTGGCCAAGTATTTTGGATGCTGGTATTTCAGACAGCAGCTTTACAGCACCGGCCCCTTTGAATGTTCTTATTCTTTTCAACTCTTATCAGGTATTTTTGTCACTTCCTTCTTTTGTAGTCTGATGTTAAGGCATTATTATGTTCACTTTGGAGTGTCATATTGCCATGTTTTTCCACACTTCTTGTGTCCTTACATTGATTTTTGGTGCATTGACAGATCTGTTGTTTGTATTACCTTTCAAACGGTGGTGTTCATGAACTAGAGGCTCTTTTTCTGAAGATGTGTCTTCTGGTGTTGGTTTGCTGGGTTCCTTTGACTTTAGTTCCAGTTGGATGCCATGGTATAGTCTCCCTGCACTTTTCTTTCACTGTGGTGGTGTAGAGTCAGGACCTCCTAAGAAGGCTTAAAATAGGGAAGCAGCCTTGGACCTCAGGGACAGGACAAAATTAGGAATTTAGACAAGGACTGGAATGGAAGTTTGAGCTATGGGAAATCAAATCGTCTGACCCAATTCCATCCCCATGGACACAAATGAGGGTCCAATCAGATAAAGCCTTCAGGAGCTGGTCTGAGAAGGGGGAACCAGAACCAGTGTAAACACCGCCACGTACATGGATAGAAAAGCACACTCAGCCACTCAGCGGAAGGGAGAGGGAAGTGCCAGGGTGGAAACTAGGCAAAGGCCTCCCTGCTCTGGGTCCCCTCCTGCATGTGATGAGTCCGTACACTTCTCTGCAATAATAATTACTTTCACTTCACTTTTGTCCGGTCTCCATTCTTTACTTCTATATTGAGAAGAAAGTCTTGAACCAGGGGTGCCAGCTTCAGTTGACTTTTGGGCAACAGTAGATGACAACAGCAGTGGGAGTCTGAAGCAATCCTAGGACCCAGTAGTGCTGCTTGGACCCTGGCACACAATTCTGCAGTTGTTGCCCACACTAGAGACAGAAGCTGTAAGACCAGCTGTGGTGCTACAATCATAGGGTGCACAGGCCCCAGTCCTTATAAGTGTGGAGGGACCTAAAACTGCAGGATCCATGTAGGTGCCTGGAGAGTTGGGGTGCACATACCCCTGTCATCTCCACATGCAAGGGTTCCAAGCCACAGAAGCAGTGCTGGCCCCATAAACAGATTGGCTGCAGGCATAGTGCTAAGAATAGTCCCAAGAGTTTACTCAGCTCTGAGCAGAGGTTTGGATCTTTGACCTATTGTGAGTCGATTTTTTAATAGGTGTAAGGTAAGGGCCTTCTTTCATACTTCTGCATGCAGACATCCAGTTCCCTAACACCATTTATTGGAGAGACTGTCCTTTTCCCAGGGAGTGATTTTAGCTTGCTTTTCAAAGATTAGTTAGTTGTAGATGAGTGGATTAATTTCTGGGATTTCTATTCTGTTCCATTTGTCTGTGTTTCTATTCTTGTGCCAATATAGGATATTTTGATTATAATGGCTCTGTACTATATCTTCAAAACTGGTACTATGATACCTTCAGCTTTGTTTTTGTTATTTAAGGTTGCTTTGGCTATTCAGTGTCTTTTATGTTTCTATATGAATTTTAGGATTATTTTTTCCAGCTCTGTGAAGAATGTTCTTGGATTTTGATTGGAATTACATTGAATCTGTAAACTGCTGTGGGTAGTGTGGGCATTTGATTATATTGACTTTTTTTTTTTTTTTTTTGACAGGCAGAGTGGACAGTGAGAGAGAGAGAGAGACAGAGAGAAAGGTCTTCCTTTGCCGTTGGTTCACCCTCCTATGGCTGCTGTGGCTGGTGCGCTGAGCTGAAGCCAGGAGCCAGGTGCAAGGCCCAAGCACTTGGGCCATCCTCCACTGCACTCCTGGGCCACAGCAGAGAGCTGGCCCAGGAAAGGAGCAACCTGGACAGAATCTGGTGCCCCGACCGGGACTAGAACCCGTGTGCTGGCACCACAAGGCGGAGGATTAGCCTGTTGAACTGCGGCGCCGGCCTGACTTTCTAATCCATGAACATGGAAGATTTTTTCCTTTTTCATATCCTCTATTTCAATAATGTTTTATAATTTTTGTTGTAGAGATTTTTCACATTCTTGGTTAAATTTATTCCACGATATTTAAGATTTTTTTGTGGCTATTGTGAGTCAGATTGATTTACAAGTTCTTTCTCAGTCTAGCATTTTTGGTATATAAGAATGCTATTGAGGGGCTGGCACTAAGATTCCACCTGTGGTTCTGACATTCCACATGAGTGCTGGCTCGTGTCCTGGTCGCTCTCTGCTTTAGCCTGGGAAAGCAGTAGAAGATGGCCTAAGTGCTTGGGCCCCTGCATCCATGTGGGAGACCCACCTGAAAGAAGCTCCTGGCTCCTGGCTCTTGCCTTTGAACTGCCCCAGCTCTGGCCATGTGGCCATTTTAGGAGTGAAGCAACAGATGTAAGACCTTTCTCTGTCTTTCACTCTCTCTATATATAACTCTATCTCTCAAATAAATAAATAAAATCCTTTAAAAAAAAAAGAATGCTATTGATTTTTGTGTGTTGATTTTATGTCCTGCAACTTTGCCAAATTCTCTTGTGCATTCCACAAGTCTCTTTGTGGAGTCTTTGGGCTCCACTATATAAGGGTCATGTCATCTGCAAACAGGGATAATTTGATTTCTTCCTTTCCAGTTTGTATCCACTTGATTTCTTTTTCTTCTTGAATGGCTCTGGTTAAAACTTTCAAAGCTATGTTGAATAATAATGGTGAGAGTGGTCATCCTTGTGTGGTTCCAGATCTTAGTGAAAATATTTCTGGCTTTTCTGAGTTCAGTATGATGCTGGCTGTAGATTTGTCATATATTGGATTGATTATATTGATGTGTATTCCTTCTATACCCATTTTTTAAAGTGTTTATCATGAAAGGATGTTTTATTTTATCAAATGCTTTATTCTGCTTCTATTGAAACAATATTATTTTTATTGTTCATTTTGTTGATGTGATATAACATGTTTCTTGATTTACATGTGTCAAATAATCCCTTCATCCCACTTGACTTGAGTGGGTAATCTTTTTAATGTATTGTTGGATTTGATTTGCTAGTATTTTGCTGAGGATTTTTTAATTTACCAAAAATGAGGCACAAAGACATAGAAAATTTGAATAGAAAAATAACCAAGATTGAATCAGTAATAAAGAGCTTCCCCACAAATAAAAGCCCGGGATTGGTTGCTTCACTGCTGAATTCTACCAAAACTTTTAAAGAACAACTAATTATTTTTTTAGATTTATTTATTTATTTGAAAGTCAGAGTTACACAGAAGGAGAGGAGAGACAGAGAGAGAAAGAAAGGTCTTCCGTCCAATGGTTCACTCCCCAATTGTCCGCAACAGCTGGAGCTGCGCCTACCCGATGCCAGGAGCCAAGAGCTTCCTCTGGATCTCCCACATGGGTAGAGGGGCCCAAGGACTTGGGCCATCTTCCAGTGCTTTCCCAGGCCATAGCAGAGAGCTGTATCAGAAGTGGAGCAGCCGGGACTCGAACCAGCACCCATGTGGGATGCCGGTGCTTCAGGCCAGGGCGTTAACCAGCTGCACTACAACGCTGGCCCCAGAACAACTAATTTTAATTCTTAAATTATTCAAAACAATTAAAAAGGAGAGAGCCTTTCCAAATTAGTTCGATGAAGCCAGCATTACCTTAACTCCAAAACTGATAAGGATGCAACAAAAAATAAGAATATATAGACCAAAACCCCTGATGGACACTCATGATCAACTTTTAAGTCTACTAAGACTTTATCCTTTATAAGGATGTGACTCTGTAAACCCACTACCCCACCTGCCCATGAACTCTCTTTTTTATGTAATATCCACATGCTTCTTTAAGTAACACTAGTCAAGGGAGTTTTTAAAGATTACACAGCAGAATAGCTAGGTAAGGAACAGATGCTGAATATTTGGTGTTAACTTCAGTTTATTTTTCCCCTGTGAATGGTCATGAAGTAAAAATTTTACCTTATTATTAAATTACTCATTGCTGAAGAATCTAAATAAATTTGTATGTTCAGAAATGTCCATCGTTTCCTTGTTCCCACACATTATATTTTGAAAACCTGAAATTAAGACAAAAAAATATTTCAAACAATCTTCTCCTCCTGAGTCTAGAGTTTCTCATCTGGAAATTAAGGGTATAGCCCGAGGTCCCTTCTAACTCCTGGATTCCAGGATTCTTATTACGTGTCCTGTGTCCATTAGCTCCGTGCTTTATTGGCCTGGATGGTGTGATTTCATGGGGGCATCTTCAGTAACTGGAGATGAGGAAATGAATACTTCAGAAAAGCAAACTTAGTGGAGGCTGCCATGTTTATAGGGGTTTTTAATGATGTTGATGAAATCTCAGTGACCCTGTCGATAAGAATTAGACAGGGGTGACTAACTCAGCAGTTGAGGAGACGCTGTCACATCCTTATACAACCTTAGTGAGGGTTCTTTGAAGAAGACAGCCTTTTGTATAGCGACAAATCGCAGTGCTTTGTTCAGAGGCATGAGAGGTGATGGCATGAAGATGTTATTCTGCTGATCTCTTTGTGTTTTCTCCCAGGGTTTCCCAGGCAACACAAATGCAGACAGCGTGGTGCACTACAGACTGCAGTCCCCCTTTCAAGCCAGGTTTCTGCGCTTCCTCCCTGTGGCCTGGAATCCAAAGGGCAGAATTGGGATGCGGATAGAAGTGTATGGCTGTGTGTACAGTAAGTGGAATTTATTCCCTGCATTAAATCAATGTCAGCCTGAGATGTAAAATCCAATTTGCAAACTGAACTTGACTTTTTGTGGCTTTAAACAGCTGTGAAAGTAGAACTGATTTTTATGGAAAGTGTTTTGCTCTGCTCATGACAACGTGGACCTTTCTAATGTCTTTGTCAGTAGAATTTTGAGGTGGCCCCAAACTGAGATTTATTTATCTTTAGATTTCTAGAGTTTAGCAAAGTACTTGCAACATAATAGACATTTAATGAAACTAATGAAATTCAAGCTAACAGCAGATAAAGCTGCTTTTTGGTAGCTAAGATGGCAGTCCCTATGAAATACAATGGTGAAGCTAGGGGGTTGATTTCTTGGGCACAACACAAAGCTCTCTGAGGTCTCAGTTCTATTTTTCTCCATTAACACCATTGTGAAACTTACCTTTGTAAAGCATGCTGTAGCTTCACTTGATCTTCATTTGCTAAGAACATAAGTTTATGCATTGAATTAACCTCTTTTCTCATCTATTAGCTATAGTATGCATAGAAAGAAAACAGCTGGCATGAATATAACATAAACATAAACAGCAAGTAGTGAAATTCTGTGTCAGGGCTCAATTACACAATTGCTATTTGATAATCCAGATACACTTGTGTTATTTACACAGTCATAAAAATTTTAAATTATTGTCAAAATATAACAAAATTTAAAATATCCCGTATAGACCTGAAGAACAAACCAAAGAATTAATTGTATGGAAATGTTTTAAGCAGCTTAAGCTTAAACTTTTCTATCATACTTTGCAAAGGGTCACCTCATTTTCTGTGGAGTCATAGCATTAGCCTTGAGATTGTTAATTTTCTAAAGCCTAATATCAATATCTACCTTCCATGAACCATTTAATATCTCAGATATTGTTTACATTTTATTACTTAACCCCTGTACAAACCAATAAATTTCTAACTCTTTCTCTGTTTTCTAATGTTTACTTTTCTGCAAGGACTTAAACAAAATCATCTGTTTTTAGTATCAGCGTTTTGTTTCCCCTTCCACTGGTTATATCCTTTCTTTTCTGTGTTCTGTTGAAATTATAGCTGTCCCCAGTCTTGCATGGGTGAGATGTCTAATATTTAGAGTTTTGGTTTGATGCTATGAAATTAACTTTCTTCTTGAGACAACTTCATGTCTACTGACTTTAAAGTAGAATCTGCTGTTTGTTGGAGATTTGTCATTAGCTTGATATCCCTTCATGAATATCTATTACTCCAGCTCCTTGGGCTAGTGGTTGGTTTCAGGAGGATAAAAGTTTTATGCCTGCTTCCAGGAAGGGCCAGAGGGGTATTTAGCTATCCTGGTTTCTGTTGGCACCATTAACTTCTGTAAATACATGGAAAAAATTACAGACAGATGTTGCACCCCATTACCAACTAAATCATAGCACATTCTTTAGAGAATAGATCTCTCCATTATCCTTTTGTTCCTAGAGGCATAATTTTTCAAGTATATTTAAATATCAATGTCATTGACAGTAATATAATCCTTTATGGTTAATTTTAATAGTGGTTGATTTTAGTATTTTCATTTGTATTTACACTGCCCTTTCTGTACCCAAGAACTTTACATATCATGGGATATGCTGATGCTTACAGACAACATCTCTTCCCAGATTCATTTTATCTACTTTCCTTTAAAAGAAAAAAAAAACAGCTTTTTCAAGGTATATGTTATTTGATGCTGGAATTTAATTTTAATTTAATTTATTTTTCACTTTTCAAATGGGCAATACCTGCTGCATTATGTCGAAGCCAGTAGTCAGGAACTCCATCAAAGTCTCCCATGTGGGTGACAGAGGTCCAAGCTCGTAGGACATTATTTTCTGCATTTCTAGATGCATTAGCTGGGAACTAGATTGGAAGTGGATCAGCTGAGACTCAAATGGGCATTCTGATGTGGAATGCCAACATCACATGTGATAGCTTAACCCACTGTACCACAATGCCGGCCCTCCTTTTATCTACTTTCTCATATTGTATTTAAAACTATGTACTCATTGTTTCTCTCAACATTATGAGTTTTTACAGATTCCTGGCTTACAGTGTGCATACTCCACTTCCATTCCTAGGTTGAGGCTGGGGAAGGGGGATGCTCCTAGAATTCATCTGCACAAGAAAGCCGAGGATTTTGTAAACACATCTCTCTCTCTCTCTCTCTCTCTCTTTCTCTCTCTCTGTCTCTCTCTCCTTAGTTGCCCAATTTCTTTCCTCTTCATTACATTTCTGGATACACAAGGGTCAAATATATAATTGCTGTAGTACCAGCACCTCATACAGAGCCAGGAATATCCTCAGTGTACAACAGCTCTTATTTCTGTGTTTTTTGTTTGTTTGGTTGGTTTGTTTTGTTTTGTTTTAGATTTATTTATTTATTTGAAAGTCAGATTTACAGAGAGGGAAGGAGGAAGAGAGAAAAAGAGCTATTCCATCTGCTTGTTTATCCCCCAAATTCCCACAAAAGCCAAGGCTGAGCCAGGCCTAATCCAGGAGCTCATCCACGTCTCCTGTGTGTGTGAAAGGGGCCCAACACTTGGACCATCTTCTGGTGCTTTGACAGCCATTAGTAGGGAGCTGGATTAAACTGGGACAGGAATTGGTGCCCATATAGCATGCAGTCCAAGTACTGGCTTAACCTGGTATGGCACAATAACAGCCCCTCTTTTTTTTTTTTTTTTTTGCTAAAGTAAAAAAAGCCATTCAGAAAAAACTCTGAAATGTTTTAATGAAACATGTTTAAATGTTTAAAAACATGTTTAAAACATGTTAAAAATGTTTAATAATGAGCCAGAGCCACGGCTCACTAGGCTAATCCTCCGTCTTGCGGCCCCGGCACACCAGGTTCTAGTCCCGGTCGGGGCACTGGATTCTGTCCCGGTTGCCCCTCTTCCAGGCCAGCCCTCTGCTGTGGCCAGGGAGTGCAGTGGAGGATGGCCCAAGTGCTTGGGCCCTGCACCCCATGGGAGACCAGGAGAAGCACCTGGCTCCTGCCATCGGATCAGTGCGGTGCGCCGGCCGCAGTGCGCCGGCCACGGTGGCCATTGGAGGGTGAACCAACGGCAAAGAGGAAGACCTTTCTCTCTCTGTCTTTCTCTCACTGTCCACTCTGCCTGTCAAAAAATATGTTTTAATAATGAAACATAAATCTTAGCTATTGTGAATTGAGCTGCAGAAAACACAGTGGTACAGATAACTCTTTCATGTGCTGATTTAATTTCCTTTGGATTAATCCCCAGGAATGGGATGCCTGGATCAAATGGTAGGTCTATTTTCAGATTTCTGAGGAATCTCCATACAGTCTTCCATACTGACTGTACTAGTTTACATTCCCACCAACAGTGTATTAGTGTACTTTTTTCCCCACATTCTTGCCAGCAGTTATTGGTTTTTTTGATTTCTTTATGAGAGCCATTCTAACTTGGGTGAGGTGAAACATCATTATGGTTTTTATTTGCATTTCCATGAAATGATAGTGATCCTGAGAATTTTTTTCATATTTCTGTTGGCCCTTTGAATTTCATCTTTTGAAAAATTTGGTTCTTCTATTCTTTTTTTTGTTAGTTGTACCAGTGGTGTATCAATATTGTTTATTTTTTCATAAAAGCAGCTCTTCATTTCACTTATCTTTCGTAATTTTGTTTTAGTTTTGCTTATTTCTTTCCTAATTTGAATTATTTCTTTTGTCCTACTAATTTGAGGTTTCAGTTTTGCTTATTTCTTTCCTAATTTGAATTACTTCTTTTTCCTACTAATTTGGGATTTGGTTTGTTCTTGTTTTTCTAGGTCCTTGAGACACATCAATAACTCATTTATTTGCTGCCTTTCCAATTTCTTGATGTAGGCACTAATTGCTATATACTTCCCTCTTAGCGCTGTTTTTGCTCTTTCCCATATATTTTGATATGTTGTACTGCCGTCTTCATTCATTTCCAGGAATTTTTTGATTTCCTGTATGACCCACTGTTCATTCAGGAGGATGTTAGTCAGTCTCCATTTGTTTGCATATGTTCTAGGGATTTTTAAGTTATTAATTTCCAACTTCATTTCATTGTGGTCAGAAAAGATATATGGTATTATTTCATTTTTAATCTAATCTGCTGAGTTTTGTTTTATGGCCTAGCACAAGGTCTATCCTAGAGGAAGTTCCATGAACCAATGAAAATATCGTGTGTTCTTCAACTGACCACCACATACTTCCTGGGACAGATGAATGTGTACACAAGAATGTGTAGATGAATGTTTGTTGCAGCTTTATTCATGAGATTTAAAACTTGGAAACAGCTCAAGCATCTATCAATAGACAAGTGGATTTTTTACAAATTGTCATACAGTTTAATACTCCACAGCAATAAGAAGAGTATACTATTTCTACACGCAACAGCATGCACATGTTTCTGAAATAGCATACTTAGCAAAAGAATCTAAACAAAAAGAGTGCGTGCATAGGATTCCATTTTATAAAACTCCACAACTGGCAAAACTAATCTGTAGTTATAGGGAGTAGATAATTTAATTCTGGGTCTGGATCTCAGGCAGTAGGGTCAAGGCAATAACAATACAAATGGTAAATGGTGGGTTAATAGGAAATATTCTGTATATAGATTCTTTTTGGCAATCACACAGTTTTTGTGAAAACTCACTTAATTGTAACCTTAAGTAAGAGCATTTTATTGTATGTAAATTATAACTCTGATGTTGACATTCATGCTTCCATACTGATTTAATATTAATTAAAATCAATGTTGATTCAATACTAATTCCAATTGAATCAATAAACAATTTACTTAGAAAGGAAATTTCTGCAATCTGCCTCCTCTCTCTGATAGTCATCCTGAAGCCTTGGAGTACATCATCATTATGTAGGTGGCTTATTAAATAAGGAATTTTATGGGCCCACTCACTGAAATCCTGATCCATGTCTGATTGGGACTCATGTGCAAATGATTCCAAGTGATTATTTCTAGTTGAGTCAAATGGAAGTAGCAGATAGAGTACTTGAGGAAAATATCTGTGGAATATTTTCCTGTTTATTTTTCTTTTTTAAAGTGTCAATGTTCTCACTTTGCTTTATCAAGCGGGATTGTCCTCTCAATATTGACTGTCTCACTTGGCAAAGGGACACTAGGCAGAACTGGGAGGAGAGAGTCCCCATATAGAAGCGCAGTGCATATTAAGAAACTAGAGTTATTAATACCTCTTTTACATTAAACATAGGAAGGTAAACTATGGTTCAAGGAAAATGGAAATTCAGGAAAATAAAGCAGTTTTACATCATGCCTACAAATATTTCACACTCTGTGAGAGTCTTTTCTTTTCAAGAAGTCATTCTGGACCAGGTGCCTTGTTAACAGAAGCATCACTGTGACTACGGCAAAAATTATCATACTTCAGGATATGCCGCTCCTTTGTATAGGGCAAGTTCCTTAAAAAGAGTTGATTGCCATGTGCGTTTTTATCTTTCTCATAGCAGACGGTAGGATTTCAGTGAACATGAGCTGTATAGACAAGGACATGTTACATATTTTAGCAAAATTAACTTTGACACAGTTCTTTTCACATGTGATATCTTCTATGACAAAGTTCTTTATCTTACAAGAATTAGTATTTGAGAAAGTTGTGGAAAAAAATCTCTCCCTTTAGCTCCTTTCCAGTATTCTTTGGTGAAGTGTGATGATTATCTGATAATTGCACCAATAGTCTTCAAGTATTATCTAAACTGTCACTCTCCTTGAATCCAAGAAAATGAGATACATTTCTGAGTAACACTTATTTCACCGGTGATTGTCAGGAACAAGCTGGCTGACAGGGAAGGAGCTACACAAACCCAAATCATTGTAAATCTCTTTATCCTTGTTGGGTGGAATCCAACTGTGTGACTTGAAAATTGAAGATTGCCGGGTTCTTCAAATATTGTCTGTTATCACTTTAAGCTCTCTATTTTCTTGTAAATCCTCTGTGTTTTTCAAATTAATTTCCACCTCTTTTTTTTTTTGGCCCAATGCTCTAGTGATAATAATGAGACAAACATCCCCTGAGGGTACCCAGTGTACCAATGGTAAAACTCTCCATGTATCAAATCATTTAAATCTTACAGCAACCTGGTATGAGAGGAATGTTTTACTGCTCACTTCACAGATGAGGAAACAGCACAGAGAATATATGTAACTTGAACAGGATACAACCAGGATTTGAATTAATGGAGTCCTATCTCTGAACTATTACACTATATTCTAATATGCCCCAAAATATATAGTGGTGCTAGACCAAGAAAGCACAGACTTAGCCTCAACACCGGAAAATGTATCCTCTGATTTATTTAATGGTAGTCAACAGACAGACAGTATTTCTGTTGTTGATGTTGGCAGAGTCAGTGATCAAAACTATAATCCCATTAGTGAAGCTAGTAATTATAAACTAAATTCTTACAAAATTAGGCATACATTTCCTACTTTAAACCAACAGCTGAGTTTCTCCATTTGTTTTGGATGGCAGATGCTATAATCTGGAATTTTTTAGGAACTTTGTTTCTAGTGTAACCATAATAAGTGGCCTTAATTTTCTAGTACTTACTACATTTCTGACTTATATATTTGAACTTCATACAAAAGTATTTCTCCCTAAAGCTTTCTGATAAAGATTTGTATTAAATGGAATATTGAATGCTGTTATTTTATTTTACTGTTTTCACTCAGGCATGTGTTATGCTGTATTATCTTCTTTATGGCTATGGAAACTTTTGTTTGCTCTTACAAGAGTTAGAAAATTCTAAAAACATTTTGTGGATAAGTAGAGAAAATGTATAGATGACCTCTCACCACTGAGACATGAAAGTTTGCTTCTGCCTTGGATGAATCCTAATTTGGAGAAAGGGTAAAAATTCTCCCTCAAAGGAATTCTTGGACAGGTATTTGCCACTTATAACTAGGATTTCTATCCCAAATATAGCTTTTTGTTTAATTTTATATTTTTAAGAATTGACAATTTAAAAAAAAGAATTGACTTCACAAATCATGACAGAGCATTTTATGCCTCTTTTTCAAATCTTGATTTTTTTAATCACTAAAAAATACACAGAGACATATGTTAAATATCTAGACATAGCATTAACAAACACATTGGAGAGAGAAACATATTATCTAAAAGAAAAAGAAGTTTTGAGGTCATTTCTCCATGTATCATTTTCCTGATAAATTTTTTGCTACTCTATTTTGCCTGAATGAGACATTCCAGGAAATATACTTCTGTTGCCTAATACCCTCATGAGAGTAAGAAGAAAAAAGATTAAAATAATCTAGACAAAACCAACTCAAGAACTAACTTTTGATTTGCCAACTAAAAAAATAAAGCTTTTAGGACCTGCATTGCAGCAGAGCGAGTTTAAGCTGCCATCTGCAGTGCTGGCCTTCCATTTCCAACATAGCTCCCTGCTAATGGCCTGGAGAAAAAAAGCAGAAAATGGCTCAAACATTTGGACCCCTGCACCTACATGAGAGACCCAGATGAAGCTCTTGCCTCTTGGTTTCGGCCTGGCCCAGCCCCAGCTGTTGTAGCCATTTGGGGAGTGAATCAAGGGATGCCTTCTCTATCTCTGTAACTCTGGCTTTCAAATAAATAAAATAAATCTTTAAAAAAATAAAAAAGCTTATATACTTACATTGTCTTTGAGCAACACATAAATTATAATAAAAACATGGAGATCATGGTATTACCAAAATGTGAAATTCTTTAGTCAGTCTTAAAATTTTCCTTAGCTTATTGCCACTTAATAATCATAGATGACTTTGTTCATATTTTTAAAGAGCTTTATTTACTTATTTGAAAGGCAGAACTACAGAGAGAGAGGGATAGTCAGAGAGAGATCTTCCATACACTGTTTTACTCCCCAAATGGCCAAAACTGCCAGCAGGGCTGGACCAGACCAAAGTCCAAGAGCCAGGAACTTCATCTTGGTCTCCCGCTTCAGTGGAAGGAGCCCAAGAACTCAGGTCATCTTCCACTGCTTTCCCAGGTGCATTTTCTGGGAGCCAGATGGAAAGTGGAGCATCTGGGACTCACACCAGGTGGCAGATTTACCAGCTGTGCTACAATTCATTCAGAATTGACCAAAGACTTTTGTTTTTACCATGTAACGCACGATTAGTTATTTAACAGGGAATTACTATTTAGCTTATGTATATTTACAGATACAGTGGTGTCGGGATCTCAAGCCCAATGCTAGCCCCTGACCAGCAGGGGCAGCGCAAGCACTCCTCAACAAGGCGAACAGGAAGGGTAAAGTCAACGGGTCAAGAACACACCGAAAGCACCCGTGAGTTCTGTCGAAGCAGGAATCACTTTATTGAGGAAGTATACAGGCTTATAAAGCTTACCAAGGACATGCGCAGTAGGGGAGCCAATCGGCAAAAAGGTCACACAGTCACAGGTGGACCACGCACAGGGGCACCTTAAGTGAGGTTTAGGGATCATGCACTGTCCATGTGTCCGGAACTAAATTGGACCTATCCCTGCAGGTGGTCCGATCTCCTGTGGTTTGATTCTATTGCTGAGACTTGCTTTATGGCCTAGTATGTGGTCAGTCCTAGAGAAGGTTCCATGTACTGCTGAGAAGAATGTAAATGCTTTCTGTGTAGGATGAAAAGTTCTGTAGATATCTGTTAGATCCATTTGGGCTATAGTGTCGTTTAAATCTACTGTCTCCTTATTGATCTTCTGTCCTATTGATCTGTCTATTTCTAAGACTGGAGTATTGAAGTCCCCCAGTACTATTGTATTGGGGTCTAAGTCTCCCTTTAAGTCCCTTAACAAATATTTTAAATAAACCTGTGCCCTGTAATTAGGTGCATATACATTGATAATCATTATATCTTCCTGTTGAATTGATCCCTTAATCATTATATAATGCCCCTCTTTGTCTCTCATAACAGTTTTTGTGGTAAAGTTTATGTTGTCTGATATCAAGATGGCTACACCCGCTCTTTTTTTCATTTCTGTTGGCATGGTATATCTTTTTCCAGCCTTTCACTTTCAGTCTGTATGCATCTTTGTTGGAAAGATGTGTTTCTTGTAAGCAGTAAATAGATGGGTTTTGTTCCTTAACCCAATCAGCCAATCGGTGTCTTTTAACTGAACAGTTCAGGCCATTCACGTTCAATGTGACTACTGATAAGTAGTAATTTTGCCCTGCCATTTGCCAAAGATATTTTCTAATATATGTTTTGACTTCCTGTGATCTTTTGGTGTGAGCTTTCCTTCATTTACCTTCTTTCATATTGATGTCCGTGTTTCTGTGTTTCTGTGTGTAACACATCTTTAAGCATCTTTTCCAGGGCTGGGCAAGTGGCGACAAATTCTTTAATTTCTGTTTGCTGTGAAAGGTCTTTATTTCACCTTCATTCACAAATGATAGCTTTGCAGGATATAATATTCTGGGCTGGCAATTTTTCTCTCTTAGCACCTGGGCTATATCTTGCCATTCCCTCCTAGCTTGTAGGGTTTCTGATGAGAAGTCAGCTGTGAGTCTGATTGGAGATCCTCTGAGAGTAATCTGATGTTTCTCTCTTGGACATTTTAGGATCTTCTCTTTATGGTTCACTGTGGTGAGTTTAATTACAATGTGTCGTGGTGAGGATCTCTTTTGGTCATGTTTACTGAGGGTTCTATGAGCTTCCTCTACTAGGATGTCTCTGTCCTTCTCCAAACCTGGGAAATTTTCTGCTAATATCTCACTAAAAAGGCCTTCTAATCCTTTCTCCCTCTCCATGCCTTCAGGAACTCCTAGAACCTGAATGTTGGGCTTTTTAATAGTATCCTGAAGATTCCCAACAATATTTTTTAGATTTCTAATTTCCTCTTCGTTTCTTTGGTTTGACTGTATATTTTCCTTTGCTCTGTCTTCTAAGTCCGATATTCTCTCTTCTACTTCACCCATTCTGTTTTTAAGGCTCTCTAATGTGTTTGTCATTTGATCTATTGAATTCTTCACTTCATTATGATTTCTCGTCACTATCACAGTTTTCATGTTCTACTAGTTGTTTCATTTCATTTTGATTCCTCCTTAATATTTCATTTTCACGAGAGAGATTTTCTATCTTGTCCATTAAGTATTTCTGTAGTTGGAGAATTTGTTTTTGAGAACTTCTTAATGTTCTTATCAATTTTTTGAGATCTGCTTCTTGCATTTCTTCTATCTCATCATCTTCATAATCTTGAATTGGGGTGTCTATTTCATTTGGGGGCGTCATAGTGTCTTCCTTGTTCTTTTTACCTCGGTTTTTGCATTTGTTGTTTGGCATATTGGAGATATGCTTTGGTTTCTTCGGTGTGGTGTTTTTTCTCGTTATATTGTGACTCTAGAATAAGAGGACTGTCTGCTTTTGATAGATCCTTAGAGGCTGTGATGGGTGTGGCCAGAGAACTCTGTTTGGTTCTTCAGGGTTAAGGGTGTGCCAAAGGTGATTCACCCTGATTGTTCTCTTGCTGGCTCGCGCGCTCTCTCGCTCTCTCTCTCTCTTTTTTTTTTTTTTTTGTTTTGTTTTGTTTTGGTTTTGTTTTTGTTTCTTTTGACTCAGTTGGGAAGTATTTCTACACAGCTGAGTGGAATTGAGAGTAGTTGATGTCTGGCCCCTGGGGGTATTCATTTGCTTACCACTGGGTCCACACAAAGAATTTATGCAGCCCTCAGTGTGTTCTCACATTTCACCACAGTCTCTCACCAGGTTGCCCAGGTTACGGAGTTTGTGTACTCAGTGAGTTCTCTCCCCCGCCCCTCAGTTTTTCACAGTCTCAGTTGGTTAGCTCCACACTTTCATTAGGTGTTAACCTCCTGTTATTTCTCCCCACCAGAGTCATGTTTTTCTGCTTGGCTAATGAGGGGCACCCACTTTACATATGCAAAATGGCGCGTGCCGCTTTACTTACATAAAATGGCGCCTGTTTTTTGTCTTGCTCGGCTTTGTAAGGTGGGTAGAGAGAGAGGCTAATGTCCATGACAGTTCCCCTTATTTATTCGATTTTTTCTCTCCTCTAGCCAGCCTGGTGAACTTTCCCCAGTGGGGTTTCAGGCCTCGTTCTTTGCTGGCTCTCTCTGCCTTTCCCCGCCAATGTCTCGGGTTACCAAGAGGTTTTTGTCTCACCTCCCCTTCCAGCGCTGGCACACAGACTGCGGCACGGCTCCCGCGGCTTGACTTCCACATGGTGGGCAACCTTGCTCTCCCCGTAGGTCCTCCGAGTCACATCCACTAGATCCGGAAGAGTTTCCTCTGCAATTTTTTCCTGATCCTTTTCCTGAGGCTACCGTAACTCCACTTTAATTAAACTATCTTTTCCTGGACTATCGGTGCACGCCCTCACTATTCCGCCATCTTCCCGATCTCCTGTGGTTTAAATACAGCGGCCGCAGACACACCTCCCGATCATCCGCCAGGCGCCATGTTGTTAGGGACTATTTTAGGCAATGCACAATACACTGGTATTTGTCATGTATTTGATATATTATTTCTTCATAATTGCATTAGTCATTTTGCAGTGGAATAAATTGTCCTAAACCAGCTTCCATATTGAATGATGAATTTGTCCCAAAGGGGCCTCCATATGCCATGAATTGTAACCTAGTTTGACCTGCACATAGTTTGTAAACTACCCTAAGAGTTTACTCTAGGGGGCCAGTGCTGTAGCATAGTGGGCTAAGCCTCCACTTACAGCACTGGCATCCCATATGGATGCTGGTTCGAGTCCCAGCTGCTCCTCTTCCAATCCAAGTCCCTGCTATAGCTTGGGCAAGCAATGGAAAATGGCCCAGGTGCTTGGGCCCCTGTACCTGTGTGTGTGATCTGGAAGATGCTCCTGGCTCCTGGCTTTGGATCGGTGCAGCTTCGGCCATTATGGCTGTTTGGGGAGTGAACCAGCAGATGGAAGACTTTTCTCTCTGTCCCTCCCTCTCTCTGTACCTCCCAAATAAATAAATAAAATCTTTTTATAAAAAAAAGATTATACTCTTGTAACTAAGTAATTGAGCCTCAGCCAGTCACAGTAGCCAACCCCTGGGTCAGAGGCGGAAAGTTGCCAAATTGTGCCCAAATTAGGAAAATGCCTGTCTGCACAAATTAGGTAATTTCCTTATGTTATTTCTTGACCTTCTTATTATAAAAATTGCTCAACAAGTTGTGGACAGGGTCATCTGAACTCTGGTTTAGAATGCTACCCTGTTCTAGAACGTTTCTCTTGGTCAAGTAACCTTATTCAAATTGAACTGGTCTCAGTTTTCCTTTTAACACTCCACTGTGAGAAAATTGAACATGTAAATTTTCAAATGATAGCTGCTCAGGTTATTGTATGTATTTCAGATAATCCAAATGAAATGGACAACTTCAAAAAAGTAGCTGTAATATTTTCTGTAATATTTCCTGATATCAAATGATAAATAAATAATCCATATCAGCTGATTAGCTTCAAATAACACATATCATTACATTTTGGGGGTATGTTCTTTTATTATAAAAACATATAGTTTTTCCAAGCAAAATTCCTTCTTTTTGCTTTTGAGTAACGTTTATCTGCAATTGATTTTGCTGAATGTTCTATCACAGTATTGCTAAAATGCATCTTTTGATGAACTAAGTATTTATGAACTTCATAGTGAAATTATAAGACCCTTTCAGAGACCTGAGGGAGAATGACAGAAACATAGTTCTGGCAGTCCTAAAATAGTGTTATTCAGGCCATGTTCCCTCACCAAAGCAGTTATTCCTTGGAATGTGTGTTTGTAGGTATCATTTACAAAGTCTTCACTGAAGTGATTGCCTATGTAGGAATTAAGAAGACTGAAAGCTATTGGAAACAAAGCCATTTAAGTTAATAATGACTGTAAAAATCATTTTAATTTGGCCGGCGCCACGGCTCATTAGGCTAATCCTCTGCCTGCGGCGCCGGCACACCAGGTTCTAGTCCCAGTCGGGGCGCCAGATTCTGTCCCGGTTGCCCCTCTTCCAGTCCATCTCTCTGCTGTGGTCTGGGAGTGCAGTAGAGGAAGGCCCAAGTGCTTGGGCCCTGCACCCGCATGGGAGACCAGGAGAAGCACCTGGCTCTTGGCTTCGGATCAGCGCGGTGCACCAGCCGCAGCGCACTGGCTGCAGCGGCCATTGGAGAGTGAACCCACAGTAAAGGAAGACCTTTCTCTCTGCCTCTCTCTGTCACTGTCCACTCTGCCTGTCAAAAAAAAATCATCTTCATTTGTGTAGTAGAGATAGTTTCCTGCTGCTTTTAAATCAAACAATGCAGATTAAGAATAAATAGGACACTATAAAGATAGGAACCATTGGCAGTAGCTCAATAAAGGTGATTCTAGATGGTAAAGTTGAGAAAATATCAGAAAAGTCTAACAGTGGATGTCAGGTACTGATATAAATCATTATACAAAGTATGTTATTGTTAGTTTTTCCCTTCAAGGCACAGACCACAAACATATTGTGTGTGTGTGTGTGTGTGCACGCACGCGCACGTGCTGTGGTCTATTGACTCACACATTTTCAAAGTGCTAATAGACAGCATATTTATATTTAGAATTACTTTTTAATATCATCTTTCCTAGGGTCCAAGATGGTTTATTTTGATGGACCAAGTGTTCTGCTGTACAGATTTGATAAAAAATTTGTAAGACCAGTAAGAGATGTTATTTCTTTGAAATTTAAAACCATGCAGAGTAATGGAATTCTACTCCACAGAGAAGGACAACATGGGAACCACCTCACTCTGGAATTAATTGAAGGAAAGCTTGTCTTTTCTCTTAATTCAGGTAAAATGTATTTCTACTTTATACGAATAGTTGTAAAAATCTGTTTAGATGAAAGTATATTTGTGGTACCTAAGCTTTTCACAGTTAGATAAAGTGAACATGTGATACACAAATGGGGAACTATTTTCTGCCAAAGGCCATTTGGATATTTATAACATCATTTGTGGGTTTCACAAAGTTATCAACTAAAATTAACCTTCTATAGATTTCTTGAATTTTGAGCCCAGCCTGAAGTTGCCTTTGCAGGGCCAGACCAAATAATTTTACGGGCCTTAATAGGCCTGTGGGCTGGACATTCTCCACCCATGATATAATATATTGTCCACATCAAAATACCTAATTCCAACCATGATTTATGCAGTAGCATATATCTTGACAACTATGCAAGAAAGACAACATATATATATATATATATATAAAACATATATGTGATATATTAATATTACATATAATCATGCAGACAAGAATAGGTCATAGTAAAATTAGGAGATAGTGTTGATAATGAGATTCTAGCAAAGAAAGTAACTGCAAAGTAAATGTATCATGAATAATAATAACTCAAGCGATTTCAAAAAATGTAGAAATGAATTAAGAAGGAATGCAGAAAGTATACTAACACTGTGTTCAAAATGAAGAGAAATTCAGATGACAACTATGTGGAATGGAGGTATGGACATAAACTGTAATGCTGAACTAACAACGGGAAGCTGTGATTTTGATCAGAAGTAACAGAGTTGGATTTACCCTCTCTTTTAAGGCAATGCTAACCTGCCTTCTACTAAAGCTCAATCAAACCTCATCCTGGGCAGCTTGTTGGATGACCAGCACTGGCATTCTGTCTACATTGAGCAACTCAATACACACATCAACTTCACCTTGGACAAGTACACTCAGTATTTCCAGGCCAAGGAACACTCTGGATACTTGGATCTTAACTCTGAGGTTGTTATGTGTTGTGTAATTTAAATGGATTATAACCTGGGGAAAAAACCTCTAATCCTAGAGAAATACTATTTCATAATAATTTAGAACTATGCTGATTAGTATATAGTAATAGATATGTTCAGGTATGACTAAACTGTTTATTAGCTATAATAGGATAATTTATTGTTATAGATAATTTTTCTATAAGAGTAAATAACTAATCACAGTGTACACTTTATGAAATTTTTTACAAATGAAGATATTTCAGAACAAAAAGCAATGTTACTAAATATATTCCTTTCAAATTCCATCTGTTTTTTTTTACATCTATTGTTTGGCTATGAAATAATTCTGGAGAGTTTTTTCTTATCTTGGTATAATCTGAACTAATTTAGCATTACACAGGATCACTTTGAGGAGTTAAAAACATTTTCCTACCATTAGATTGGTTAAATAAGAATGGAGTCAAATGGACACATGTAAACAATTTGTTACTGTTTTCTAATGGTCTAACATTATTTCTGGCAATGCACTGACCATATGAATCTAAACTATAAAAATATAAATAATGTCTATTCTGCCAGTTTCTTTATAGGACACCATGAAGTATATGAATGATCAGAACAAACTAGGAAAGCTGTGACATTTATATGGAATAAATGGCTTTGTAATATAATACCTACTGAAGACTCTGATCCTATACCAGATTATCATTTTGTTACCTTAATTTAGCTATGTAATAGCAAAAATACTTACCAGTGCAGAGATGGGCAAATTGTGGGCCTCAGGCCAAATCTGGTTATTTTGGTTTATTATTATGTCACTTTCTTTTATTCTAAGATCAGCTTTGGAGGAATTCTAACAGTTGGAAGATCACTTGCGTTCTCACATAAAAGTTTTCATGGCTGTTTAGAAAATCCTTATTATAATGGAGTGGACATTGTTGAATTAGCCAAGAAGCACAAACCGCAAATCCTCATTATGGTAAGGAAGACTAAATGGGAAGAAAAGAGAAAAGGAATTGACACTGTTTTTGTATGTTTCTGCTTACAAACATCCCTTTTAGCTATCCATCTGATCTAATATTTTTAAAAATCATGTCTTTTTTAATTCCTTGTTTAAATTAATGTTTTAAAATGGATAGGAAGTTAATGTCTAATGAGATGCAGTTATTTTTATGTGAAGTAAAACAAAAATAATTTTCTGTTTTTGTATAGGAATTAGAATTCATGTCTCCTGTATTTTTGGTATTATTATTTTCAGGGGGCCAATTATTTTGCAATGGAAATCCCTAATGGATGATTCCTTAATGAACTGGAAGTGCTTCTAAATTGGTTAATAAACTTTTTCAGTGTTTACAATAACCATGTGTAATAATAACTATGTAAAAAACAACTACATTTTAGGTTTGAAGTCAGTAAATCTTGGAAATATGTCATGAGAATATATATTTGTATTGTCTTAAAAGGTGTTTTCTTTCCTGTTATATGCTGGCAAAGAATAGGCTCATGGGTGGTAGGATAAAACCTGAAATTACCTTTAGCTCTGTCACCAAGCTAACATATCACCTAAGAGTTCACATGTGGAAAAAAAAAACTCCATGGGACCCCATGAACCTCTCAGGAAAAGTTTCGGGGGAAAAAGTAGAAGTCTAATCTGTACTTTGAAGCACCATTCTGAGATAATACAAATAAAAAATGCATGAAAAGAGAAACACCAAAGGAAAGAGGGTTAAGAGACTCCACAGATTACATACCTTTCACAATATGAAAAAAAAAGGAGATAAATTAAAAAATCACTACATAAAGTTATTGACCATGGAAAACCTGAAATATTAACTGTTGCTCAGACAGGAAAGAAAAAGAAGACATAAGTTTCCTGAAGTTGACTTTGTTGGAGGTGCTTTACTCAGAAGCCACCTAAATGTAAAGATTTGTTTGACCAATAGGTATCTGTGTCACCAATCCTAATGTAACACATTCTGATCTTAAAGCTACTTTTTAAACGTAATTCTTGGTGTAAAGAAGAATCCATCGCCCCCTACCCTCATCTATGAGCTATTATCAAGGTTCCTGTCATTGAGGTGAATGGGAGTTCACTGGGACTTATGACACACAAGGAGCCAAGACTATCTCAAGAAAATAAGAACAGCATTTCATAAAAATTTCATATTATTCCATATTATAGTTAGAATTATTAATTTATTATAGCCAATCAGGAAAACACAATTATGCCAGTGTCTCTGGAATCCTGACTGCCACCCTGAAGAAAACTATATGCTAATTACATTATACAAAATCATTTGAAACTGTACATTTTACATGAAAATAACCAAAAAAGAATGTATTGAATATATAACCATTAATATATTAACATATATATTATGTTAAATATACAGTGTTAGATATGAGCACATTCTGAAAATTATCACAATTTTGTGTGTTCTTTATACTAGTAGAAAAATGGTATTTCAATATTTTTAAAAAGAAAACATTTTAAAATATATTTTATTGGCACAGGTTACAGAACTGGCTCATTTAAGTAATGATTACTTGTGGGTGTCCTTATTTGTTATTTTAACAGACAGGTACCCATCTAAATAAAAAAGTGATAATCAAGTGATTAAATTTATATTATTGGTCAGTATCTATTACACTTAAGCTTTTGGTATTTAAATCGTTACCACAAATATTTTGATACAGTGAAAATTTCATATTCTACAGAATTAAAAAATAGTCAAGGGTAAGTGTTCTGATTTATGTCTATAATTACAATGTATATTATTTTAAAATAAAAACAATAGTTTCTGAAGTATGTTAAGACAGAATTTTTTTAAGATTTATTTATTTATTTAAAAGGCAGAGTTACAGAGAGGCAGTGGCATAGAGAGAGGTCTTCCATCCTCTGGTTCACTCCTCAAATGGCCACAATGGCCAGAGCTGGGCTAATCCAAAGCCAGGAGCCAGGAGCTTCCTTTGGTACCCCACGACGGTGCAGGAGCCCAAGGACTTGGGCCATCTTCCACTGCTCTCCCAGGCCATCAACAGGGAGCTGGATCAGAAGTGGATCAGCCGGGACTCGAATCAGCACTCATATGGAGTGCAGATGGTAGCTTTTACCTGCTACGCCACAGCACCAGCCCTAAGACAAAATTTTTTAAAAATATGATTCAGTCTGAAAAGTGATTTTTAAATAAGATTTAGTTATATTATTTGAACATGATAGTTACAGAGAGAGAAGGAGAGACAGAGAGATAGAAAGATCCTTCATCTGCTGGTACACTCCCCTAATGTCTGCAGCAGCCATGGCTGGGCCAATTCAATGCCAGGAGTCAGGAACTTTTTCTGGGTCTCCCACGTGGTTGCAGGGGCCCAAGTACTTGGGCCGTCTTCTACTGCTTTCCCAGGCCATTAACAGAGAGCTGGATGGGAATTGGGGGAGCTGGAACTGGAACTGGCAAGCCTTGCAAGCAGTGGCTTCACCCACTAACCACAGTGCTTGTCCCAAAAGTGCTTTTTTAAAATCTCCACCTGCAGTGCTGGCATCCCACGTGGGCACCAGTTCAAGACCCAGCCACTCCACTTCCAATCCAGTTCTCGGCTATGGCCTGGATAACAGTAGAAGATGGCCTGAGTCCTTGGGCCCCTGCAGCCAAGTGGGAGACCTGGAAGAAGCTCCTGACTCCTGGCTTCGGATGGGCCAATTGGGGAATGAACCAGCAGATGGAAGACCTCTCTTTCTCTCTGCCTCTCCTGCTTTCTCTGTGTTCCTCTGACTTTCAAATAAATATAAATAAATAAATATTTTTTAAAAATCTGCAGATCAGTGATTTTTCAGCTTGGCTTTATCTTGGAGTTGCCTGAGGAAATTTTAAAACTATTGTTACCAGTTGCATTGCATGCAAAGAAGTGAATTGAGGGCCAAACACCCAGCTGAGGCAGCCAGTCTTCCCTGGGTCCTTTGCGAGGCCACATGAGGGAGAGAGGAGGAGTCTCTGGGCCAGGAGGCCTTGGACCAGAGGGTGGCAACAGCTACAGCAAATGAAAGAGGGTTGAAGGAAGTTAGGGAAGATAATATATTTGGCTGATCATCAAGATTTCCAAGGGTGTCTTGAAACTGGTTGATGGTGAGCCGTTTCAGCCAAGGCTTCACTATTTACCTGTACTGTGCCATACTTCCTGGTCAGGTCTTGGGTTTCCAATCATTTACCTAGAGTCAGTCCCTGGAATTTTTGGCACCTTTTGTTGAAGTGCAATTCTGATTATTCCACAGGATCAACAGTCAGCTTTTGTTAATTGAAATGTGAAAACGGAAAGGGAGATGTATTCAAAGTACAGGCAGTACAGGCATGGAGAATTTTATCCAAAGTCAGGGCAGAGGGCCCGGGGAGCCACAGGGTTAGATTTGCCCGACTATGATAAAGCTTATGTTGGAAGATAGTGTGAATCTCATGGATTTAAGCTCTATGAGGTCAACTTAATTTATAAAACTGTGGATTGATAAGAAGTCTTTGTGAATCTGCAAAACCTGTTTAATTAAATGGAAGCGCCAAAGGCTCTCAGTGTGCTCCTCTGTTTCAATTTTAGGGAAACGTGACCTTCTCCTGTCCACAATCACAGATTGTTCCTGTGACTTTCTTGAACTCCAGGAGTTGTCTGGCACTGCCTGGCAATTCTGGAAAGAACAAGGTCTCCGTCACTTTTCAATTTCGAACATGGAACAAAGCAGGACATTTGCTTTCCAGTGAATTTTGGCATGGCTCGGGGAAGTTTGTCCTCTTTCTTCAGGATGGAAAACTCAAACTGAGCCTCTTCCAGCCAGAAGAATCCATAAGGAACATCACAGCAGGTAATGGGTGTGTTGCCATAATTGTGTAAGTTAATTTTGTAATAAGGTGAGAAGTGAGGAAATGACATACTTGATGCCCTTATATGGGAGGAACTGGATAGGTATTTCCTTTTAAGTTCCTCCAGACTGTTCACATGTGGGACTCACAACCATCATTAAATTGTTTTTATCCAAAAGTGATTATGCAGTGATACTTCAGAAAGCTTCTGGAAAATAGAATTAAAAGATAAGTTTATTTTGCTACAAAAATCTTTTGAAACCCATGCATAAAAGGGAGTCATCACAAAGTTCATGGATAATGCATACGGTGCAAAAATTACTCATGGATTTCAAAAATGCTTCATACTTACCTTATAATTAATGCTCAAACTTAACCTTTTAATTCCATTTTTCCATGAACTCTATGAAGTAACCTTGTAAGAAGAAATTATGGATACTTCCGCAGGTGTATATCAACCTTAAGCTCCATTTCTTAACATACTCATCCTCCTTTTCATAGAACCACAGACAGAACATCGTGAAACACTCACATACACACACACAGATTTGTTCTTCCCCCTACTCGCCTTCTCTCCCTTCCCCTACTCTGTGAAGAAATCTTTTGAAACCCATACATAAAAGGGAGTCATCACGGCTAATGCATACTGTGCAAAAATTACTCATGGATTTCAAACACAGGCTCTAAATACAGGTGGCAACTGATCCTGCCTTGTTCTGAAAGGTGCCAGCAAATACCAAAAAAAGTTCTTAGGCTTTTGCTGATGACTGACTGTTTTTTTTTTTTTTTTTAAGTGTGTGTGTGTGTGTGTACACAAAGCATAGTAATAGAGAAACAGAGATCTTCCATGTGCTGGTTCACTCCCCAAATGCCTGCAGCAGCCAGGACTGGGCCAGGTGAAGTCAGGACAGAAACTCCATCCTGGTCTCCCTCCTGGGTGGCAGAGACTGAAATACCTGGGTATCACCCATTGCTTTCCCAGGACCATTAACCAGGGAACTGAATTGGAAGAGGACTTTTGAACCAGTACTTTGATATGGATGCAGACATACCCAGACTGGGGGTTAACTCTCTTCACCACAACTCCAGCCAGTGACTGACTAGTTTTCTAATATAACCTCTCCCAGGGAGGAATCCAAGATCCTCCATTTTCTGCCCTGCTGGCTGCAAATCAGTGATCCTCCTAAGCTTCAGCTGCTTTCAATTGTGAAAGAGCAAATCTTGGATCTTCTTTGTTGAGAGAACAATAGGAAGGTAATCTGAGCTTAGATGCACAGCTAGCCACCCACCTGGAAGGCCCTCTCTTTTTCCCTCCTCCCATCAAAGACCTGCTATTGTTGGACAAATCCTCTGCCTGCTAGGTTAGGGGCTGCTTAAATCCCCACAAGTAAAATTAGATGTTGACTGATTTGCTTTTGATGTGCAGGGTGCTGCAGGCAAGTGTGTAACCACAGAGCTGATTGGATTTTTCTGATTTAGGTATGCAAATTTAGGGCAAGATCTGAGTGCTGAATCAGTATGAGGCCTAAACTGGCATCAAAACCAAACAGCGACTTTTTATTTTAAAGATGCTAGACAGACTAATAAAGAGGCACCTGGGGCTCTTCAAAGAACAATGCCTCTGGCCAGTTGACCAACTGCTGCTACCTTGTTACTGGGTGAATATGCGATTCAAGACCTGCGAATAAGGAACTAGGGGCAGAAACTCACTTCAGTACTTCTGGAACAACCTGGCAAGCTGTGATGTTAGAATCTGTACGTACCTCTGACTTAAGATGAACCCTGGAAGACCAAAAAGAGATATTTGGGAATTACCTTTTGAAAATGCAAACCTATTTGAAATTTCTTCACAAATTAGATTTTTTCCAGTAAAGGGTAAAATCATAATTCACATACATGTACAAAATGAATGTGTGTCGGATTTTATTTATTTATTTATTTTGACAGGCAGAGTGGACAGTGAGAGAGACAGAGAGAAAGGTCTTCCTTTTGCCGTTGGTTCACCCTCCAATGGCCGCCGCTGCTGGCGCGCTGTGGCCGTCACACTGCGCTGATCCAAAGATTTTATTTAACTCAATAATTATTAGGAAACCATTGTTGGGGAAACAAGGATCAAACTGCCTGTCAGTTTGGTGGCTCCTCTTCAAAAAGAAGAAAAATATTTAGTTTTATTATTGAGTAAATATTAAAACAGATTTTGATGCCCCTCTCAACATTCACTAGTGAGATACAAAGACAGAAAGAGAGCCCTCATTTTTACTGACCAGGCAGACATTCCATACACAGATATGTTCTCTAGATAAAGGAGAACCAGTGCTGAATTTGAGGACATGACAGCACCAGTTACCCCAAATGGTCCACCCAAAATTCACCTGGTTACTGGGGAGGCCATCCGTATTACCTTATTGCCCTTACTCAAAGGAAAGCTAAGTCTCCTCAAATTTTTTTTTAATTTTTATAAAATATTTTATTTATTTATTTGAGAGGCAGAGTTACAAACAGAGGGAGAAACAGAGAGGTCTTCCATCCACTGATTCACTCCCAAAATGGCTGCAGGGGCTGGAGCTGGGCCGATTGAAAGCCAGGAGCCAGGAGTTTCTATGTCTCCCATGTGGGTGCGGGGACCCCAAGTACTTAAGCCATCTCCCACTGCTTTCCTAGGCAAAAACAGAGAGCTGGATGGGAAAAGGAGCAGCCGAGACATTAACTGATGCCCGTATGGGATGCTGAAACCACAGGCATAGGCTTATCCTACTGTGCCACGGTGCCAGCCCCTCCTCAAATCTCTTGACAACCATGAACTTAGCAGCTTGGAGGCAGGCATCTAAGTTAAACTACCACAGAGAAAGGTGCTATTTTCTTCTCCATGTCTATATTTCAAGAAATGCCTCCACCCAAGGCCCTAGAGGTTTACATAAACCTCAAATAGAGAAGAATTCACAATTGCAGGTTTTAAAGAAACACTCTCAGGGAGAGCAAGTACAATTGGTGTGGGAGTGGAGGGTAGAAAGGCAAGGACCCTATAGGTCTTTTGAAACTCAGACAATGAACTGAATGGAGCTCACACATAATAACAGCAAAGGCTTATTATAGGAAAAGAAAGTCCAGTTTCTAAGAGAGTAGAAGTGGGCCAAGAATCAAAGCTCAAATTGAGGCTGAGACTAGAGGCCCTGAAAATAATTGGGGCTGTGATTTTCTAACAATTGGTTTTGGGTGAGGAGCCCTAGAGTGGTTATGGAACTACCATGTGTGTAAGCCATCTGGCCATTATTGTATATATATACAGCTTCTAATTGAAGGTTTTTCAAGCTTGCAATTTCTTTTTCTGGCTTCCCAGATTAACACTTTTTTGTCTCCTGCCTCTATCTCCTGTCTCAAGGTCAAGGATAAGGGAGGCAGAGATGGAGAGAAGCAGAAAGACTATGAAAGAGTTTTGGGATTTACTTTTCTCAGCTTCCCTCATTAACTCCTAGCTGTCTCCAAAAGTGTCTGTCCCTTATGGTACCAAACAGGTTTTTTGTTTGTTTATATATCTTTAAGATTTGTGCTTACCACAACACTTAGGAGAACTAGTTCAAAGATAACTCTAAGTGCCACACATTTCTAGTCAGAAAAGGAATGTGGAAATGAAATTGCGAGTAAATGCAAACCTAGCAACACTTGTCAATATCCACATGTGGAACGAAGTCAGTCATTCCTACTCTAAACAGAGCTTGCATTTCCATGGACAGTATTCCTTATGTTACTATTCTGTGAACTTCTATCACTACACATGCTATACGGTTGTAAAATTGCCCAAAGATAATGGTTTAAAGCCCTATAAAGGCATATAATCTTTCCATTGAAAAGATATCCATTAATCTCTTGCCCATTTTGAAAACTGTCTTCAATTTTTTCCTACAGTAGTTAAACTTCATTGCAGATTTGTTGCATATATTCTATGTGCACTGAAGTGCAGAGCAAGCATTTTCTTCAGTTCTGGTTTGCACAATAACTAGACTTCAATGTAATTAAATTCCTTAAATCATACAGGATTTGGCTTTAGCTCATGGTTTTGTGAGTGTGATATTTTGTGTCCACATTTAAACTATTTCTGTAGTTTTTGATAAGATAATATTTTCATATGGAGATATGTTTAAAATAGCATGTGTATTGTGTATAATTGCTTAATTTATTAATTCCTCATTAAAATATTTATAGGTGCTAATGTATCTGATTGCCTTAGGTATAAACTATGACCAAAGAGCAACTATAACATAACAGAAAAAAATTTGATGATGAATTATAAATATAAGAAAACACATACCAAGATTTGCTTTCATCTGTCAAAAGATATTTTTAAAAGAGGCAGCTATCAACACTTTATAAAAAACTTGTTAAATATTCATTTAACTCATCTGTTAATGAGGGAATGAGTAAAACATTACAACAGATTCAAATGAGAATTCAAAATAAGCAATGATGTAAAACCAGTAAGCTAGAATGAATTTACATGCAATGTGAAACTGGGTTAGTGTGAAGGGAGAAATTATGTTTTCACCAAATAAAATTCATTGCATGTCCAAGAACTATAATCATTTGCTTACTTTCAGTTTTCTACATTTCATGACTTGTGACATGATTGGAAGATAAAAGGTCCACAGACCCACAGAATCCAGTAATTCTAGGATTGTGTTTAAATGATGCTTCATTTTACACTGAAGACATCCAGTAATTTTGGTTGATTTTAAAGTACAATATTCTCCCTTATACCTTGTTATTATTTCTGTTTTCATTTCTTACATCACTGAAGTTTAAAAAGAAAACTGAAATATAGTTAATTTTTAATTAAGAACTACTAAAGATAATAATGTTAACTTTACAAAATGCATATTTGAGAAAAATAAATCAAGCACAGATTCATTTTAAAAATTAACAGGCTATGACCATCATATAAAATGTTAAGTTCGGGGCCAGCATTGTGGCATAACAGATTAAGCCCACCTGCAGTACCGGCATCCCATGTGAGCCGCAGTTCCAGTCCCTGCTGCTCCACTTCCAGTCCAGCTCCCTGGAAAATTTGCCTGAGAAAGCAGCGAAAAGTGGCATCCAAATGGAAGACCTAGGTGGAGTTCCGGACTCCTGTCTTTGACTTGATCCAGACCTGGCCATTTTGATTATCTGGGGGTAAACCAGTAAATGGAACATCTCTCTCTCTCTCTCTTTCTTTCTCTCTCTCTCTCTGTAACTCTGCCTTTCAAATAAATAAAAAATGTATTTTTAAAAAAATTTCTAATGATTAAAAGTTTACTGTGATATATTTGACTATTGCAGTGCTGATCTTGGACTAATTTTAAACATTAGTGCAATGTTAACTTAATAGGCAGTTTTATTTCTAACAGATTTATTGTTATGTATCTTTGACATGTTACTAGATAAAAGGAAATATAGAATACCTCCAACGATTTTAAATACTTTAATATTTAAATTTATTATATATTTTTCTTTTTAAAATAAAGTTAGGGGTCGGTGCTGTGGCTCAGTGGGTTAATCCTCCACCTATGGTGCTGGCATCCTATATAAGCACCGATTCTAGTCCTGGCTGCTCCTCTTCCAAACCAGCTTTCTGCTATGGGCTGGGAAAGCAGTAGAAGATGGCCCAAGAACCTGGGCCCCTCACGTGGGAGACCTGGAAGAAGCTTCTGGCTCCTGGCTTTGGATCACCTCAGCTCTGATTGCTGCAGCTATTTGGGGAGTGATCCAGTGGATGGAAAACCTTTCTCTGTCTCTCCCTCTCATTGTCTGTAACTCCACCTCTCAAATAAATAAGTAAAATCTTTAAAAAAATATTTATTCATTTGAAAGGCAAAGTTACAGAAAGAAAAAGAAAGACAGAAAGATCTTCAATCTGCTGATTCACCCCTCAAATGGCTGCAGTGGCTGGGGTTGGGCCAGGTCAAAGCCCCGAGCCAGGAACCCCTTTCTAGTCTTCCATATGGACGGCAGGGAGCTAACCCTGGCCATCATCCACTGCCTTCACAGGCACATTAGTTGAAAGCTGGGTCAGAAGTGTAGCAGCCAGGACTCGAACCAGCACTCATGAGAGGCTGGTGTTGCAGGTGTCAGCTTAATCTTCTGCGCCACAACACTGACCTCTGAATTCACTTTCAAAAACAAGTCATTACAGGGCTGGCACTGTGGCATAGCAGGTAAAGCTGCGCCCTGCAGTGCTGGCATCCCAAATGGGCGCCGGTTCAAGTCTGGTTGCTCCACTTCTGATCCAGCTCTCTGCTATGGCCTGGGAAAGCAGTAGAAGATGGTCCAAGTCTTTGTGCCCCTGTGCCCACGTGGGAGACCCGGAAGAAGCTGCTGGCTCCTGCCTTCGGATGGGTGCAGTTCCAGCCATTGTGGTCAGCTGGGGAATGAACCAGCGGATAGAAGACCTCTCTCTTTGTCTCTCTCTTTCTCTTCTTCTGCCTCTCTGTAGCTTTGCCTTTCAAAAAATTTTTTTAGAAATTAAAAAAAAAAAAGTCATTATGTTGCGTTATTTCAAAAGATTAACTTTGTAGTTAATGCTAAGAATAATAGAATAATGTGAATATAAAGTATAAAACAATGTTGTACTTATCTGTAAAGTACACCTCTAGTCCTTTGCTAATCATTTTATTACCAAATTATAGATCTTTTAAAAAGAAGGTATAGTCATGTCTATAATCATAAGGTGTTAATTCAGAGAACATATGGACATATGTCAAAGATTTAATTTAACTCATTAGTTAATGAAGAAACCAATAGGATGTTACACTCAGCTCAAAGGAGCATTCAAAATAGCACAAATAAAGGCAGATAAAGAATTTGTAGACAGATGAAAAATACTTCAGTCATCAATTGTACCCCTCCAGATACAAATAATTTGCATTCCTGTGAACAAAAATTGTTTTGCACTATTGTGCATTTTCTACAATTTGTGGAGTGTGAAGTAGCCTAGACAAGAAAGCACAGTGTACCTGGATGGAAGCACCAGAGGGGACACTCAGTGATTTCCTTCGGTGAAAATCTTTCATGATTATTCTTGACACAACTCTTTCAACTGGTTTTCTGATTTTTTAAATACTTATTTTTGTTAGATTCAGCAAAGTAACTTTTTTTATAATTATTGATATTTTTATTTATTTATTTATTTATTTATTTTGACAAGCAGAGTTAGACAGTGAGAGGGAGAGACAGAGAGAAAGGTCTTCCTTCCATTGGTTCACCCCCCAAAATGGTTGCTACGGCCGGCACTCAGTGCCAATCCGAAGCCAGGAGCCAGGCGCCTCCTCCTGGTCTCCCATGCAGGTGCAGGGCCCAAGCACTTGGGCCATCATCCACTGCACTCCTGGGGCACAGCAGAGAGCTGGGACGGAATCCGGCACCCCAACCGGGACTAGACCCCAGTGTGCTGGCGCCACAGGCGGAGGATTAGCCAAGTGAGCCGCGGCGCCGGCTAGCAAAGTAACTTTTGAAGATTGAACACAACTGTGTATTTATTATCCTATTGGTCAAGATTTTGACATGTGTCTTCAATAGTTAAATTTGAGGTGCACATTGTCAGAATTCATTATAGTGACTCTGAAGGAGTAGCGTTTTCATTCATGTGTCTCTGTCATAAATAAATGATATCCTTTCATTAAAGGAAGGTGTTTAGATATTTTTGTCAGTGATTTATCAACATGAAAATACTCCTCTAACTGATATGATCTGAATCAAATTGTTTTCAAGTGTTTCCAAAGTTCATAGTATGATTGTCTTTCATTTTATGTCCTCCAGGCAGTGGGTTAAACGATGGGCAATGGCATTCTGTATCTCTGTCTGCTAAATGGAATCATCTGGTTGTGGTGGTAGGTGATGACACAGCTGTTCTGCCCCTGGTGCCTATGCTGATTGTTTCAGGCAACATCTATTATTTTGGAGGTAAGTGAAGACAGATGGAGCATGTTGGCCATGGGACTGTTTTTATCTCTATTGCCTCATATCCTAAGTCTTCCATCATAGTTAAACCGAGTTAATACTATAAAATCATTTATTTCTGTTTAATACCTTTCAGTTTTCAAAGAACATAAAAACTTTAATCAGTTATTCTTTCCAATATAAAAATAGTGCAGAAAGTTTACTTGCTATTTAAATAACTTCATATTTCCACAGAACATTAGCTGCACATAGTAATCAAAAAAGTAGGACCTTTCGAACATTAAATCTTCACAACAAATAAATAAATCTATATTTCTAACGGTTACTTTTTAAAAACAAGACAAATCGTATTTTACAAAGTCTTTGACTTACATACAATCTTATTTATGATATAGATTTAAGTCCTAGATCAAAACCAAATATATAGAGTTTCTAGTCATTGGAAACAATAAACAAAAAGCAATTCATAGGAGGCAAACATGTTAAATGGATCCATAATACAACTGGTGTTACACTGGTATAAAGAACTAAACGTAGATATTGGCATTCTATGTCTATTCATATATTGACATTCTAACCTCCAAGATGGCAATGTCAGGAAGCTTTGGAGGGAGACTCATGGGGATGGAGCCATCATAAATGGTCATATGAAAGAGACCCCAGAAAGCTCTGCAGCTCACTTTCTACTTTGTGAGGACACAACAACCAATAGCCATCTCTGAGCTAGAAAGCAGGCCCTCCTCAGATGTTGAATCTTCTGGTACTTTAATCTTAAACTTCCCAGCCTCCAGAAGTATGAGAAATAAATGTTTGTTTTGTAAGCCACTCACTCTGTGGGATTCTTCTATAGCAGCCTAAACAGACTAAGACAACTGACATGGAAAGGAAACTTAACCTTTTTATTATTGTTATTATTATTATTATTAAAAGAAGTGCCAAAAACTGTAACAACAAGCCCTGCTATGGATCCTAGAACACTTCTCTGAACATGTGAATCCAAAGATGGGATGTCTAGACCTGGAAACTCTAGCAAAGATAACAATTATGTAAAGAAATGTCATCACATCTGAACATGAGTACCTCTATATTAAAACATTCTATTATTCTAATATCACCACATATATGATAATTCATTTTCAAGTTAGAAAATTTTCGATTAAGTAGGACATTCCATGATGAATACAGATTGCCATGTTTCTCTGCTCACTTTAGTGGGAACATAACATGATAGTCACTTAGATCATTCAGCTGTGTGTAATTTTTACTGGATAGTTTAATATATCTTTTCTTATAGTATATAATTTATTAGTGTGTAATATATCCTTTCTTAAAATTCAAACATAAATATAGGACTAACAGAAAAGACTTTTTACATACAATTCTGTATACTGAATTCTGTCTCATCGATATATGTGATTTTTTTAAGGATTTATTTATTTGAGAGGCATAGTCACAGACAGAGAGAGGGAGAGATAGAAAGGTTTTCTATCCACTCGTTCACCCCCCAGTTGACTACAACAGCCAGAGCTGAGCTGATCCAAAGCCAGGAGCCAGGAACTTCTTCTGGGTCTCCTAAGCAGGTGCAGGGGCCCAGGCACTTGGGCCATCTTCTACTGCTTTCCCAGGAAATCACTAGGGAGCTGGATTGGAAGTGGAGCAACTGAGACTCAAAGCTGTGCCCACACAGGATGCAAGCACCACAGGTGGATGCCTAACCTACTGCACCACAGTGCTGTCCCCAATATATGTGATTTAAAAAAACAGAATCCGTAGTACATTTCCAAAAATAATACCACATGTATTCAAAGATTTTACTGAGCTGTCATAAATCACACGGGATCTATAATGGTAAAGTAAATTAAAATGGCCTGAGGGATCCCTGAACAAACAGAGCCAGCTAGGCTTCATAAGTGACTTTAACCTTGCATGATTTGCAAACATAAGCAAAAACTTGGGCTATTTTTAGTAAATGTCTATATTAACAAAAAATCAAACTTAAGGCTATTAAGTCAGATGCCACAAACTAACTTATATATGTGGAGACTTTCCAGAATGTTAGACCAATTGAGGCAACTGGGCAACTGTCACCAGTCATACACACACATATACATGCACACACACACACAAACACAAGTTTTACATCAGTGTTTGGCTTATTCAAGACCTCCCCTTCCATTCCCTTGGTGGAATCCTTGAACCACTTCTCATTTGAAACTGCTCTGTTCATGTATCACTGTCAGTACAAACTCTTACATTTTATTGTGCTTCAATTTACTTTTCAATACTATGTACATTTGTCTCTCTAATTAGATGTTTGTTGCCTCTAGGAAGATGTAAAGTAAATTTGAGGAGCTTAATGTTTTGAAGACGTCAAGTAGTTTCTTCATTTCTGTTGAATGGACATAAACCCTCAAAAAAGTACAGCTGTCCATGCTTTTTCTAAAGAACACAGTTATCTTTAGGAACAGTAATCTGCCCAAGGTCATCAGTGATCTGAGAAATTTCATGTGCAGAAGATAACATTGAATTAAGGATTTCCAAGTATGAGTACCAAGATACCCTTTGTGTGTGCTTTGTTATATATGATATTGACAAACCAAATGCAAAAGAGCAACAATCTGAACAAGGGTGTTCTTTATTTGAATGACAGTCAAAATCTATACAACAAAAACAGATGATGAGTTTAATCCACAGTGCTTTGTTTTCACAACTGCTAGCCCAGAAGAAATAAGTCCGGAAATAAACTATTGAAATAAACAGTAGAAAATTTAACACATTGTACTCTCTGAGAATATATATTCATACATATTCCCATTTACTTCGGAGAATACTTGATGCTTCTCCAAAGACAAGCATTTGAAAGCAAATATTTCATGAAGGAATGTGTACCCTGAATTATATGGGTGGGCTCAGTGGAATTGCATGAGCAGTTAAAAGATCGACTCTGGAAGCAGAATGAAAATACAAGAGAGCTGTGGCAGAGGGGAAGTCAGAGAGATCAGAAGCTGCACTGAAGTTGAGCCAAGTGACAAGGGATGCAGATAGTTCCTGGCTAAAAGCCAGGAAGGAAATGGGTTCTCATTCCTGCAATCACAAGGAACTGAATTTTGCCAAAAAACTAAATATACTTGGAAGCACATTCTCCAATTAAGAGCCAAGACCAGTAGGGACTTTGATTTTGATCAGTACATAGTCCAGCCTACATGCTCTTCTAAACTCAGAGGTATATTTTTTTAAAAAATTTATTTTATTTATTTGAAAGACAAAGTGACAGGGGCTTGAGGGAGACAGAGTGAAAGAGATAGAGAGATCTTCTACCCACTAGTTCATTCCCCAAATGGCCACAAAACCGAGGCTGGGCCAGACTGAAACCAGGAGCCAAGAACTCCATCCAGGTCTCCAACATAGTGGCAGGGACTCAAGTACATCTGCTGCTTTCCCACATGCTGGGAGCTGGATCTGAAGTGGAGCAGTAGGGACTCAAATCTTCACTCCAATATGGGATGCTAGCATTGCAGTCAGTTGTTTAAGCTACTGTGCTATCCCCTAAACAGATGTTTTAAACTTGAGTTTGTAATAATTTGTTTCAGGGACAGTGGACCTCTATCTGAATCTTCATTTTTATACATTCCCTTTCAGTTCAAAACACTTGACCAATAGCTTAAGGGAAAATGTTTCTCCCCAAGAATATGTTGAAAAACAGGTACATTAAGAGCAAGGAGACTGGCGTTGTGGCGCAGTGTTAACGCCCTGGGCTGAAGCACCGGCATCCCATATGAGCACCGGTTCGAGACACGGCTGCTCCACTTCCAATCCAGCTCTCTGCAGTGGCCTAGAAAAGCAGTGGAAGATGGCCCAAGTCCTTGGGCCCCTGCACCCGTGTGGGAGACCCGGAGGAAGCTCCTGGCTCCTGGCTTCAGATTGGTGCAGCTCCGGCCATTGCGGCCAATTGGGGAGTGAACCATTGGATGGAAGACCTGTCTCTCTCTCTGCCTCTTCTCTCTCTGTGTGACTCTGACTTGCAAATAAAATAAATAAATCTTAAAAAAAAAAAAAAGAGCAAGGAGACTGGCTTCAACAGAAAGTCAAAATTTCTGGTTCTTGTTTTGCTTTCATTATACGTGGCCTTCAAGCTAAACTAATATACATGATCATAAAGGGGACAAAGATGTAGAAATGGTAAGGCCAATCCTTGACTCTGCATATGTAAATATCCCATATACTCCAAAGTCCCCTTGTGATCCAAAAGTGTGGGAGGTGACCATAAGCTGTTTGAAATACATGTGTTAGTGGAGATGAGTGGAATAGTTTCTTTGTGCAAGAAAGAATTCAGGCATGTTACAGAGCATAGTGGTAAGCAAGGTAGCAAGGTTTAATGGAGGCCGGGCATCCATCAGAATGGTTGGGTCCCTCTCCAGGTAGAAGCTGAGAGAGTGCCCATCCATTCAGACTGGAGAAAGCAAGGCTACATAGTCTGAGGAAGAGAATACACCATACACCGGACCTGCCAGGCGGCATCTCAGCAAAGAACTGAGAGAGCTGAAGGCTGAAATCACCTGATGGAGCAGGACGGGTGTCTCAGGAGAAACTGAGCTTTCAGTCTGTATTCAGACTGGCCTCATAAAGAAACAGGGTCAAGTTACCCCCCTTTCTCCTCTTCCTCCTCCCTCTTCTGGTTCATTGGGTGTGAAACAGGTAAAAATTTTCCCAAGGTTTTCTTATCCAATGTTATCAGACTGCGTAGCCCACTTGCTGCGACGCAGAGAGGAGTCTCCTGGGAAGCCTTCCTTAGGGAGAAGGCTGGAACCACCTGTGAGGTTATCAGGGTATGGGCAGGACTTTGTAGTGTAAAATACTGGGCTGCTTCCAAGACCTGCTTCCTTCCTTTCCTTTCTGAAAGTGCTTTGTTTTCCTTAGACCCCTCACTAACACGTGGGCGAATTTCTAACTTCCTACCTAACACATGCACAATAACCACAACCCAAATATGCATGTACACAGGTAAAACTGCACTGGCATCAGAGATCAATTATGTTATGGATTAATTCTTTGTCCCCCAAATTCATACATACCTCAGAATGCGACATCTAGAGAAAAGGTCTTCACAGACGAAATCAAGTAAAAGAAATTCTTTAAGGTGGGCTGCAATGAGGACATAGAGACAGAGAGACCCTGTGAAGATGGAGGGTTGGAGTGATAAACTGAAAGGGCCTGGGTTGCCCATTTTGTTCCTGTTTGACCCCAGCAGCCTACTGTGTGGAGAAGGAGCTCTGGAGACTTCCAGCTAGGTGTTTGTGCGCAACTTAGCCCCTTCCGTTCCACTGATGCTGCTGTGCTGTGAATCCCTTTGTTTTGATTTTTTATTTTAAAATATTTAATAGGCACATAAAAAATTGTGTATAAGGTACACATTGTGAAGAAACAATGTGATGAATTGTGTACTGACAACATAGTCAAACTAATTAATATATCCATCATAGCACATCTAATTACTATTTGTGTGTATGTGAGATAAGCACACTGAAAATCTGTCTTATATTTCAAGAAAATAAATTATAGTCATCATTCTGGATCCCTCTTGTTTCAGTGAGAATATTGAGAAAAAATTGTGAATTGTGGGCAGAAATGCACATGTACCGCCAGATAGGCTGAATTAAAGAACCATATTTGAGATTGATTTTAGTATTTATTTATTTGGGAAGCAAAGGGTGAGACAGAGAGCTCCCATCCACTGGTTCACTCCCCAAATACCTGTAACAGCTGAAACTGGGCTGGAGCTGAAGCTGGGAGCTGGGAACTCGATCTTGGCCTCCTACACATGTGGGAGGAACTCAAATTACTTGAGCCATTACCACAGCCAACTAGGGTATGCACTGGCAGGAAGCCGGAGTCAGAGCTGGGTATCAAACTCGGGCACTCCAGTGTGGGAGAGTGTTGTTTTAAGCAGCATCTTAACCACTAGGCTAACCACTCACCCCTTGAGACTGATTTTAAATAGGATTCCCTTAGTGGAGCTTCTTTTCATCACCATACGCTGAAATTGTCAACATGCTAAGTGATTGTTGTTCCCTTTTCTGCTGCTTGCTACGCTTGCACCCAGGAACACTGAGGTGTTCCCCAGATCATTAGATCCTCCAGAGTCTATTGCAAATTTCTCACTGCCTGATAAATAGAGGATGTTTTGCCAAAGTTGAACTTAATCAAGTAATTGCAGTTTCTCTTTATTACCAGCAAAACATTTTTCTTTTTTTTAAAGAGTTATTTTACTTATTTGAAAGAGTTACAGAGAGAGAGCCAGAGAGAAAGAGAGGTATTCTATGCACTGGTTCATTCCCCAAATGACCACAAAGGCCAGAGCTGAGCTGATCCAAAGCCAGGAGCCAGGAGTTTCTTCAGGGTCTCCCACGTGGGTGCAGGAGCCCAAAGACTTGGGCCATCTTCTACTGCTTTTCCAGGCCATAGCAGAGAGCTGGATCAACAGCAGAGCAGCCGGGATCAAACCGGCGCCCATATGTGATGCTGGCACTGCAGGATGGACTTTAACCCTCTGCACCACAGCGCCGACCCCATGGAACATTCTTACCATGATAATGCAGTCAGCACATCAGCCTTTCACAGAATATCTCTCCACTCATCGATTGAGAACAGCCAGGAGAAATTAAAATCAGGGAGCTTGGAAGGCAGGGGCTACTGAAACTATAAAAAGTCTCATTCATGTGGATATTCATGCAGAAAGGCCTTGGGCATTAGAAATGTCATTTCGCTCTGTTGGTAACAAGATATGTTTGCTAATCGATGTTTTAGTTGCTTCTGGATCTTAAAAAATCTTCACATTTTACTAACTGCTTTCTAGGATCATTTTGAAATTATGATGGAGACAGTACAACATGAAAGTAAATATGACTGCAGGCACACAAATTATAAATTCCATTATCTGAACACTGGTGATCCCCCAGAGCAGCTGTGAAAGTGAAGCAGAAGCCCCATCCTCAAAGCTCTGTTGAGTAGTGCGTTTGTGACCCAGTTGTTTCTTTGCTACCTGTGATGGATTTCAAAACACATTTTTTTAAAAAGAGATAAGAGCCAGAGAATCCAAGATGGCCAAATGGGGGTTCCCTGTATTTGACCCTTTTCCACACAGAAAAATCAAAGCAACAAATAGCTACATGTTGAGGTGACTGCTCAAGGAGGGAGTTGTTTTTTGTTTTTTGTTTTTTTTTTTTCCTGGAAACAGCTCTTTACTGAGTCGGTACTATGTCACATGATATTATCGGGTGTAGACTGGAGAATTACACCGCAGTGGGCGGGGCAGGGAGTGCAAACCAGTTGCACATCCATGACAGGAAGGTGGCAGAGAGGCTTTGAACGGGGAGAGGGCTGGTCTCTGAGTCAGTGTTGGGGAGGAGTTGCCTCCGTGCCTCCATCCCGGGGTGAGCTTCCCATGGAGGGTGGCCAATGGGAGGCTTGCATCCTGCCAGAGTACGTTCCCAGCACCAGTGTGCAGCAGAGGTCTGGGGAGAGGCAGGGGGAGATGTCGAAGTGAGCTTCCTGTGGCTGCTCAGGCCCTTCGTATGCCTAGCCCAGTTCGCTGCTCCTACAGAGAAGGCGCTGTGTGGTGAGGTCCGTAGGCGGCTGTGGGCAACAGGAGAGCTGCCCTGGTCCCTGGGCCTGCCCTCCTGTAGCCTGGTGGTCTCCTGCTGGGGAGGCTGCAAGGGAGGCCTTTGCAGGGAGAACCTTAGGCTCCCTTCTGCTTCCTGCTTCTGCAGCCTTCCCTGGTGCCGGGCATCACTGTGGCAGAATGTTCCAGAACCTGAGAGTCTCCCTGGGTTGATGACACTCCTGCATGGATTCTTCTTGGGCCACTCCTGAGATGCAGAAGCAAGGAGGAACGCAACAATGTAGCTATGGAAACCTCATAGGACATGGAAACTAAGGATGGCAGCATAAAGAGGGATAACATGAACTGGCAGCCTCAACACTGGCCCAACAGCCATAGAGAACCTATTGCAAGGGAATGAATAAACAGGAGTACCCCAGCAGACACCATCTTCACAGATGCTGAACACCAGCAATCCTAGCTACTGCTTAGAATCTGCCAAAGATATCTAGCTGGAGTGTGGAAGGTAGCTGCTTTAGAGAAGGAGCTCACACTTGCCTCCCTGCTAATCCACTAGCATAGGCTGCAGCAGTGTGCTGCCATCTTGAGAAAGGAGTCACTCTTTGGATCCATACTGCCCTGAGGCCAGAAGCCCCCATATATTTGCATCCCTGAGAACTCACAGACATTCCAGCACCAGCCAAAAAGACTAGCCTCATAAACCCAACTAGACTCAGCAGAACAGCTGCGACATCAGAACTGCACTCCAGGCATTTCTCTGCACTATAGGGGCAGACAGTTCAGAAGAGCAAGAAGATCCTTTCCCAGGGCACTAACAGTGTGCATGCTTTCACCCATGACCTTTGCTGTTTCCCCACTTGCAAGCCACTGCCAAAACCCAGGGCTGTGCTCACCACTGCTGGAACCCATGCACCCCTGCCACCATAGACACTGCTGGGACGTGTCTGTCCCACTGGGAGTGAGGACAGGTACTCTAGTAACTTCAACCTTATGTCCACTACCAAGGGCTACCACAATACCCATGCAACTTTGCCAGAATAGAGAATGAGTGCCCCATGCCCCCAACACTGCTACCACTGATTACAATGGAGAAAGATATAGGAAGATGGTGTCATTGTTCAACTGATACTAACACCAAAGCATTTTACCATAGCAATATCCAGGAGGCTGAGGTTTTCAAGGCCATAGAGGTGAAGGTGGTGGCATGTCTGAATATCAACAATGTCTTTGTGCCTAAAGAATGGGGATGAGCCCACAGGCAAAAAGTTCAGCTTTGGGCTGACTTTCCCTGGGGCCTTTGGGAAAGAGATAGATTTATTACTCAATGAGACATTGGTGTTCTGTGTGTGAATTGACAGGTCAAGAGGTTCTCCACGTAGGTAAGGGACAATGTAGTACAGCCCTGAATGTGGAACCAGCAGCCTGGCCCTCAACATCCTCTCCCAGCTCTGAGGTCTCAGCCCAGACACTCTCCTTCTACCCTTTCCTATCCACTTGCCTAGCCCTGGGCAGAATCTGCTCTTAACCCAGCCTCAGCTGAGGTCATCCAACTGGAACCTTGGGCAAATTTCTTCAATAAACACTAAGACACACATTAAGGAAAAAACATTTTCCACCCTATAAAAGGATAAAGGCTACTGACCCACCACGTGACAAATATCAACATAAGCACACAAGAAGTATCAAAAAACAAGGCAACGTGAAACATCCCAAAGGACACAGGCACTTTTTAGCATCAGACTCCAAAAAGATTGATTTTGAAAGAATGCCTGATAAAGAATTTTTTGTAAAAAATTAAATTTTTGTAAAAGTTTGTAAAAAATTAATTTTTGTAAAAAAAAAAGAACTGCAAGAGAATACAGTTTGATTAAGTTAGAAAAATACGTGATGTGAATGATAAATATCTTCAGAAAGAAAGAACCAAACAGAAATCTTATAAATGAAAAACCCAATACATCCAAAGAAAATATAGCAAACTTCTGAGTAACCCCAAGACTTGCACCTGTTTAGGAAAAGCAATAATTCACATAGCCTGGGCACAATAATAAAGACTGGTCATGCTACAGGAGTGGTTATGAAACTGACCTTGGAAAGTGTGTGAATTAAGCAATTAGGGAACTCTCGGGGTTTTTTTTGTTTTTTGTTTGTTTGTTTGTTTTTGACAGGCAGAGCAGACAGTGAGAGAGGTAGAGACAGAGAGAAAGGTCTTCCTTTTACTGTTGGTTCACCCTCCAGTGGCCGCTGTGGCTGGCGCACCACACTGATCTGAAGCCAGGAGCCAGGTGCTTCTCCTGGTCTCCCATGCAGGTGCAGGGCCCAAGGACTTGGGCCATCCTCCACTGCACTCCTGGGCCACAGCAGAGAGCTGGACAGGAAGAGGAGCAACCGGGACAGAATCTGGCACCCCAACCAGAACTAGAACCCGGTGTGCCAGTGCTGCAGGCAAAGGATTAGCCTACTGAGCCACAGGCCGGCCTTGGGTTTTCTAGATTTGGGGATGCCTCTCTTTGCCAATGGTGTGAGTGTGACTGAATAGTAGAAATGTCAGAATAACAGTGACCACCAGAAATGTCTCCTGTGGGAGATCTTTATATCGTAATAGTGTACAAAACTATTATGTTATGATCCATAAAGAGATGTGACTCCCAGGAATTAACACTGTAGAATGGTAACTTTACTATCTTTTTGGGAAAAGATCTTCATTACTTGGAGTACTAAAAAATCATCACATGATTGCCACACCTCCACATTGTGCTCTGGAGTGCATAGTTTCTTGAAAGCAGTATGAGACCAGTTTTAAATATAAATCTACTTTAAATTGAAACTTGCAATGTATTTCAAAAATCATTTAGAGAGTATTTTTCTATAGCTTTAAAAACATTCCATTTCTAGAAAAATGTTTTAATATAAATTATTTTGAAAATGAAAGGGATCTCTTTTTGTTTTCTCCATTTTTTCCATAGTTAGTTCTGACATCAAGATTCAAATTTATTCTCAGAAAATTTGATTTACAAGTCATCTGAGTCAGTTTTATGACAGATGAATGTAGAGTGATTGATGGGAATATTTCCTAAAGCACATTGTTCATTGCAGTTTTGCACAAATTATTGAACTGTGACTTACTAGTGAAGAAAACACATTAAGTATATCAAATTATTATGAACATTTGACAAATATTCAGAATTTCTGGATACACTGGGCAACTTTAATCCAAAATTCTGAAAAAATATTTACAAGGGTACTTCAAAGTTCATGGAAAATTGAATTAAAAAATAAGTTTATTTGGATGTAAAAAAAGTTTTGAAATCTATACATATGAGTTTGTCTTCAAAAAATTCATGACAATTACATATCAAGTAAATAAAAATAATTTTTTAAAGTGCATTCCTTTGGAATTGCTGAATATATAGTAAGTGAAGCCTCTCTTTATGAAGTTTTGATTAAATGTACACCTTCTTCAGTTCACAAGTTAACATGTTTCTCCTCTGGTAATTGTATTAGGCCGTGGGTTTATCTCAAGTTTAGATTAAGTGATGTATTTGCTGAGATTTTGAAACCATGTTAAGCCATGTGTCATTCCTGTAATAAACAAAAAATGGATCCCTATTGGCTATCTTCAAAAAAATGTACTTTACATAATTTTTAAGAAATTGGATCCTGTGGCTGGCGTGGTGGCATTGTGGGAAAAGCCACTGCCTATGATGCCATGATTCCATATGGGTGCTGGTTTGAGTCTGCTGCTCTGCTTCCAATCCAGCTCCCTGTCTAGAAAAATAGTGGAAAATGGTCCAAGTTCTTAGGTCCCTGTAACCCTCCTAGGAGACCTGGAAGACGCTCCTGGCTCCTGGCTGCAGAGCAGCCCAACTCCAGTCATTGTGGCCAAATGGGGAGTAAACCAAAGGATGCAAAACCTATCTTTGTCTCTCCCCTCTGCCCCTCTCTAACTCTACCTTTCAAATAATAAATCTTTGTTTAAGTCATGTTAACTGAACATTAAGACTTTTTTACATCCTAGAAATGTGTTGTAATGTCATTTGAGGTCATTACTTTATTTTGTAAAAGGTTTATTTATTTGAAAGGCATGCGTGCGCACGCACGCACACATACACACACACACACACACACTCAGAAACAGATCTTCCATCCATTGATCCACTGGTTCATTCCCCAAATGCCTGCAACAGCCAGGATTATTATCTGAAGCCAGGACCCAGGAATTGGATCCCATCTCCCATATGAGTGGCAGCAATCCAAAGACTGAGCCATCCTCTGCTGCCTTCCCAAGTAGGTTAATAAAAAGCAGGATCAGAAGCAGAGTATACAGGACTTGAACTTGGCACTCTGACATGGGATGTAGGCATCTGAAATGGCTGCTTAACCTGCTGTGCCACAAGGCCTGGCCCCACTGTAACTACATCTTAAGGAATAAGATAATATTTGGAATTATAATTTTGTCAGATGATATAATACGAATATTGAAGATACTTGGTCTATTTATGAAACATCTTTGCATTAATAATAGCTTGCTAAAAAGAAAACAGACCCTGAAAATCTGATGCAAGTTCTTATGTCTAAAGTAATGGGAAGCCACAGTGAATCAGATGCCTCTTTGCTGGTTTATTTCATTCCCAGTGTCAGTTTGCTCTAAGAGTTTATCATGTTTCCAAAGTGAAGAAGTCATCTATCTCAAGTGCAGATCTTGTTCTCAAGAAAATAAAAAATGTGACATTGATGTCTTTTGATTGGGTAATAACAATTAAGTCATTTTCTTTTATTAGATGTTGGCAGCATTTTAATATTTTTTTTAACTTATTATCCTCCAGACGGGATAGGGAAACTTTTTTTTGCCAAGGGCTATTTGGATATTTATACCATCATTCGTGGGCCATACAAAATTATCAACTTAAAAATTAAGTTTATTGAATTTCTGCATCCTGCCTGTGGTTGCCTTGGCAGGGCCAGAGCAGATTTCGCTGAACGTTTCCCATATCTGCTAACCTGTGAGCCTGAGTTCAAGCTAATGAAAACCTGTGGAGGGAAGAACTTCACAGATCTACATGTAGAAACCGGGATTCTTTGGTTCAGAGGCAATGACATACAAAAGTGAAAAAAAACTGCCAGCATTTCCCCGACTATGGAACCTCGCTTGGTGCAGTGCTGACAATATCTGGGTGTCTTGGGCTTCTTGGAAGCTGGGGGATGCAACTGATCATGTCTCTCCTGTGCTGCCAGTCTGCTGAGTGGTTTCGTACCCAGTAAGAAGGGCCTGGCAAAGGCTGGATGCTCAGGTTCCCAAGGGGTGAATGTCAGGTTTTTTGGTGACTACTCAGTTCTTTATGAGAGGTACCTAGGTAAGGTCTGCATGCCAGGTTCCTGGTGAGAATCTGAGTGGGTCTCTGTAGAGACTCCCCCCCCCCCTTTTTTTTTTTTTTTTGAAATTCCTATGCAAGTTCTTGATGGGAGGCCTCTGAAATCTCTGAGGAAAGTTTCTGAACGAAGTCTCTGGGCAACACAAGGTCTCTGGGGGAAGATTCCTTCAGCCCACAGGAAGTTACTATGTTGTCTCAGTGAAGGATCTCTGTGTGATCTCTAAACAGCCCTCACTTAGACATCTGCCAAAGACCTTGTATGGAGACCCCCACAAAGACCACAGAGATGTGCCATGCAACCCCACCCAGACCTCCCAGAGAGACCTCCCTGGGATCTCACACAGACTTTCCTTACCACACGGAGAGCTCACACACAAACCCCACAAAGACCTTTTGTGGACACCTCATGCACGATCATCATAAGACAGGGACCTTACCTAGTGACCCCAAGGAAATAACACAAAGAGGCCTCCCACTGCCCACTGCCAGAGTCCTCTTCCAGAGATGACTTTATCCCCACGAGACCCTGCAGATTCCTCCCTGCGGGGCAGTGGGAGATCTCTGGGATGCTCCCTGTGCTTAGTCTCTGTGGAGAAATGTGATTTCTCTGAGCCAAATCTCTTTGGGTGGTCTCTGAGTGATGACTCTAGGGTTCCATACGGGCAGTCTCTCTGCCTCTTGTCTCACCCTGTGAACCTCCCTCTGCACACACTCCATCATTCATCAGGGGCCCCTCACCAGAGCCTAGGCTTGTACCATGCTATTTTAAATTTAAACCTCCAAGCTGTAGGTTAAATAAATCTCCCCTTATTATAAGTCAACAGCTTCAGGTATTTTTTAAAGACTTATTTTATTTATTTGAATGGCAGAGTTATAAAGAAAGGGAGAGAGACACATACACACACACACACACACACACATGCAGAGAGAGAGAGAGAGAGAGAGCTCTTTCATCCTCTGGTTCACTCTCCAAATGACCACAACAGCTGGGATTGGGCTAAGCTGAAGCCAGGAGTCCAGAACTCCACTTGGGTCTCCTACATAGGTAGCAGGAACCCAATCACTTGGGTCACTTTCTGCTGCTTTCCCAGGCCTGTTAGCAGGGAACTGGATCACAAGTGGAGCAGCTGAGATTTGAACCAGTGCTCATATGGGATGCCATACACAACAATGTTGGGCTCTCAAATATATTCTGAAAAAATTAATCTTCCCTAACTTGCTTTGCATCCCCTCAAGTCTTACTTAATTTGTTTTTGGCATTAAAGAAGTTCATAGCCAAAAGAATTTTCCTTTAATCTTAGATGAGACTTTGGATTTTCCTCTTTTAAATTAATGCTAAGACTTTGAAATTATTTAAGATGGAATTTATTATACATTAGCTCTGTCAGAGCTAATGGTGGCTTCTCCACTTTTGTGTTCTAAGAGCCAGAGCATTGAGGTTCTGGTCCAGTGTCTGACTGTCAGAAGGTTGTTGCACACAGTTAAATCCCTGCTCCATTCACCCCTAACTCTCTCTCAAGCTAAGATAGATATGAGATAGACAAAGGTAGATGACCCATTGGCAGGGCCATTCATTCATTTGGGTCAGAGATGGGTGTGGACCTCAGAAGCCTTGTACCTGTGCACACACACATCTAGAAGTTCTGTCCTTGCTGCTTCTCTGAAGTGTGAGAAAAGCTGAAACAGTGGGTGGAGCCTCTGCTTGTCTTTAAGGCTAAATCAAGAGTCTCCATGTCCATCCCAGCCTTTAATAGGGAGTAAAAGGGGCTTCCCAGGGGCAGGCATTATCAAAGAAATCCAAGACCAAGACTTGTTCTTCCTTCAAACTCAGAGTCTGGCACCCGCCAGCCCCATTCAAGTTCCCAGCCATTGGGTGACACATGAAGCAACTTGGCTGTGACACTTCCTGGAGCCTGGTGTGTGAATTTTCAGGCCTATGATGCCTCTGCAGACCTGTTCCCTACAGCTGCAAGTTGTTTAAGGTAAAGAGGAAGGAGTGGAAAGGAGTTGAACCAGACACTCAGGCAGGATGTTTACAGGTTCTTCGCATCTTGTTTTTTAGATTGTTCTTATTTGCGTGATGATGGCATCATGGGAGAATAAGGTTCAACAAAGGAACTCAGCATGGGTGTGGACTTTAATACCACTGTCACCTTCCCACCACCAAAGCCCACACCAAACATAGCACAGACAGAAGCCGTTACCCTCTTATGAGGAAAAGAAAAACATGAAGTACCTTGGGTATATTAACATGAAAAAAAGTTATTTTTCTCCACATGGGCAGTTTTTCCTTGGAGATGTGTTTCCTACCGGGGGAAACTAAAGAAGAATTTCAGGTTGAGCAAATGAGTGACATCCCTGAGGACTGCCTTGGGCACAGGGGATGGAGGCATGAGGTACCAGGCATTGCTGTCCTCTGTTGGGAAGGACTGACCGGGGACACAGCCTTGCTAGTGGGGAGAGAAATGGGGATGCCTCAGACACTGGCTCTCATTGTTGAACTTTTGCCAAAAGGTAGAAGAACATAGTTGGGTCAAGAAAGAGGGTGGCAGTTGGCTCTAAGGATGGATCTGACCCAGAAGTGAGGACTGGAATTAGGGACTGGATGAAATCAAAGTTTGGGGTGGGACTTCAGATGGAACTGGCTGGACCTGCAAAAACAGTGGAGACACTTTAAACTGCATTTGAACTGTGTAGGCACTCATGATAGCATTGAACAAGAACAAAGGGGGCTATAATGCAGAAGAGCTGCCAGAGATCCAGGCAGTAGCCACCACGGATTCACTGTGCAGAGAGGGGAAACCCCAGGAAATCTGATTATTTTTGTGACTATAGTTCCATAAGATATTGGGAGCTGAGAGCTGATGAGGTCGGAGCATCTGTCCTAAGTTGTGTTTCACCTTCCAGAAGGGTTATGGAATTGTCGTATCCTCCTCAGTACTTTCTGAAAGGACAAACCTAAGATGACAGACTAGTTTCTTTTGTGTAAGATATTTGAAGGCACCAAAGCTTTCAGGCTTTGTCAAGGGTGTTACCAGCTGCTATTAGTATGTTTTACAGTGAGAATCGGTAGGAAAAAGCAGAATAGAAGTATTTGAAAATTCTAAGGTTCACCAAAGAAGTGGCCAAGAAAATACATGTTCTATAGCAGGGAATTGTGGTGCAGAAACCTCTTGCTAAAGGGATTAGCCTAAGTTAAAGGGAGCAGTGTGCTTTTTGACAAAGTAATGAGAGGAAGGTCTTAAAGGCATCTCAGAAATCTTCAAAGCACCCCTCCCTCCCCGCATCACAAGCTCAGAGGACTGGAAAAGCAGAATTGATTCGTGGAAACCTGGGGCACTGTTCCAAGAGCTTGTCCATGCCTGCTTTTGGATTCATTTCACTATATTCAATCATCAAAGCACCCTGCAACTGGAGCCATACATTAGGCTGCTGCAAGTATTGTTCACCCAGATAACACAATCTGGAATCATTCATGTGATACTGGTTTTATAGGAATGCAGAATGCAAGAATTATGGGGTTATGGTGACTCCTTCCAACATGATTTCATGGAAAAGCTTAGAATCCCAAACAGAGACCTGTTACAAGGTTGGAGGCACTGGAGAGCCCCATTTAGAGCAATGCCTCAGAGAGATACACAGATAACCTGAAAAAACTGAAGCATGGACTGCAACCAGTAAAGCTGTTGAGGCAGGACTGACCGAGTCTTTGGGAGCCCATAACCTGCCACAATGTACCCAGGATGCCAGACACAGAGTTTTAGATTTTAATGTATGCTCTGCTGGGCTTTGATCTTGATTTGATCAGATTGTTCTACCCTTCTGTTTCCCCATCTCCCTCATTTTGAATGGAAATATATACCCTGGGCCTGTTCCACTATTGTGCATTGGAAATTCTTAATTTGTTTTTGGCATTAAAGAAGTTCATAGCCAAAAGAATTTGCCTTTAATCTTAGATGAGACTTTGGATTTTGCTCTTTTAAATTAATGCTAAGACTTTGAAATTATTTAAGATGGAATTTATTATACATTGTACGAGGCAAGACTATGAGTTTCAGGGAGCCAGAGGTGGAATACTAAGAATGTAATTTGGCTCTCGATTCCATACTTTGAAATCCCAAAGTCAAATATATATGATTTTTCACCCTTTTGTACATTGAACACTGAACTTTGCTTCTCCTATCTGGCTGTAACATTGTATCCATTAACCAATCTTTCTCCTTCTTTCTGTACCCTATCTCTGGTAAGCACTGATCTACTATCTTATCAGATCAATTTTTTATTTCCACATATGAGTAAGAACCTCATCTGTGACAAGTTACAAATCAACCAAAATATAATTTTTAAAAAATATTTATTTATTTGAAAAACAAAGTGACAGAAAGAGAAAGAGATCTTCCACCCACTGGTTCACACCCCAAGTGCCTGCAACATCCAGGGCTGGGACAGAATGTAGCTAAGAGCCAGGACCCCCACCAGGGTTCCCCAAGCTGGGACTTGAACCAGCACTCTGAAATGGGGTGTGGGCATCTCAAGAGATGTCTTAACCTGCTATACCACAGCACTGTCCCCAAACTACAATTTTTAAGTAGCATTTCTCATAAAAAAAACCAGTTCTCATAAAATAAATTTCACAAAAAAACAGTTCTCATAAAATAAATATGGGCAATATTTTCAAAGTAACAGTTGGTTCTTTCCTGTATGTTCAGGCTGCCCTGGCAACAGCTCTGGATATGGATGCAGCAGCCCCCTGGAAGGGTTTCAGGGCTGCCTGAGGCTTATTTCCATTGATGATGCAGTAGTAGATCCCATCTTAGTACAGCAGGGAGTGCTGGGGAGTTTCAGGGACCTCCAGATAGACTCGTGTGGCATCACAGACAGGTAAGGAGACCCCATGTAATTTTAGCATGCTTGTTTTAAAAGTTTAAAATAAAATGAAGTCAATTGGGGAAAAAATTCCATTTGTTCTCTCGTTCTCTATCATCTTCCCATAGGTAATGGAATAATCATAATTGCAGTGAGGATTAAAAAACTGCACCTTTAGTTGTATTTTTCAAATGATACTATTTATTAGAAGACCAATACTTCATTATTAATATGGTCCCAAGTTACTGGATTCATAATCATCAAGCCAGTTCTTGCAAACATACTCCATCAGTCAGATGACATTTTCTGGGACAGGACAATTTGATAAGTTATTATTCTTTTAATTTACATCAGTGACCCAATACTGCATCTTCTACAGAGAAAATGAAAATCTCTCCTAGAAAAGTTTGAACTGCAGAGATCAAGGAAGATATGTGCATAATGGCAGATTCAATGAACTGTGGAGAAGATAAGAAATATTTTAATCCTTTTTTATTTTATTTAAGTTATACAGGTTTCATATATTTCATGTGTACAGATTTAGGAATATAGTGGCACTTCCCTCCATACACTCCCTCCCACCCATGCTCTAATCCTTCTTCCCCCTCCCTCTCCAATTCCCACAATTTTTACAATGATCTATTTTCAGTATACTTAATGATCAAATATTTAACCTTACTCTAAATAAAAGAGTTCAATGAATGAGGAAAAGACAAACAAACAAAAAACAAAACATTGTTCTTCAACAAGGAAGAGACAAGGGCTATAAACAATCATTGATTCTCAAAATGGAGTGCAAATAACACTTTCAGATGCTGATTTCTTTTGATTTGGGTAAATTCCCAGGAGTTGGATGACTGGATCATATAGTAGTAGCTCTACATTCAGATTTCTAAAGTATCTACAAACTGTCTTCCCCAGTGGTTACAACTGTTTACATTCCCACCAACAGTGGACCGGGGTACCTTTTCCCCACATCCTCGCCAGCATTTGTCATTTGTTGTTTTGTATGGGTGCCATTCTAACTGGAGTGAGATGAAACCTCATTGTGGGTTTGATCTGCATTTCACGGACGGTTAGTGATCCTGAGCATTTTCTCGAGTGTCTGTTGGCCATTTGAATTTCTTGAAGTTATCTTTTTAAATCAAATTTTTTAGTCTGACTAAAAAATAACAGTGGGCTCCCTGGATGGCAGAGCCACACATACTGGCTGTCTCATGTTTGGATAGGTTTTACCTTCTAACGTCCCCAGTTCCACCAGACTCCTATAATCGAAATCAAAAACTCTAATTGTGCCTTTGTACAGAGCTGCTGAGCTCCTTTGCCTCTAGAAACTCCCCAAGCTGGGGTGCTGCCCCTTCACCCCCTCACCCAGAAATGTTAATGAGGCCACTTTCCCTTCCAACCTTCTCAGCTGATTTATAAAAGCAGAGACCAGAGGGTCTTTCCCCCTAGCTTCATCCCATCCTCAGCTCTCACTCCTACCCAATGCTGAGGGTCTGCTTTGGGTTCATCCTCACACACTTTACCAATCCTTGGCCCTTGAAATATTTGAAAAGCTGTGATACTGGTTGCTCATAACTATTATGCTCTGAAAACAGAATAAGCTCTCATTAGCTGCATACAATTAGTCAAAGTCCTGGCTTTCAAGTGGAGGTATGTTGCTGGGGTGCCAAGTTGGTGGGGTTTCTTCTTAGTCCCCCAGATCCCTCTCAAAGGGTCCCTAGAGGAGCCAAACACAGGACTGTGGGGCTCCTGGCAGCTTTCTTATCTCAGCTCCCTGCCTAACCTTTGTCCACCAACACAAATAGGCAGTCTTTTTCAGGACCTCTCAGCCCCTCTCCTGCCCCTTCTCTGGACCCAAGTAGGCAAGACCTGTATTCTTACCAACTCTGCCATTTCCACAAGGAAATGTTCCCTCATAACTCTGGAAGTATGACACCTCCAACTTTGTGGTTTTTTCAACATTGTTTTGGCTACTCCTGGTCCCTTAGGGGTTCCTGTGAATTCTGCATGAAATTTATATTTTTGCAAAAAAGGCCACTGGATTTTTGATAGGATTATATTGACTCTGTAGATTGGTTTGGATAGTATCTTAACAATACTAAGTCTTCCAATAACTGATTGCTCATTCTAAATATAAAAGGTGATGATGAGCTGACCTACATTAAATGTTACCCAAAATTCCCAAACTGTTTTACTCCACGATCGAATATGGTCCTGTCACTTTTTCCCCCTATTCTTCCACCTCCCTGTCTTCCTTTTGTTCCTTTTGAAAGTCTTCATTGTAGCAGTTAAGTATAGCAAATTTGTTTATTATTATTGATTTTTTAAATTCTTTTTTTATTTTTTTAATTTATTTTTTATTTAGTAAATATAAATTTCCAAAGTACAGTTAATGGATTACAATGGCTTTCCCCCCCATAATTTCCCTCCTACTCACACCCCTCCCATCTCCCGCTCCCTCTCCCATTCCATTCACATCAAGATTCATTTTCAATTCTCTTTATATACAGAAGATCAGTTTAGTATATATTAAGTAAAGATTTCATCAGTTTGCACCCACACAGAAACATAAAGTGTAAAATACTGTTTCAGTACTAGTTATAGCATTACTTCATATTGGACAACACACTAAGGACAGATCCCACATGAGAAGTAAGTACACAGTGACTCCTGTTGTTGACTTAACAATTTGACACTCTTGTTTATGGCGTCAGTAATCTCCCTAGGCTCTAGTCATGAGTTGCTAAGGCTATGGAAGCCTTGTGAGTTCTCTGACTTTGATCTTATTCTGACAGGGTCATAGTCAAAGTGGAAGTTCTCTCCTCCCTTCAGAGAAAGTTACTTCCTTCCTTGATGGCCCCGTTCTTTCCACTGGGATCTCACTCGCAGAGATCTTTCATCTAAGTCTTCTTTTTTTTTTTTTTTTTTTCCAGGGTGTCTTGGCTTTCCATGCCTAAAATACTCTCATGGGCTCTTCAGCCAGATCTGAATGCCTTAAGGGCTGATTCTGAGGCTAGAGTGCTATTTAGGACATCTGCCATTCTATGAGTCTGCTGTGTATCTCGCTTCCCATGATGGATCGTTCTCTCCCTTTTTGATTCTATCAGCTAGTATTAGCAGACACTAGTCTTGTTTGTGTGATCCCTTTGACTCTTAGACCTATCATCATGATCAATTGTGAACTGAAATTGATCACTTGGACTAGTGAGATGGCATTGGTACATGCCACCTTGATGGGATTGTATTGGGATCCCCTGGCATGATTCTAACTCCACCTTTTGGGGCAAGTCCGATTGAGCATGTCCCAAATTGTACATCTCCTCCCTCACTTATTCCCACTCTTATATTTAACAGGGATCACTTTTCAGTTATTATTATTGATTTTGTTAGCCACATGTGAGTTAGCATTTTGTCACTTGGGTCAAAAAGAAAAAAATAAGATGCCATGAAAAATCAGCTACTACAGATACATAAAATAATGAATATCATGCCACTGGATATATTTCTACTAAATTTATCACTACAGTCATCATAGGTCATAGAATTCTCTTGTATTTGCTGTTGTTTAACAGGAATCTGTTAGTTTCATACATACAAATAAGACTTCCTGATGCTTGATAAAGGGAAATAACAATTGTGTCTGTTTTCTTTTAGGTGTTTGCCCAGCCACTGCGAACATGGAGGCGAGTGCTCCCAGTCCTGGGACACATTCTCCTGTGACTGCACAGGCACAGGTTACATGGGACTGACCTGCCATTCACGTAAGCCACACACCTCAATGCTTGTTTCTATGTATTTATAATTTTTGTGTCAATTCATTTTCATTAGTTGCTTACGTGCATCTGTATATTTTCAATCATGCAAATACATCATACTCAGTGTTTTAGCATACATTTAATTTCCAGTATATTTTTCAATCTGCCTCATTTAATACAAGGGGGTGTTGAAACAGTTTACAGAAATAGGCAGTACTGGGGCCAGTGCAGGTTAATCCTCCACCTGTGGTGCCGATATCCCATACGGGTGCCGGTTCTAGTCCCAGCTGCTCCTCTTCTGATTCGGCTCTCTGCTGTGGCCTGGAAAAGCAGTGAAGGATGACCCAGTGCTTGGGCCCCTGTACCTGTCTGGGAGACCAGGAAGAAGCACCTTGCTCCTGGCTTCAGATTGGCGCAGCTTCAGCCATTGCAGCCATTTGGGGAGTGAACCAACAGAAGGAAGTCCTTTCTCTCTGTATCTACCTCTCACTGTCTATAACTCTACCTCTCAAATAAATAAATAAATAAAATCTTTAAAAAATAGGCAGTACTAAGTAAAATAGAAAAAGAGATAATAGTAATCAATGAGAAAATAAGTCTAGGAGAATAAGATATAACAAAGAATAAGAATCAAACTAAATTAATCAAGAATGCATAATGTAACAACCTTATTTCATTACTTGATTTGAGCCATACTTTGAAACAAAGACAGAAAAACAAATCAGTCACAAGATTTTACACTCTCATTGTTAAATTTAATAGGATTAAAGATTTTTTGAAACAACAACAGCAACAAAAATATGGCCTGGGAATGCTATGGTAAAGTTTCAGAAGAAGAAATTAGATATCAGCTAGAAACTAATGGGCTTTTAAAATCTCTTTGATAATAATGATGATTTTAAAGTGAATAATTATAAGAGTATTCATTTACTGAATGCTTAAGTATGCTTGCTGCCATCTATTGTTTTGCTTGTACTTGTATTAAATTATTTAATCCTAAATCAACTCTTGGGGAAAAAGTACTATTATTATACCTGCATTGCAGAGTTGAGGACAAAAAGAGAGTAAGTAACTTGCTACCCATCTAATGAATGGCACAATAAGGAATTGAGTTAAGTTGACTCTGAACCTTTTAGGATGCTGGAAGAGTAGTCCATGCATAAGCAGCATCAGAATCATGTGGAAAACTTGTTAGAGTGAAAGAATCTCAGGTCTCACCCAAACCTACAGAATCAGCATCTCTGAGGATGGGGCCCTAGGAAACTATTTGAACCAACTGCCCTGGTTATTCTAACACACATCAAAGTATGAGATTGCTTCCATGAAATGACTTATCATAGCAATTCTATATTGTTTCTATTTTATTAAAAATTTTGTCTTTACTGAAGAGTCAGCCTCTGTATACTTTAAAGCCCCTTTCATTTTATTGACCTCTAATTTGTTAACAATTAGAAGAATATGACCGACTACACACACATTTTTTTCGGCTTGTTTTGGTATTTTTGATGACTTTTAAGGTTTTCTTCTTCTCTCCTATATCTCTAGTAACATTTCTGAGCAACTTCCCTTAGAAACAATTTCCCCCATCCCTGGGTCTTCAGGGAAATGGAATAAGATTCAACGTCATCAATTCAATCACCTATTTATGCTGAGAACCTCCTTTAGAGAGTTCTTCCATGTAATATTCAATTTTATTTTCATAAAAACTATAGGGGGCATGCAGGATGTAAATGAACCTAGAGAATACTGCATTGCCAGCTTTGAGTTTCTACAAAATAACTGGGCAAAGAAGGACACAGTCAGGGCCAACTCTGTTACTAGATTTTTGGTTTCCAAAGCTGTTCCAACAGTTCTAGGAGTTGGGTGGCCCTCTAAAACCAGAGGCTGAGTGACTTAAGAAGGCCACAGGGCTCATACAAGGAGCAGATCCTGACCTCTGTCTACTTCTGTCCTCCAAACATAGCATCTTCCATGAAGCAGATGCCCACGCCCAGGTTACCTTTAACTTTGTATTATCTGCCTTGCCCAGCGTCATCTCTTACACATTGTGGATAATGGATTAGTTGAATTATCACATGGCTGTTGACTGAAGTAAAATTGTAACTCCAAACAATTCTGCAGGAAAGTATGAGAAAAGAGAAATACTCCAAATTTCAATCTGATCTAGTAATTGGGTTAAATATGTTGTGGTTTTCAAACAGATACACCAAGCATAAGTGTAATTTTGCCAAGCCCACACTCATGGGCTTACCGTGCAACTAGACTGCTGCACCAAGTTGTCATAGGTAATTTTTCTTTGGAAAAATTCTGCAGTTAATACATATATTCATTGTCATGTAAAAAGTCTAATATATTGGCAGGTGTTTGACACAGAGAATAAAGGCACCACTTGGGAGGCCTGCTTCCCAAATCAGAGTGCCTGGCTTATCTACTTCTGACATAGCTTCCTGCTACTGCACATCCTGGGAGGCAGTGGCTCACCTGCTTGCATTCCTGCCACCCATGTGGAAGACCCAGCTTGAGCTCCAGACTCCTGGCTTTGGCCAAGCGCAGCCCTGGCTGTTGCAGGCATTTGAGGAATGAACCAACAAATAGAAGACCTCTCTCTGCCATTCAAATTTTAAAAACCAAAATAAATTTTAAAGGTTTTTCTAATCATCATCCTCAGTATTTGCCCCCAATCCAATCCTATTCTTGGGATTTGCCTTAAGTGTTTGAGAAGAGTTTTCAATGAATATTTATGAAAGTAACTGTACAATCTAGTCTATGTACAATGTCCTTCTTATAAAAACATACACACATTCACTTCTCTTTCCCATAGTGTGGCTTGTTTTCCCCTGTATTTCATCTTTTCACTCAATTTGTCCTCCCCAGCTGTGTCTGTGTTGTTGCTAAAATGGACTGGTGCTGGTAAGACTTTAGGACTCTATGCCCTTAGCGTCCTCACCTTCATCTTTCCTGCTAGCCAACAGGTTGCCTTCTAATCTTTTTCTAAACTCATGCTGAGGATTGGTGATGCCCATCACCTGCAGATGTTAAGTCCATACTTTGTATTCAATAAAACATTTACTTGCACAAATTAAAGTACCTAATAAATTAACATTAAGTCAGGACATCTCTCATAAAAATATTCTCTCTCTTGTTTTAATTATTTTGAATTGTCACAAAATACTGCAGAAGTTTCTTTATAAATCAAAAGTTTTAAATCTTTTTAAAACAAAAGTTTCTTTTTACAATCAACTTTAATTTTTTTAATGAAGACAAGTTTCTGATTTGCAAGATATATTCATCTCTGCAAAGTACTCATTTGTTGGTTGTTTGTAAGTAAGTAAAGGATACAATTATTAAATAATTTAAAAGTATTTTATAACATGCTTAACTACTAGACTACTAACACAAACTGAAACTAATGTACTTCAGATATTCAATTCCTGCAGGCAGAATGAGGGCTTATCCTTTAATTATAGCACTTATTTCTGAATCTGGTTGCCATGACTTTGAAAACAATCATATTCATTAGCATGTAGAATTCAAATTCAGAGTTTTCCCTCAAAGATTTACTGAATTTTTTTATACAATGCCTCAGAACCTTCATGTTTCCTTGCTTAAAAACAAGAAAATAGTTGTATAGAGGAAATACAGTCCCTAGATATTGCCAAATAACTCTCTGTTAATGATGGTATCGCATTTTCCACTGTAACTACAAATTCATCTTTAATCAGCAATATACTGTTTCCTTTGTCTTCAAAATAAAAATGTATTTCAAATATTCATTAAGAAGCTATCAACATTCAATATTTACATTCATATAAAATTGATAATTTCCCTCTTTTGTTAATAATAAATTTAATTTTTAAAGATTTATTTTATTTATTTGAACATCAGAGTTACAGAAAGAGATAGTGAGACACAGGGAGAGAGAGAGATCAGTCTTTCATCTTCCGTTTCATTCCCCACATGGCTGCCACAGCCAGGGCTGGGCCAAGCAGAAGCCAACAGGAGCTCCATCTGGGATTCCCCCTTGGTTGGCAGAAGCCCAAGCACTTGGCGCATCCTCTGCTGCATTCCCAGGCACATTAGCAGGGAGCTGAATCAGAAGTGGAGCATCAAGTTCTGAAACTGTTGTTATATGGGAGGCTGGCATTGAGGGCAGCAGCTTAATGCCACAACACTGGCCCCAAATTTAATTTTTAAATGTCATTTTTGTCTATCCAATCAAATATCATCCATGCTAATAAAAATGATGTTGAGTAATCTTTTTAACATGTCTGTAATTCAGAAATAGAAGCCTTTTGGACATTAATTAACCAAACTGAAGGATTTCTTCTATTTGTGATAAATGATATGTTCCTGCAGCTCTCTACGAGCAGTCCTGCGAAGCCCACAAATACAGAGGGAACTCTTCTGGGCTGTACCACGTGGATGTAGATGGAAGTGGCCCCCTGGGATCATTTCTTGTGTACTGCAATATGACAGGTATGTTAATAATCTTCAGATTCATATGTTGGTTATTTATATAATCAGAACAGACCATGGGGAAATTGACCTAGTTGGAAGTATTATTAAAACATGCAGTTTGTGGCAGGAATTATGCTACAGTGGATTAAGCCGCTGCATAAGATGCCCACATCTCATATCAGAGTGCCAGTTCAAATCTGCTACTCTACTTCCAATCCAACTTCCTGCTAATGCACCTGGGAAGGCAGCAAATTACAAATAATAGCCAAATGACTTAGGTTTCTGCCACCCCTGTGGGAGACCTAGATAGAGTTCTGGGTCCTTGGTTTCAGCCCAACCCAGCCCCAGCTGTTGCAGACTTTGAGGAGTAAACCAGCAAATGGAAGATTCTCCCCCTCTCTCTTTCTATCTGTCTGTGTCTTTCTCACTGTCACTCTGCCTTTCAAGTTTCTCAACTAAGTCCTCTTAGAAAGAATTGCTTAAGCTTCCCTTTTATTAGTAAAAATTAAAATGATGCATATAAAAATAAAACATTCAGTTGATAGTGACATACTTGCTAAATTATAAGTATTATACATGTATTAATTTTAGTCAACAAAATGTTTCACATCTCTTACTTACCAAGATTGTTTAAAAGCAAAATGTGATGCTCTCCCGGAGAGTCCTTACAGCTCCTGCACTTTCATAATACATATGTTCAAGGCATCACATTAAAATATAAAGCTTAGGTTCTGTGTTGTACATATCTGCTACATTTAAAAAGGTCTTTAAAGGTACTAGGAAATATCATATATGAGGGTAAATGGTTTATGTATGTCTCAGATAAGTTAGTGATTTTTATGGCATATATGCTTTTCATAATCAAGGACATTGGCTTCTTGGATTACTTGATATTGTAAAGTCATTCTGGCTTTGATATTATTACAAACAAATACAGCTTAATTATAGAAGATTGCATTAAGATGCCTCTTAGTTAAATATTTATAGTTGTCCCTAGCTCTTGCAACTGCCCTGAGAAAAGAAATCTAGAATAAATGGTTCTCATTTAGTGTGCAAAGAAAAAGTTCCAAAGATTTGGACAGCAGCCAAATAGATCAGCAAACACCAAGGGGAACAACAAAACAACAGAAAGTAGACAACTAAAAGTACAAAAGAGTGAAAATGCTTTAGGAAAGATTGCCAAAGAATATCAGCACTTCACAGGTGAATTAACAACAAACAAAAGCTGAATAAACTGATAAATCAACAACTCCTCTTAGATCCAGGAGAGAAATGAGGTCTCAGAGCAAACCACTGACCCCAGACTGGAGAGAGAGATACAGAGAGTCACAGTGACCAAAGCAAACTCACAGGCAGAAATCTCCAAAGGATCCAATGCCAGGGTAGGAAAACAGACTCTGTGATTCACGGACTGATGAATACTCGGTGTGCACAAGTCTGAGTGTTAACAACTCCAGGAGGACCCAGTCACAGAAGGGCACCCATGCTTTTGTGAGTTTTATCTGTAGGAGTCTGACCATGTTCTCACACAGTGAATACTAGAGAAAAATCACATCATGCTTCTTAAAGGAGGTGGGGAAAAGGAACAGTTTAAAAATACACCTGAGCCTTCTGTTCTTAACAAGGTCTTCCCTCAGAAGGAAGTGAGCCTAAAGTATGTGGGGGTTTTCTGGAGCCTCCCTTACTCCCGCAAAATGAACTACTTTATTCCAGCCACCTGTGGTCATCCTGTCCGACCTAACGGTGGTGAGGTGGTGCTGGCAAGACGTGTGAAGTTCACTGTCCAGAGGCACAGGCTTACTAAAGACTGAGACCAATATGAGTGCAAGGGAGTGCTTTAGTGACTGGACTGAAGGTCTGTTGACAGGGGTGACTTTTCCCTAGTACATCATATCCTACTATCAAGAAAAGACTGTGAGGCATACCAAAAGGCAAAAACCGCAATCTGAAGAGATAGCAGCACAAGCTTCAAAAACAGTCAGAGATAACCGGCGTGTTGAAGTTATTGGACTAGAAAGTTAAAACAGCTTTGATTAATATGCTATGGGCGCTAATGGAAAAAACAGACCACATGCAAGAACAGGAGGGGATATAAGCAGAGAGACAAAAATTCTAAGAAAAAAGCAAAGTGAAATGCTAGAGATCAGACACTTTGTGAAAGGAGAAAACTGTCTTTGAGGAGCTCATGAAATAGGGGCAAGCTGAGGAAGAATATCTATCCTTGGGGATGTCCCAACGGAAATTTCCAAAACTGAAAAGCAAAGAGAAAAAAAAAGAAAACAGGGTCAAATCTGTTCTCAGATTCTACCTTTTGGTATAACTCCACAAGGTGTAACATACTTGTAAAAGGACTATAAGAAGGGCAATAAAGAAACGGAAGAAATATTTGAATCAATTGTGACAAAATTTCCACAAATTGTCAGAAAGTAAACCACAAATCCAAGAAGTTCAGAGACTAGAGTAAACACACCGTTCTAGTAAAAAAAAAAAAGGAGCTGGAAAAGGAAGAAAGAAAAGCTACAGCAAGAGAGACCAAAGAAAAGAAAACTGCTTGATGAGAAGTGGGAGTGGGAAATGATGTGCAGGGTAAAGCCAGGTGTTGGCAAAGGCAAAGAAGCAGAGAGTAGGCCGGCGCTGCGGCTCACTAGGCTAATCCTCCACCTAGCAGCGCCGGCACACCGGGTTCTAGTCCCGGTCAGGGCGCCGGATTCTGTCCCGGTTGCCCCTCTTCCAGGCCAGCTCTCTGCTGTGGCCTGGGAGTGCAGTGGAGGATGGCCCAAGTGCTTGGGCCCTGCACCCCATGGGAGACCAGGAGAAGTACCTGGCTCCTGCCTTCGGATCAGCGCGGTGCGCTGGCCGCAGCGCACCAGCCATGGCGGCCATTGGAAGGTGAACCAACTGCAAAAAAGGGAAGACCTTTCTCTCTGTCTCTCTCTCTCACTGTCCACTCTGCCTGTAAAAAAAAAAAAAAGAAAAAGAAAAAGAAAGAAAGAAAAAAAAGAAGAAGCAGAGAGTAATCGCCAGAGAATTGTGATGAGGGGTGTGGTGCAATTATTTATTGCTATTCAAAAACCTCAAAAATGTTGTCAGGCTAAAGATGCTGATGGCTCTATTAGAAAATGAGCTAAGTTAACATCAACTTCTTTTTAAAAAATTATTGATTGATTGATTGATTTTGAAAGCCAAAGTTAGAGAGAGAGGGAGTAAGAGAGATCTTCCATCTGCTGGTTCATTCCCCAGATGACCACAATGGCCAGTACTGGGCCAGGCCGAAGTGAGAAGCCTGGAACCCAATCCAGGTCTCTGACATGGGTGACTGGGGTCCAAGTCCTTGAGCTGTCTTCTGCTGCTCTTCTCAGTCCATTAGCAGGGAGCTGGATCAGAAGTGGACATGAACCAGAGCCCCATAGGATGCTGGTGCTGCAGGCAGCTGCCTTACCCCCTATACTACCTGCTGGCCTCAATAAACATCCACTGTTTCTAAGAAAAAATTCATCAGTGTTCTGAGAGGAATGGGTGGAAGTACAAATGAGAGAAGTTCAAATGAAAAGAACTCAAAAGCCAAACAGACTGCAGTGAAATCAGAAGAGGGCCCAGGTTGGACAGTCCTTGGTGATGCTTTCACGAAGGGAGCATGCATGAAAAGACCAGGACAGGAAAAGTGACGGGCCAGGATCTGACACACAAAGCAATAGAGAAAGAATGGTTTGCAATCATTTTATTTTCTCTACAAGAATACTTGATCCTATGACAGTTGAGGAACTATAAGGATACCATTTGTAAGAAAGCCAAAAGACTTTTACCAGCTATGTTTCCCTGTTAGATGTAAACTTAGCTAAAATTATATTTTTGAACTTTTGTATAATTTTAGGCATTGTTCTTTAAAACATTTATAACAGGAAATATTTCTGGTTGATCCAAAAAAAAAAAACACACATTATGTCAAGACATTCACGTTTACAGATTGTTCATGTCTGTGGTGTATTGTTACACTGTATCAGCATCTCCAAAAATGCTGCACCAATTCATAAGTAAAATGAACTCTTTGAAGTTGATGTTTCTCTGCCTTCCAACTTACAGACTATGGACCAGTAGCTTTTGGGAATGATGTATATTTTTGCATGTTTTGGTGAGCCGTTGAGAAAACCTTTGCAGTAAAATTAAGAATAATTGTGCCGGCGCCGCGACTCAACAGGCTAATCCTCCGCCTAGCGGCGTCAGCACACCGGGTTCTAGTCCCGGTCAGGGCGCCGGATTCTGTCCCGGTTGCCCCTCTTCCAGGCCAGCTCTCTGCTGTGGCCAGGGAGTGCAGTGGAGGATGGCCCAAGTGCTTGGGCCCTGCACCCACATGGGAGACCAGGAGAAGTACCTGGCTCCTGCCTTCGGATCAGCGCAGTGCGCTGGCCGCAGCGCGCCAGCAGTGGCGGCCATTGGAGGGTGAACCAACGGCAAAAGGAAGACCTTTCTCTCTGTCTCTCTCTCTCACTGTCCACTCTGCCTATCAAAAAAAAAAAAAAAAAAAAAGGAAGAATTGTGGTTTTGGGTAGTGAATTTAATTTTAGGTAATCTGGAAAATATTTTTAAAATACCAGATCTCTACTTTTATAATATTTCCTTTTCTATATTTAAGTGTTAGGTTATTTTTACATGAAAGATTTATTGAAGTAGAAATTCTCATGTGTAACTTAGGCAATGAGACATAATTCCTGAGGCAGTATATTTGACAAGTTTTAATCTCTACTTATTTTTTTGTACTCTGAAATATCTGAGTTAGCTTAAATTCTCTTTTATGGACAACCCAACTAATGAAATAATTGGGTCAGATAACAAGGAATTTTACAGTAGAATATTGCATCTAATTTGAAATACGTAACATTTCCTTAAAGGTTACTAAATTGGATGACTTTTACTATCTACCTATGTAAACATAAAGAGAAAAGTAAACCTGTTCAATATTATTCCAAAATTCCTGTGAAACTTGGCCTAAGATCTAAAGTTTGTGTGATAATTATTTATTAATGTGATCTGTTCCTCTTGGAAAATTATCCATGCCTTTCTCCATTTTTTCCATACCACCCATACTTTCAACTGTTATATATTGAAGGGATAATCTTCCCATAAAGCAATTTACTAAAGCAGAGATATTTGTATTTTCCAACTCATTTGAGTTAAAAGTATTATATGACTAAAATTAAATTAGTTTATGGACTGGTATCTGATATCATAAAATAAAGTAGACACCCAATGTATCAAGTGGTTAAAAGAGCAAAGCTCATAATGCATTTTTGTATTTGTCCCCAACTTTTGAACTTTAGTTGTAAATTATTAAATTATAAAACTGCCATTTTGTCACTTTCATATAAATAATGTGAACAAATATTTCTCAGTGGGAACACAGGAGTACTAAATATCATGAAATAACAACATAGATATTTCAGTGTTACCTAACCTGTAAATAATTTTTGGAAAAAATGTATAGCACCTTAAATTTTATTTTTCCTCAGAACCAAATATTAAACTTTATTTTTGGTTATTAAAAAAATGAAGAACATATTTTTCAAACAAGAGTCATTTCTCCAAAAAGAGTTAACCTTTAATGTGCACGCTCCCAACAACAGAGCATTGTTGATGTTGATGAATCTTCATTTTTTTTTTTTTTTTGACAGGCAGAGTGGATAGTGAGAAAGAGAGACAGAGAGAAAGGTCTTCCTTTTGCCGTTGGTTCACCCTCCAATGGCCGCCACTGCTGGCGCGCTGCGGCCAGCGCACTGCGCTGATCCGAAGGCAGGAGCCAGGTACTTCTCCTGGTCTCCCATGTGGGTGCAGGGCCCAAGCACTTGGGCCATCCTCCACTGCACTCCCAGGCCACAGCAGAGAGCTGGCCTGGAAGAGGGGCAACCGGGACAGAATCCGGCGCCCTGACCGGGACTAGAACCCGGTGTGCTGACGCTGCTAGGTGGAGGATTAGCCTATTGAGCCGCGGCGCCGGCCCGAATCTTCATTTTCTTCCCCCAACTCCCATCTTGGCATATAGGAATGGCCAGACCAGGAATTTTGTATGACTTGTTGAGTAAATTTTATTATTTAATTTGAATGTTAATCCCAGTCAAATCATGAAATTAAATTAGCTTAGTTTTCTAAATTGGATATTTGTTGTGTTAAGAGGTAGAACAGGGATGGACTAGTAGTCTCCCTGTTTGTGGCCCAATGAGATAGACTCCAATGAGTCAGAATACACCAGCTTCCACAGACTTCTGAAACCCTTCCTGCATTTAGCCACTGCTATAATTAATCACTCAAATTAATTTGTGATTCAAACTATAAGAAACATCAATTATACATTTTACCATTGTGCCTGTTACTTTAAACTTTAGGTCTCTTTCTTCATAAATGTAATAGGAGGGTCCTTCAGCGCCCACAAATTATTATGTATTAAAATAAATTATGAGGCGCTGGCGCCATGGTGCAGTAGGTTAATCCTCAGCCTGCGGTACTGCATCCCATGTGGGCACGGTTCTAGTCCCCTCTGCTCCTCTTCCAATCCAGCTCTCTGCTGTGGCCTGGGAAAGCAGTAGAAAATGGCCCATGTGCTTGGGCCCCTGCACCCACATGGGAGACCAGGAAGAAGCACCTGCCTCCTGGCTTCAGATCGGCGCAGTGTGCAGTCCGTTGCGGCCATTCGGGGAGTGAAACAACAAAAGGAAGACCTTTCTTTATGTCTCTCCCTCTCACTGTCTATAACTCTACCATTGTTGTTGATGAACAACTTAATACGTTATCCCTCTTAGTATTTTTTTGTTTATTTGTTCTACTTAATACTTTTAGTTGAATACTGTAATCAATACACAGTTATTCTTAAGTGTTGAAACTTAACTGAAGGGTGATCGCTGTTATATATAAGAGTGGGAGTAAGAGAGGGAAGAGATGTGCAATTCAGGACATGCTCAAGCTGACTTACCTCAAACGGTAGAGTTAGAAACATACCAGGGGATTCCAGTTCAATCCCATCAAGGTGGCATGTACCAATGCCATCTCACTAGTCCAAGTGATCAATTTCTGTTCACAATTGATCATGATGATAGGACTAAGAGCCAAAGGGATCACATAAACAAGACTAGTGTCTGCAAATACTAGCTGATAGAATAAAAAAGGGAGAGCACAATCCAACATGGGAAGCGAGATACACAGCAGACCCATAGAATGGCAGGTGTCCTAAACAGCACTCTGGCCTCAGAATCAGCCCTTAAGGCACGCGGATCTGGCTGAAAAGCCCATGAGAGTATTACAGGCATGGAAAGCCAAAACACTCTGGCAAAAAAAAAAAAAAAAAAAAAAAACCCTATATGAAAGATCTCCGCGAGTGAGATCCCAGTGAAAAGAACAGGCCATCGAAGAAGGAGGTACCTTTCTCTGAGGGGAGGAGAGAACTTCCACTTTGACTACGATCTTGTCTAAATATGATCAGAGTTAGTGAACTCAAAAGGCTTCCATAGTCTTGGCGACTCATGACAACAGCCTAGGGTGATTACTGATGCCATAAACAAGAGTGTCAATTTGTTAAGTCAACAACAGGAGTCACTGTGCACTTACTCCTCATGTAGGATCTCTGTCCTTAATGTGCTATACAGTGTGATTTAATGCTATAACTAGTACTCAAACAGTATTTTTCACTTTGTGTTTCTATGTGGGTGCAAACTGTTGAAATCTTTACTTAATATATACTAAACTGATCTTCTGTATATAAAGAGAATTGAAAATGAATCTTGATGTGAATGGAAGGGCGGGGGAGAGGGAAAGGGGAGGGTTGCGGGTGGGAGGGAAGTTATGGGGGGGAAGCCATTGTAATCCATAAGCTGTACTTTGGAAATTTATATTCATTAAATAAAAGTTAAAAAAAAAACAGAAAAAAATAAAATAAAATAAATTATGAACAGTTTATAATAGTTATGCCCTGTCTTGGGTCTTTTACTACTGATAGCACAGTAATGATTTAGATATAATTTTATAAACACAAATGCATATTTCAACCAGGTTACTATTTATTCCTCAGAAAAAAAGAGTTTTAAAGATATATTTTCACCCTTCCTTCTCAGTAAGGAGGACATATTACGTCATTTTAGCTATGCATGGGTACAAAGCTGTACTACTGAACACCAGTCTCTGAATTACTCAGAACCACGAAACCATGAGCAAGTGAAAAAAAGACATGTGATTTATTGTCCTTGATGCCCAATGTAGTATTCCATATGATTTTTCCATATTTGATTCAGTTGAAAGGCAAAAACCACAGGTGAATATAGGTAGGTAATATACAAAAGGTAATACCAAGTTATTTGAATTCTCAAAGAAAAAATGCTTTGTTAAAACATTATTAAAGGAAAATCCACACAACAGAAATTCCTCCAGGAAGAGTTAGGGCCTCTTTCAGTTAGTACAATGGGCCAAGAGATCATTTAATTTAAAAGCGCATTAGTTGTATAAGTTCACAGATCCTTTCACACATTTCTTGGGAATTATGCCTTTGCTGTCCATGGGCTCTGTGACTAGAGACTTATTCCCTCTTTGGCCCTCTATCTGTCTTCTTGTGTCATGTTAGGAGTGTGTAAGGCTATTAAATTTATCTCATGCACATTCAGGCACCATTCATTAAAAAGCGTTTGATGTGAGGAGTGAAAAAGTGATTTCTCATTATAAAATCTATTATATGATTTTGATTTTTAATTCTTGGAATTTCTGAATGTTTCCCAGTCTCCTCAGTTTGGAAAGTTCCTTGGTAAAATGTGCCCTATACTAAATGTATCTTTTTTAGAGTTTTAGGAACCAGACAACACCAGTGTAGTAGATCTAGAGTGACTTCAAGTCAGTTTCTTGTCCACTAATTCCCAGATAACTGTGCAAGCTCCAATAGGCCTTACTGTGCTAGGCGCCAGGTCAATTGTTGGAAACATTATAGAACCCCACGGTGTGTTTCCTCCTTTATGAGATTTGCTTTTTATTTCATCAGAGCAAATATAAGTCATCAAAGTCACGGGGATGTGTCAGGAGTTTGTTCAGCAGGTTGGCAGGCACATGGAGGGTGGCCTCAGATACTCGGAGATTGGTTCTTCAGGGCTTGGGCTCTGGTAGAGAAACTGACACAATTAACACCTCTGTTTTACTAGGGTTGCTTCCTATGTGGGTCAAATCATCCCCAAATAGATATGTTATAAATCTATTTGATAATGAAACAAATAAACTCACATAAAAGGGAAGGAAAATACTGTTTTAAAGAGCATAAATGTATAGTCAATAACAATTTTCCCTCGTTTCCGTGTTGATGTAAGAAATGGTTATAAGAACTACAAAGTCATTGCTTATTTTATATATTTTAGACATCAACTCCGGGAAGATTTAAGTCATTTCTCCCAATGTAGTTTTCCTTACAGGCTGAGTTTTGGCTAAATACATCACTACACAAATGCAACCCAAAACTGCAAATGCTGAGTAACACAAATTTCAATTGAAAGCATAATTCAGGTAAGACTCCTACTTATCTCAGCTGCCCTGTGATGCCTCCTCTTTCCTGGTTTCTGCTGCACAGACACAGCGTGGACAGTGGTGCCACACGGCGGCCCAGACACGGTGACGGTAAGCGGCGCCGCACGAGGGCTAGCGCACTCCACAACCTTCGCCTATGGGGCCGGCGCGGGCCAGCTCCGGGCAGCGGTGGTCCTAGCAGAGCGCTGTGAGCAGCAGCTGGTGCTGAGCTGCAGGGCTGCGCAGCTCACAGACGCGCAAGGTAAGAGCGGCGCTGGCTGCGGGCTTGCCTCTCCAGGGAAGGGTGTGTCAGGCAAATAGGAAGCAAGGAGAAAGGCCACGGTCATGTATGCAAGAGCTTGGTTCCAAGCCCTGACCACTCTTGGTCACTTCCCTTTAAGTGGACCACAGAGCAATAAACGGTACCGTTTTGACAACTGATAAAGGGTCAGAACTAGTGGTGTGTATTTTTTTTTTTTTTTGATCAAGGGAAATTTTGCTAATAACATGATTTAGCTTTGCAAAGATAACACATGTGTATTTCATATTCGAAATTAGGGGATATTGGCTAATTAAGGTGGGTACCATGTAATACAGTTCTTTCCAGACACCACAGGTAATCAATAATACCTACTTACACTTTCCAAAGTCCACCTGTGACATCTTGGTTTCCTCTCTTGACTGTCTTCCAGTGCCAGCATGTCCCTGTTTGTTTCTTAGCACCACCATGCCCACTTTGGTCTAGGATGAGATAAATACTGAACTTATGCTGAACTTACGCTTATTTTTTGGGCTTTTCTCTCATTTCTCCCAAGTCATCCAATGTAGATATTAACTTTCACGAACGCAAATAATCCTTAGGAACCTCTATTTGCATCCTGGGCCTCTTCTTTAAGTCAAAAGTAGACTCCTCAAGGATTCTCACCGTCTTCTACAGAATCCCCCATTGCTCCTATCATATTGTTTGTTGCAAGCAGTAAAATACTGAAGTTTGGCATTTTCTTTTAATTTAGTAATCAAAAATAGTATATATTAGCAGCCTGATAAAACCATTAGTAAATTATTATTTTTTTTTTTTGACAGGCAGAGTGGACAGTGAGAGAGAGAGAGAGAGACAGAGAGAAAGGTCTTCCTTTGCCATTTGTTCACCCTCCTATGGCCGCCACAGCCAGCACGCTGCGGTCGGCGCACCGCGCTGATCTGAAGCCAGGAGCCAGGTGCTTCTCCTGGTCTCCCATGGGGTGCAGGGCCCAAGCACTTGGGTCATCCTCCACTGCACTCCCGCAGCAGAGAGCTGGCCTGGAAGAGGGGCAACCGGGACAGAATCCGGTGCCCCGACCGGGAATAGAACCCGGTGTGCCGGCGCCGCAAGGCGGAGGATTAGCCTAGTGAGCCACAGCGCCAGCCCATTATTAAATTTTAATCTTAAATTTTCATTTCAAACTCTTCTGTCAAAATGAATTGAAATGTCAAAATGAATTGTGTGACTGTCCTCTGTGTGGCAGGCAGGACCACTGGTGCATACCTGTCCCACCTGTCCTAACCTGCATCTCTCCTGGTCAGGCAGCCCCTGTAGAATAGGCCAGACCATATTCTTCTTCATGCTGGAGGTTTCCTGCCACATCCTCCACCTGGAACACCCCCTCGTACCTTTCCCTCTTAACTCATTGTGCTAGACAGATGCATTTCCACTTGGACCATTCCACAAGGTGAGCAGTTTCTTTTTTAGATGTCTGTGAGTCAATGTGTCCTCACAGAAAGAGCAGAGGGAGGACTGGTTCCATTTTCCAATTTCAAGTTGTATTCCAAGTTTATCACTTTGCAGCTGTGGAAAATTAGATAACTGCTTGAATTTCTGAATCCCTTGTTCCCTCTGCTGTGAAATGGGCCTCATAGTACTGCTCTCATAGAGTTTCTTACATAAATGAGATAAACCCATCAAGATCAGAAAGGAAGGAATTATCATGTCCAGTCCTCCAGTTTTTTTTTTTTTTTTTGCATTCAGAATTAGCATTACAGAGTTTAATTATTTGTTCATCACTGTTGATTCTTAATCTGGGAACGCTTATTATAGCAATACGTTGTATTAGTTAACCAAGGAATGCAATTCTAGGAAAAAAAGAGTAATCAGTTTTCTTAAATTTTTACTTTAACTTTCAATTTTAATTTGACATGACTGGAGATCCACGTATGTTTGTGAGTAGTAATAGAATTTAAGTGTTGTTTACCCAGTTTGGACCAATGATCACATCTTGTAAAACAGCCTGACCAGTGTCATAACCAGGGTACTGACATTGATATAGTCAAGTTACACAGTATTTCCATTAGCACAGGAATCCCTCTTGTTGCCCAGTAACCATCATGCCTATTGTCTCTTCCGCTCACCAGCCCATAATCCCTGGCAAGCACCACACATATGAACTAGTCTGTAGTCTGGACACTGCACAGATCAGCAAAGAAATCCTCCCAAGGCGAGTGTTTAATTATTGTTTTCTAAGTAGCTATGTACTATTACATTCCCACCCACAGAATATGAAGATTCAGTTTCCTCTACATCCTCATTACTATTTGGATCGCTTTTTAATTTTTTTTATTTTAGCTATTCTGATAGGCATGTAGTGATATCTTTATTCTGATTTAATTTGTATCTCTCTGATGTCTGATAATATATAGTAACTTCTTCATGTGTTCATTAGCCATATCTATGTACATACTTTTCAGTGAAATATCTGTATTCTTTTATTCTTTCATTTATAAATTGGATTTTTTGGGTCTTATTTTATTTTGCTTTACTGTTTGTTGAGTTTTGAGCGTTCTTTAGATGATAGTCCTTTATTGGAAATATTATTTGCAAATAGATTTTCCTACTCTTTATCTTGTCTTATGCTCTTTTTTTTTAGTTTGACAGATAGAGATATAGACAGTGAGAGAGAGACAGAGAGAAAGGTCTTCCTTCCATTGGTTCACTCCCCAAATGGTTGTTACGGCTGGCACGCTGCGCTGATCCAAAGCCAGGAGCCAAGTGCTTCTTCCTGGTCTCCCATGCAGGTGCAGAGGCCCAAGCACTTGGACCATCCTCCACTGCCCTCCAGGGCCACATCAAAGAGATGGACTGGAAGAGGAGCAATCAGGACTAGAACCTGGTGCCCATATGGGATGCCAGCACCGCAAGGTGAAGGATTAACCAAGTGAGCCATGGCTCTGGCCCCTGTCTTATGCTCTTTTAAAAATAGTTTTTATTTATTTGATAGGTAGAGTGACAGAGAGAGAGGGAGAGAGAGATCTTCCATCAGCTTGTTCACTCCCCCAAACAGCCTCAACAGAGGGGGCTGGGCCAGATAGAAGCAGAAGACAGGAACACCAGCCTATTCTCCCACATGGGTGGCAGGGGCCCAGAAACTTATCCCATAGCTTTCCCAGGTGCATTAGCAGGGAGTTGATTCAGAAGCAGAGAAGCCAGGATTGGCACTAGTGTTCCAATACAGGATGCTGGCATCATGAGAGATAACTTTACCCACTGTGCCACAAGACTGTCCCTTTATCATACTGCTAACATGGTGTGTGTGTGTGTGTGTGTATGTTTGGTTGTGGAAAAGCTGGAACTTTCTTTTTTTATTTTATTATTATTTTTTTGACAGGCAGAGTTAGACAGTGAGAGAGAGAGAGACAGAGAGAAAGGTCTTCCTTCCATTGGTTCACACCCCAGATGGCTGCTACAGCTGGCGTGCTGCGCCAATCCAAAGCCAGGAGCCAGGTGCTTCCTCATGGTCTCCCATGTGGGTGCAGGGCCCAAAGACTTGGGCCATCTTCCACTGCCTTCCCAGGCCACAGCAGAGAAATGGACTGGAAGAGGAGCAACCGGAGTGCCGGTGCCACAGGCGGAGGATTAGCCTAGTGAGCTTCAGTGCCAGCCAACATGGTGTTTTGTAGAGAAAAAGTGTAAATTGGGATAAGGCCAAATTTACCATTTTGACATTTTATGTATTGTGCATTTGTTGTCAAGTATAAGAACGTTCCCTAATCTCAGTCCCAAAGATCTTACATGTATTTTTCTAACAATTTTATGGTTTTACATTTTACTCTCCTGTGAGAGTTAGGTCAAGCCACTCGCACACTCTCACATTCTCTTTCTCTCCTTTTGTCTCCCTCTCTCTCTTTTCTCTGTTTGCCTGTGAATATCCAAATTGTTCCAGAACAATTTGTTGAAAAAGCTCTTGTTCCTTCATTGAACTGCATTTTCAACATCAGTTGGCTATTTTTGTGTGGTGGGTCTGTTTCTGGTTTCTCAATTTGTTCTGTTAATCTGTCTATCCCTTTACAGATGCTGTAACTATGTAACAGGAAAGAGTTATTCTACCCATTTTATTCTTAATTTTCAAAGGTTGTTTAAGTCAATGGCATGTGCCATTCAATATAAGGGTTTTTTTTTAACTTTTATTTAATGAATATGAATTTCCAAAGTACAGCTTATGGATTACAATGGCTTCCCCCCCATAACTTCCCTCCCACCCGCAACCCTCCCCTCTCCCACTCCCTCTCCCCTTCCATTCACATATAGATTCATTTTCAATTCTCTTTATATACAGAAGATCAGTTTATCATATATTAAGTAAAGATTTCAACAGTTTGCTCCCACACAGAAACATAAAGTGAAAAATACTGTTTGAGTACTAGTTATAGTATTAAATCACACTGTACAGCACATTAGGACAGAGATCCTACATGAGGAGCAAATGCACAGTGGCTACTGTTGTTGACTGAACAAATGGACACTCTTGTTTATGGCATCAGCAATCACCCTAGGCTCCTGTCATGAGTTGCCAAGACTATGGAAGCCTTTTGAGTTCACTAACTCTGATCATATTTAGGTAAGGTCATACTCAGAATGGAAGTTCTCTCCTCCCTTCAGAAAAAGGTACCTCCCTCTTTGATGACCTGTTCTTTCCACTGGGATCTCACTCACGGAGATCTTTCATTCAGGTTTTTTTGTTTTGTTTTTTGTTTTTTGTTTTGTTTTGTTTTGTTTTGTTTTGTTTTTGTTTTGTTTTGTTTTGCCAGAGTGTCTTGGCTTTCCATGCCCGAAATACTCTCGTGGGCTTTTCAGCCAGATCCACATGCCTTAAGGGCTGATTCTGAGGCCAGAGTGCTATTTAGGACATCTGCCATTCTATGAGTCTGCTGTGTATCCCGCTTCCCATGTTGGATTGTGCTCTCCCTTTTTATTCTATCAGTTAGTATTTGCAGACACTAGTCTTGTCTATGTGATCCTCTTGGCTCCTAGTCCTATCATCATGATCAATTGTGAACAGAAATTGATCACTTGGACTAGTGAGATGGCATTGGCACATGCCACCTTGATGGGATTGAACTGGAATCACCTGGCATGTTTCCAACTCCACCGTTTGGGGCAAGTCCGCTTGAGCATGTCCCAAATTGCACATCTCTTCCCTCTCTTATTCCCACTCTTATATATAACAGCGATCACCCTTCAGTTAAGTTTCAACACTTAAGAATGACTGTGTATTGATTACAGTATTCAACCAAAAGTATTAAGTAGAACAAAAAAAAATACTAAGAAGGATAACGTATTAAGTTGTTCATCAACAGTCAGGGCAAGGGCTGATCAAGTCACCGTTTCTCATAGTGTTCATTTCACTTTAACAGGTTTCCTTTTTGGTGCTCGGTTAGTTGTCACAGATCAGGGAAAATATATGATATTTGTCCCTTTGGAACTGGCTTATTTCAGTCAGCATAATGTTTTCCAAATTCCTAACAGGGATCACTTTTCAGTTAAAATTTAAACACCTAAGAATAATTGTGTGTTAATTACAGAGTTCAACCAATAGTACTAGAACAAAAAAAATACTAACATGAATAAAGTATTACATTGTACATCAACAGTCAGGAAAAGAGCTGATCAAGTCATTGTTTTTTAGTGTCCATTTCACTTCAACAAGTTTCCCCTTTGGTGCTCAGTTAGTTGTTGCCGATCAGGGAGAACATATGATATTTGTCCCTTTGGGACTGGCTTAGTTCACTCAGCATGATGTTTTCCAGACGCCTCCATCTTGTTGCAAATGACTGGGTTTCATTGTTTTTGACTACTCTATAGTATTCTATAGAGTACATGTCCCATAATTTCTTTATCCAGTCTACTGTTGATGGGCATTTGGGTTGGTTCCAGGTCTTAGCTATTGTGAATTGAGCTGCAATAAACATCAATGTGCAGACAGCTTTTTAATAAACGTGTCTATGCTTGAAAGAATCTTTCTGGACTAAGAGTCAAAGGGAGCACATAAACAAGTCTAGTACCTGCTAATACTAACCGATAGAATAAATAAAGGGGAGAGTGATCCAACATGGGAAGTGAGATACTCAGCAGACTCATAGAATGGCGGATGTCCTAAACAGCACTCTGGCCTCAGAATCAGCCCTAAAGGCATGTGGATCTGGCTCCATCAATGTTTTAAAAATTAATAGAACAATTTTAGGTTTATCTACTATTTATAATAATAATAATTTTATTTATTTATTTATTAATATAATAATTTTAGGTTGATCTACTATTTATATATTATTATTAACTAAATTCCACAGTATGCATTAGGGTTCACTCATGTTATACATTTGGTATTGTGGATTTATATAAACATATGATGTTATGTATTCATTATGCTGCCATACAGAATAGTTTCACTGCCTGTAATCTCTCTTGTGCTCTAACTATTCATCATTTCCATCTTACTCCTCACCACACTTTCCCTCTTGAAACCTTTGCAGCTGACTTTCTACAGTTCTATAGTTCTGGCTGTTCCAGAATGTCATATTGTAGCTGTCTTTTCAGAATGGCTTCTTTCACTTTACAATATGCATTTAAAGTTTTTCCATGGTATTTGTTTGTTTTGCGGCCTAATAGCCTGTTTATTTGTATCACTAAATAATAACCCACTGGATGTTATGTGCCGCGGTTTGTTTTTTCAGTCACCTATTGAAGGACGTTTTGATTGCTTCTAATTTGGGGTAATGGCAAGTAAAGCTGCTGTGAATATTTATGTGCATGTTTTATGTGGGCGTACATTTGCAACTAATTTGAGGATACCTAGGAGTACAATTGCTAGATCTTGTGGTCAGACTTTTTTACTTATTAAGAAAGTACAAAATGTCTTCCAAAGTAAATAAATAAATCTTTAAAAAACTCATCAGCATACCCAAGATTACTTTTGATTTTTTTCTGTTTGATTTCTAAAAGTTTTGTAGTGTACATTTAGATCTATAATCCATTTTGAGCTAATTTTTGTTGAATTGTAAAGTTCCTTTTGTTTGTGCATGGGGATGTTCAGTTTGCTGAAAATACAATATCCTTTCTTCATTGACAGCCTTTGCTCTTTTTCATAGACCTATTGATACTTTTGTATCAATATTATTTCTGACTTCATTGCATTCCATTGATCTATTTGTCTATTTTTTCATTGCCACGGTGTGTTGAATATCATATCTTTAGAGTTAGTCCTCAAGTCAAGTAGCGTTGGTCTCTGACTTTGTTCTTAATTCTTCAGAGGACTGCTGGCTATTATGGGTCTTGTCTCTCTTTATACACTTTAGGATCAGATCCTCAACATTCACAAAGCAATTTGCAGATATTTCATATTTAATTTGGCAAAGTGTATATTTTTCCATCTTTTTACTTTTTAACCTACTAATGTTGTTGAATTAGAAGTGGAACATTGGCCGGCGCCATGGCTCAATAGGCTAATCCTCCACCTTGCGGTGCTGGCACACCGGGTTCTAGTCCCGGTCAGGGCACCGGATTCTGTCCCAGTTGCCCCTCTTCCAGGCCAGCCCTCTACTATGGCCCAGGAGTGCAGTGGAGGATGGCCCAAGTGTTTGGGCCCTGCACCCGCATGGGAGACCAGGAGAAGCACCTGGCTCCTGGCTTTGGATCAGCCCAATGCGCCGGCTGCAGCGTGCAGGCCGCGGGGGCTATTGGAGGTTGAACCAATGGCAAAAGGAAGACCTTTCTCTCTGTCTCTCTCTCACTGTTCACTCTGCCTGTCAAAAATAAAAATAAATAAATGAAAAAATAAAAAAATAAAAAAAGTGGAACATAATAATTCTGTCATTTTTTAAAAATGTACTTTACCAATCTCTTCTTTTTAATTAGTATATTTTAATCATGTACGTCTAGGTCGGCGCCATGGCTCACTAGGCCAATCCTCCACCTACGGCACCGGTACTCTGAGTTCTAGTCCCGGTTGGGGTGCCAGATACTATCCTGGTTGCTCCTCTTCCAGTCCAGCTCTCTGCTGTGGCCCGGGAAGGCAGTGGAGGATGACCCAAGTGCTTGGACCCTGCACCTGCATGGGAGACCAGGAGGAAGCACCTGGCTCCTGGCTTCGGATTGGTGCAGCGTGCCAGCCATAGCAGCCATTTGAAGGGTGAACCAACAGAAGGAAGACCTTTTTCTCTGTCTCTCTCTCTCTCTCACTGTCTAACTCTGCCTGTCAAAAAAAATCATCTATGTATAAAGTATGTATAAACATGTGAGTGCTTAAGTCTTCCATTTCATCATTTATTTTGTTGTTTTCTCAATTTCTCATTTCTCTACCTTTTTCAATTTATTGTAATACTTTTTTTAGTAATCTGCCTTGATTTATAATGTTTTTTAGTGCTTGGTGTAGTTTCTTACTGATAAGTAATACTACAATATAAGTTTGTGACTTATTACATCAATTTATAAAATTTTAGCACTTAGAATTAAATGTGAAAAAAAAAAAGAATTAAATGTGGAGTTTTTACTTCCATTTAGATTATTTGTCCTTCCAATTTCTATGTATCATTTTCTTTAATATCAGATAGTATGGTAACTTTGTATCAGTTATCATATATCATTTCAAAAATTAGTAAGGTGGGTAGTTTATTGCATTTACTTATTTTTTTACTGATTTTTTTTCTGCTCTTTCCATTGTTTTGGTTTTTTGTTCACTACTGTTCATGGATTCCTTCTTCAATTATTTTCTTTCTGCTTGTAAATCTTCCTTTAGTCATTCTTTTGGGAATTGTCTATTTGAAACAAATTCATCTTGAGTTTTTATTGACATTTCATTTGGGTTTTTTTGAAGATTTATTTATTTATTTAAAGTCAGAGTTACAGAGAGAGATGGAGAGAGAGAGAGAGAGGTCTTCTATCTACTGGTTCATTCCCCAAGTGGCCACCATGGGCTGGGTTGGTCCAGGTCAAAACCTGGAGTCAGGAGCTTTATCCAGATCACCCACATGGGTATCAGGGGTCCAAATACTTGGGCTGTCTTCTGCTGCTTTTCCCAGGCCATTAGCAGGAAGCTGGATCAGAAATGGAGCCTCCAAGACATGACCCAGCACCCATATGGGATGCTGATGTCACAGGCAGTGCCTTTACCCACTACACCAGAACGACACCCCCTACATTTTACTCTTGAAGGATAGTTTCCTTGGATGCAGAATTTTTAGCTTTGCTTCTAGCCCTCAAAAAATTTTGCCATTTCAATTTCTATGATTTCAAATGAGTAATCTATCATTCAAATTTGTATTTTGTAGGTGGGCTTTTGGTCTAATGGTTAAGATGCAGGCTAAGACACCCATGTCCCATAACAGAGTGACTGGTTTCAATACCTGGCTCCCACTCTTGACTCTAGCTTCCTGCTGGTGCAGGCTCTGGGAGGCAGAGGTGATGGCTCCTGCAAACTAGGTTGGAGATTTGGATTGAGTTCCTGGCTTCTAGCTTCAGTCCCAGCTCCTGGCCCAGGGCCACTGGGGGCATTTGGTAAATCACCAGAAGATGGTAACTTTGTCTGTCTGTGTCTCTCTGTCTTCTCTCTCTATCTCTCTGTCTTTATGTGTGTGGATGGTGTGTGTTTCTGCCTCTAAAATAAATAATTTTTTTTTAAGGGAAAGGGTTTATTGGGGAACACCCTACAGACCGGAGTGAAGGGGCGGCGAAGGAAAAAGAGAAGGAGACTGTACGAGAGAGAGACAGAGAAGGGGGAGAAGAGAAACGAGAGGAGGAGAGGAGCCAAGAGAAGCCAAGAGAGCGCAGGAGAGAAGGACCAAGAGAGCACGTGTGCAGGAACAGGCCCTTTTAAAACTTTGCCTGAGGGCGGGCAGGGAAGCAGGAGCAGCAAATCCCATTAGGATGGGGGTGGAGCCTGGCACAGGTAGCTGGGCCATGTGGCCACCTGGCTAAAACTGCGCCAGTTTCCTAACATTCCCCCCTTTTGTTTTTTATAAAGCAGGGTTTGTATGGGGTTACATTAGTCCCAGAAGTCCAGGAGGGGTAGAGGGACAATGATCTGTCTTTAGAGCTACTTCCTGCTGACACGGGGCGATGAGGTACTCTTCACTGGCATGGGGCAATGTCTCAGGCCGCTGTCTCCTGGGTGGGGAGCCAAGTAAATCCTTGTAGCAGCATTTGGTTGACTGCTTGGTTGTTGAAGGCTTTGGTTTGTTCCATTATAACCTGCTGTAAACACTGTAGTATAAAAACAGGGTGAGAATAGTAACCAGTGATCCTAAGAATAGCATTAACCAGGTAATGAGAGGATTTCAGAGAGAGGAAATTGGGGGCGGGGGGGGTGTCTCTGGACCCTTATGGGGACAGGATGTGCTTTCAGCTGATTCCAGCCAAGACTGGGAGAAAGGTCACTCAACTTTTGTAGGTAGCGGGGTTTGTCTGTCTTTGGGCCGGGCCAAAGCCAAGAGCCTGTAACTCCATCTGGATTCCTCACATAGATGCAGAGGCCCAATTAGTTAGGCCATCTGCCTTTACCTTCCCAGGTATATTAACAGGGAGCTGGTTTGGAAGCAGAGCAGCAGAGATCTGAATTGTGCTCACATGGAATGATGGCATCATAGACAGTGGCTTAACCTGCCATACAATACCGGCCCCATCAAGATCTTTTCTTTGTATTTGGTTTTCAAAAGTTTTCTGGGTGTTTTTAAGGTTTATCCTTTCTGGAATTTATACTTCTTGGACTTGTGGGTATGTGTCTTTCACTGCGTTTGGGAAATTTGCAGCCAATATTTCTTCATTCTTTCAGTCCCACTTCCTTCTTCAGCTTCCAAATGCTAAATCTTTTGTTAATGTCCATTAGTTCCTTGATGGTTCTCTTTTTAATTTTCTATTTTCCTTGTTTTGGTCAGAGTGAATATAATCTGTTGATCTGTCTTCAAATTTTCTGATTCTGGCCTCTTCTTCACTCCATTTTGAACCCTTTCAGTGAATTTTGTTTTAAGTGTATGTTTCTTTTTGATTTCTGTAATTTCCATTAGATTTTTTTGTGACTTCTCTTCTTTCCAGTTTTCATTTTTTGAAGGGAATTTGTAATTGCATGTCTAATTATTTTTAAATGATGGCTGTCCTTAAAATCTTTGTCAGATAGTTCTAGCCCAGTTCATCCTCACTGTTAGTGTCAGTTGATGGTATTTGGCAATAAAATTATGACTCTGTTGGTTTGGCATGATTGGTGATTTTTCCAGTGGTTATGAAGTAGGTAGGCATACAGGCTTAAATTGATAAGGTTTGTGAGCTGGAAGACCACTTCTTTACCACACCCCTGTGTGACCTCTTGCCCCTACCTGGCCACACCTTAGTGCCCACCAGCCAATCAGGTTAATTAGCTACTCCCCTTTGAGAGTGGATTAAAAGCCAGGAATAGGGTGTGTCCGCCCCTTTCCTCCATTTCTCTCTCCCTGGCCTCTTGCCAGAAGGGGGCTGCCTGTAGCCCTGCACCTCCAGGACGCATGGCCTTCAGGCCACCTGCCCCATGCTTCCTGGTCTAGATGCTCTTCCATGTGGTTGGTTCCTGGTACACGGTATGAACCCAGATTTACCTCCTCTCTTAAATAAAGTTTTCACTCTCCTATGCATCTTTTGCACTAAATAAAAATTTAAAATGTACCATGCTTGCAAACTGATGAAATCTTTACTTAATATATACTAAATCGATCTTCTGTATATAAAGATAATTGAAAATGAATCTTGATGTGAATGGAAGGGAGAGAGCGGGAGATGGGAGGGGTGCAAGTGGGAGGGAAATTATGGGGGAGCCATTGTAGTCCATAAACTGTACTTTGGAAATTTATATTTACTAAATAAAAAAAAGAAAAAAAAATGTACCATGCTGCCTTGTTCATTTATGCCGGTATTTAGAATTCTACTCTAAATATCTGGCAAGAACCCATTTGGGTTTATTAATATTGGGGATTTATTAAGAAGTGTATGGTGATATCGAATGGCACCCCAAATCCCGATAACATATGTGGCACCCCAGATGGTATTTCTGGGGAATTTTATGAGGCCACATTTTCGTATATATTTTAGGGGGCCAAATTCCAATATCAGTTGTGTTCTGGAAATCTCGATTTTGGTAATTGTGTGAGAAGACTTTGTTTCCTATTTAAGTTTTTGTTTTAATGGACCGCCACTGTCCTTAGATTTAGTGTAAAGATTTTGGCCTATTTTATGGGCTGTGGTTCCAGTAATAATCTAATTTTATTCCCCTGTAGCACTATTTTGTTCAGTTTGCTTCAGCTTTATTACTCAAGCCCCTGTTGCTCCCTACTTGGTGCTTAAAGGAGCAGAAAGGAATGGATGTCCATATATCTCAGCCCACAGCACAACTGCTTTCCAATTGTTCTAACTTCACTGGGATGTGCACCCTGACCATGCCAAGCAGCAACTTCTGTCCTGATATATGGTTCTGTTGACGTGATGCAGAGTCTGCCTCTATTTCTTAATCATTTCACTGTTGAGGAAGAGATGGTGCTGAACGTCTGTGCTAATCACAACAGACATAAAGGCACTCAGTTTTGGGGCATAAGGTTTACCTCAGGGATGAAGAAGGCCTATTAACATTGTTTCTTTGGCCTCCAAATAAGAAGGCAGGCCATGCAATGAAGGAAATCACTTCAAAAAATTTATATCTTGACAGGGAGTACTGTATCTTTCTAAATGTTTAATATACAGATAATGTTCTGAGAAAAGTAGATGTGGTGATTGTCGCTCCCCGTCTTCGTGGAGGAACGACACAGGACCCTGCGTTGTTCTTTTGTCTGCTCGGCCCTCCCTGGGTTTGCTGCTGGTTCTTCCCGGGTTGGCTACCGTCCCTTCCACCTCCGTGGAAGGGCGGTTCCCCCTGGCCACTTTCCCCACTTCCGCGGGGGAGCGGCACCGCCGGCTCTCTCGGGGGCTGCACAGGTGTTCCTTCAGATAGATGTTCCCCTTAGATGTTCCTGGTGCATGTTGTCTCTCTCCTCCTTTATAGTCCTCTTCCGCCAATCCCAACTCTGCTACCCACACGCCGAGTACGCTGCTCTCCTCCAATCAGGAGCAGGTCCTGCAGCTTGTCAAGTTGGTGAGAGTCAGCTGGGTAGAAGCTGTTGCCTCCTCTCCCAGCGCCATATTGTGGGAGAGCAGATGCATAGAATAAGTCTTAATTCCAGTAACTTAGTCTAGTCCGGGTTGCTCCCCACAGTGATGAGCTAAATCAATGACTTTGTTTAACATTAAACATGCTCAATGAGTATTTCATCATTTCAAATTTTATCTTTAGTGTATAAATTTCTATTATTATTTTGGTGGGCTATGTTCTCAAATGTCCTTTGTGTGGAAAGTATGTAATGTCATTCCATAAATGTTAAGGACTCATTTTTAATAAACTAAAATAGATGAGGATTGTTTAGGTTTAGATATTGAAATATTGGAAGAAAAATGGGTAGGTTAAAATGCTTAAGGAAACATGTTTATTGCAGAGTAAAACATACATTCTCATTTTCTCTACCTCCTCACACTCAGTCACTTTAAACTTGAAACTAAAGGGGAGTTGCTGGCAATGGGAGGAAAAGTAGATATCACCATATCACCTTTCTCATCCTTGTCTTTCAGATGGAAGCCCACTGAGCTGGTGGAGTGGAAGAACCAATGAAACACTCATGTACTGGGGAGGCTCTCAGCCTGATGCTCAAAGATGTACTTGTGGATTAGAAGGCAACTGCTCCGGTTCCCAGTATCACTGCAACTGTGATGCTGACTGGAATGCATGGTGATTTCCACATGATTTCCCTGCACAAAAAATGTAGTTCATATTCCTTAATTATGCATAGTTAGTTAAATATCAGACAAGCTGTCAAAAAGTAGGATGAAATATGATCAATTAATCTAAAGATTAAATTTCATGACTGAAGATTTACTGCACTGTGAATACTATGTATGGTGCATTTTATCCTTCTTGAAATGGAAAAACCTACTAAGTTGTCTTTCAATTCAATTGAATTTAATTAATCTAATAGTCATACAGCACAGTACACTCATAGCAATAATTCAAAAGGTGATTTCCTCCAAATCTTTGTGTTAAATAGATTTGGGGTAAAATACTATATTTCCTATCATTCTTTTAGTAATGCACAGTAACCTTCTGAGAGGCCTTATACATCAGGACAGTTTATTTTGTTAAATCAGCAATTTGCTACACTCATTAAATTCTTCTTTAGTGCAATACCAAGGCATCAGGAACTCAGTATTGTGGAGACAGTTTGGAACAACTAACACATGGGATTTTAGGGATTTTAAAATTGTATTTGAATCTCTTTTTTTTGAGCAGAATTCCCTTGTGTACATTGCAATGTCTCTTTTCTTAGGAGTCATTGGTCATCTTTTAGATTATTTCTTAGAAGTTTTATTTGTTACTTATGGGGTGAAACTGTTTAAAATCTCTAGATTCATGTAAGCAATTTAAACTTTTTTTCATAAAACAACTAGACTCTGTATAATATATTCTTTAAAAATTTTTCATAGTTAATACAGTTGTCAATATAGTTGGGTCGGCATAAGACATCGAATATAATCAACAATTTGATTCCTGGAAATTGAGTTTATTATTTTGTCTATATGGTATTCTACTTAGTTGGCATAAAAAAGGCTGTTTTGCATCAGTTAAGAAATACTGTTGAATTTGAAAAGCACACTTAAATAGACTGGAGCATATAATTAGAATACATACTATATGTTTGCATGGAGATTATACTCTTCCTGAAGAGTTACAAAATGGTTGTACACTGTGGCCAGGGAGTGCAGTGGAGGATGGCCCAGGTGCTTGGGCCCTGCACCCCATGGGAGACCAGGAAAAGCACCTGGCTCCTGGCTCCTGCCATCAGATCAGCGCGGTGCACGGGCCGCAGCGCGCCAGCCGCGGTGGCCACTGGAGGGTGAACCAACGGCAAAGGAAGACCTTTCTCTCTGTCTCTCTCTCTCACTGTCCACTCTGCCTGTCCAAAAAAAAAAAAAAAAAAAAACCAAAATGGTTGTACAGGTTTATGAGATGGTCCTTTTCAATTATTTAATATTCAGTCCTAATATAGCTTTATCTCATCTTAAAAACTGAATGCAATTTTAGTAGTGAGAAAAGAATCCTGACCCATAGTTTTAAATTTGGTCACCAGTAATTCCCAATCTTAGGTAACCCTTCATCAGTTAAAATATCTTTCTAAAAATTAATATGTATGCTATGAGAGCCTAATGACATTTGTTAGCTTGGGACTCCATAATGAGGCAAATAGCCAGATTCACGTTTTCTTTTTTTTTTAAACTTTTATTTAATGAATATAAATTTCCAAAGTACGATTTATGGATTACAATGGCTTCCCCCCCATACCGTCCCTCCCACCCACAACCCTCCCCTTTCCCACTCCCTCTCCCCTTCCATTCACATCAAGATTCATTTTCAATTATCTTAATATACAGAAGATCAGCTTAGTATACATTAAGTAAGGATTTCAACAGTTTGCTCAAACACAGAAACATAAAGTGAAGAATAATAGATGATTTTTTTTAAATGATGATGAAATCAGATCAGACTTATTGTCATGTTTAATCCCAGTGAGAGTCAAGTTGGGAGTTCATAATTTCTTTTTATTTTTTTTACAGAGGATCAGTTTAGTATACATTAAGTAAAGATTTCAACAGTTTGCACCCCCATAGAAACACAAAGTGAAATATATTGTTTGAGTACTTGTTATAGCATTAAATCTCAATGCACAACACATTAAGGACAGAGATCCTACATGAGGAGTAAGTGCACAGTGACTCCTGTTGTTGACTTTACAAATTGACACTCCTGTCTATGGCATCAGTAATCTCCCTATGCTACAGTCATGAGTTTCCAAGGCTATGGAAGCCCTCTGAGTTCTCCGACTCTTATCTTGTTTAGACAAGGTCATAGTCAAAGTGGAGGTTCTCTCCTCCCTTCAGAGAAAGGTACCTCATTCTTTGAAGACCTGTTCTTTCCACTGGGATCTCACTCACAGAGATCTTTTGCCAGAGTGTCTTGGCTTTCCATGCCTGAAATACTCTCATGGGCTTTTCAGCCAGATCCGAATGCCTTTAGGGCTGATTCTGAGGCCAGAGTGCTATTTAGGACATCTGCCATTCTATGAGTCTGCTGAGTATCTCACTTCCCATGTTGGATCACTCTCCCCTTTATTTATTCTATTGGTTAGTGTTAGCAGGTACTAGACTTGTTTATGTGCTCCCTTTGACTCTTAGTCCTTTCATTATGATCAATTGTGAACTGAAATTGATCACTTGGACTAGTGAGATGGCATTGGTACATGCCACCTTGATGGGATTGAATTGGAATCCCCTGGTATGTTTCTAACTCTACCATTTGGGGCAAGTCAGCTTGAGCATGTCCCAAATTATACATCTCTTCCCTCTCTTATTCTCACTCTTATGTTTAACAGGGATCACATTTCAGTTAATTTTCAACACTTAAGAATAACTGTGTATTAATTACAGAATTAAACCAGTCATATTAAGTAGAACAGACAAAAAACTACTAAGAGGGATAATGTATTAAGTTGTTCATTAACAGTCAGGGCTATGCTGATCAAGTCACCGTTTCCCATAGTGTCCATTTCACTTCAACAGGTTTCCTTTTTGGTGTTCAGTCATTTGTCACCGATCAGGGAGAACATATGATATTTGTGCCTTTGGGACTGGCTTATTTCACTCAGCATGATGTGTTCCAGATTCCTCCATTTTGTTGCAAATGACTGGATTTCATTGTTTCTTACTGTGGTATAGTATTCTAAAGAGTACATATCCCATAATTTCTTTATCCAGTCTATCGTTGATGGGCATTTAGGTTGGTTCCAGGTCTTAGCTATTGTGAATTGAGCTGCAATAAACATTAGGCTGCAGACCGCTTTTTTGTTTGCCAATATAAATTCCTTTGGGTAAATTCCAAGGAGTGGGATGGCTGGGTCGAACGGTAGGGTTATCTTCAGGTTTCTGAGGAATCTCCAGACTGACTTCCATAGTGGCTTGACCAGTTTGTCCCTTTTTCCCCACATCCTCGCCAGCATCTGTTGTTGGTAGATATCTTTCTGAATGTGAGCCATTCTAACCGGGGTGAGGTGAAAGCTCATTGTGGTTTTGATTTGCATTTCCCTGATTGCTAGCGACCTTGAACATTTTTTCATGTGCCTGTTGGCCATTTGGATTTCCTCTTTTGAAAAATGTCTCTTGAGGTCCTTGGCCCATCTCTTAAGTGGGTTGTTGGTTTTGTTTTTGTGGAGTTTCTTGATCTCTTTGTAGATTCTGGTTATTAACCCTTTATCTGTTGCATAGTTTGCAAATATTTTTTCCCATTCTGTCGGTTGTCTCTTCACTCTCCTGACTGTTTCTTTTGCAGTACAGAAACTTCTCAATTTGATGCAATCCCAATAGTTGATTTTGGCTTTGACTGCCTGTGCCTCCCGGGTCTTTTCCAGAAATTCTTTGCCTGTGCCAATATCTTGAAGGGTTTCTCCAATGTTCTCTAGTAACTTGATGGTGTCAGGTCGTAGATTTAGGTCTTTAATCCATGTTGAGTAGATTTTTGTGTAAGGTGTAAGGTAGGGGTCTTGCTTCATGATTCTGCATGTGGAAATCCAGTTTTCCCATCACCATTTATTGAATAGACTGTCCTTGCTCCAGGAATTAGTTTTAGATCCTTGATCAAATATAAGTTGGCTGTAGATGTTTGGGTTGATTTCTGGTGTTTCAATTCTGTTCCATTGGTCTATCCATCTGTTTCTGTACCAGTACCATGCTGTTTTGATTACAACTGCCCTGTAGTATGTCCTGAAATCTGGTATTGTGATGCCTCCGGCTTTGTTTTTGTTGTACAAGATTGCTTTAGCTATTCGAGGTCTCTTGTGCCTCCATATAAATTTCAGCACCATTTTTTCCAGATCTGAGAAGAAGGTCTTCGGTATCTTGATTGGGATTGCATTGAATCTATAAATTGCTTTTGGGAGAATGGACATTTTGATGATATTGATTTTTCCAATCCATGAGCATGGAAGATTTTTCCATTTCTTTGTATCCTCTTCTATTTCTTTCTTTAAGGTTTTGTAATTTTCATCATAGAGATCTTTAATGTCCTTGGTTAAGTTTATTCCCAGGTATTTGATTGTTTTTGTAGCTATTGTGAATAGGATTGATCTTAGAAGTTCTTCCTCAGCCATGGCATTGTCTGTGTATACAAAGGCTGGTGATTTTTGTGCATTGATTTTATACCCTGCTACTTTGCCAAAATCTTCTATGAGTTCCAATAGTCTCTTAGTAGAGTTCTTTGGGTCCCCTAAATAAAGAATCATGTCATCTGCAAAGAGGGATAGTTTGAGTTCTTCCTTCCCAATTTGTATCCCTTTAATTTCTTTTTCTTGCCTAATAGCTCTGGCTAGAACCTCCAGAACTATATTGAATAGCAGTGGTGAAAGTGGACATCCCTGTCTGTTACCAGATCTCAGTGGAAATGCTTCCAACTTTTCCCCATTCAATAGGATGTTGGCTGTGGGTTTTTCATAGATTGCTTTGATTGTATTGAGGAATGTTCCTTCCAAACCCAGTTTGCTTAGAGTTTTCATCATGAATGGGTGTTGTATTTTATCAAATGCTTTCTCGGCATCTATTGAGATAATCATAGGGTTTTTCTTCTGCAGTCTGTTAATGTGGTGTATCACATTGATTGTCTTGCGCACATTAAACCATCCCTGCATACCAGGGATAAATCCCACTTGGTCTGGGTGGATGATCTTTCTGATGTGTTGTTGCATTCTATTGGCGAGAATTTTATTGAGGATTTTTGCATCTATGTTCATCAGGGATATTGGTCTGTAATTTTCTTTCAGTGCTGCATCTTTTTCCGGCTTAGGAATTAAGGTGATGCTGGCTTCATAGAAAGAATTTGGGAGAATTCCCTCTTCTTCGATTGTTCTGAATAGTTTGAGAAGAATTGGAGTTAGTTCTTCTTTAAATGTCTGGTAGAATTCAGCAGTGCAGATTCACGTTTTCTTGAAGGGCATCTGTACTCATGAAAAAATGTTCCTTTTCCTGCATCCACAGATTTTCTGATTGTTCAGGGGAACCTTTAGATCACTAGCTATTCCTACCTCAATTCTCTGCAGATCAGATCAGAGACATTTGGCAGGGTCTTGAGTGATGCAGAATAGTATATGCTCATATCCTAGTGATTTTATAATGTAGTTTGAATTATTATGACTTTTTTAAGTTATAAAACACACTGTCTCGGATCAGCGCGGTGCGCCCGCCGCAGTGCGCCGGCCGCGGCGGCCATTGGAGGGTGAACCAACGGCAAAAGGAAGACCTTTCTCTCTGTCTCTCTCTCTCACTGTCCACTCTGCCTGTCAAAAAATAAAAAAAAAATAAAAAAAATAAAAAAAAACACTATCAATATTAAGTGCCTACCTGTTTTTTTCTTTTAAATTTGAATATTAGAGGGACAAGGAGAGAAAGAGATCTTCCATCTGCTGATTCACTCTCCAACTGCACACAATAGCCAGGGAAGGCCTGGAGCCAGAAATCTTTAGTTCAATCCAAGTCTCCCAAATGAGGGGCAGGGACTCAGCTACTTGAGTCATCCCCTGCTGCCTCCCATGTTGTAGGTTGTCAAAAAATAGAAATCCAGAGCAGAAACTATAGGAGAACCCAGGCACTCTAAAATAGAATAGGAACATCTCAATTGTCTTCTTAATCCCTGTGACAAAAGCCCACCCTTTAAGTTAATACATTAACATAGACTTCACATTAGTCATTTGTATCGAGTGACCTCCCTACCTACTGAGTAGAGAGGAGAGGAACAGGAGAAATAATTGATTCAAGTCCTCTCACACCCTCAGCCTTGTCTGCTTCAGTTAGTAAAGTTTGACAGAGACCCAGGCTTTTCCTTTGAAAGAAAGTTTAGGAGGGAAGCAGAAAGACAAAGTCAAAACCCATCCTAATTTCAAAAACGGGGAGGGTAAAGTCATTTGCTTTTTAAACTTATTCACTTTGATGCTCCCAGGAGACAGAGCTTATTCAACAAGAATGTAAGAACATAACTAATTCTTTCATGATGTATTTTGTAAATGAAGGTGTGTAATGGATGGGATGCATAGATAGGGGATTCCAATTTCTCTTTTAATTTTCTGGACAAGTGAAATTAATTTTTATCAGTTTTTAAAATGAAATTTACCAATATCATAAAAATTTTCTAATTAAAGTTAGAAGTAAAATTGGAAATATCTGTCATTGTGATAGTATTCATTGATTTATAGAAATAAGAATCTCAATCATGGTTTTTATTTAGTCTTTTAAATTTTTTTTAAGAAATACAAATGTCATAAATACAACTTTAGGAATATAGTTATTCTTCCCACCATACCCTCCCTCCCTCCCACCCCTCCCCCTCCTCCTCCCTCTCCCCTCACTAGTTGCATTCTCCATTAAGATTCATTTTCAGTGAACTTTGTACACAGACGACCAACTCTACACTAAGTAAAGATTTCAACAATTTACACACATACACACACACACACAGAGACTGTTTGAGAACTAGTTTTACAGTTAACTCTCATAATATAACTCATTGACAGAGGCCCTGCATGGAGAGTTAGTGCACAGTGATTCCTCGTTAACTTAACAATTATTATTTTTTTTACACTCTTATGTATGACTTCAGTGACCACCACAGGAAGCTCTATTCAGTCTTTTTTTATAATAATTGAGATGTTAAGTGAGGTGCTAGCTTCCTGGTAGGAAGTTTATAACAAAAAAAAAATACTATTTAGACAGCAAATTGAATTCTTTTTATTATGTCTTTCTGTGCATATCTATTAATGTGCCCAGTATTATTGTTACTATAAACTGTTATCATTTTTCCATAAGTTTTCCCTATAATTATCAACTCATTTAAAGCATAATCTATGAAAAAATATTTATGATCACACAGTCCTCCAGTTAGAGCAAGAATTTTCCATCAAATAACTAATTACAACCTGCCCACCATATATCAGAAAGACAAATATATTTAAAAGGAATTATAATAATTTACATTTTTAAACTATTCTCCAAGACAACACATGGATGTATAGTGAACAGTGTTCAAAGAAACCTATTTATTCTCCAAAATAGGTTTTGAAGATAGTTGAATTATCTTCAAAAATCCAGTTTATTTTGCTAGTTACAAGTATAATGATGACACACAAATCTATAATATTATTTTACTTCTCAGAATGTTAATAGGTGTGATATTTTCAAAGTCCTTTAAAAATATAAGAACAAATAGAAAGCATATAAGGATTCATTAGAGAAAATGCTTAAGATTCCACAAGCAGGTGCTATATAAATACAAAATAATATCTATTCAAGTTGGTTTATGTGCTAATGAGTTAAAAAATAAATAACATAACATAAAATTTTAAAAAACTTACAGATGTGACAGTTAAAGACAAAAAAAATAAAATAAATGACAGAAAGTTTGGAAAAGAAGAAACAAAGTTGGCAGATACTGTAGATAACAGGACTGCCTACATAGAAAATCCAAGGTAATACAAAGATATATTAACAGGATAAATGAGAATTCACTTAAGTTATAATTAATTTAGTTTCTATGTTATATATAAATATTACATATTAATTAAAATCAATTTATAATTCATTAATAATGATAAATTACTTGACTTTCTATACAATTATAAGATCTTTACTATTTAAAAATCTGATAAAATTATTTGCAATAATAAAAATGCAAAGTTCTGTGAGCTAACTTCAATAATTTTAATAAAAAATTATGACTTTTTTTAACTTTTATTTAATAAATATAAATTTCCAAAGTACAGTTTTTGGATTATAGCAGCTTTTTCCCCCATAACCTCTCTCCCACCTGCAACCATCCCATATCCCTCTCCCTCTCCCTCTCCCATCCCATTCACATCAAGATTCATTTTCAATTATCTTCGTATACAGAAGATCAACTTAGTATATATTAAGTAAAGATTTCAACACCGAAACACAAAGTGTAAAATACTGTTTGAGTACTAGTTATAGCATTTATTCACATTGTACAACACATTAAGGACAGAGTTCCTACATGGGGAGTAAGTGCACAGTGACTCCTGTTGTGGACTTAACAATTGACACTCTTCTTTATGGCTCTCTTAAGTGGGTTGTTTGTTTTGTGGTTGTGGAGTTTCTTGATCTTTTTGTAGAGAGAATTAAGGATAATCAAATATAGATGGATTCAGAACTGTCATGTATAGTACAACTAGTCTGTTAAAACAGTGGCTCTCTATCAGAGCACCTTTCACCTCCATGGGACATTAGGCATTCTCTGAAGACATTTTCATTGTCACAGAGGAAGGAAATTTGTTCTATGGTATCTAGAAACTGTAGGTACTTACTAGTATGTAGTAAGTAGAAGTCAAGGGTGCTGCTAAATATACTGTAATGAACAAGACATAACCACACAAAAAAAATTTCCCAATCCGAAGTATCAATAATGCTGCTACTGGAAAATCCTCTTCGAAGATGTAATTCACTCTAATTAATCGTAAACTTAATGAAATTCCAAATAATTGCCAGTGCTTTATCCATCTGTGTGCATTGCAACAAGATGACTTTTAAATTTAAATGAAAAACTGAGTGAAAGAAGAAGAAATTTTAAGATGAAAAACAAAGTGAAGTGACTAGTCCAATCAGATCAATAAATAGTAGTCAGGGCAGATAGAATCCACCAAGAGATAGGCAGATAAGCCAGATAAACCAGACAAACCAGATAAACAGAAATTGAGAATCTTTGTATGTTCAAAGTGAATTAGTTGTGGATTGGTGTGATTGTTATTACCCCCAAACATTAAATGTTAAAGGTGACTCAAAATTCTCTTACTTAAAAACTTCTAAAATGTATACCCCTTCTTTGCATCAAATAAAACTCCTTGGCAAACAATTAGTATTAAATCTTAGGAGTTTTTATACATCCTATATAATTTACTTCCTATTTATAGTATACTTCCTATAGAATATATGGAGCAGTAGGAACTTTAAAGCAAAAATGTCTGGAAGTTCTCTTATTGAACTTTTTTTTAAGCTTTATATATTTATTTGAAAGTCAGAGTTACACAGAGAGAGGAGAGGCAGCGAGAGAGGTCTTCCACCCATTGGTTCGCTCCCCAAATGGCCGCAACGGCCAGAGCTGAGCTGATCCAAAGCCAAGAGTTAGAAGCCTCTTCCAGGTCTCCCACGTGGGTGCAGGGGCCCAAGGATTTGGGCCATCTTCTACTACTTTCCCAGGCCATAACAGAGAGTGGGATCAGAAGTAGAGCAGCCGGGTCTTGAGGAAGTCCAATCTTCAGCATGCTACATAAATCCATGAAAGTTAGGATCTACCTACAGTAATAAGAAATTGGTAAAATTGTTGGTCATTTTTGTCCTCAATGGAGAGTTTTCCTAAACAACAGAAAGACTTTATCATAGTATTTTCTTTTCTTTTTTTTTTTCTTTTTTTTTTTTTTTTTTTTGGACAGGCAGAGTTAGACAGTGAGAGAGAGAGAGAGAGACAGAGAGAAAGGTCTTCCTTTTTCCGTTGGTTCATCCCCCCAAGCGCCACTACAGCCGGCGCGTGGCAGCTGGCATGCTGTGCCGATCCGAAGCCAGGAGCCAGGTAGCATAGTATTTTCTTAATGTAACTGAGATGCACTCTGGTTCACCCACCAACATTCTCAGTATTTTATACAAACTGTTGGTGTTAGGAATGAAATTAAACTTGCAGCTTTTATGCAAAATGAGTCTTTAAGCTTCAGGTATCCTCCATGAATAATTAATTATATATCCTATACTAGACTATCTTAGTAAAATGACAGTTGCAGAAGTTGAAATAGTTATTGTTGATGCCTACTATCTTAATAGAAAACGCCTCAGACTGACCTACCCACTAAGAAACTTGTGAGTGTTCCTGGCTTGTTCACCAGCAATCCCCTCCAAAGCTGAACAGTGATCACATTAGATAGGCCATTCTCTCTTCATTGTATAAACATGGGTAACAGAGACTTAGCCGGGTACAGCAATAGAACGCAAGTCTGAATTCTAGAAATAATCTTTCTTTTCCTGAAAATATTTCTTCTTTTCTGGGTAATTAATTCATATGAATTCATATCTATTTATATATATTGCAGGTTGCTTCTTTTTCACATTTCAAACTTTGATACCTAAAGTCTTTGCTTTTCAGAAAACTTTATTTTACAGTGCAAAACAATTTCAATGATTAAGTATTAGCTGCTAAGTTTTTTAGCCACAAATCCATACAAAGGAAGGTTTTGGGACTGAGTAAATTGAATAAAACAGCATTTACTAGACTGAAGAAGTGCACTGAGAGTGTTCTGTCTGTAAATCAGAATACACATTCAGTTGAAGCATATGCACACACGTACATATGTGCAGATATGCTTTGGAAGGAATCAGTGGAATGGCTGGGGTCAGGACCATAAGATCTCCCAGCTTCTCCTTGGGGCTCTTTGAGTTGGACCCAGGCTATGCTCTTAATTTCCCTGTCACAAATGAAGTGAAGATGATGACAATGATTGGTTTCCATAGCATCTGATAGGCTATACATTTTTAGGGACAGAAACTGTAGTTTTACAAAAATATACACTGAATGGAGACAGTATTTCATACAACATTTCCACACATATTAGTCTATGAATTATTAGTAAAAGCATCATATTTGATTGCATTTTGAATTATGGATTTAGTTTTTCAATTCACAATTTAACTAGGAAGAAATACCCAGTATCCATGAAAGGACTTTAAAAAATTAATGATAAAACTCTGTGAGAAGCATATCTAAGTCTAAATGGTGTTACTATTTATATTTGTGATTAATAATCACTTAAATGTTATTTTGAGATGAATTTTAGAAGTTATATGTCTAGTTACCTTGAAAATATTGTTCTGTGCTTCCAAAATGACCATTCTTCATGATTTACTCCCTTCTTCTTTCTAATCATTAGGCTCAGGAATTGTCAGAAGTTGATAAGCTAGTAACTTCTTGTGGGTCAAATCCAATCCATTGGCCTGATTTTGTGGAGCTGATGAGCTAAGACAGGTGTTTTTTTTTTTTTTTTTTTGGCTGTAAAGTAAAAGGAAGAATATTTCCCAGTGAATAAACTGGTATAAAGTCCAAAATGCAGTGTCTGTAAAGCCATGCCCATTTGTTACTGTCCTTGACTGCTCTGATACCATGGTAGCTGAGTTGAGGAGCTGCTACAGATGCAGTGTGAACTGGGATGCCAAATCATTACCATGGCCTTTCACAGAAAACATTTGCTGATCTCTGATTTAGAATCATAATAATTTCTGTGCTCTCAAAATACTGAAAAATGTTTAAGTGTTCAGTGAAGTACTTTAATGTTGGTTTCAAATTGCAGTAAGATCATAGTTGATTTTGTGTGTGTGTGTTAATGAGAATAATTGTAAGGGTTTTGGTGGTTGTTTCTAGGTCTAGCAAAACAATAGTCCTTTCCCAGAAAGAGCACCTGCCGGTCACTCAGGTTGTGATAACAGACACAGGCCGAAGGCATTCTGAAGCTGCTTATGCACTGGGGCCCCTGCTCTGCCACGGGGACAGTAAGTAGTGGCGAGAAAAAGCTTTTTGGTCATACTAACAGGTTTTGATGATAAAAGAGTAGACATAAGCCCTTGTGGTCAGAGAGAAAATTAGTGAAGTGCTGGGACATTGTAATAATATCAGGACAGATTTTTAAAAGGCATGGATATCATGAAAGCACTACAGACACATATTTTGTTAATGAAGTGCAGGTTGAACATGCGTCATCCAAAATACTCAGGACCAGAAAGAAGTGTTTCAGATTTCTTTTTCTTTTTTTTTTGATTTTTTGAATATTGGAATATATGTGATGTGATATCTTGGAGATGGAACCAAGTCTAAACATGAAATTCACTTGTTTAATATACACCTTATACACATAGACTGAAGGTAATGTTATTCTTTTCTATTTTATTTACTTATCTATTATGTAAAGGTAATTTTATGCAATGTTTTTACTGCATCTGCATTTTTTACTGATATATCATATGAGATCAGGTGTTGAACTTCCCATTTTTGACACTACATCATTTCTCAAAAAGTTTCCTGTTTTGAAGCTTTTTGAATGAGTGATGCTCATGTGGGAAACCTAGGTTGAGTTTCTGGCTCCCAGTTTCAGTCTTTACCCTGTCCTGGCTTTGCAGGCATTTGGGCAGTGAACCAGCTTTCTTTGTCTCTGTCTGCCAGTCAAAAAAATGTTTTCAAATAAAAAACAAAGTTTTTAAAAACAAAGATAATAGAATATGCTTAAGTTTTAATCAGTCTGTGAATTTTTCCTAAAACAAAGTGCGCTTTGTTAATCTAAATATTTTGTTCTTTCAGAAAAAGGATTTTATTATTCTTTGAGTGTATTTTGGTTCATTTGTTAAATGCTGTGCATATGGGGCTTGTTGCCCTGTAATGCTGGCATCTCATATGAGAGTCCAGTCCCAGCTGCTCCACTTCTGATCTAGCTCCCTGCTAATGAGCCTGGGAAAGCAGCAGAAGATGGCTCAAGCACTTGGACCCTTGTCACCCCACATGGGAGATCTGGATGGAGTTTTTGAGCTCCTGCCTTCACCGTTTTGGGAGTAAATCAGTGTATGGAAGATTCTCTCTCTCTCTCTCTTTCACTCTCTCTCTTTCTCCTTCTCTCTCTTGCTTTCTCTCTATCTGTAACACTTTCAAATAAATATTTATTTATTTAAGATAAATTTTAAGAGTTACAGAGAGATGGAGAGATAGAGAGAGAGAGATTGAGAGATTCTTTCGGGTCTCCCACATGGCTAAAGGGGCCCAAGGACTTGAGCCTTCTCCTCTGCTTTCCCAGGTACATTAGCAGGAAGGGAGCTGGATCAGAAATGGAGCAGTTGAACTCAAACCAGTGCTTATATGGGGTGCTGGCACTGCAGGCCATGGCTTTACCTACTACACCACAACACTGGTTCCTCAAATAAATAAATCTTAAAAAAAGAAAATGACCATTGTCAACAACCATGATAATAATTCAAGTGTAATCAGTAAGTTTTAAAATCAATGGATAAGAGTTTGAAAAAATTAGGTGTGTTTTATAGCCTTAAGGTGTCAAAACATTCATGAATTGCAGAGAGAAAAGCATTAAGTATCTATGGGAGAAACTTGACAGATGCCCCTTCACAAGGCAGACAAAGCTAATATGACAAGTAGTGGGACTAATCAACACTGTGTCCCTCCCGATGGGATACACCAAAGAAAGCAGCATCACTTTTAGACCATAAACTCTGGAGTTGTCTCAGATCTTATTCATTCCCTTACCTTCCAACATCCAGTTCATCAGTAAATCCTATTATTTCTCACTTTAGCCCTATTCTGAATCTAGCCCTATCTCACCGTCTCCACTACAACTCCAGTTCAAGCTGCCATTGTCTCTTGCCTGCATTGTTGGCTGCCATCTCGTAACTGATCTCACTGGTTTTGTTTTGCCTTCTTTAGCCTTTTCTCAACACAGAATTCTGTTCCTCAAAATAATCACCTTTTGGCTGTTGATGTCATGATAATGTGAGAGGAATGTTCAGAACTCTCAGTGAAGACTTATGTAGTTATTCTTGTGGTTAGCAGTAAACATGTAAGTATAAAATGTGGTTTTTTTGTTTCATGACTTTTTTTCTCTTTTGTGTTTTTTTCTTTTTGTAAACAGACTCATTTTGGAATTCCGCTTCCTTCAACACTGAGACGTCATACCTTCACTTCCCCACTTTGCATGGAGAGTTTACTGCGGACGTATGTTTCTTTTTTAAGACTACAGTCTCCTCTGGTGTGTTTATGGAGAACCTGGGGATCACAGACTTTATTAGGATAGAGCTGCGTGGTACGTTGCTCACTCCGGCCAAGTCAGGGGATGCCCATGATTTAGCAATAAGAGCTTCTGTAAAGTATCACCATGCTTATTTTATAATTGTGTTTTTAATTTAATCATTTTAAGAGGAACAAAAACTGTGAGGTATGAAGCACATAAAAATTCATCAAAATGTGCCTTCTCCACTATTGCCGAGTCTGTTCACAGCTTTAAATCAAACTCATCAAATTGCTAATTGAATTATAATTGACCAGACATATTATTTTTCATGCACTCGAAGCTTAATTAATTACCATCAGATTTGTTAAATGTGTTTTCAAATTAGATGAGATTTTTGAGCCGTTTGAAAATAAAATTACTTATACATAAAATGCTATTTGGATTCTAACTGTGGGTGTGTATCTTTAATATTTAGTATTTAGCAAGACTGAATAGTATTCTCTGAAGATAATTACCATAAAATCAGCTTTGTTCTGTTTTCTTCTCTCTAGGAGACACATTTATTTTGCCCTCCATCCCCAACTCAGTGTCGCATTTTCTGCAGCAGTGTCATTTTCTTCTTTCATAGTGAGCATGTTGTGTTTTCCTGTGTCTGCTCCTGAGGAGACAAATGTTCTCCCCTGTGAATTAACATGAACAATATCCATATATGTATTTCCAGCTCCCACAGAAGTGACCTTTTCCTTTGATGTGGGGAATGGACCTTGTGAGGTCACAGTGCAGTCGTCCACCCCCTTTAATGACAACAAGTGGCATCATGTGAGGGCAGAGAGGAACATTAAAGGAGCATCTTTGCAGGTCGATCAACTCCCTCAGAAGATACACTCTGCCCCTGCTGATGGGCACGTCCGTTTACAGCTCAACAGTCAGCTCTTCATTGGTGAGTGCTATTGATTGAAATTGAACTTGGTGTGAGTGCAGAGTTGGGCCTAAAGAAGGTCATTACTACAAAAGTACTTTCAGTAACACTTGAAAACAAGTGCTACTGCTATTGACATAATTTATTGATAACCTAGAGGTCAGTTCTAGAAACTTGCTGTGTACTTTTTATTTGATATCACATTTTGTTGATACCATTTTTTAAATCCATCTACATATGAGATAACCAAGTCTCAGAGAGGTAGAGTAGCCACTTGGTAACAGGACTCTGAACCCCTGATGGCCAATTCCCAAGCTTGAAAAATTCATATTACAGATGACTGGCATTTGTGACAGCTATATTTTATCCTCACTATTAGTGTGACAGCTAGAACTTTTTATTCACTTCTTCAGGTTCACTTCTCAATGCAGTTAGCTAATTTGTGTTATAATTGAAACAGAAGTCCCCCAGTGTCCACGCAGCAACACATCCCACAGTGTGTCCATAGCAGGCTTTTAGGCTCCCCACTCCTGTCCCCCCTCCTGGTACTCTCACCACATGCTTCTTGTTTACAACCACATCTTGCTCCTTTAATCTTGCAGTGTATTTAATTTTTTAAAGATTTACTATTTATTTATCTGAAATGCAGGGTATCCATTTAAAGATTACAGCTCTGGGTGATGGAAGTCTTTTCTTCAATTTACTTATTTATTGTTTAATCATTGTTTATTTTTTCCAAGGTGGAAAATATATTTTGCTATATTACTTTTCAGACTATTCTATTCTAACTTAAAACTGAGCACAATGAGGGAGTAGCTCTCACTTGCTAATTTCTTATGCATTTTAAAGCACATCAAGAACACAGTTCAATTAGAAATTGGACTAAGTCACAAATGATCACACAACCTACTTTATAGGGGGATGCATGTGACTTACGGGTACTAAATGCTGCACAGTGAATTCAAACGCATGTGAGTGTGTGTGTATGTGTGAGTGAGAGAGAAAGATAATGTATGTGTGTGTATGTGTTTGCAGGGGGTGTGTATATACCATGGCTCCATAAAAACTAGCTCTAGACAAAATGCTGGTTATATTATAGCAAGAAGAAGCCTTTTCAAAAGGCTTGAACTCATCAAACTACCTGAAAGGAAGAACACAAAGTGAGTCAAATTAAGGAACTTGTTTTTCTCTCTTAGTATCCTTCAGATTATTTAGTGGAATACCTAGAAACAAAATTAGTATAAAATTCACCTATAATAAGCATTCACACAAAGGTAAGTTTTATAAAACTGGTGGTTAGAGCTGACATTGTGGCACAGTGGGTTAAGCTGCACCCATGACACCAGCATCCCATATGAGTGCTGGTTCCACTTGCAGTCCAACACTCTGCTAATGGCCTGGGAAAAGCAGCAGAAGATATCCCAAATACTACTCATGGGGAAGATTCTGATGGAGTTTCAGGTTCCTGGCTTCAACCTGGCTCAGCCATTGCCATTGTGGCCATTTGGGGAGCGAAGCAGCAGATGGTTATGCCTCTCTCTCTCTCTCTCTCTCTCTCTGCCTTTCAAATAAACAAAGCAAGCCTTTTAAAATAAATAAATAAAATTGTGGTTGAACCGCAGACTTTAGAATCACCCAAAACCTGGTTGAAAATTCAGATTTGGAGCTACTTAACAGAATCTCTAAGAGGAGGCTCAAGAATCTGCATTTTTCACACTCCAGGCAATTCCTGTGTTCCTAGACTCATGTTTGTAGAATTCTGGCTTATATATCATTCAAGTTTAATATGATAAAATATCCATGTGTGTATTATTCAGTTAATGCCATTTTACCACACTATCATCAGAAAGGAATGCATAGAACAAGGGATAACTTGCATCAGATATTTTATTTTATTTTAATTTTTTTAAACTTTTGTTTAATAAATATAAATTTCCAAAGTACAACTCATGGATTACAATGGCTCCCCACCCCATAACTTCCCTCCTACCCACAACCCTCCCATCTCCCACTCCCTCTCCCATTCCATTCACATCGATTCATTTTCAATTCTCTTTATATACAGAAGATCAATTTAGTATATATTAAGTAAAGATTTCAACAGTTTGCACCCACACAGAAACACAAAGTGTAAAATACTGTTTCAGTACTAGTTATAGCATCAAATCACATTGTACAACACATTAAGGACAGAGATCCTACATGAGGAGTAAGTGTACAGTGACTCCTGTTGTGGACTTAACAATTGACACTCTTTATGGCATCAGTAATCACCCTAGGCTCTTGTCATGAGTTGCCAAGGCCATGGAAGCCTTTTGAGTTCACTGACTCTGATCATATTTAGACAAGGTCATAGTCAAAGTGGAAGTTCTCCCCTCCCCTCGGAGAAAGGTACCTCCTTCTTTGATGGCTCGTTCTTTCCAGAGTGTCTTGGCTTTCCATGCCTAAAATACTCTCATGGGCTCTTCAGCCAGACATGAATGCCTTAAGGGCTGATTCTGAGGCCAGAGTGCCATTTAGGACGTCTGCCATTCTGAGTCTGCTGGTATCCACTTCCCATGTTGGATCATTCTCTCCTTTTTAATTCTTTCAGTTAGTGTTAGCAGACACTAGTCTTGTTTATGTGATCCCTTTGACTCTTAGACTTATCATTATGATCAATTATGAACTGAAATTGATCACTTTGACTAGTGAGATGGCATTGGTACGTGCCACCTTGATGGGATTGAATTGGAATCCCCTGGCATGTGATATTATAATATGATTTCATCCTTCCTGTTTCCTTGCCTTTGTAAACTTTTCTTACTTTGTTTTGGGAGTTTGCTAGGAAATTTATCTTCATACATTCTTATTATTCTAAAAATTTTGAATATTCATATATAATCATGATGTATGTTATATTTTCTAATGTTGCAAACATTTATTTTAAAAATAGTACAGAGCAGATTTTGGATTCAAAAACCACAAGAGACATAATCAGAAACAGAATATAATTGGACCAAAGAAAAAAAAGGACAAAGCCATAGGCATTTCAGAAGGGTAAATAGTGGAAAACTATTTACATGTCTTTTGTAAAAGAGCAAGTCTACAGAAGAGTATAATACCAAGATATAAATACAAAATATAGTGCCATATGCCATCTAAAAGAAGAGACTGGAACCTCCCATGGAACAGGCAGTCAGGGGAGCTGCAAGGGTGTTTCATTTTGTCTGCAGTGCTGCCTACCTGAGCTTTTCTTTATTTGAAAGGCAGAGTTACAGCTAAAGAGAGAGAATCTTCCATCTGCTGGTTCATTCCTAAAATGTCTGTAATGGCCAGAGCTGAGCCAGACAAAAGCAGGGAGCCAGGAGCTTCTTCCAAGTCACCCATGTGGGTGCAGGGACCCAAGTACTTAAGTCAATTTCTGCGGCCTTCCCAGGCACATTAGCAGGGAGCTGGATCAGAAGTGGAGCCGTCAGGACTGGAATACGCCCCCACCCATATGAGATATTCACGTCACAGGTGATGGCTTTATCTGCTAGGCTACAATGCCAGCACCCACGGAACACGTTTCTATTTGTAGTGTTTCCCTTGCAGGAGGCACGGCCAGCAGGCTGAGAGGCTTCCTGGGGTGCATTCGGTCACTGCAGTTGAATGGTGTGTCCCTGGATCTGGAAGAAAGAGCCACAGTGACACCAGGAGTGGAGCCCGGGTGTGCAGGACACTGCAGCAGCTATGGACACTTGTGTCGCAATGGAGGGAGATGTCAGGAGGAGCAGAGAGGAGTGTCTTGTAACTGCACGTTGTCTGCATATGATGGGCCATTCTGCACAAATGGTGAGTGTGACCAAAGAGCAAGTTACAGGGAATTGAGGGGACACTTAATAAAGAACACTGCTGGCATTTGATGTTATAACAAAAGGGCAAATTGTAAAATTATTTGAAATGGAATAATTTCTATTCCAAATTCCATTAAGGGGGATATGACTATTTTGAAAACCTAAGATTGTTAAATAGGTTATCAATCTCCCTTGGATTTCTTACGTGGAAGATATCTGTTACCCCCATATTCTATTTAATGTTAATGCTCTCAAAACAATTTGGTTTTTGAAACCATATCCTTGGGGTGTTCTTGCTTTTCAGATCGGTAAAGCATTATTGTTATTTGTGGTAATAACTTGAAGTGATGCATGATTTTTTAAATTGTGTTTTCTTATTAAATAGTTATATTAACTAGGAGAGAAAGTATGTATTTAATTAATACTGACATGTCATTCACATGACCACTCAGACACTTTAACCTGGGATGTTTGACTGCCTTTTTTTTTTTTAAGATTTATTTATTTGAAAGAGAGAGAGAGGGGTAGATATACACACAGAAACAGAGAGAATGAAAATTCTTCTATGCTGATTCACCCCACAAATGGCTACAACATTTGGGACTAGGCTAGGCTGAGGCCAGTAGTCAGGAGCTTTATCCAGGTCTCCTACGTGGGTGGCAGGGGATTAGGTACTTGGGCTATCTTTCGCTGCTTTTGCAGGCACATTAGCAGAGAATTGTATTGGAAGTGGAATAACTGGAACCAGAACGGGTGCTCACATGGGATGCTGGCATCACTGGCAATGGCTTAACCCATTGTCCCGCAGTGCTGGCCCCAACTGTTCTTACAGGAATATCATGGCACATGCCATGTTTTTAAAAGAGGGGAACTGACTTTGGTATTAAGTACACTGTACTGACTTTATATATACTTAAATTTGTAATACTTTGATGGAATTTCTATTTAATCATCAAAACTAAATTTAGCAGCTTTTTAAAGTGCCTCTGGTCTGTCATGCATATACAAATACTATATTTAACAGCATAATTGGTCAAACCTAATGGTTCTTATGAAAACAAGAGAAATGTTGGTGGTAGGCAGTTAAGAGGAGGATAACTCCAGGAGAGCAGCAAGTTAAATCATAGGCAAGCTACAAGACTAAAAGACAGAACCAAGGAATGAGACAACTAAGAAGCTTCCTTCTGAAGTCATAACAAGTCTCAAAGACTGAAATCAAGACTAATCCTGTGGGAGGAGGGGAAGGAGAGAGGACTCGATTTAATTAAATCAGACTAAAGCAATTTAAATTTCAACTCTAGAGCCTTACTGAATATGACAATATGTAGAAGCTAACAAATCTGCATGATACCAACACAGGCAGATAGGTTAACACAGAGAAAAGATTAAAAAAAGAGAGAAGGAGAACAGTGGCATTGTGGCACCGTGGGTTAAGTATGCAACCGCAGCTTCCCATGTTGCAACATAGATTGTGTCACAGCTGCTCCACTTCCGATCCAGCTCTCTGCTAGTGCATTTTGAAAGGAAGCATATGATGGCCCAGTTACTTGGATCCCTGCTACCTTTGTGGGAACCCAGATAGAGCTCCAGTCTCCTGGCTTCAGCCTGGACTAGTCCTGGCTGTTGCAGCCATTTGGGGAGTGAACAGGCAGGTGGAAGTTCTCTCCTTCTCTCTGCCTCTCTTACTCTGCCTATCAAATAAATAAGTCTTAAGAGAAAGGGATGAGGGGGGAGGGTGGGAGCTGGTCAAAGAGAGAGCCTTTGCAGTAATGTGTGGCCTCCCACATTACTGCATATACGGAACCATATACTCCAGGAGGAATGACATCTGAGACCTATACTTCTAAGGAAATAGACTTGGTTGAGATTGCCCAGCTGAGTCACTAAACTAACAAAAAGCCCTGGAGAGAAACTATTTAGAAAATTGTTAGAATATTGTATCTTAAATATCAAACTTTGGGGCCTGGCGTTGTGGTACAGTCTGTTAACCTGCTGCCTAAGATGCTGGCATCCCTTAAGGGGCACAAGTCTGAGTCCTTACTGCTCCACTTCCATCCCAGCCCCCTACAAATGCACTTAGGAAGGCAGCCGGTGACCACCCAAGTATTTGAGCCCCTGCCACTTACATAGGAGTTCCAGGCTCCTGGCCCAACCCTGGTCATTGCAGATATTTGGGGATGAACTAGCAGATGGAAGATATCTTTTTTTCTTTATTCTCCTCTCTCTCTCTGTAACTCTGGCTTTCAAATAAATAAATCTTTTTTAATATCAAATTTTAAAAATACAAACCACCTACCTCACAAAGGATTAATATCCCAAATATATTAAAACAACCTAAAAACCTCAACAACAAAAATCAACCAATCCAGTTAAGAAATGGGCAAAGGTCTTCAATAAACAGTTCTCAAAAGAAGGAATACAAATGGCCAACAACTATATTTAACAAATACTCAACATCACTTACCATCAGGGAAATGCAAATCAAAACCACAATGAGATATCATACCACACTTGTCAGAATGGCTAAAATCCAAAACAGAGAGAGTACAAAATGCAAAGGATGCAAAGGGGAACACTTACACACTGTTGGTGGGACTGTAAATTAGTATAGCCACTGTGGAAAACTGGATGGAGTTTTCTTAAAAAACTAGAAATAGACTTGCCATATGATCTGGCAATCCCACTTTTGGGCATATACCCAAAAAACTTGAACACAATGTCTCAAAGAATATCTGTACCACCATGTTCATAGCAACACTGTTCACAATAGCCTAAATCTGGAATCATCCAAGGTGTGCATCATCAGATGAAGTGATAGAAAATGAGGTATATGTACACAATGGAATATCATTCAGCTATACAGTAAAAAAAGAATGAAAGAAGTACAAAATATATAAAAAGTATAAAATGAAAGAAGTATAAAAAAAAGAATGAAATTCTACCATTTACAGCAAAATGGACACAATTGGAGTACATCTTGTTTAGTGAAATAAGCCAGACCCAGAAAAACAAATACTGCATGTTCTCTCTTGCAAATGGGAGCTAAAATTTAAAAAAACAACCAAAAAAAAAGAAGAAAGAAAAAAGAAATGTTTACTTGTATCAACATTCCTGCAAATATTGTTTTGTAAATTTTGTTTTATAGCTTTGTGAAGCCAATGGTTAAGTAGTATGGTTTGAATGATCTGTGAGTACTTTATTTATTTATTTTTATTTGACAGGTAGAGAGAGAGAGAGAGAGAGAGAAAGGTCTTCCTTCCATTGGTTCACTCCCCAAATGGCCATAACGGCTGGTGCTGCACCAATCCGAAGCCAGGAGCCAGGAGCCAGGAGCCAGGTGCTTCTTCCTAGTCTCCCACGCGGGTGCAGGGGCCCAAACACTTGGACCATCCTCCACTGCCCTCCTGGGCCACAGCAGAGAACTGGACTGAAAGTGGAGCAACCAGGACTAGAACCCAGCGCCCATATGGGATGCAGGCACCACAAGGTGGAGGATTAACCAAGTGTGCCACAGCGCCAGCTCCTGTGATTACTTTAAAATGTACTGTGTATGGGGGAAATGGTCATTTTTCCATTCAAGTATCATTTATAGAGGTTGTCTTTTTTCCCCCTAAATTAGGGCCTTTTTGCTTTTTATTTTTATTTTTGTCTTTTTTTATTTCTTACTCAGTGAAGTATTAAGCCTTTTTACTGTAATGTAGATTTAAAATACGTTATCTCAAAAACTATAAAAAGGGGGTAAGAAAGAAAGAGGGTGGTAAGGAGAGAAGGGAAGGGAGGGAGTGAGGGAGGAAGGGAATCATGTTCTTAGAATTGTATCTACAAAGCACATTGAATCTGTTAAAAACTAATTAAAAATTAAAATTCAAAAAGTTTTAGAAAGTCAAATTCTAATCAAAATTTAAAATCATAGATATGCAAAAAAAAAAAAAAAAGAGAGCATAATCTACTAAGGGGGGAAAGTAGGCTGTAGAAGCTATTTTAGGGAGAGTCTAAATGTCAGGCTTGCATGGCAAGGATTCCAAAATAGCTATTATAAAAATGTTCAAAGAACTAAAAGTAACACTATATTGTAAACTGAATGTGTGTTTCCTACTGAAATTCAATCACAAATGTGATGATGGTTTGTGAAGGGGGTCTTATGGGAGACTATTTGGGCTTAAGTATAAGTCATGACAGCTTAGCTCTGGTGATGAACTTGGCACACTTAAAAGAAAAGGAGTAGATCAGAGCCCTCTCTTTCTCTCCACTGTGTGCAGATACGGAGAGAAGGATCTGCAAACCAGGGGAAGGACCTTCACAAGAAGTATGTTGGTACTTTTGCTATGGGTTTTATAGTCTCCAGAACTATAAGGAAAAAGCGTTTAACCTACGTAGTTTATGGTATTTTGTTATAACAACCCAAACAGACTAAGGCACCATGCTTAGAAAAGTGAAGATACGGGGTGGACATTGTGGTACAGGTCAACCTGCCTCTTGCAACACCTGCATCTCATTTCAGTTCAAGACCCAACTACTCTGCTTCTGATCCAGCTCCTTGCTAATTCACTTGGGAAACAGTGAGTGATAGCTTAAGTTCTTGAGTTCCTACTGCAATGTGATTGACCTAGATGGAGTTTATAGTTCCTGGCATCAACCTGGCCCAGTGCCAGCTGTTGGGCCACTTGGGGAGTAAACAAGCAGATGGAAGTTCTATATCTGTCACTCTGCCTTTCAAATAAAGAAAATTAAAAAATGTGAAGGTTATGCTGACAGTATATCCTTGAATATAGAATTATAACAAATATTTTTAAAAGAGAATTAGAAATTATATCATTAAAATGTACAATGATTGTAATGAAAATTTAACTAGAGAGTTTCAACAGATTTACAGTGATAGAAGAAGGAATCAGCAAACTTGGAAGATGGATCAATAAAATTATCTATCCTGTCCTAAACAGCGTTCTGGCCTCAGAATCAGTCCTTAAGACATTCGGATCTGGCTGAAAAGCCCATGAGAGTATTTCAGGCATGGAAAGCCAAGACACTCTGGCAAAAAAAAAAAAAAAAAAAAAAAAAAAAAAAAAAAAACCTAAATGAAAGATCTCCACGAGTGAGATCCCAGTGGAAAGAACAGGTCATCAAGGAAGGAGGTACCTTTCTCTGAAGCGAGGAGAGAACTTCCACTTTGACTATGACCCTGTCGGAATAAGATCGAAGTCGATAAACTCAAAAGGCTTCCATAGCCTTGGCAACTCATGACTAGAGCCTAGGGAGATTACTTATGCCATAAACAAGAGTGTCCATTTGTTAAGTCAACAACAGGAGTCACTGTGCACTAATTCCTCATGTAAGATCTCTGTCCTTAATATGCTGTACATTGTGATTTAATGCTATAACTAGTACTCAAACAGTATTTTTCACTTTGTGTTTCTATGTGGGTGCAAACTGTTGAAATCTTTACTTAATATATACTAAACTGATCTTCTGTATATAAAGAGAATTGAAAATGAATCTTGATGTGAATGGAAGGGGAGAGGGAGCAGGAAAGGGGAGGGTTGTGGGTGGGAGGGAAGTTATGGGGTGGGGAGCCATTGTAATCCATAAGCTGTACTTTAGAAATTTATATTCATTAAATAAAAGTTAAAATAAATAAATAAATAAAAATTATCTATCCTGAAGAGTAATGAGACTAAAGAAAAGTTGACAGAGCAACAGAGCAATGTCAGGCATGATTAATACATCACTATGTAATGAGAATATATGAAGGAGAGAAGACATAAAAGGATAAAGAAAAAGTGTTTTAAATATAATGGTTGGAATATTAGTTGAAGCATCCCCCAAATTAATGAAAATTATCATCTACACGTATGGAAAGTTCAGTGAAATCCAAATATGACAAAAAGAAACACCTACCCAGACACATCTTGATGTTGAAAATGAAGACAGAGGCTGGCATTGTGGAATAACAGGTTGTGCCACCACCATATGGTTGTGCCATATTGGCACCAATTCAAATCCTGGCTGCTCCACTTCCCATCTAACTCCCTACTAACACCCTGGGAAAGCAGTGGAGGGTGGCCCAACTACTTGGACCCCAGAACCTATGTGGGAGACCTGGATGAAGCTCCTGGCTCCTGGCTTCAGCCTCCCCAACTCCTGCTGTTTCAGCCATTTGGGGAGCAAACCAGTGGATGGAAGATCTCTCCATCTGTGTCTTTCCCTCTCTATATAACTCTGCCTTTCAAATTAATAAAATAAATCTTTGAAAAAAAAAAAAAAGAGGACAGGCTGACGCCACAGCTCAGTAGGCTAATCTTCCACCTGCGGCGCCAGCACACCGGGTTCTAGTCCTGGTCAGGGCACTGGATTCTGTCCCGGTTGCTCCTCTTCCTGTTCAGCTCTCTGCTGTGGCCTGGGAGTGCAGTGGAGGATGGCCCAGGTCCTTGGGCCCTGCACCCGCATGGGAGTCCAGGATAAACACCTGGCTCCTGGCTTCGGATCAGCGCAGTGCACTGGCCACAGCACGCCGGCCGCAGCAGCCATTGTGGGGTGAACCAATGGAAAAGGAAGACCTTTCTCTCTGTCTCTCTCACTGTCCACTCTGCCTGTCAAAAAAAAAAAGAGGACAAAAAAGAAATCTTAAAAGCAGTAAGAGAAAAATGACTCATATCAAGATTAACAGCTGACTTCTTATCAAAAATGTTTTAAGTAACAAAGCAGTGAGAAAATATATTCAAATAAAACAAATGTTATCCAAGAAACTATGCCCAGCAAAACTATCTTTCAAAAATGACAGTGAACTAAAGGTATTCCATATTTGTTTGTTTGTATATTTTTGGCCTTTAAGGAGCTGGAATTGAGCCTATCAGTTAAGATACTCAGTATCAGAGTGCCTGGGTTTGAATCCTGGCTCCAGCTCCAAACTCTAGCTTCTCACTAATGCAGACCCCTGGAGGCAATAGTAATGGCTCAATTAGTTGGGTTCCTGGATTCTGGTTTCAGTCTAGGTCAGCCCCCACCATTGTGGAAGTAAACCAACAGAGAAGCTCTGCCAGTCTCTCTGTCTCTGTTTCTCTTTCAATAAAATTTAATTTTTTTATTTATTTATTTTATTTATTTTTTTTTTTTGACAGGCAGAGTGGACAGTGAGAGAGACAGAGAGAAAGGTCTTCCTTTTGCCGTTGGTTCACCCTCCATTGGCCGCCGCGGTTGGCGCGCTGCGGCCAGCACACCTCGCTGATCCGATGGCAGGAGCCAGGTACTTATCCTGGTCTCCCATGGGGTGTAGGGCCCAAGGACTTGGGCCATCCTCCACTGCACTCCCGGGCCACAGCAGAGAGCTGGCCTGGAAGAGGGGCAACTGGGACAGAATCCGGTGCCCCGACCGGGACTAGAACCCGGTGTGCCAGCGCCGCTAGGTGGAGGATTAGCCTAGTGAGCCACGGCGCCGGCCAAATTTAATTTTTTTTAAACTGAGAGATGTGTGGGCATTTGACACAGCAGTTAAGATGCTGCTTGAGACACCCATATCCCATTCCAGAGTGCATGGTTTGCATCCTGGCCCTTATACTTCCAATCCAACTTCCTGCTAGTGTGCACCCTGGAACACAGGAGATTATGGCTCAAGTACTTGGGTCCCTGCCACCCATGTGGGAGACCTCCATTGAGTTCCAGGCTCCTAGCCTTGCTTTGGCCCAGCCCTGGCTTTTGCAAGCATTTGGGGAAAAAATTTTTTAAAAAAATGTCTTTTAAAACTGTTGGAATTCACAGCTAACAGACCCTCATGAGAGGAAATAACAAAGGTTGTTCTTCAGGCTGAAAGAATGTAAACTGACAGTTATTAAAGTCTACACACAAAAAAAAATTCTTTATAAAAATCAGTTTGTAGGCAATTATAAAAGGTAGAGTAAGAGCATATTTCTTATCCTTTCTGCTGTTAACAAATGTAAAAAATAACTGATTAAAATTATAATAAAGGATATATACATATCCTACATGTATATAGAAACATATACCCATACACACATGCATATATATACCCACACACATACACGTATATGTTATCCTACCAATATTTAATATATCTGACAACAGCACAGAGAAGGCAAATGGGAACCAAGCTGTACTAGAATGAAAAAATGACACCAGATGATAATATCACTCCCAGGGACAAACAAAAAGAATGGTAAATAGAGTAAATATCACAGTCTATATATACATATGTTCTCTTTTTTCTTTTCTAAGCTTCTTTAACAGACATCAAATGATATGAAATCATTGTAACAATGTGCTGTTGAGCTTGGTATGTATAAGAATAGCTCAAATAGGCAGAAGAAATAGCGTTCTATAGAAGTAAATTTTCTGGCTGAGCTTTGTGGCACAGTTGAGACACCCACATCTCATATCAAAGTGCTTAACTCGAGTCCCAGCTACTCTGCACTTTGGGTCCAGCTTCCTGCTGCTGCACCTGGAGATCAGTAGCTGTTGGCCTAAGTACTTGGCTTCCTACCACCTATATGGTAGGATGGAGATGGAGTTCCTGGCTTAGGCCTGGCCCAGTCCCTGTTGTGGGCATTTGAGCAGTCAACCAGCAGAGGGAAGATTCTCTCTCTCTCTTTCTCTCTCTCTCTCTCTTATAAGATTTATTTATTTATTTATTTGAAAGAGTTACACGGAGAGAGAAAGAGAGGCAGAGAGAGAGAAGTCTTCCATCCACTGGTTCACTCCCCAGTTGGCTGCAATGGCCAGAGCTGCGCCGATCTGAAACAAGGAACCAGGAGCTTCCTCCAGGTCTCCCACGTGGGTGCAGGAGCCCAAGGATTTGGGCCATCTTCCACTGCTTTCCTAGGCCATAGCAGAGAGCTATGGGACTTGAACCGGCGCCCATATGTGATGCTGGCATGGCAGGCTGCAGCTTTATTCGCTACGCCAAGGTGCTGGCCCTGTTTCTCTCTCTCTCTCTCTCTCTCTGTCCCTCCCTAACACCATATCATCAACTTTCAACTAAGTGAAAAGAAAAATCTCTTTTTTAAAGGATTATTAAAATTTATTTATTTGAAAAGCAGAATTACAGAGAGACAAAGAGAGAGAGCAAGCAAGAGAGATATTCCATCTACTGTTTCACTCCCCAAATAGGTGCAAGGCCAAAGCTGGGCTGATCTGAAGCTAGGAGCTTCTTCTGAGTCTCCCACATGGTTGCAGGGTCCTAAGGACCTGGACCATCTTCTGCTGCTTTCCCAGACACACTAGCTCGGAGCTGGATCAGAAGTAGAGCAGCTGGGGCTTGAACCAGCGCCCATATGGGATGCCAGGAATGCAGGTGGCAGCTTTACTCACTACACCACAGCGCCAGCCCCAAGAAAAATAATCTTTTGGAAGAAAAATTGGCACCCAAAGCTGAGAGTAGTTTTAAGATATACATTTGTAGCACAGATTAAAGATAATTTGGAGAATTAAATAAAATCTCCACTAGATGTTATTCATGTCTGGGTTGTGAATATGTTAAGATTTGTTACTTTTCGATTCAAGCTTTATTTTTAAGAAACTTATTTTATATCTATATTTATATAATTCATATATTTATTTATATATTTATATTTATTTACATTTATATTTTTTAAGAAACTTAAAACTTGGGTGGGTGTTGTAGTGCCATGCTGCATCATGTCAGGGTGCCTGGGATTGAGTCTCACCAGCGGTTCCAGTCCAGCTTCCAGTTAATGCATATGGGAGGCAGCAGATGATGGCCTAAATACTTGGGTTCCTGTCACTCTTGTGAGAGCCCTGGATGGAGTTCCTGGCTCCTAGCTTCATCCTGGCAGTTAGGGTGTGAACCAGCAGTTGGAAGATATCTGGGGGGAGGGCACCATTTTGTCAATCTGTCTTTCAAATAATTAATTTTTTAAAAGATTTATTTAAAAGTCAGAGGTACAGAGAGATAGGAAAGAGACAGGCTTAACCTGCAGCACCACAATGCTAGCACCTAAATACATCTTTTGAAAAAAGAATCTTAAAATTTGAAAAGTGAAAATATACAAACAGGAAAACATTTTTGTTTTACCTTTCAATGTATTAAAGTATTGGATTTACTCTTTAAATATATATCAAAAAATTTGTATTTAAATTTGTTAATATCACAAAAATGTGTTTGTCATTCCAGAAATTTCTGCATATTTTGGAACAGGCTCCTCAATGACTTATACTTTTCAAGAACATTACCCTTTAAGTGAAAACAAGAGCTCTTTTGCTTCTTCATTACACAGGAATACAACATTGACCAGAGAAATGATCACACTGAGCTTCCGAACTACACAAACTCCAAGCTTACTGCTTTATGTGAGTTCTTTCCATGAAGAATACCTTTCAGTCATCCTCTCCAACAATGGTGAATATCTTTTGCATGAAAGAAAAAAAAAAACTTGAATTAGAAAAATAGGTCTGTAATGACATGGATCTTTTCAACATTCAATCTACAAACAAGGATAGAAAAATCAAAAACAAAAAAAAAGAAAAATCACATGCCTTCCAATATGTTTTTTAATACTATTTATAATGGTTATCATAAAAGCTAGTATTTCAATATTAAATTAAAAGCCTTTTCTACTATTATTAGTTTGATAATTTTACAAATTTGATATACAATTATACTTCTTATGGCTACAATGTCTTTACTACTACATGATGATCTAAATTGATTTTGCAGCTCATTTTCAGATAAGATACCTAGATATACGACATATATTTTCTGCTGATTCTAAGCAGAGGAGCAACAATGTGGATGACATGGTAAAACTACATAAAAGCCTATTTCCATAAACAACAGATGAATACAGTTGTTCTTTATTTCATCAGGTGGTCAAGAAGCTTGTTACATCACACCCACATAAGAAGGGAAGTGACAGTCTGCTGACTAGTGTCAATGCAGGGGCATTCCAAAACTTTCACAGTTGGGCAGCAAGGCCACACTTCAAATTTGTTAAGTAATGATTCAGGACAAAATTTCGATTTCTAGAAAAGCCTACAAAACCTCTAACTGGATGAGCTGCAACAGAATTATGGGCTATGAGACTATATCTTTATAGGAGAGCAATATGTATGTTGGAAGATGTACCAACTGTAGAAACTGTCTCCTGACAAAATTTTCTTCCCTGTTTTTTGATTAGGGCAAAAGATTTCAGAAGAAAAATTCTGATTGTTAAAAGTTTTTAACTGTATACCCTTCAATAATACTTGCACATTAAAATAAGCATTATTAAAGAAGCTATAATTATGAAAACTGAATGTTGATACAATATCACATGGAGCTACATCAATTCATAAAGTCAATATCATAGTCATAATTTAAATATGAGTTTAGAACTTTCATATGAATAATTAAAACTTTACATAAGAAAGATTTGGGAAATTGCTTATTATCAGCATATGTGGTCTTGACTTTAAATAGTGTATTTGGACTTGGAGTTTGGCACTGGGATAGCACTTAAGTAATTACAATTCCAAGAAATATAACTATTGGGTAATCCTAATCTATGCTAAATAGATTCAAATATGTATTAGATATTAAAAGTACTCTAGATTATGCATGATAGTTTTTTTTTTAAATAACTGTGCTAATTTAAAAGACCATTTACTTTTCTCTTTAGGAAGTTTACAGATCAGGTACAAGCTAGACAGTCACCAAGATTCCGATGTGTTTAACTTTGATTTTACAAACTTGGCTGATGGGCACTTTCACCAGCTGAAGATTAAAAGAGAAGAAGCAGTGGTTGCTGTAGAGGTAATGCAGCAAAGTCAAAAGCAATGGTAACTGATATTATGACTCTGAGAATGAATATGCTAATGTAAAAATTTGACAATAAATATTAATAAAAGCAACGCACTCAGTGTTTTCCTGCCATAGGTCGGGATAGGAAGTCAAATATAGCCCAGGTTTGGAGAAGGGGAAATGTTTTGTTTGTTTAGCAATGTGGTTCTGTCAAAGTTATAATTATTTGTTCCTTTAAAATGTCAATATATGCTTACTTGTTTTCTTAGTAGGGAAATGTTGTCTAGCTTATCATGGTGACTGTGGTGGAATTTGTGAACTGATATTTCAATGAGAACCTGTCCTCATCTAATTATAAAAGAACAGGTACTGCAACAATTTAAACAAGGGAGAAAAAGGTGTACAGGATATTCATTAAGGTGGGAATAAATAAGAAAATAGACCTGGGTCAGAGCAGAGTAAGTAAATTGTCACCGGTATTTGAAGCAAAATATACTTTATTTATTTATTTTGACAGGCAGAGTGGACAGTGAGAGAGAGAGACAGAGAGAAAGGTCTTCCTTTGCCATTGGTTCACCCTCCAGTGGCCACCACGGCTGGCGCGCTGCGGCCAGCGCATTGCGCTGATCCGAAGGCAAGAGCCAGGTGCTTCTCCTGGTCTCCCATGAGGTGCAGGGCCCAAGCACTTGGGCCATCCTCCACTGCACTCCCGGGCCACAGCAGAGAGCTGGCCTGGAAGAGGGGCAACCTGGACAGAATCCGGCGCCCCGAAGGGGACTAGAACCCTGGGGTGCCGGCACCGCAAGGCAGAGGATTAGCCTAGTGAGCCGCGGCGCTGGCCGCAAAATATACTTTAGATCTGCACATAGAACTACATTTCTTGACTATATGCTTTCAGTTTTCTCCAGAGAATAAGTTTTTAAATGTAAAACAGCTGATTCCACCTTTCTGTAGTTTCTGCCAATTGCAGATACTTAACATGGTGAAGAAGAGAAAGCAGGATTAGAGAGTGGGCAGTGGGTGGGAGCAGCAGCTGATGGCATTATATATGTTGTTTATAAAATTGCTTTCCCCTTCTAAATCATTGTTTACAAGTGATTTCTTTAACCTTGTGGTAGCACTTGCAAATGATTTATTTTTACTATTTTTCCCTGTGTTCTCTTTGCCTCCTTTTCATTAAAAATGAATTTATTTTTGTTATTTGTTTCCCTTGCGACATTTAACAGGTTAATCAGAGTGTAAAGAGACAAGTTATATTGGCCTCGGGGACAGAATTCAATGCTGTCAAATCCCTCGCACTGGGAAAGGTTTTAGGTAAGTAGAAGAAAGTGTTTCCTCCACAAAACATCAGATTGAGAGTGTCATGTCACAAACTCTGGAAGCATTCATTATGATGAAAGAATTTCTTGTCTTATTTGAATAATACTTTCACAGTGAGTGACAATCAAGGTACAAATTGTACTCCTGGCTGCGTGCCCATCTAATCATGAGTAAGTGCTACCTGCTAGATGAGCAAGGGCATACCTCCAAAAGTACTTCCACACTTACCTTCTCACTTGGCAATCATGCATATTGAATTATGGCATTTGTCTGACAATTCTTAAAAATGACATGTTATCAAAGCAGACATGTTTCAGCATCAACTCCAGAGACCTCCATGCAGTGATAAAACTGGGTTTGAGTTAAAGGCAAGAGAAAGAATTGTTTAATTTCTCCCAGCAGATGAATACAACTGGAACTCTTTTGAGTCTTGCTTTGGTTGTTTTTTTCTTTCCTTCATGACTCTAGTATCTAACAGGAAAGATGATGCATGTACTTAAATATTTATGACAAGTTAAAAAGGTGCAGTAACTGTCTATGATATTCACAGGAAATATTTTTAAAAGTGCAATTTAGCTTTAAATAATATAGTAACTTAGGAAAATAATCGTTCTGTAAGAAATATAACTCCTATGTCAATCAATTAAGAAAATGAACTATCTTCTATGAAATATGAAGAGGATTAGAAAGAATCACCACTTATTATAAAAATTTGTTTTTCTCCAGATAAATAATTATATCGAGTTGAAGATGTTAAAGGCTTTATTCAAGAAAGATATATTAAAAAGGCATGCAATTTAGGGCATACAATTTCAAATTCAAATTGGTCAATGAAGTATATAATCTGAAGCATCTGATCAACAGAAAATTATGAATATTCATTTTGCCTGTGTCTGGAGGTGGAGATAATAATTAAAGATTAATAAAATGCTTCATATTTTGGATGATCATATTTCAGAATATGTTCTGCTTAAGTCTTGTTATTTTCAGATCATTAATCACAAGACTATAATTCCAGATAATTTGGAGTTTGATACAAAGTACTTTATTACTTTAGGCTGCAGTAAAATAGACCTTCAAGTTAACTAATAGATAAGCCACTGATTTTCCAAAGAGTTACCCGAAGGACTCTACAGCAAGTTATTACTTTTTAAGTTTAATAAGTCCCTGTAAGTCACTGATTCATCCATTCCTTCAAAAATATTTCATGAACATCTACTGAGTACACTTTATAAGGCACTGAGAAAGCCTACGAACAAGAGCAACACAAGACCTACCCTTTCCCAACTCACATATTAATAGGGATCATAGGCTAAATGTGAACAATTATAAAAAATAATGCTCATACTCAATAAAAAACTTTGTCTACCTTTACTTGCTTTTGAAAACAATGACCCAGAATTCATAATTAGCATGGTGTTATTATCTTACCATTTCTGAGTAGTTTCACTAATGAAGATGATTCAGGTTGATTATGTCAAGATAAACTCAGATTAAAGCTGTTTAAATATAAACTCTTTAGATCTTGAATTTCCTATGTAGCTTATCAGAAATACAGTCCTAAAGAAGGTGAGCACTTAAAATACTGTAATCCCTTAGAGATGACCTGTCATTTCTGTTACATGTTGTTTCTCCAACTATTTTGGTATTGTTGATATTCTTGATTACAGATTTTGTTATTTTTTAAATCACTAACTAAAATTTTAAAACAAAAACCAAAACATATATTGAAACCAAAGAAAAAGTGTAAAAGCAGAAGATGTCTTTTTAAGTTTTCTCCCATAAAATAAAACAATAGCCTGTAAATAGTTACATATCAGTGTGATTATTATTATAAATGTCAGAAAGTATATATCTGGGTAGAAGGGTTATATTTCAAAATAGAGATAAAAATATATGAACATGCAAAGTAGTTATAGTAATTAAATACTTCTGAAAATTATCTAATGAGTTCTGTCTAAGGAGATACATAAAACATACACGTTTAGCATTTAAAACTCAGTTGGCATAGTATTTTACAATACAGTGTATTTGTCTCACTTAGAAGGGATGTAAGTGGGTAGGCATTGCAGTGCAACATGTTAAGCCACTGCTTGGGACACCCACATTCCAAAGCAGAGTACCAATTCAAGTCCTGGATACTCCTCTTCTAACCCAGCTTTCTGCTAACATGCTTGGAAGGCAGTGTGTGATGGCCCAGATATTTGGGTCCCTGCCACCCACGTGGAGACCTGGATGGAGTTCCTGCCTTCTAACTTTGTTCTGGCCCATGGATGGCTGTTGCAGACATGTATGGGGTAAACTAGCAGATGGAAGATCTCTCTGTCTCTCCCTCTTTTTTACCCTGACTTTAAAATAATTAAAACTTTTTTTTAAAGAAGTGATGTTATATATTAGGTCTAGAATTTGATTTTACCTAATTTACCAACAAAATAATAAATAAGCATATAATTGATTTATGGATCCTGGCAGATGACAAAAGACTCCTGGAACATAGACAAAGGACTCTAGTACTCATGGCACAGAAAGCCTCATGAGCATCAGCCATTTGTGCAGTTTCCCATTTGTCCTCAAGTCTTATGGGGACAATGATAGGTGGCCCAACTGAATGTTCTGAAACACTAGCTTGAGGAAACCACAGAAGTTTTAGCAAACAGTAAGTAAGCTTATTCTTTGTCCTGGTTGGAGATATGACTTCATTCCTCAAGTTTGCTTGCCGAAAATAAAACCTTGAGAAATGACCTGTGTACTGTCTTATGTTTCTTTATTTCTTTATTATTATTATTATTATTATTCTTTTCATTTTAGTTGCAAGGAGAGACAGAGACAGGCAGAGATATATTGCTGGTTCACTCCTTAAACACTCACAACAGCCAAGGCTGGGCTAGGCTGAAGCCAGAACCCAGAACTCAATCCTGGTCTCCGATAAGGACGGCAGGGACCCAAGTATTTGAGCCATCAGGTGCTGCCTCTCAGGGTTCACATTAGCAGGAAGCTGGAATTGAAAGTGTAGCAGCCGGACAGGCATTTTGATATGGATTGTGGGCATCCCAGGTGGCAACTTACCTGCTGCATGAAATGCCTACTCATGGATTTATTTTTTAAATTGAAACACAAAATTCTTAAAACATACCTAATTTCATATTTGATGATAATCTTTCTAATTAAATCATCTATTGAGAATGAAGGAAAGTTCTACTCTATTTCATTCTATTAACTTCAAACTAAATGATTGTTTAGGGGTTCAACATTATGGTACATCAGGTTAAGCTGCTGCCTGTGATTCTGTCCTGTGATTTTGTGCCTGTCCCAGCTACTCCATTTCTGATCCAGCTCCCTAATGTGCCTGGGATGGCAGTGGAAGATAGCCCAAATGCTTGCACCCCTGCCACCCACATGGGAGACCTGGATGGAGTTCCTGGCTCCTGCCTTCAACCTGTCTCAGCCCTAGCTGCTGTAGACATTTGGGAGTGAACCAGCCTGATGGAAGATCTCTTTCTCTGTCTCCTCCTCTCTGTCATTCTGCCTGTCAAATGAACAAATCTTTCTAAAAATGACTGCTTAATGTTAATTGTATTCAGCATTTTTAGGAGAAAATCTGCCCTAAAGTTATATGGCTTTTCTCTAAAATAGTTATTCAATGTAAAACCACGTTGTATCATGCCAAAGGGAAAAAAAAATTTCTAACACTTGTTAAAACTGGAGGCTGACATATTAGGGCTTTCATGAAAGATATAGGAACTATGCTATGGCTTCAGCAGTAGGGATGAGAGATTGAAAATTTCAAGTACAAAAGTGGGTGGAGGTTTACAGCCAAGCAGGTGTAGGGACAGATGATTAGTTAATGCAAAATAGGAAGTTGTTTGGGCAACAGAATTTTTAATGAAGACCAATCAAGCTGATCAAACATCCTGCATGTGGGGAATAGTGCGAAATGGAGAGGATGATAGATGTTGTGGTGACCAGGTATTGAGGGTGAAAAATTCTGACCAAACCTGACTTGCCATGATTATTTCCAAATCCAGGAGTTGAAAGATCAAAACCTCTGGGAAACTTGAGCAGAGAGCTCAGAGTAAGCCTGAATGGAGTTTAGTCAGAGGGAATAGCGTTCAATTCTTTCTTGGGAAAAAAATGAAGATTCTTGAAGGAACTATAAAAGAAAAATATATGTAAATTTAAGTGATATTCTAATTCTGATTAGGAGCTAAATGTATTGGAGTAAAACCCAAGAAAGGAGGCACTGTTGTGCAGGTGGAGGTGAGGAGGAGAGAATACTGGGGGATGCTGTATGGGGGAGTGCGGAGTTCCAGGCATGGTTCATCTGACTGACATGAGTGGGAGAAGAGATGGGCAATGGTCATTTTGGAAAAGTGCACTGTCTTTATAAAGGTATAAAAGAAGGCTTTTGAGACTGCTAGAAAAGTTGAACAAGAATAATACTAAGTATAGTGATTTTTACTCTAAATGTGAATAGACTAAATTGTGTCACACCAACTTTAAAAAAAAAAAACGTTTAAATGCACTTACACTATTGAAAAAGAGATGTGCTAAGAACTTGCAAGTAAAAACTAATAAATCTAAGAAATGCAATGTTATCAATTAGAATTTAAGATTATAACAGCTGAACAAGAAGGTCATTAACTGGTGATAAAAATACTAAGACAATATGAAAGTGATAAATCTGTATACTTCAGACAAAACAGTCGAATGTAATAAGCAAACACAACAACAAAGGATTTCCAAAGGTCTGTCCTGGTCTCCAGAAATTATTTTACTGTAACCCCCTAGATTAGTGGCTGTGTGTTCCATTGAAAATGTATTTTAATGATTTTTTTTTTTATTAAATGGCAGAGGATTTCTTAGTTCATCCCACACAACTGTTTTCCTGGGAGATTCTGGTGTGGGCATTTGAAGCCATCAGCCAAAACCCTGCCTCATCTGAGCAGTTGACAGGGCTGCCCACAGGTAGTGGCTCTGGCGCTTTCCCCAGAACCTAAGGGGTTCTGAGGAAGGCTGAAGCTGGCCGCCGCCGAACAAATGGCGGGCGTCCCCATGTCGCCGACCTGGGCCCCTGCGCCCTGACGCCGGGTGCCGCTTCTATCTCCCGCAGAGACCCCCGGCGCCGACGCGGACACCAGGCGGGCGGCGGCGCGCGGCTTCACCGGCTGCCTCTCGGCCGTGCGCTTCGGCCGCGCCGCGCCCCTCAAGGCAGCGCTGCGACCCGGCGGCCGCGCCCCGGTCTCCGTGCGCGGCCCAGTAGCCGCGGCGTCCGGCTGTGCGGCGCCGGCGGGACCTGGCTCCTCGGCGCGGGAACTGACTCCCCGGCTGGCCGGGGACGCAGGTGCGTGCTCGCTCCGCCGGCGTCCCACCCTGGCCGTGGCCCGTGTTTCAAAGCGGAGTCCTCGGTCCCTTCCGGTCCTTGCCCGCTCCAACGGGTTCACTGCTGCCCTTCCATCTCTCTGTGTGAATTTCCCCGTTCTATTCCCCTTTGTGCCCCTCTCTGCAGGCCGTCCTGGACCCGCTGGCAAGGGGGCGCCCTTAGTTACTGCAGACGGGAGGGACCCTGCGGTCTTCGTCGTCGGAGGTAAGGCAGCTGTGAATGACCTGCCTTCCGCGTTACCCCTCTTGACAATGTTGAATTAATCAGCATAATGGGTTATGGTTTATGGGTCAGGGTTTATGGTTCAGGATAGGGAGGGAAGTCATTTGGTCTGATTATGCCACCGCAGCTGCAGGCAGGACTGGAAAATCAGTTAAGTCTATAGCAGGCGCATTTTTAAGTTGATCATTTTGTATGGCCTGCGAATGTTATAAATACCCAGATGGCCCTTGACACGGAAAAGTTTCCCCACTGCCTTCAATGCTTCCCTTGACAATGTTCGCCTTATTAAAAAAGATTTAAATGCACATAATAATACTTAACGTGTTAATTTTTAATAGTATGGTTCAGTGACATAGAGTAAGTTCACTAGTCACTGTGTGTTTCATTTTTAATCTTGCTTTAGGAAAAATTCATCTAATAGGCTGAGATTGTTTATTGGTCTTTTGAGAGGAAGAAAATAAAATTAATTTAAATACATCTTGGCAAAGAAAACTTTCATTCTGAAATATAATTTATTAAGAACTGCTGCAAAAGTAAGCATCTTTCCTCCTTAATTAATTCATTTTTGAAATGTTTTTGATTTCTTGTTTGGCAGACTTTCCATAGAACATACAAAATAAACTTTTTTCCCCCAAAAATGATAGGAAACAATTCAGATATTATAAAAGCCCTCACTAAATTTCTCTTGAGGATATTAGCATGTACCTCACTATCTCAAACTTTTTTCTCTCAGAAATAAAAAAAAAAGTAAATTAAAAATACATGACCCAATGGAAAAAAAAACTATTTTTACAGTTTTCTGTGGGAATTGGAGAATAATGCACATCCTAAAGGGGTACTTTTGTCATTAATTTTACATCAAATCCAATCATAAATGATTCCTGATATTTTAGGAGATTTTTCTTTGCAATGCAAAAGCAATTGTGAAATGCTTAACATTTTCAGGGTAGGTTCCCATTGCCCACAAATGTCTACACAGTGTCAGAGTTAGAGCCAGGCCTTTGGTGAGCGAGGATAATGGGCAGATTGATCATAGAACAGCAGAGCACGTCTTGCTTTTGGAATTTTATTGCTTTTGGTCAGCTATAACTGGCGAGATATCTGGGGTCAATGTAGAGACATGTTGCTGTTGAACTGTGAGTCTTAGCAGGATTCTGTTCCCCTAAGAAGTGTTGACTTGGCTCCTGAAGGAAGCAATGGGAAGGAGGAGGGGCTGGGTGGCTTCCCCTGGCTGGTATTTCACAAAGGGGGTTTGCATTTTCTAATAGTCACCAGCTGGAGATACAAATTAATGCCTTAGTGAATTATCTTACACTTGTAATTTGGGTACCTATAACCTATTTTTACACCGACTCATCTAGTTTAACATAGACTTGATGTTCATCTACACTAATAGGATTGCTTGAATCAGCAGCTTTCTCGAGTACGACTTCATGCATTCATTAAATGGCTTCCTGGCTATGAATTAAAGACTCAAACAATTTATGAGATAGAGGCCCAGACCTTTAACTCCTTTAACCTCATTTGGAGCTAGGATTGAGAACCACGGGCATGGCTAATAGTATCAATATTTTATAACATTTACAAGTAATCTGCATTACATGTAAATTTAATAAATATCCCTGCAATAGTCTTGATAATGGGAACTGATTATGTGTATGCTACGCTACTGTACTTCAAAAACATATTGTCATAAAAGTATTCTTAAATCTGCATTTAAAATGTATAACAACAGTTATTCTATGATGGTACAAAACACTGCATACTTTTTAAATAATTTAAAGCTTCCTGCCTGATTGTCGCTCCCCCTCTTCGTGGAGGAACGACACAGGACCCTGCGCTGTTCTTTTGTCTGCTCGGCCCTCCCCGGGTTTGCTGCTGGTTCTTCCCGGGTTGGCTACTATCCCTTCCACCTCCGTGGAAGGGCAGTTCCCCCTGGCCACATTCCCCACTTCCGCAGGGGAGCGGCACACCGCCGGCCGGCTCTCTGGGGGCTGCACAGGTGTTCCCCTTAGATGTTCCTCTTAGATGTTCCTGGTGCATGCCGTCTCTCTCCTCCTTTATAGTCCTCTTCCACCAATCCCAACTCTGCTACCCACACGCCGAGTACGCTGCTCTCCTCCAATCAGGAGCAGGTCCCACAGTTTATTGGTTGAACTGGAGGCAGCTGTGTAGAAGCTGTTTCCCTTCTCAGCGCCATATTGTGGGAAAGCAGATGCATAGAATAAGTCTTAATTCCAGTAACTTAGTCTAGTCCGAGTTGCTCACAGTTGCTCCCCACAGATCCCCCTTTCTTTTTATTTTTTGGCGTTGATACGCGCCTGTCTTCGGTGTCCCGCGGCACACCCTCTGCTCTACTTGCTAGAGTTGCCACAGGTTCTTACAAGTCCTATCAATCAGGCAAACCGAATCCGGGTCCTCTCTTCGCCATGTTGTGAGGAGGTTTTTAGGCGTTGATACGTGCCTGTGTTCGGTGCCCTGCAGCGCATGCTCTGCTCAGCCTGCAGGGGCTTACAAGCCCTAACAATCAGGCAAGCCTTCTCATTGCCGTATTGTGGGGGAGACCTTACTGATGTTAATTCGTGCCTGTCTTCGGTGACCTGCGGCGCATAAGCTGCTAGCCGCCTGCAGGTGCTCATCGCCTCACTTAATCAGGCAGACCGAATCCAAGCTCTCACATTGCAGTGTTGTAGGGAGGCCTTTCTATTTCTCTATTTCTCTATCTCCGGGCATTCCTATTTCTCCCATTTTACTTCTATCTACCAGCATTCCTATTTCTGTCATTTTACTTCTAAACTTCTGTTTCTCTTATCCCTGCGGCTTCCCGGCGCCCGCCCCGAGGCTGCTTCTCGGCGGCTTCCTGGCTCTGAGCCGCTTCAGCCCGCACCTCTCTCATCTGCGCGGCCTCGTACTAGCCCCGGGTTCCCTATCTACTTGTGCCCCGCACGCTCTCTCTGCGCGCGGCAGCCTCCGCGAGTCACACAGCGTAGCTTACGTCTCCGCCACTAGCATTCAATCCAAGTTTCCCGGACTAACCTGGCGAATTCCAACCTGGCGGCCCACGTCTCTGCCTCTGGTTCCAGATCTTTGCCTCTTGCTCCCCGGGCTGACTTGAAGAATTCCAAGATGGCTTCCGTCTCCGCCTCGGCCTGCCCTCGCAGCTTCATCCTCCCTAACATTTTTCTCTACCCGGTATATTTCACTAAGTTTTCTTCCAACAATATTCCTCCCTCATTTCTCCCAGCTTCTCCCCACAGTCCGTATCCGAGTCTGTTTGTTCTAGCTTTCACTTTCGCTTTCGACCTTAGAGATTTCTCCCAGCTTCCCCCCGTAGTCCGTATCTGAGTCTATGCCTAGGCTTTCAATAGCTTCTTCCGGCACCTTTTTCGTCCGGCTTTTCCCTAGGCTGTTTGCTAGTCTCTCTCTCCGATATTTTTCCACTTCTTCCTGTTTCTTCCCTCCTAAGTTTCCTATCCGTCCTAGGTTTCCTATCCGAGTCACGGCCCCATTATGTCGCTCCCCCTCTTCGTGGAGGAACGACACTAAACCCTGCCTAGGTTTCCTATCCGAGTCACGGCACCATTATGTCGCTCCCCCTCTTCGTGGAGGAACGACACAGGACCCTGCGCTGTTCTTTTGTCTGCTCGGCCCTCCCCGGGTTTGCTGCTGGTTCTTCCCGGGTTGGCTACTATCCCTTCCACCTCCGTGGAAGGGCAGTTCCCCCTGGCCACATTCCCCACTTCCGCAGGGGAGCGGCACACCGCCGGCCGGCTCTCTGGGGGCTGCACAGGTGTTCCCCTTAGATGTTCCTCTTAGATGTTCCTGGTGCATGCCGTCTCTCTCCTCCTTTATAGTCCTCTTCCACCAATCCCAACTCTGCTACCCACACGCCGAGTACGCTGCTCTCCTCCAATCAGGAGCAGGTCCCACAGTTTATTGGTTGAACTGGAGGCAGCTGTGTAGAAGCTGTTTCCCTTCTCAGCGCCATATTGTGGGAAAGCAGATGCATAGAATAAGTCTTAATTCCAGTAACTTAGTCTAGTCCGAGTTGCTCACAGTTGCTCCCCACACCTGATAACTGAATGATGGACATGATCTTAGAGATGTATTTTTCTTTGTGCTTTTAAATATGAAGCCATTCCCTGAGTCCATCATGACATGCCTTTAGGGAACAAGCCTAATACAGCCATATCCAAATGCTGTAGTAACTCAGAAGTATAGCAAATGTTATAAGGCACCTGGCCTTAAAAATTCCTGCTTGGATGTTTCCAGTCTATCTAGTAGATGATTTGGTTTATTGTAACCTAACTTTATTAAGCAATGACAACAAGCCTATGGTTGAAGCGAAACTCCATTTACATTGTTTTTCCTTTTTCTTCTTGCATAGGTGTGATTGCCGTTGTGATATTTACCTTGCTCTGCATCACTGCCATGGCTTTACACATTTATCAGCAAAGGAACTTGCACAAAGAAAATGAGTCTGAAATCTCAAAAAATGAAGAGTGCTAGGATTGCTTTGAAAAATGAGCTGATGTGCAAACACAGTGGAAAACGGTGTGTCTTCTTAGGAGCAGCTGGGACCTAATCTGTCCCTAGGATAGACTGTCCTGCTTTTGCCACAATGGTACCCACATGTGGTGCAGTGCTGTGAAGCTGTGGATGATATGCAGCTTCAGAGTGAATTAGGGGTAGGGGTGGTCATCAGTCTGTTTGAATGCAGTCTTCCAAATCTGAGGTTGAATTTGTGTGATAACTATCAGGTTTATATAAGAAAATGGCTGTGGTCCTACTTTCTTAAAAATTATGCCAGAACTTTTTGTTCAGATATAAAAGATTAAGTTAACTCTACTGTTTTTCGATATTTGGAAACTTATCTGAGACTCTCTTATTGGTGCTCTGGTGACATTGGTAAAATAGGAAATACTTCTTCCATCACCCTCACTGGTATTGCTGTAGTCCTAAAATCCAGAGCCAAGTGACCTGCCAAAAATCAACAGCCTATTTGCTTTCCCTGTCGGATAATCATACAATGCTGTAGCGGCCTGGGAATATTATTATTACTTTTGGTGTGATGCTTTTTCTAATTGCCTGTTTTAAAATGTTTTGATAAATATTGATGTTGAAATTAATATTGAAGGTTAACTCTGAAATTTTAGTATTGAATTTTATCATGAAACAAAATTGATAGGTAACAAGATGCATAGAGGATGTCATTGACAGTTTGCCTGTTTTTCTTTGTAATTTGTAATTATGGTTTTTGTAAATTGTGATTATGTTTTTAACTAAATTTGTAATTAGATGTAAACATTGCTTCTTACACTGGAAGTATTATCCTTTATTTGTGTCAATAATGCCTGCATAAAACATAATCTAAACTTATTTCCCCAAAACATTGAAAGACTATTCAGATACTATTACGTATCTCTCTTCTTTCTAACGGTTGTTACTAATTTGCCTTGGATTTCCTGTGACAGTATTTTACAGAACATCTTCCAATTTATTAAGCTGAGGAGCTCCAATTCCTTTTCTGAATTTAAATGCTCTAGGCAGAAATAGCATTGTGTATTATCTTCTCAACTAATTGCTTTTGAATATAAACTGAAGGCTGCTGTCTCTTAGGAAAGACAACTTTTCCATAATCTATATCAAATCTGCCATTCTAAGGATCATGGGTCTAACTTCTCATAGATTACCCAAAATTGAATATATGCTATTAACTGCAACATGTCTCATTAGGGTTTATACACAGACACACACACACTCAGATAGTGGAGAATCAGAATTTATATGGACAGTTGCAGAATTAACACTGAGGCAATATTTATGTGATAATTGCATGGAACTGCCATTTGGATTCAAACTGATTATATATAAAGCAGTAATGCTACACTGATATCACAGACACCAACTGTTTGCCAAGGACTAATTAGGTCACATAGTTTGCTAGAAGTAAAAATATTGTGAATGTGTATATTTGAACTTTTGTCAGAGAGAAACCATTTATCCATTTTCTAAAATCTGAATTATGTACATTTTTGTTATCAGAGAGAATTGAATAACAACATTTTTCAGATACAAAGATGCTACTTGCATGTAGCACCCTTCTGTGATCAAAACAAGTTAGAAACTCAGATTCATCATTACTATTACATGATCGAATTTTCACTTTCTTGTGTTTTTTTTTAAAGACTGAGTATAGATAATCTTTGTCTTAAGTTTACTTTAATTTTATAACTGCAGGGTGCGGAAGGATTCAACAAAGATATAGTACATTTTATGAATGTCTACATGTATGTAGTTGCTACATACATGTAGCACCCTTATGTGATGTGATATAAAAGTATAGTGGTTTCCCCAAAACCTATTTTTCAATTTAAAAAAATGCATTATTCTTCATAATAAGTGACTTAAGTTTTTGATTATTAAAAGCGTCAAAATTATATTTTTAAAAATAGACTGGTTAATATAACAATGCTTGTCTTAGTAAAATGGTTAACATTGGTGAATGGGTATAAACTTGAAATTATGACCCAAATTCATCTTAGGAAATCACTGTAGCTGTCATTTCCTAAGAGTCATCATTTAAAGCATACTCTTAACCTATTTTGATAGTAGTTAATATACATGACCTATTCTGTCCCATATGTTTATTAATTAGCAGAGAATAAGAACATTTTACACTGACCAATAATTGTGAACCTTTTTTCGTGTATATTTTCAAAGCCTAATAAATGGAAAATTTATTCCAATGGATTTTTTCTTTAATAAAATATAGATCTAGAAGATAAATATCTTGTTTTCTTATGTTATTCTGAATCCATAATGGATTCTTAAAATATTCTTGACATTGGAGAAGAATGAAATGAATGCATTTTAAATTGAAATATGATTAGTTATTTAACCTAGTGCTTCATTAGCCGACTTTGGACATTAGGAAAATGTTCATAAATGCTGTTTTTAGCCTTTAAGTGTGCAGAAAACCCCTTTTTTATTTTAAAAAAATGTTATTCCAAGAATCATCGAGTTTTTCTATCGTTGAAGACATTAAATATCTTACAGCCCAGCCTTTCCCCTTTACATCTCTTCTAAAGGATGCAGCTCAAGCTAAGTTTGTTGCTGATGTGTCTGAAAACAGCTACTAGTCCATCCTAACTTGGTGTGCTTGAGTACATGTGTGGATGTTTAAGAAGGTTAAAAGTGCTCTTTCTAGGGCCACAACCAAGATTCATTAGGCATTCATCATATTGCTGAGAAATATGCTGTATTTGTTTTTACAAACCTTTGATAACCTAATCTATTGCCTATAAATTAATTATGACTTGAAACTATACTTTTGCTTCTTATTTCATCACTGTTTATGGGGATACCTCAAAAAGTTCATGGAAAGGTAGAATTAAGAGACAAGTTTATTAGGATCAGCACTGTGGTGTAGCAGGTAAAGCCACTGCCTGCAATGCCGGCATCCTATATGGGAGCCGCTTTGAGTCCTGGCTGCTCCACTTCTGATCCAGCTCCCTGCTAATGTGCCTGGAAAAGCAACAGAAGATGGCCCGAGCCCTTGGGGCCCTTGCACCACATAGAAGACCCAGATGAGGCTTCTGGCTCCTGGCTTCAACCTAGTCCAGCCCTGCCATTGCGGCCATTCAGGGAGTGGACCACTGGATGGAAGATCTCTCTGTCTCTCTCTGCCTCTGCCTCTCCCTCTCTGTAACTCTAACTTTCAGATTAAATAAGTAAATATTTTTTTTAAAGAAGTGTAAGTTTGGGGCGTGCGCTGTGGCACAGCAGGTTAAAGCCCTGGCCTGAAGCACCAGCATCCCATATGGGCACGGTTCTGGTCCCAGCTGCTCCTCTCCTGATCCAGCTCTCTGCTGTGGCCTGGGATAGCAATGAAAAATGGTCCAAGTCCTTGGGCCCCTGCACCTGCGTGGGAGACCCAGAAGAAGCTCCTGGCTCCTGGCTTCAGATCAGTGCAGCTCCCGCTGTTGCAGCCATCTGGGGAGTGAACTAGCGGATGGAAGACCTCTCTCTTCTGTCTCTACCTCTCTCTGTAATTCTGTCTTTCAAATAAATAAAATTTAAAAAAGCAGTATAAGTTTACTTTGATGCAAAAAGTTTTGTAAGCCATGCATAGTTTTTTGAAAATATGCATTTCTCACAAACTTAAAACATTCTGGATTCATGACTTTTTTTTTTTCAGCAAAATAAGCTTATTTTTTACTTTTTCCACAAACATTGTAAAGTGCCCTGGTATACGTGCTTCCTTTACGGGCCAAGAGGGAGTGCTAGAGAATAGATTCACTGTCTCATATAAAATTAGCCAAAAACAAGACAAAATTTATGAAACAATAGTTTTTAGAACTGGACGTTTGTCCTAGGAAGTGATCTTGAAAGCTTATGATTGTTTCAGGCTGTAACTTGAGAAAATTTCTAAACAACAATGTAAGAATGGAACTACTTAGGGGAAATCTAACAGATGTGAAAGTTGAGTCAATGATGCTGAAGGTTCAGGCACACCAAGATGACTGATAAGATAAGAGTACCAGAGAGGAAAGAGCTGCACATGGAGCCAACTCCAGTGCTCTGTAGATTACCCTGAGTATGTAGCATAGTCCTGCCAACACAAGTGTAAGGAAACTACCAAGGCAAAAGGAAGAACAACTCAAAATATTTAGAATAACACTTATAAACCTTTTTTTAAAAAAGTTACTGATCTCCACAAAAAGCCTCTTTAGACAGTTTCATTCCTAATCACCTCTCCATGAAATTATTGTTAAAGATTTATTTATTTATTTAAAGGGGAGAGAAGAAAGGGAGAAAACGAAAGAGAGAGAGATGATCCTCCCCCTGTTGGCTCACTCTCAAATGGCTGCAAGCATTGGTCTACGCAGAAGCCAGGGGCCCAGAGCTCCATCCAGTTCTTCCACGTGGGTGGCAGGTGCTCAAGCATGTGAGCTATCCTCCGTAGCTTTCCCAAGCACATTATCAGGAAGCTGGATAGGAAGTGGAGCAGCCGGGACATAAACAAGCACTCTGATGCTGGACGCTGGTATTGCAGGTAGCTTACTGTGCCACAATGCTGGATCTCCCTATGAAATTTTAATAGTACAGATAACACTGCATATATTTGTAGTACTATTAAAGTATCTATACCTTATGCACAAAGAGTAAATTTTCTTTCTTTCCCTAAGAACTAATTTTGGTCCCTTTGTGGTAATATTAACCTTACTAAGAATGCCTGGATTACAAGGAGCAGTGTATAATATTCAGACAGGATCAGGAATATGATTGGTTGCCATCAACTAACTGTCCTGGAAGTTTTCTTAATTATTAGTACAGCATGGGAGAAAATATTCATAGATATGTTGACTTAGTAGTGGTAAACGCTAAATTATACCTTCTAAGGCTGTACTTAACAAATCTTGGGACACTTGAGGAGAAAAGATCAGTTTCCAAATAACTAATTTCATCCTTGAACAAAGTTCAAGTGTACCTAGAAGAATATGAAAATATCCAACACCCAGCAAAATAAAAACATAATCTTGGGGCCAGCGCCATGGCTCACTTGGTTAATCTCTGCCTGCGGCGCCGGCATCCCATAAGGGGGCCTGGTTCTAGTTCTGGTTGCTTCTCTTCCAGTCCAGCTCTCTGCTGTGGCCCAGGAAGGCAGTGGAGGATGGCCCAAGTGTTTGGGCTCCTGCACCCGCATGGGAGACCAGGAAGAAGCACCTGGCTCCTGGCTTTGGATTGGCGCAGCGCCATAGCAGCCATCTGGGGTGTGAACCAACGGAAGGAAGACCTTTCTCTCTGTCTCTCTCTCTCTCTTTCACTGTCTATAACTCTACCTGTCAAAAAAATTAAAAAAAAAAAAACATAATCTCCATTGTACAATCAAAAATTATCAGGCATGTAAAGTCAGAAAAATATGAACTATAATGAAAGAAAACAATTAAAAGTGACCCAGAACACAGATATTAGAATTAGTAGTCAAGAGTATTAAAACAATTATTGTCACTATGAACCATATGTTCAAAAAGTCAGGACGTGATATGAAAAAGTTTCAAATCAAACATCTAGAGATGAAACTTCAGTTTTTGAGATGGAAAGTACATTGGATAAAATTAATGGCAGATTAGACTTTTCAGAAGTAAAGATGAATAAATTTGAAGAATAGCAATAGAAACTATCCAAAATGAAACTGAGAAAACGGAAGCAAAATATTAAGGACAAACCCTGTATTAGTGAGCTGTGAGAAGTGAATGACAGAAACAAGTTTGAGAAAAACAATGAATATTTAATTCGTTTGATGAAAACTAAACTCAAGACAACAATTTGAAGCTCAAGTGATATTAAGAAAACCACACAATGACGTATCACAAGCAACGTGCTTAAAACCCACAGCAACAAAGAGAAAAATCTTAAAGCCAGCCACAGAAAAAGCCAAGTTTTGCAGAGAACAAAAAGGATGACAGCTGATTTCTTCTTTAAAATGATGCAAGTTATAATTGCAGTAGAGCAGCATCATTCATGTTTGAAGTGAGATATCTTTCAACTAAATAAAAAAAAAACTTTCTTAGATTCCTACACCCAGAAAGAAACTTCTTTCAAAAAAAAAGGTAAAGATTTTTCCCAGTCACATCAAAAGTTAAAATAAATTTTTACCAGCAGACTTACATTTACAACAGCTTAAAAATCTTTCAATACAAAAGAAAATGACACCAGATAAAAATATGGATCTGGACAAAGGAATGAAGATCTAGAAAGTTTAACTCCTTAATTTTATATAGATATATATATCTATATATATATATATACTTTTTATTTATTTAAATATATAAAAGGTAAATATTTTGCATTTTTATTTTGGTGTATTTTTTGTACAGTGAACAAAAAGGATGACAGTAGATTTCTTCTTGAAAATTATTTCATGCATTCCATAGATATAGTTCCAAGAAGGCAAGCACATTTCTCTCCTTCTCCTCTCCCTACCCAATTCCCTTCCTTCCCTCCCCTCTCTTCCTTTCATCAGTTTTAGCAAAGACATAATTTTAATCCACACTATATTCACAGGCTTAATTCAGCATTAACCATAATATTCAATAAGTAAAAAGTAGTAAACTACATTTCCCCAGGAATATAAACAAGAGATAAAAATGACAATTATATCACAAAATCTCCATTTCATTCCTTTACATTTTTTATACTCCATATTAAACAGATATCAAAGAAAACATATGGTGCTTGTAGTTTGTTTTTTTTGGGGGGGGCTGGATTATTTCACTAAGCATGATGGTTTCCATTTGTATCCATTTGTTGCAAAAGACAAGATTTCATTCATTTTTATGACTGAGTAGTATATGTGTGTACGTGTGTGTATATGTATATGCATGTATATGTATATATAAATATGACATTTTCTTTATCCAGTCATCAATTGGTGGACATATAGGTTGATTGCATATCTTAGCTATTGTGAATTGAGCTGCGATAACCATGGGGTACAAAGAACTCTTTCATATGCTGATTTCATTTCCTTTGAGCACATTTCCAGCATTGAGATGGCTGGGTCATATGGTAGATCTATTTTCAGATTTCTGAAGAATCTCCATACTGTCTTCCATTTTGGTTGTACTAGTTTACATTCTCAACAACAGTGGATTAGTGTACCTTTTCTTCCACTTCCTCAGAAGCATTTATTGTTTGTTGGTTTTTGGATGATAGCCATTTTAACTAGGGTGGGGTGATACCACACTGTGGTTTTTATTTGGATTTCTCTGATGGCTAGTGATCCTGGATAAGGTAATTAAAAGATGTTAATTTTGTTAAAAAAAAGAAAAGAAAAAAAAAACTTTTTGACAGGCAGAGTTAGACAGTGAGAGAGAGACAGAGAGAAAGGTCTTCCTTTTTCCGTTGGTTTACCCTCCAAGCGGCTGCCACATCCAGCGCGTTGCAGCCAGCGTGCTGTGCTGATTCGAAGCCAGCCAAAAAAAAAAAATGTTTGAAATCTATTCATAGTTTTTCCAGATATGCATTTTCCATAAACTTATTTTTTTAATTTTTGCCAGGCAGAGTTATACAGTGAGAGAGAGACAGAAAGTTATAGACAATGAGAGAAAGACAGAGAGAGAAAGGTCTTCCTTCCATTGGTTCACTCTCCTAATGGCTGCCACGGCCAGCACTGCGCCAATCTGAAGCCAGGAGCCGGGTACTTCCTCCTGGTCTCCCATGCGGGTGCAGGGACCCAAGCACTTGGGCCATCTTCCGCTGCCCTCTGGGCCACAGCAGAGAGCTGGACTGGAAGAGGAGCAACTGGGACTAGTACCCAGCGCTCTAACAGGGACCAGAATGCAGGGTGCCAGCGCCACAGGCGTAGGATTAGCCAAGTGAGCCACGATATAGGCCGAACTTTTTGAAGTCCCTTATATCATCTTAGATATTACATTTATATATTAGAAAAAATGGAAAAAAATACTGAGTATGAGAGGATTGTAATTATAACTTTCATTTATTCTTTTACACCCATCTGCATAATCTTTTGCAGTTATTAAAACATAAATTTCAAAAATTGTGATTTTTCACTATTTCACAGAAAATTTCTGCATGTTCCATATTGTAATCAAAGAAAAGAGCACATACTGTGATAGCATCTCTGTTCTGTACTACATAACCAAATGAAAGGTTTCCAAGTGCTTAACATCTTGCAACCCACTTTATGTCATTCACTTCATATCCTTTCTCTGACTTCTTCCTCCATGCGCATTTGACCTACCAATGACATTTTCATCCATTCTCCCAGAGAAACCATGGGAAACAATTAGAAACCAATATGCCTATGTAGAATCGGATTTGAACTCCAGATCACTTTCCAATTTTCAGGAAGCATACAATAGTTTATTGGGAGATAAAAGTGCAAAGATTTTATTTTCTTCTTCATTCTCAGTGCATAGCCTGAGATTAAAAAAATAAAAGATTAGCAAACAGGCCCAATTCTTTCCCAGCTCCTGTGCTGCATGATAGAGATAGGCCTGTTGAAGAGGTAGCCTGCCATGGTCCCACTAATGATCCAAAGCAGTGAAGCTCTACAGTCTAGACATCAGTTGATACTTATAGAGCAAGATCTAGAAGTAGAGTGTAGTGAAACTGAGAACAAAGGAGAGTGGGAGATGTCACCAGGGAGGGACCATGGCTTTAATGAGATCCTGTGAAAGAATATAATGTTACTTCAAAGCATTTTCTGTTAGGACAATTTCCAGAGACTTTAAATGGTTATTTTCTGTGTGATGATTATTGAGCCTGGAAGAATTTTTCTAGTGTCTGAGAGGCTGTTAACATACTGGCTCAGTTTGGAAAAGCTGCTTTTATGAATAATTTCTCTCTCCACATACTTCTGTGTTAGAAGAATATTTCACAGCAAAAGGATGCAGGACCTTAGTTATCTATGCCACAATCAGATGAACACTTTTGCTTTGGCTATCGGCCACCTCCCCAAAAATATGCATATATACTGCCCTAAAAAATTTGTTTTTCTGTCAGTCTATTCATCCATCATATATCATCCACCTATGATTCCATAGCAAACAATTACTGAAAGACAAACAGCAACAATAAACAATTCCAGCACACCAGTTAACCTTCTCTCACCATTTATAAATGAATTTGGAATCTTATTAGAAGATATATTACAGAGTTCTGAAAAGTACAATTTTCTGTGGCATAACTTATGACCCATTATGTGTGGTTACTTGAATTATTGAAAGACTTAGTATTACTCAGACTTACCGTAACTAGTTCAAACATTTGAGTATTTAGTTCTAAAATATTGAAATCTTTATTCTTAGAAGCAAATATGATTTTCCATCAAACAAAATGACTTTGAAATAAAATCATAATTATTTTAAAATAAAGGACTAAAAATCAGATGGTGGGGACATTGAAAGGAGCACTCCAAGTCTGCCAATCTTTGGAAGAGAGTAGATTCTTACATTTTAAGTAGCATATTGCTTTTTTGGTACAATGAACACATGGGGAAAAAGACAATCATTCTCAAAATGCATACTTTCATATTTTGTATAAGACATCTCACATTATATTGTAAAAATACATTAATGAGAGCTCGATGGTCTGAAGAATATGGAATAAAAATCTCGAACTTGCTCTCAAGATTTATGAAAATATTTTGTCTTAACACTTTTGTCAGTGCAAATTCTGTACATAATATGGCATTGGACTTTTAATGCCATTTGCAATATTTCAAAATTGTACCAAGTTCCAAGCTCCAGTTTTCAGATTAAATTTGCATAAATGAAAGTACATAGAATACTTGACATATGATTCCAATTGGAGTTCTCTGTTGTTCATATTAAATATTGCTCATATTAAATAATACTATGTGTTCATATTAAATATTATTAAATATAATGCATATTATACATAATGAATATATTCATATTAAATATAAAATTAGATAATGATATATTGTTCACATTAAAAGATGACTGAGATTAATAATTTAATATCTCAGCTAAGAATGGAAGATATTTTAAATTTCTATACCATCAAAATATTCTGATTTGTTTTCTTTGACCAAATTTATTTTGGCTTTCAAATTGTACCTGTTAAGAAAGTCTTTTTGAGGATAGGAACTACATTTTATTTTTGCTGAATCTCCAGTATATAGACAGCACCATGTCATATTTAAGTAGCATTCAGTAAGTATATAAATGCACTCATCAACGAGACAATATATTCCCAAATGTCTGCAGGTACCTACTTGAAATATGGAAGGCAAGAATAAGGAATCTGGGCAGTGCCACGGCTCACTAGGCTAAACCTCCACCTGCAGCGCTGGCACACCGGGTTCTAGTCCCGGTTGGGGTGCCGGATTCTGTCCCAGTAGCTCCTTTTCCAGTCCAGCTCTCTGCTGTGGCCTGGGAGTGCAGTGGAGGATGGACCAAGTGCTTGGGCCCTGCACCCGCATGGGAGACCAGGAGAAGCACCTGGCTCCTGGCTTCGGATCAGCGCAGTGCGCCGGCCGCAGCATGCAGCCGCAGCGGCCACTGAGGGGTGAACCAACGGCAAAAGGAAGACCTTTCTCTCTGTCTCTCTCTCAGGTCCACTCTGCCTGTCAAAAACAAACAAACAAACAAACAAACAAAAAGAATATGGAATCTACCCTTTGGGGAAAATATAATTGGAAAGATTCATTCTAGTATACACATATGTGGAAATTCTAAAATCCCAGAGATTCTTTTAAGTGATTTACATATGGTAAGTCACTAAATCATCCCAGCTCTGTGAGGTGAGTTGTTAATATGGTTCCCATTTTATATGAGACAGAAGCAGAGGTAGTTTAAGTAATTCTCTTGGCATCATTCACATAGTAAATTACTGAACTGAGTTTGAAACTCAGGCAACCTGGTTCACTCCCATTTGACTCCACAGCCCAATCTCTGTTCCAGTGTGAAGCATTGTCTCCCGTTAGAAGTATGTTTTTTGTTAATCAGGGTAAAGACAGCAAAGAGAATCTACAGAGTGTGATTCCACAAATATAACTCTGACTACATGAAATTTCTGTACATTGCTTTTCCTTATTTTCCTAATTCTTGAAACAATTTATGCTGAATCAGGTTAGTGGTTAAGAAAAAAAAATTAAGATATTAAGAAACATCATAAATCATGTAACATTTTATTAGGTAAATACAATTTTATTGTTCAACAGGTATTTTCTTGAGTGAAAAAAATTGTAGTGGAAATTTTGGCTATTACAAGACAACTTGAAGAATACTAGAGAGCAGAAAGAATCTATATTTTAGATGGGCTATCATTACAAGTGTCTACACAACAGCACTTCCCCACCCCAAATTTGTAATATTGCTGATTAAAATAAAAACAGCAAAAACTTAAGCACAAAGTGTATATTGAATTTTTCTTGGAGTTGTGACTATTCTTAAACTTTTGATCTTTCTTGGTCTATAGTTTCCATTTGGTCCATAGCCATCATCTTGAGCTGACATTGACAAGAGCCTCGGTGATTACTGACATCATAAATAAGAGTGTCAATTGTTAAATCAACATTGGGAGTCATTGTACACCTGCTCACCATGTAGGACCTCTGTCCTTAATGTATTGTACCATGTGAATTAACAGTATAACTAGTACTCAAACAGTACTTTATACTTTGTGTTTCTTTGTGGGTGCAAACTGTTGAAATCTTTACTTAGTATATACTAAATTGATCTTCTGTATATAAAGATAATTGAAAATGAATCTTGATGAAGAATGGGATGGGAGAGGGAGTGGGGGATGGGATGGTTGCAGGTGGGAGGGTGGTTATGGGGGGGGGGGGAGCTGCTATAATCCAAAAGTTGTACTTTGGAAATTTATATTTATTAAATAAAAATAAATAAATAGAAAAATGTAAAAAAAATAGATTCTAGAATAGAATGAAAACATCATGGTAAAAATATACTCACTTAGGACACAAATTTTAGCCAGAAAGAGGGGAATGAAATACTTTCTAGAGGAAAATGATGCACTCTTGTGTAACTGACCAATTGCCAATGGCAACAGAAAGACACTGGCAAATGATGCCTGGACAGAGCTCATCACATCTGAACTCCAGAAGCTTTTTAGATAATATAGAAATAATATAGTTTTCTCTGCTGACTGCCCTGGAGCCTTACCCCAGCAACTCCATCCCTCAATAAGCTCACTGGGTTGCAGTAGGGTGGGAGAGTAAACTCACTGATCTCAGACTAACTTGTTTGCTTTTCAATTCCCTGTCTTCTTTTTTTTAAGTACAATTTCTATGTTTGTATAAAACTATTGATTCTTCTCCCATGTGTATTCAAATAAATTTGCTCGTTTATAACTGAACTGCCTTCAGGTATTCTTGATGACATAGATATAGTATAAATGAAGTTGCATTTAAAGCCAGAAAAGACAATTGCAGCCTATTCTGTTAGTATTTGTGGAAAAATGTCTACCCATTTGGATAAAACTAATATTAGAGCCCTATTTGCCACAATTTAGAATTTCAAGTTTTAGATGAATTTTGTAATTTTACATTTGTTTGTCAGAAGAAAACACAGAAAAAATAATAAAGTCATAATAAAAATGATGTCTATAAGAAATCTTTCACAACTGCTTTAGTATTTCTGTTCAAGATAAATGTCTAAAACCATACTAAAGAGTGTCTAGGACCAAGGGGCTACTGTGCACATGATTAAGGATAGCTTACAAGATTTAACAATAGATTTAATATAGAAAGATTGAAGTTAATATTTACATTAATGTAACTGGATGATTTGAACTATTGTGCATTTCGCACAATTGAACTATGATGGCCTAGTTAGAAGATAGTAAGCCAGATTCATATATTACCTAAACATGAATTGTGTGTTATTTCTCTATGAAAATAGTGTGGTTTATTTTTCAGGTTTTTCCTTTTTTAAGGCCAGAAGGTAAATAATTCTTAGGGGCAAAAAACTTGCCTTCTTTTCCTTAATCCTCCCGAAGTATTCTTAACTAATTCTATTATAATAATCTAGTATTTGGGGACAAAGATACAGCCTATTATCACAGTTCTGGAAACTAAAATGGAGAACATCTCCATAATTTTGAGTGCAAAACAATCAATGTGATACACCACATTAACAGACTGCAGAAGAAAAACCATATGATTATCTCAATAGATGCCGAGAAAGCATTTGATAAAATACAACACCCGTTCATGATGAAAACTCTAAGCAAACTGGGTATGGAAGTAACATTCCTCAATACAATCAAAGCAATCTATGAAAAACCCACGGCCAGCATCCTATTGAATGGGGAAAAGTTGGAAGCATTTCCACTGAGATCTAGTACCAGACAAGGATGCCCACTCTCACCACTGCTATTCAATGTAGTTCTGGAAGATTTAGCCAGAGCTATTAGGCAAGAAAAAGAAATTAAAGGGATACAAATTGGGAAGGAAGAACTCAAACTATCCCTCTTTGCAGATGATATGATTCTTTATTTAGGGGACCCAAAGAACTCTACTAAGAGACTATTGAAACTCATAGAAGAGTTTGGCAAAGTAGCAGGGTATAAAAATCAATGCACAAAAATCAACAGCCTTTGTATACACAGGCAATGCCATGGCTGAGGAAAAACTTCTAAGATCAATCCCATTCACAATAGCTACAAAAACAATCAAATACCTTGGATTAAACTTAACCAAGGATGTTAAGGGTCTCTACGATGAAAATTACAAAACCTTAAAGGAAGAAATAGAAGAGGATACCAAAAAATGGAAAAATCTTGCATGCTCATGGATTGAAAGAATCAATATCATCAAAATGTCCATTCTCCCAAAAGCAATTTATAGATTCAATGCAATACCAATCAAGATACTGAAGACCTTCTTCTCAGATCTGGAAAAAATGATGCTGAAATTTATATGGAGTCACAGAAGACCTCGAATAGCTAAAGCAATCTTGTACAACAAAAACAAAGCCGGAGACATCACAATATCAATTTCAGGACATACTACAGGGCAGTTGTAATCAAAACAGCATGGTACCGGTACAGAAACAGATGGATAGACCAAAGGAACAGAATGGAAACACCAGAAATCAATCCAAACATCTACAGCCAACTTATATTTGATCAAGCATCCAAAACCAATCCCTGGAGTAAGGACAGTCTGTTCAATAAATGGTGCTGGGAAAATTGGATTTCCACATGCAGAACCATGAAGCAAGATCCCTACCTTTCACCTTACATAAAAATACACTCAACATGGATTAAAGACTTAAATCTATGACCCAACACCATCAAATTATTAGAGAACACTAGAGAAACCCTGCAAGATATAGGTACCAGCAAAGGCTTCTTGGAAAAAACCCCGGAAGCACAGGCAGTCAAAGCCAAAATTAACATTTGGAATTGCATCAAATTGAGAAGTTTCTCTACTGCAAAAGAAACAGTCAGGAAAGTGAAGAGTCAACTGACAGAATGGGAAAAAATATTTGCAAACTATGCAACAGATAAAGAGTTCATAATCAGAATCTACAAAGAAATCAAGAAACTCAACAGCATCAAAACAAACAACCAACTTAAGAGATGGGCCAAGGGCCTCAATAGACATTTTTCAAAAGAGGAAATCCAAATGGCCAACAGGCACATGAAAAAATGTTCAAGATCACTAGCAATCAGGGAAATGCAAATTAAAACCACAGTGAGGTTTCACCTCACCCCAGTTAGAATGGCTGACATTCAGAAATCTACCAACAATAGATGCTGGCGAGGATGTGGGGGAAAAGGGACACTAACCCACTGTTGGTGGGAATGTAAACTGGCCAAGCCACTATGGAAGTCAGTCTGGAGATGCCTCAGAAACCTGAATATAACCCTACCATACAACCCAGCCATCCCACTCCTTGGAATTTACCCAAAGGAAATGAAATTGGCAAACAAAAAAGCTGTCTGCACATTAATGTTTATTACAGCTCAATTCACAATAGCTAAGACCTGGAACCAACCCAAATGCCCATCAACGGTAGACTGGATAAAGAAAGTATGGGACATGTACTCTATAGAATACTATAGAGTCACAAAAAAAAAAAAAAAAAAAAAAAAGTGAAACCCGGTCATTTGCAACAAAATGGAGGAATCTGGAAAACATTATGCTGAGTGAATTAAGCCAGTCCCAAAGGGACAAATATCATATGTTCTCCCTGATCGGTGACAACTAACGGAGCACCAAAGGGGAAACCTGTTGAAGTGAAATGGACACTATGAGAAACAGTGCTTGATCAGCCCTTGCCCTGACTGATGATGTACAATGTAATACTTTATCCATTTTACTATTTTTTTTTTGTTCTAATACTATTGGTTGAACTCTGTAATTAACACACAATTATTCTTACGTGTTTAAATTTAACTGAAAAGTGATCCCTGTTAAATATAAGAGTGGGAATAAGAGAGGGAGGAGATGTATAATTTGGGACATGCTCAATCAGACTTGCCCCAAATGGTGGCGTTAGAAATGTGCCAGGGGATTCCAATACAATCCCATCAAGGTGGCAGGTACCAATGCCATCTCACTAGTCCAAGTGATCAATTTCTGTTCACAACTGATCACACTGATAGGTCTAAGAGTCAAAGGGATCACACAAACAAGACTAGTGTCTGCTAATACTAACTGATAGAATAAAAAAGGGAGAGAACGATCTATCATGGGAAGCGGGATACACAGCAGACTCATAGAATGGCAGATGTCCTAAATAGCACTCTGGCCTCAGAATCAGCCCTTAAGGCATTCGGATCTGGATGAAGAGCCCATGAGAGTATTTTAGGCATGGAAAGCCATGACACTCTGGAAAAAAAAAAAAAGATAAAAAGATCTAAATGAAATATCTCTGCGAGTGAGATCCTAGTGGAAAGAACTGGGCCATCAAAGAAGGAGGTACCTTTCTCTGAATGGAGGAGAGAACTTCCACTTTGATTATGACCCTGTCAGAATAAGATCAAAGTTGGCGAACTCAAAAGGCTTCCATAGCCTTGGCAACTCATGACTAGAGCCTAGGGAAATTACTGACACCATAAACAAGAGTGTCAAATTGTTAAGTCAACAACAGGAGTCACTGTGTACTTATTCCTCATGTGGGATCTGTCCTTAATGTGTTATCCAATGTGAAGTAATGCTATAACTAGTACTGTAACAGTATTTTACACTTTGCTTTTCTGTGTGGGTGCAAACTAATAAAATCTTTACTTAATATATGCTAAACTGATCTTCTGTATATAAAGAGATTGAAAATGAATCTTGATGTGAATGGAAGGGGAGAGGGAGCGGGAAAGGGGAGGGTTGTGGGTGGGAGGGAAGTTATGGGGGGGGAAGCCATTGTAATCCATAAGCTGTACTTTGGAAATTTATATTTACTAAATAAAAGTTAAAAAAATTTCTGTAAAGTAAATAAAATTACATTAAAGCTGAGTTAATTATTCTACTTGCAGATCATTGGAGTATTTACTAGCCAATGTAGGAGATAAAAATTAATAGAAATAACTGTTTTAAAGAGCTACTTACTTATTTGAAAGCAGAGTTACAGAGCGAGAGGGGGGAAGAGACAGAAACATAGGTCTTCCATCCTCTGGTTCACTCCCCAAATCGCCACAATGGCTGGAGCTAAGCCCGTCTGAAGCCAGGAACTAGTAGCTTCTTCCAGGTTTCCCACGTGGGTGCAGGGGCCCAAGCACTTGGGTCATCCTCTGCTGCTTTCCAGGCACATCAGCATGGAGCTGGATCAGAAATGGAGCAGCTAGGACTTGAACCATTGACTATATCGGATGCTGTCACTACAAGCAGTGGCTTTACCTGCTATGCCACAGTATAGCACAAGTAGCAACCATTTTTATTTTTTTTAAATCCTGGATACCATGCTAGGTGGTTTGTAGTCATTTGCTCAAGTTCTTGCAACATCTTTAAGAGTGAAAATGATCTCAATTTAGTAAGAGTGCAATCATTTTTCCATAATGGTAACTACACAAATGGATCAAGTCAGGGCCAGCACTGTGGTGTTGAAGGCGAAGCCTCTGCCTGTGGTGCCAGCATCCCCTGTGAGCTCCGGTTTGTGTCCTGGGTGCTCCTCTTCTGATCCAGGTCTTTGCTTATGGCCTAGGAAAACAGAGGAAGATTGTCCAGGTGCTTGGGCCCCCGCACCCATGTGGGAGACCTAGAAGTAGCTCCTGGCTCCTGGCTTCAGATCTTTTGGATCAGTCCAGCTCTGGCCATGGCAGCCATTTGGGAAGTGAACCAGCTGATGGAAGACCTTTATCTCTGTCTCTTTCTCTGTCTGTCTGCAGCTCTTCCTCTAAAATAAATAAAATCTTTACAAAATGGATGAAATCACACAATCAGGAGCTACTGATCTAGGATTAGTATCCAGGTTCTTCTAAAGTTCAGGCCTGGAAAGGAAACCATCCAGAAATGTCCTGTCTAGGAATTCATCAGCCAACCACTGCTCATCTACTCAAGGATGCCACAGCTAAGATTCTTTTCTCAAGGCACATTCTGCACTGTTAATGTGGGTAACTTAAAGGGAAACACTTCCTTGACTGTATGTTTTCACCATCCTGTGAATTTCTTCCCTCTTCATGTGTACACAGTGATTGGAGATCTATCTAGAACAACTTTGAGATGCACACAGTATCCACCTTCTGCCACCTGCTCCAAGGAACCCAGTGGTGATGAGAACATTATAATCTATCAAGAAGCATTTCTATAACTCTTAAAAGTCATGGTAGGGTCCCAAATACTCTCCTCCAAGGTATGTGCCTATTTTCTTTCCAGAATGCATTTATCTCGACACATCGATTATGAATAGAGTTGTGATAAATATTCATAGGAAGATTTTGTATGGGCACAAATTTTCAGTTCATTTAGCTGAATACCTAGGAGTGAAGTTACTGGGCTGTATACTAAGACTTTCTGTAGTTTCCTAAAAAGTGTAAGATTGTTTTCCAAAGTGATGATAGCATGGCACTGGGCATTTACTTTCAGACATGGTTTCCTTCTGAAGCAGTTTTTCTATGTGTGTACTGATATGTTTCATGTGAAAAGAAGAAATAATCTGGAAAAAGCTAATTTTAAACAAAGGTCTTCTTGCAGTCCTTAACCTGACAATACATATTAGCAATTTCCAAAAGTTGTATGTGGCAGTTAGGATTTTAACCTGGGCATTACTCATTCTTTTATGGAAGCATCTTGAAAGATTGGATTTTAGAGAACAATTGCTGAGAATTTTTGCTGCTAGGAAATAATAGTGACAGCATGACGACAAACATCATTGTAATGGTAATGGTATTGTAATGGTATTAGCTGTTGTGACAAGCTTTCTTTTATTTATTTTCTGCTTTTTACAGAAAATCTCAATCTGAAAGAAAATAATGCAAACTTTTTAATTCTTTGGCACTAGTGGGCAGACTAACTGGAGCACCTTGTCTGGTTTTGGTCCTAGAAAATAGGATTTTCACCTGTTGTGGGAGAAGCACAGCCTATGTCCTGACAGGGGGCAGAGGGGCAGAAGGTATGGACTGTTCCTCCAGCAGGCTAGAAACTGCTGTCTGGATTGGACTCACCTTTGTGCATCTCAGCAGAGCAAACCCCTAGGATCCATCTGCATCATAGCAGATGGCATGTTAGTTAGGCTCTACATTATGGCCACCAAATTATTTTGAGTAATACTACCACATACTTCAACAGAACATGTTAAAAACTTGAAGTCTGTCTGGTAATACTGTGGTAATTGGATAATTTCTAAGGAAATGCAACATCAAAGGGACCTTCAATGAAATTTGCTTTAGGTAATTTATTAACTGTCCATCACTAAATATTCTGGATTTAGTTATGCTATTGGATAAAAGATCATATTATTAAAAATAATGAAATTCATGAAAATTATTCACAACTAAGACATGTCTATTTGAATGCATCTATTTTTAATTTCTTTAGTGATATTCATCATAAGGTAATTAGTTTTTTTTCTTAACTGGCTGACTAGTTAACAAATTCTTCCTGCAATTTACTTCAGAAGACTTGAAAAAAAGTTTGTTAAAAATTATGGTGATGAATATTTGGTCTAGTGGTACAAATTTGAGATACGATTACCCTCTATTAGAGTGCTCTCAACTCTAGCTTCCTGCTAATGCACACCATAGGAGGTGGCAGGTGATGGGTCAAGTACTTGGGTACTGCTGTCTATGCAGGAGTCACAGAATGGGCTCCTGCCTTCCAGTTGTTGCTGGCATTGGACAATAAACCAGTGAATGAGAGATCCCTCTCTAATTGTCTAGCTAACACTTAGAATAATAATAGATTATAATAATAATAGATGATCCATATGTCTCTCTAATCAAATAAAAATAAATAAAAATTTAAATAAATAAATAAATAAAAAATTTAAAGATTGTGTTCTCTCTACATATTCCTAGACTACACTTTTGAGCTAGTGGTCCCTCTACCTGTCATGGTAAAGTGGACACACACCTGCAGGCCATGAAGCCATGGAGACCTGGGTATGGATCTCACTGCTCTTTTCTGAACTTTTTCAGAGCATAGTTTTCTTTGGTTCTGTCTTAATTTCTTTCAGAGGCTGGGGCTAAGTGGCTTGGCTAATTGGGCTGAAAACAAACAAAAAATATCTTTAAGGTTCAATGAAGTTTATGTCACTTTGATTTTAGTGTTAGATCTAGGACAGTGAGCAAAACTTTATAGCTATTGAATATCTGTGCTGAGAGAACAGACTCAGTGCTGTTCAAAATATCATTTTTTTTTTCATTATTCTATCCAAGGATTTAAGCTTCAAAATATGACAAATCTCATAATTTTAGGAATTGATGACTTACAATAGTGTTTCCCCAATTACTTGAAAAGAGTCCAGAGAATCTTGGTTTCCCTTTTCCAATATGCTCTGGATTTGTTGTTTTTATATTAGGTTTAATTTGCATTTGAACTTAGTAAATTTATTTATGGAACCTAAGATACAATTTAAGTAAACTGAATGAATGTATGACTCACTCTCTCAAATCTAGATTTTCTTTCTCCAGTTGAAACTGGTGGCATTTTTCTAACAGATTCATAGGAAAAACAGTCCCAGAAAAAGGAGCTTTTTGACAAATTTTATCTCTCCACAAATATAACACCACACACAAAACATGTACACAAGCTTCTAAGACTAGAGTTCTATAGGGTTACACAGACAGAGTCTTCACAGTGCAACGTACTCTAGACCTGTTATAGGACAGATAAGAGCGTTCGTGAATCATTTGAACAGTATGTCTGCAAAGCAAATAGCAAGGAAACACCTACCCATTAAAATTCATGAACAATACAAATTAATATGTTCTCTTTATCTTCCTCAGAGTACTTAAAACATTCTTTAGCCTATTTTAGAAGGAAATTTGTAAAATCTACCCATGAGCAAAAACATCATGGAAGTAATGTTAACTGTGTTAGTTGTCACTAGAAACCTTAGTTGAACAGAAACTTTAGCAATCAAGCACAAAGATAATCCTAATTTGTTGATAGCCATGATTAGTTAATGCTAGAAAATCTGTCATATATGGTTTTAAAATAGTCATTAGAATGCAGTATTTTATTTCTATGACATTTCATAGAAAGGTAAAAATGCATTCCTCTCAAAATTTACAATGACAAAAATCCTTCAGCTATGATAGCTTAGCAAAAATAAAGCAGTCTCAACTTTTCAATCAATTATTGTCAAGTATGTTTTTTTCTACAGTTAGAGAAGAAAACAACAAAATTCTGGTGTCAGAATTAAAAATATGAAGGTGCTCACAGATGCTTGCTTATGTACTTGTTGCATTCTTTTTTGAAATTTTTTAATTACTATTTTATCTGAGAGAGAGAGAGAGAATCAGTCTAATCCCAAATGCCCAAAAATCTGGAACTCAATCCAGATCTTCCACATGGGTGGCAGGGACTCAACTACCTCGCCTCCCATGGGACACATTAGCAGGAGGCTAGATTCAAGAGCAGTGTGGGGACTTGAACGTAGGTACTCCAGTACAGAATGTAGGCTTCCCAAATGACACCTCATACCTGCCCCACTTGTTGCTGCCTTCTTATTCAAGGAAAAGTGAATCAGTGAAAACACTCCCTCATGGCATGGCTTTCTAATATTGTAATAAAAATTCAAGCACGGCAATATGCATATCACATCTTCAATTTACCAAATACAGCTGGATTTCTGCCAGCATCTTCCTGAATCTGTGGTTTGCTCCATATTGTCATTTCTAGCCTTCCTACATGACTGGGTATGTGTTGTATGAACTCATGTGTTGTAACAACAGCTGTTAGAAACCACAATGTCAGCATCTTAGAAAGGATCCATGCATCTTCTCTGTATATTCCCTGTGGTGTCATACCAAATGCATACTTTCTGGTCAAATGATTAAAATGGCTCAAATTACAATTACTAAGTAATCTTATTATAATTTTATCTACTGGTAACTTCAGCAAAAAGAGAAATACATCTAGGCCTCCAATAAGTATTTATTCAATAACCATTTAATGGGCACTTAGTATGTACTAGGCAAGGTTTCTGCCATGGGTAAATGTAGCTAATTATTTCCGAGCTATGGGAATGAGGGTTTAGTCAATTTGTGAGAACATGACATGATGCAGTCAGGCTTATATTCCTGGAATCTAATTGATAACCAAATGACTTCAGCCAGATCAACCAGGGGAAGTCTAGTGGGGTTTAATCAGGGAACTGTAGTGGATAAATGGCAGCACACTGGGAGCAGGGAATTAAATTCTGCTATTTAATCTGCCACAAAATAAACCTCTTACCTACCAGAACCCACATAAAGGACTTGCACAATGAACAGATTGATAAGGTAGGTAGTTTAGAAAAAAATCTCCATTTTTCAAACTTATATTGTTCTCTAAAGAAGTGATATTCTCAAAGGGAGTTTTAACAAAATTGCTTCTCTGGAATATTTTTCCCACACTATGCTAATGTTTATTCTCAAGAAATTTTTAAAAGTCCCGAATGTCTTTTTAGAGTTACAATAAACATGAGCTTATTAAAGGCAATGAGAAGTACAGAATTGTGTTTACTGCTTGCCATTCTTGCTTGTCACCAGCAGTTTATCAGTATTAAGTCCAAAAGCCTTAGACTGGTGCTCTGCACAACACATTTTCATTACTGCTGCTTGCGTTGGTTTCTTAGAGACACTACAACAAAGTAGAAAGTTATTTTCTCATGGATCTAGAGGTTAGAAGTCTAAAATCAAGGCCTGGAAGGGTTGATTTCAGAGAAAGAGTTTTTTGAGCCTTTTCCTAGCTTCTGGTGTTTACACTCAATCCTTGGCTTGCCTTGACTTCCAGCTGCAGAGTTCTGATCTCTCTGCTCAGGATCACCTGAGCACCTCTCTGTGTGTCAGTGTTTTCACATGGTGCTCTCTCCTCTGTGTGTCTCTGTTCACATCATTTCCTTCTGTGCCTGTGTCTCTGGGTCTCTTCTGTCCTCATAAGGACACCAGTTAAGTTCCATCATACTCCCCTGTGTCATCTTAATTTATCACACCTATAAAAGCTCTATTTCCAAATGAGTTTCATGCTGAGGTTATTTGAAGGACATGAATTTTGTAAGCAGCCACTATTCAGGTGTGAGACCTGAGCCTGGATCAAGGTGTGACTATTTTAAATTAGGCCTCCATCTTGTAACTTGGGCCTGACTAAGCCCTGAACCCTAAGCCAGAAGCTCCTAAAAGTAAATAAATGAACTCCCCTTGCAATAAACTCTCCTAGCAACAGCCGATTAGCAGATAACAGAGAAATACCTAGAGTTCCTGGTGTCTTCTCAGGGCAGATAAGGTCATTAATAGCTTCCTGAGACCCTGCAGTTTGGCATGTACACCCCATCAGCTCGGACCCTATGCTTCGGCCAATCAATTCAAAAAGCATCAACCCCAAAGCCATCCAACCACCTTTAGTAGGTCCGTTCCCACCACTGGATGCACTAATCAATTCTAAGAGATGTCCCTTGAATTTCCCGTGGGATGAGATTATTTGCTAAATGCTACCATGATGTATAGAATGTCTCTGAAAACCCTATAAAAACCCTGTTAACTGAAGGATCGGGCCCTCAATTCAGACCCGCTGTGTCGGTGTTGATTGAGAGTCCAGGCCCAGACCTGCAATAAAACTCTCATGCGCTTTACATTAGTGCACATTTTTTTTTAAAACCCCATTGTTATAACAGAAGATCAGACTTCAACTTTAGGTCAGTGTAATTTTGGCATTATCACTCAACTCTGTAGTTACTTTTACATAGTCTTGAATTGTCATATATGGACAACCTATGAGAATACATGCTAACAAACTCAAACAGTCTCTCTTATCAAATTTGAGATGTTAAAAGTACACATAATACATTTTTCCAAGTTTTACTTAGCACCGATGCCTAGATAACTTAAAACAGTTATTAATGAATACCACACCATTATCTGAATTAAAAGTCAAAATTATATTTCCCATGCTTTTAAGTAACATAAGGATAGCACCTGAGCAGCAACAGGGACACTAGTGCATGTTTACTACTTTCAAAAGATCTTCATCGTTAAGAGAAACGAGTTTAAAGCATATCAAAGACATGTAAAACTGAGCAAGTGAGCCACTGAGCAAACCTAGCAAAACCGAAGGGCGTTTGCATTAACTCAATTCTCTGAACCAATCTGTATTGGCTTACTTTAGTTAACAAAATAAAGGCTTGTATACACAGAATTTACTTTCATTTTCATAAGACCACTCTAGCTGGAAAGCAAAAACATGAATACAGCACAGGTCACATAATCTGAATTGACTCAAACAGCTGTTGCTTTAACAAATTTTAGAGTCTCATCCTTTGAGAGTTCCAGGGATCCGACTGGAAGCCCAAAGTTGGAAGACTCGGTTTAGAATTTAAGCTGTCAGAGAGTCCAACAGTTTAGCCAACAATTAGTACGTTTCTGATCAGTTGGGTAATCACTCAAACATTAAAACAGACAAATAACGTAGTCTCAGTACTACAAATAGAAAAACACGAAACTTTCAAGACACATGAAAACTCTTATCAGCTAAGTCAGGGACAGCAGCACAGAAAAGAGCTGATCATCAGCATTTGAACCCATTGCTTAGGTTTCCATTAACTGCAAAGAGAAAAACCTATCAGGTTGGAAAGAGTTAATGGATTATGGTTCTCCCTCCCTGAGGTAAGGCCAGCAGTAGTATTGAATCGGAAATTCCTCCTGGAGAGGAAAAAAAAGCAGCCCTGGGGGGGTTCTCCCTAGAGATATCTGGCTTTGCCTGCCTGGGTGCGGCAGGCCATGTGGACTGGAATGGAGTGCAGAGAAAGGCTGTCGTCCCCCATTTACAGAAGACTGCACACACCAGGGCCTGGCAGGACTAGCCGTGGGGTTGGGTAGGTGCGCCATTAGACCACGAGTGCTGGGAACCTCCCATAATTCAACCAAAGCCAGATCAATCAGGACTACTGCAAACACTTAGTCAATTAAAACAGATAGTTTAGCTTCTTTCCAGATTCAGTCATCAGGCAATCAAAGCTTAGCAACAATAATAGTTCACAAAAACTTTAAGACGCACCAGAGCTACCATAAGCTGCAAAGACGGAAAACTTTCAACCAGGTTGGAAAGGGTTAACAGGTAACAGCTTTTTCCTTTAGGTGGAGAGACCTGTGGAATTTCCCTCTCCCTTTCTCCAGGCCAGCGGTATAGGCATGCAGACTAGGAGAGCAAAAGAGTCGGGGAGGGAGCCCCGGGAGGAGGAAGAAGGCAGAAAGCAATGGAAGATAAGATGTGCCCTCACCTTCCCCTATGAATCTCAGCTGGAGGTGAGCATAGAGAAAGGCCCTGATATCTGGGGGCTGAGTGGGGTTTGAAATCTATCGCTCAAGATTACCCACCTGACCAGGCCAGGTGGGCCGCTCAGCAGAGAGGCAGAGGGCTGGTTGAGGCTGGTCTGGTTGAGGCCAGGGGGTTTTAAGGAGATGGGTCTCTGTCTTCACACATTTCCTCCTGAAACAGAGGATTTTATGGCTGTAAATACTAAGAAGCTCCTATCTGAGTTTTTCCTTGAAGGTATCAGACAGGAGGAAACCTAGCTGGGGCCATCCTGGGTTCAGAGGAAGGGTGAGCAGGACACCCTGGAGAATGGGGATCCGGAGCAGGGTGTTTGAAATGCAGATACTGGGCTGCATCTGGGAGACAGTGGAAGATTTGTCAGGCAAGGGATCTCCGCATGGCAGGTTATCAGGTAGAAGGGGGCAGGGCAGGATGCAAACACTGGGCTGCCCCTGAAGCATTATCGGGATAACTTTTGAGATGTTGATGCATATGCTGGACTTGGAAGTCTTCTCTGGAGGCTTTTGTCACACACACATAAGCTCATACCTAACTTCCTGCCTAACACTCCCTCTCTGCCACCCTGACTTACAAATAAACGAATAAATAAATAAATAAATCTTAAATTTTAAAAAAGGAAAGAAAATATCCTGTCCAGCATTCTTGGTTACAAACAACAGAAAATCACTCACCAAAAATAGGATGAATAGGAAAGTAATCAGATCAGTCATACAACAAATGAAAAGAGAACACAACAAATGCGGTGCCTCTTCCTCCTCAGCGCCGGAGAATTAGGCAGGCTGCTCGCAGCTTGCCTAGGCGGAGGAGGGGAACTGCACCACCCACCACTCAGCCTTCCGGGAGGACAATCAGATGCGGTGGTGGAGCCCAGTTGAAGCAGGATCTCACTTTATTGTAAAAGGGAGTGGAAGCCGGCAAGGGGTGGGGTGATGTGATGCAAAAGGGTTTTAGCCACTCCTGTTATACCACCTTAATGGTATAATAGGCAGAAGTGCCCTGGGGCTGGGTCGTTTACCTCCAGGGATTTGAAACTTAAAGACAGGTTTTCAAATTCAAGGCAGGCTTAGGTAGTCCCTCGAGGCCTTTCTGGATTCAGCCTCCCCCACAAACATGTGGGCTGGAACCAGAACACAAGGGTGGGTAAAACCTGACATCAGAAATGACAAGTTTAGCATGACTCTGATTGCATGCTCCAAGTGCCTCTACACATTTGAGAATGGCTGAACTTTAAAAATAATCTTACCAAGTTTTGGCAAAGACGTAAAAGCAATGGAATTCTTATTCACTGCTGGTGGTAATTTAAAACAACATAACCACATTGAAGTTTTCTTTTTAATAGCTTTATAGAGAGAGATATTAAGTTCCACACTTCTAGTGTATTATTCAATTAGCAATGTTCAGTAATTTTACCTAGCTGTCAACTTGCACAGTAAGTCAGTTTAGGATATTTCCATCCCCCTTGGTGAGATTCCTTACATTCATTTAGAATTAATCCCCAGTCCCATCCTTGGCTCCAGACAACCATTAATGTACTTTATACCCATGTAAATGTGCCTTTTGTGTACATTTTATAAACATGAAATTGCCTACTATGTGGTCTCTACTGCCTGGTTTCCTTCCCCTAGCATGTTTTTGAGGTTCATCCATGATGTAGCATATGTCTGTGTTTTCCTTTAGTTGTTGAATAGCATTCCATTGTATGGATATATCATATTTAGTCCACCCATTTATTTGCTGAATACACTTGTACTATATAATATAAATATTGAATAATGATTCTATAAACATTTGTCCACATGTCTTTGTATGTGTGTATGTTTTAATTACTTTTAAACAGATACCTAGGAATGGAATTGGTAAGTTCTGTGGCAGTTTTGCATATAACTTTTCTAGAAACTATCAAATTGTCTTACCCAAATGATTGTGCTATTTTACATTCCCATTTTACATTTAGGGCTCTAAATTCTCTCTTTCCTTATCTATATTTTTCATTGTCTATTTGATTTATTACAGTTCCATCATTCTAGTGAGTAGTTTTTACATGTATTTCCTAAATGATTAATTATGTTAAACATTATTTAATGTGATTATTAGCTGTTGAAATGCCTTCTCATATTTTTTGTCCATTTTTAGTTGGATTGTTTGCCTTTCTTTTCTTTGAGTAACTGTTTTGCAAATATTTTCACTTACTCTGGGATTTCTCTTTTCATTTTCTTCTTGGTATCTTTTGAAATCTAAAAGATTAAATTGGACTTGGGTCCATTTTATAATTTTTTAAAGTTTATGGGTTATGCTTTTGTTGTCATATATAGAACTTTTTGCCTAACATGAAGCTTCAAAGATATTCTTTCTGCGTTTTCTAACAAAAGAAGAAACTATTCTTAGGGCCGGTGCTGTGGTGCAGCAGGTTAACACCCTGGCCTGAAGTGCTGGCATCCCATATGGGCACCAGTTTGAGACCTGGCTGCTCTACTTCCGATCCAGCTCTCTGGTATGGCCTGGGAAATCAGTGGAGGATGGCCCAAGTCCTTGGGCTCCTGCACCTGCATGGGAGACCTGGGGGAGGCTCCTGGCTCCTGGCTTTGGATTGGTTAAGCTGTAGCCATTGCAGCCAATTGGAGAGTGAACCAATGGATGGAGGACCTCTCTCTCCACCTAGCCTCTCTCTGTGTAACTCTGACTTTCAAATAAATAAATAAATCTTAAAAAAAGAAGCTATTGTTTATTTATTTGGCTCCTACATTTAAATATTTCACCCATTTTGAATTAATCTTTATATATGATAAAAAATGAAGGTTTAAGTTTATCTTTTTGTAGGTGAATATCCAATTTTCTCAGCACCATATGCAGAATAGAATATCATTTCCATTCTTGAATTGTCCGGGCAACTTTCTCAACCATCAGTTAAATACAGAGATTTGTTTCTAGGTTCTCAATTCTGTTACAATGATCTGTATGTCTACCCTTCTGCCAGTACCATATTGTCCTGATAATTGTAGCTTCATAATTTTTTTTAAAGATTTACTTATTTACTTGAAAGTCAGAGTTAAATAGAGAGAGAAGGAGAGGCAGAGAGAGAGAGAGAGAGAGAGTTCCTCCACCCACTGGTTTGCTACCCAAGTGGCCGCAACAACCGGAGCTGCGCTGATCAAAAGCCAGGAGCCAGGAATTTCCTCCGGGTCTCCCACATGGGTGCAGGGTCCCAAGGACTTGGGCCATCTTCTACTACTTTCCCAGGCCATAGCAGAGAACTGGAATGGAAGTGGAGCAGCCGGGACTCAAACCAGCACCCATATAGGATGCTGGCACTGCAGGCATAGGCTTTACCCACTGTGCCACAGTGTAGTCCCCTTAATAATAAATTTTAAAATTAAGAAGTGAACATCTCCAACTTTGTTCTTTTTAAAAATTATTTTGCCTAATATAGGTGATTTCATGTAAATTTTAAAATCTGCTTGCTAGTTCCTGAAAAAGAGCATGGTAGAATTTTGTTAAGGATTGTATTGAATCCATAGATCAGTTTATTGAGAGCTGATATCTTAAAAATTTTGAGCCCACAAATAATTTAGCCCAAAACATCACTTCATTTATTTAATATACTGTAATTTCGTCAGCAAAGTTTTATAATTTTCAGTATATAAATCTTGCACTTAAGAATAATTAATTCCTAAGAATTTTTATTAATTTTATGATGTTATGAAGTAAATTCAGAATTCATTTTCAGATGTTTTTATTGTATATATATACAATTGGATTTTTTCCCAGCTTTATTGAAATATAGTTAGCATACAAAAACCACACAAAATTAATATATACAATTTGGTAAATTTGGACATAAGTATACAATAACCAGGTTACCATTACCACAATCCATACAATTAATTTTTTAAAGATTTATTTATTTGAAAGTCAGAGTTACAGAGAGAGAGAGAGAGAAAGGTCTTCCATCCGATGGTTCACTCCCCCATAGATCCCAACGGCCAGAGCTGGGCTGATCCAAAGCCACGAGTCAGAAGCTTTTTCTAGGTCTCCCACGTGGGTGCAGGGGCCCAAGGACTTGGGCCATCTTCTAGTGCTTTCCCAAGCCGTAGCAGAGAGCTGGATTGGAAGTGGAATAGCCAGGACTCGAACCAGCACCCATATGGGATGCCGGCGCTTCAGGACATGGTGTTAACCCGCTGCGGCACAGCACAGGCCCTGATACCATTAATTTTTGCAGTGATTTTGTATCCTGAAAACTTGCTATACCTATTTGTCACTTCTAGGAAATTTGGATATTGTGTGTGTATATGTGTGTGCTTGTTCCATAGAATTTTCCACATATGAGAAAGGGCTTTGTTTAAGCAAAGTTCTACCTCTTTCTTCAATCTGGGTGTCTATTTAATCTTTTTTCCTGGCCTGATACCATTTTTTTCCTATCTGCTGGCATTGACAGAACCTGCAGTGCTATACTGAATAGAAACAGTACTCCTTGGCATGTTTTTAGTCTTGAATCATATTTTTTTTTTTTTGACAGGCAGAGTTAGACAGTGAGAGAGAGAGAGACAGAGAGAAAGGTCTTCCTTCCGTTGGTTCATCTCCCCAAATGGCCGCTACAACCGGCGCGCTGCGCAGATCCAAAGCCAGAAGCCAGGTGCTTCCTCCTGGTTTCCCAAGCAGGTGCAGGGCCCAAGCACTTGGGTCATCCTCCACTGTCCCAGGCCACAGCAAAGAGCTGGACTGGAAGAGGAGCAACCGGGACAGAACCGGCGCCCCAGCCGGGACTAGAACCCAGAGTGCCAGCGCTGCAGGCAGAGGATTAGCCTAGTGAGCCACAGCGCCGGCCTTGAATCATATTTTTTAAATGTATTATTTTAAAGATTTTTTTTTTTATTTGAGAGAGAGAAAAGCTTCTATCCACTGGCTCACTCCTCAAATGGCTGCAACAGTCAAGGCTAGACCAAGCCAAAACCAGGAGCCAAGAACTCCATTTGGGTTTCTTAGATGAGTAACAGAGTTCCAAATAACAGAACCATTCTGCTGCTTTCCCAAGTGCATTAGCAAGACTCTGGAATCAGAAGTGGAGCATCCAGGACTCAAATCATTACTATGATAAGGAATGTCATCTTTGAAAGCAGTGGCTTAACTTGTTGCACACAGCACTGGTCCAATATGATATTCTATGTGATATTTTATATTATAGATCCCCTTATAATGTTTATTAAGAAATTTTTGTCATGATAAATGTTTTATTTTATCAAATTCTTTTTCTACATCTAGTGATCATATGATTTTTGTGTTTTATTCTATTGATATCTTGCATCTCATTAGTTGAATTTTTTGTTAAAGATTTATTTTATTTATTTGAAAGACAGAGTTAGAGAGAGAGGTAGAGACAGAAGAGGTCTTCTATCTACTTCCCAGACAGCCGCAATGGCCGGAGCTGAGCCGATCCGAAGTCAGGAGCCAGGAGCTTCTTCCAGGTCTCCCACGTGGGTGCAAGGGCCCAAGCACTTGGACCATATTCTGCTTTCCCAGGTCATAGCAGAGAGCTGGATTGGAAGAGGAACAGCTGGGACTAAAACCGGTGCCCATCTGGGATGCTGGCGCTTCAGGCCAGGGCTTTAACCCACTGCGCCACAGTGCTGGCCCCTTAATTGAATTTTACATTAAATCAATCTTGCATTCATGGCATGCATTCCACTATTATATTGTATAGTCATCTGTTGAGTTCCATTTGCTAACATTTGTTTGAGGATATTTAGAGCTGTAACTTCATGAGAGAAAATAGTCTATCATTTTCTTCTCTTCTGTGGTGATTTTTCAAAAAGTTAACATCTTTCACATGACCCATCGTTTCAATTCTAAGTACTTACTCAGAGAGAAATAAAGCATATATTGTTTTAAAATTTATTTAACTATGCTAAGGCCAAGAGATCATGAGATTACCCTCTTTGAACATAATAGTTTTGTCACAGATTCCAAGAGAAATGGATGGCACAGGGTCCACACAGGGAGCAGAGGTTGATTAGGAGGCACAGGGAAGACTGAATCTGTGGTGAGGGCCTTTATTATGGTTACAAAGGAGAAATGGAAAAAGACAGATTAAGCAAGCCCAGGATTGGCTAGTTTGAAAAAATTCAGCATGTTCTGGGATATAAGGACTGTCCCTGGTTGTGTGGTATCTGATTCTGGAGTGAGGAGGGAAGAGGAATAATTTCCTAGGATGTTAGAGTCCAATGAAAGAGATGGTTGTTTGTACACAGCCTGGATTATTCGCTTTGCTTATGACAAGTGTACAAGTAGTTTAAGGTAGTTGGAACACTCAGTAGCAATATGTTTTTCACAGATTTAAATGCTAAGCTGAGGCCGGCACCGCAGCTCACTAGGCTCATCCTCTGCCTTGCAGTGCCCGCACACCGGGTTCTAGTCCCGGTCGAGGTGCCGGATTCTGTCCCGGTTGCCCCTCTTCCAGGCCAGCTCTCTGCTGTGGCCAGGGAGTGCAGTGGAGGATGGCCCAAGTACTTGGGCCCTGCACCCCATGGGAGACCAGGATAAGTACCCTGGCTCCTGCCATCGGATCATCGCAATGTGCCGGCCGTAGCACGCCAGCCGTGGCGGCCAATGGAGGGTGAACCAACAGCAAAGGAGGACCTTTCTCTCTGTCTCTCTCTCTCACTCTCCACTCTGCCTGTCAAAAAATAAAAATAAAAATAAAAAAAAATGCTAAGCTGAGAATTCTGGGCTTTGTTTTGTAATTCTCATGAGTAGATTGCCCTAAAAAGTGGATTTAATTGAGATGACTCTTGGGGAGCACTTTATAGATTTGATTAGAAAGGTCACCCAACTGGAAAATGGAAAAGCAGAGGAATTTTCATAATCATTTAGTTTGATACGTGATGATAAGGTCTGAATCACCATCTTGTACATCACTGTGGCTAATTCTCTATTGGAGTCCATTTTCTGCTGAATGCTTGATATCCACTGTACAAAGATTTCAGTACAGAGCCTTCCCCTCATACCTGCCCTTAAGTCACTGAATTGAGCTCAATGCCAGAGATTGCTTACTGTATTTGTTATCCTTGTAGATATAGAAATCTCAGATTTGTTATATTTAAACAAGTTATTCATTTATTTCACTACTGCCTCCTTCCTTCCCCAACACACACCTCTGCCAGACATCCTTGTATCAGTTATTGTCAGCTTCGTCCATCCCCGTGCCTAAGAATCTTGCAGTCATCAATGACTCCTTTTTCTCTCACACTTCTCATCTTGGAGGATCTATCTTTAAAAGGTATCCAGAATCCAAATCCACTCTTTTTGGACTGTTTTAATGGAATCCAAGTAATCTTACCTTTTCATTACCCATTACTCATTAGCTTGAATATTCTTCTGAAAAAGCAAAGTATGTCTTTTTAAAGAAAGTAATCTTCTCACTCAGAATCAAACATGAACTTAATTTCATGGAGACTCTTTCATAGAGACCCTTTGTGATCTGGCCCAGGAAACCCATGACTGGCTCTTCTACTGCTTTCAGGTTCCTGCTCACATGGTCTCTCAGTAAGATCTGCTGTGACCAGCCCAGGCAAAGCTCAAGTTCCCCACTCGTGGGGTGACTCTCTCACTCGTGGACCTGCCTTTCGTCCTCCATTTGACCCACATGCATTTACGTTTTCATTTGTCCTTGTTTCCCAAACTGGGAGTGCAAACTCAGGACTATGTCCCCATTACCAAGAAGATTTAAATTCAAAAAAATATTCAATAATTATTTGTTTGCTCTTCCAGCAAATGCTTTGGACTGGGTTTGGTGCTTGGGAAAAGGAGTCTACTGGGAGAGAGCTATATTTAAAAAAGCACATGAAAAATGGTGAAATTATAGCTGTGATTACTATGTAAAGAAAGATATGATACCTCAGGAGCATAAAACAGAGAGATCTGATTTAGTCCAGGGTGTCAGACTTGCTTCTCTGAGGAGTGACACTTGAGATGAGAGGTACAAGATGTAGAGAAATTAATGGAGTTTTGATAATGAGGACAGCAATTCAGAAAGCAGTTCATGGGTAATCCCTGTGACAGGAAAGAGGAAGGCATGGAGGGTGCCTTTGGGAAGGCCCATGTGACAGTGACCAGGGAGAATGAAGAAGCCCAGGCGTGGTGAGTCTGGAGGACACAGACAGACAGTGTAGGGGTCAGAGATCTGGTGAAGTGTTTGTACTTTATATCCCGGACATTAGAATACTAGTAAGCCACTGACATCATTGGAGATTGTAATTTATTGTCATTGTTTTAAATATGTGGATGGCATGACCAGACTTCCATATCAAAGATAATTCTGGATACAGTGGAATAATAAAGAGGAGATCAAGAGTAGGTGGTGGAGACCAGCTGGCCACATGAAGTTGGCACTGAATGCATGGGGTTAATGATGGCCACAGAGTGGATATAGATAAACTCTGGAGTGAAATCAGTTGTTGATTAAATAGAATTGAGTGTAAAGGAGACAGAGGAGTCAAGAACGTCTCTCAGGTTGCCTAACTGCAGAGTCATCTCTGACTCCCCTGGAATTAAGAATGATTTATCAGCTGAGGTGACAGGAGAGATGATAGCTCTGGTTTAATAACCTTTTCTCATGCTTTTTTGTGTTTTTACAGTCTGCATTACTGTTGCTAGGGAAACCTCGATCTTCAAACTATGAAAATGCTTGCTAAAAAGCTTGCTAAATTTGAGAGATAGATGAATGAAACTGTATTTTCCACTGGCATAGTTCAAAATAGCTTTGAAAATGATTTTTTAATGTCCCTTTGAACCTTTACTTTCCTCTATTGTATTGCAAAAAATAGAAGTATACTCATACTTGTCTATACAACTTAGTGGGAGAATTTGAAACTCATGATTATTTTTTTTTTAATTTATATAAAGGGAACCAAGTTCATGTATTTCATATATACAGTTTTAAGAGCATAATGATACATCTCATCCCACCTCTCCTTCCTTCCTTGCTCCCACCTTCCCTCTGCCTTTTTTCCCCTTGTTTTATCAAAACCTGCTTTCAATTTTCTTTATAAACACAGACTTAACCCTCCACTAAATAAGGAATTCAACAAATAGTAAGTCAAAAAACTGTTGTTCTTCAGGAGTATACACAAGGACTGTAAATAATAACCAAATCTTAAAATGTCATTTTCACCCATATATATAATATATATATATAATATATATATATATAAACACTTTTTTTGTACTCTGTATAGCAGTTATTACAAATCAGGGAAAATATATGATGCTTGTCTTTTTGATACTCGCATTGATTTTTAAAACCAATATTTATCATGAAGAGATTCAATTTTTAAAACATGGAATGAAAAAGTAATATATCATCTGAAATAGTTCTTGGTAAGCTGGAGATATTTTAAAAACTAAATTGTCATCATTGCAATGGACAAATCTTATATTATTTGACCTGGTGCACAAATATCAGCACTAAAAATAGGACTAACTTAAAGCAGATACGTCTGAGACAGCTTTCCTCCTAAATTTAGATAGAAACAACTGAGTGATTTTGCATATGTGGTAGTGATTGAGCTTGGGGAAGAAGGGTCTATCATTATGTTCTTGGAATTGTATCCACAAAATCACACTGAATCTGTTAAACATCAATGAAAATTTAAAAAAATTTCAAAAAAACCAACTCTTCTAAAAAATAAATAAAAGTAATGAGATAATTATACTTCAATTAACTTTTTGTAGCATTCTTAAATGTACACATATTTCAAAATGTCATGTTCTTTCTATATCACAAAATATACAGGCCGGCGCTGTGGCTCAACAGGCTAATCCTCCGCCTGTGGCGCCCGCACCCAGGAGTTCTAGTCCCGGTCAGGGCACCGGATTCTGTCCCAGTTGCTCCTCTCCCTGTCCAGCTCTCTGCTGTGGCCCAGAGTGCAGTGGAGGATGCCCCAAGTGCTTGGGCCCTGCACCCGCATGGGAGACCAGGAGAAGCACCTGGCTCCTGGCTTCAAATCAGGACAGTGCGCAGCGTGCTGGCTGCAGCTGCCATTGGGGGGGGGCGGTGAACCAATGTTAAAGGAAGACCTTTCTCTCTGTCTCTCTCTCTCTCTCACTGTCCACTCTGCCTGTCAAAAAAAAAAAAAAAAATACAGTTTTTGTCAACAAAAAATTTAAAAACATCTATTATAATTCCAAACAAATTTTTAAAGTATATATTTAGAAACACAAAAATTGTAAATTTAAAGATCAAACAACTTAAAAAATGAAACATTAAATCAAATGACTGGGCTTTTAACTAATGATAAAATGACTGAATAATGAGAAGAATTTTCATCTTTTATTTAGGTGATTTCTAGTTATGAAAATAGTCACAGCTACAAACATGTCAATGTCAGAAATTAAAATAACATTTATTTTGTCTTTTTTCTAAAATTGTTGAATGAAAGAAAAATAACAAATATAAGGTTATTTCAGAAAAGCGGTGTGTCAAAAAAGTTTTTTTTTTCTGTCTTGCACAATTTTTATTTAGGATAGAAATAGAAGTTGCTCTTATAACTTCTCTCTGACGTGAGTCATGAGTGATAAAACATGTGTGTGCGGTGGTGGCTGGGGAGCAGGGTAGGGGTTGTTGAGCATACTGTTCAGGATGCTTGGATCTCCTGTTGGAGTGTCTGGGTTAGAGCCCTGGCTCAGCTTTCCATTCAGCTTCCTGCTAATGTGCACCCTGGGATACAGCAGGTACTCGGGTCCCTGATACCGACATGGGAGACACAGATTGAGTTCCAGGCTCATGGTTTGACCTGGTACAGCTATTGCAGGTATTTGGAGAGTTCACCAGAAGATGGAAGATTTCTGTCTATTTCTCTACCCATCTCTCTTTGCCTTTCAAATAAATAATTAAAATAATACCACCTCCCTAGAAGGTAGCTTCCTCTGAAATGGTCTGGCTTTGAAGGTGATTCAAACTCACTTTAAATTAGGCAGTTAATGACTCTGAAATGCATTGTGTTTGAGATGAGGATGAGTAGTGGTAATTGAGGAAAAAATCTCTAGGTAACAATAATACAAAAATTACTTACCTGCGAGTAAATTAATGAGAACCAGTATAAAATAACACAGGGATTTCTCACATCTTGCATTTGTGTAAATTCTATCTTTCCCTCACCCTGTGAATTAACACATCTGCAAAGAATGATGAAAAGTATGGGCCGGCGCCACGGCTCACTAGGCTAATCCTCTGCCTTGCAGTGCCGGCACACCGGGTTCTAGTCCCGGTCGGGGCGCCGGATTCTGTCCTGGTTGCCCCTCTTCCAGGCCAGCTCTCTGCTGTGGCCAGGGAGTGCAGTGGAGGATGGCCCAAGTAGTTGGGCCCTGCACCTCATGGGAGACCAGGAGAAGCACCTGGCTCCTGCCATCAGATCAGTGCGGTGTGCCGGCCACAGCGGCCATTGGAGGGTGAACCAATGGCAAAGGAAGACCTTTCTCTCTGTCTCTCTCTCTCACTGTCTACTCTGCCTGTAAAAAAAAAAAAAAAAAGAAAAGTATATACATAGCAATCATTTTGTTCTTGTATAAAAATGACTTCTCAGAAATGATCTATTGTGAACATGTCATATCTTAGTGATTTAAATAAAAACTTTGTGTTTTCTTAAACTTCTGATCTATGGTCCCATTTCATCTAGGAACTCAAGGAATATGTCTCTTATTATTATAATCTAGATAGACACGATTTTATTAAATGTTAATAATGTTAAAATGTTTTTTAAATTTTCTCCCAATCTGTAGATCATCATTTTTTATTATTTTTTTAAAATGCCATCTACTTGAAAGGCAGAGAGAGAGAGAGAGAGAGAGAATATCAACCATCAGTTGGCCCATGTCTCCGACAAAAGTGGTGGGGTACAAGCTATTGAGCTGTCATCTGCCACCTCCAAGGATGTATGATCAGGAAATTGGATCATAAGCAGAGGAATCAGAAGTCGGATTGGTGCTCCCATGTGGGATGTGGGTCCTAAGCAGCAGTTTAACCCATTGTGCCACAATGCCTGCCACTGCAGCTTATTTCTTATCTATAACATCTATTTATTTTTCAGTTAGTTATAAAACACATATAACTGGCTCCTGAGAGAATAACACAGTTTTGTAAAGCTTTTATAATTGTATAGAAATACAGTTAGACTATTGAAATCAAAGCTTATCTTTGAATATTCCTTACATTTAACTATGTACATTATGCCAATTTTCACTTTTCAAGCACAAACCTTTCTCATTTTTCTTAGCTTCCTATTGCCACTAAGAATTTTGTGCCTTTCTTACATACTAACATATACAAAAATGCTAATGATGAAATTTTTTCTGTAATGAATTAGAGCACCCCCAAATGGTCTCAAATCGTTTCATAAAATTGTTATGGAAGCAAACTTGAAAAATAAATTTTTGAAATTAAAAGAATGATGAAGAAAAGAGAAAATACTTAGGAACCTGATATAAAGCATGACTATCTACTTTTAGCAAATCATTGCTGGGTGGCTTTAGATGGACACTTCCTCTGGAGGGCACAGTGCAAATGGGCATGTGAATTCCAGGGATATGCGTCACTGTAGGTAATCAAGAGCACAATGGCCTTCATGCCTTTTCTCAGGAAAATGAACATTTGGAATTTACAGGAGACTCTTTTGAAATAGGAATAGCAACACCTACAGTCTTAATCCACACCTAAATTATTGAATTCAGTAAGTGGTTTTGCCAAACCTCAATTTCAATTTTCCTTATGCTTATGCTCAAATCTAGATGTTGTATATCACATGTTCTAACAAAAGCAGATGTCTGGCAGGTATGGTATATTGGAGTTAAAGCCTGGGTGACTGGCAGGGTGAGACAGCTAATAAATGAAGACTTATCATCAAGAACACCTGCTGTGTGAGGTGAGCGTCAGGCTCTTGACAATTAATGGACTGGGCATGGAGTGCTGGGGCTCTGGGGACCTGTTTCACAGTGTCATGATTCTTCCTGGATTTCCGAAATAGGGAGAGGCTAATGTTGATGCCCAGGGGAGACATAAAGGGATAGACTTGATGATTTGTGATGATCAGTTGTCACAACTGCCTCTCTGTTACAGAGATCTGAAATTACAGTTGGATTTCAGTTTTAAACCCACTGGGTTCTTAAGAGTAAAAACATTTTTACTGGCCTTAGATTATGGTTTATATGAAGCATTAGGACATTTACTTTTCTGAAGTCTGTATAGCTCTGTTCCTCACCCAAGTAAAAATTTGCATTTGTGTGTTGATTATGGACTATTTTGCAAGACTATTTAGAAAAATCTGCCACACCTTGATTATGTGGAGGGAAGACATCTAATTTACTGGAATTTTGCTTCCAGAACATTGACAACCTGCCTTGAGCCCTGCTCCTGTTATGGGCTTGGGAGGGACACAGGAAGAGGCTGTGGCTTAAGGCCTGGCTCCTGTTCTTAAGGACCTCAGACATCCACTGGCAGAGACCTGGACCCCTGCTTTCAAAGACATCAGAGCCTTGGCTGGATACCAGGTTTGCTTCCTAGTCTTCTTCTCTGTGAAGCACTGTTAATCACTTAATATTTTCGAGAGTCTTAAGATTTTGAGACTTTTTTCTTTTCTGTTTTCTTTTCTTTTTAAATATGTATTTATTTATTTGAAATCAGAGTCACAGAGAGTGATGGAGAGACAGAGAGAGAGAGAGAGATCCTGCACCTGCTGGTTCACTCCCTAGGTGGCTGCAATGGCCAGAGCTGGGCAAGGCTGAAACCAGGATCCAGGTGCTTCTTCTAGTTCTCCTATGTGGGTGGCAGAGACCCAGGTACTTGTGCCATCTTCAGCTGCTTTCCCAGGCCATGAGCAAGGAGCCAGATCAGAAGTGGAGCAGCTGGGATTCCAACTAATGGACATATGAGATGCTGGCATCGCAGGCAAAGGCTTTACCTGTTACACCACAAAGCCTGCCACTTTATGGGATTTTTCAAACTCTAAACTTGTTTTTCTTTGATGGCAAAATGGAATGCATGAAACTTCACAGTGCGCTAATAATTACTGTTCAGAGAATGGGAAGGTGCATGAGCTAGAAAAGGATTGGCAGAGGAAAAGATGTTAACCAACGTCAGTTTTTACTGCTTGGCAGTCACTTCATTCTTTCATCTCACAGACCATTCGTAAAATGAGTGACATTGAGAGAAAGTGCTATTCCTTTATAATTACGTCAGCTTTTCTTATTCTTCTAAGTTTCAAAAAAAAAAATTTTCCACTCCTTATTCCTGAAAAGGAGAAAGTATGTGTAACTAAGGGTAAAAGAGGACATTTGAAGCATGACTTCTTCCCCTCAAAGGCCAAATTCCTAACTTTGTTATTGTCCCTGCAAATAAGCAATCTGTAGCTCAAGTAATACCACTTGCAGCATGAGAGTAAAATTGGCAATTTATTTGATTCCCAGATTGAGAAACTCCAGTGCTTTCTCTCTCCGCTTTACAGGCCCTGAGATGAATGCAATTTCTCACCTAGGCAGAACAAACCTAATGTTACAACTTTCCCTTTGCCAGCTGCCATGCCAGACACGGATTCAGCTCAGAAAGGAGAGGAGCATTTACCATTGTGTGGAGCTGGAGATTTACGGAAATTTCTTCCTTTGATATGCAATCATGCATGGTGTTTCCTTCTGCTTCTGGTCTCAAAACAAAACAAAACAAAATACTGAGGCATGAAGGTGTTAATAGAAGGCATGGCTGTACTTCCTGGATTTGGATCTCCTCACTACCAGAGCACCAAACAGTCCCTATAAATGTATTCAACATTCTCTTTTGCAATTCCCTTCAGTAAAAATGTCCCACATTAAGAATCTATGATTATGTTAGTTTTAGTAGGTAAATCTGAAATTCATATGGAGGGAGCTGAGTTAAAGGGTAGTATTGAAGCAGCCATTTCTCTCAGTTGGTCTCTTGGACTCTGTGGAGGGGGCTTACAACTGTTGTCATTAATCATGTCTTGGTTCATTGCAATAACAGTTTTGGTTCTTCCTTTTAGAATTGGGAATACTAATATGTTGCTCACCTTAAGCCTGTTTTCTGCCTCCATTAGGAATAAATAAACAGTGTCGTGGAGGAAGCCTGGGGTACACTAAATGACATCAGCCAGGTGGCTCTGTTGAGGTGCTTGCTTGGAGGAGCAGAAAGAGCCCTGGGCCCAAGTCAGAAGAAGAGTCATGTCTGTGTCACCAAAAGGACAAGGGAACAGGTTACTCTACAGGTCTAGCTTGCCGGGGTCTTGCCTATGAAATGAGCAGATGGGAATGCATGGATCTTGCAGGAATTTTTTCTGCTACTGAAATATCCTGGTGCACTGTTACAACTGATGAGTCATTGTAAGTACAAGAAAGTTCATTGTTTAGGCTTCATTGTTGGTCTTATACATTCTAAGAGTTATGCAAAATGCATAATGACAGGCATCTACCATTCTGGTATCTTATAGAATACGTTGACTTCCCTCGAGGCCTTTTCCCCCCAGAGATCCTGAAAAGCCTGGATCTTTTTAATTATCTCCACAGTTTTGTCTTTTCCAAAATTCCATATACTTGGAATCCTACAGTCTGTAGTGTGCATATTGGCATTTTTTGTTTAACAGTATGTGTTTAAGTTTTCCCAATGTGTTCTCATGTATTTCTAGCTTGTTTATATTTACTGCATTATTTCTATTATCCAGTTTGCTGATCTATTCAGTTATTGAAGAACATCTTGGTTGCTTATAAGTTTGGACACTTATGAATAAAGTTGCTATAAACATCTGTGTGCAGGCTTTTGTATGAACATAAATTTTCAGCTCCTTTGGGCAAATGCCAAGAAGTGCCACTGCTGAATGACATGGTTAGAACATGTGTAGTTTTTTTTTTTTTTTTTTTTTTTAAACAAGCTTCTAAACTGTCTTCAGAAGTGGCTGTACCACTTTGTACTTGGGTTGAAAATGAATGGGAATCCCTGTTTCCCCACATCCTCCCCAGTATTTGCTGCTGCCGGTGTTTCAGATTTTTGGAGTTCTGGAGTGTGTACTGGTGTCTTGCTGCTTAAATGTGCAGATCCCTGTTGACATGTAATGCTTCTTTGGTAAAATATCTGTTCAGGTCTCTTATTAATTTCTAAATCAATTGTTTTATGTTTGAATTTTAAGTGTCCTTTCTATATCAGTGCCTTTAACAATTTTAATTAATATTAATAAAATCATATTTTTTTCATGGATCATGCTTTTGGTGTTGTTTCTAATATATCATCACCAAAACCAAAGTCACCTAAATATTTTGCTATGTTATCATCTAAGAGTTTTACAGTTTTGTGCTATTCATCTAGGCCTATGATCCATATTGACTTGATTTTTATAAAGTACATATAGTCTGTGTCTAGATTCATATTTTTGCATATGGATCCAGGAGTTCTAATACCATTTATAGAGCAGACTATCTGTTCTCCATTGAAATGCCTTTGCTCTTTTTTTCCACTTAAAAAACTGTTATTCATAATAATAAAACAATAAAAATGCACTGCAACTTCTTTGTAATGTTAATGGATATCACACAATTCATTGCCATTTTCTTACTTCCTTGACATTTTTCAGGGTCCCCCTCTTTTGGTCAAATGAGATGAGTTTAAAGTCATTTTACTCACTCACAGATGATACACATGCTACAAGCAATTTTATTTTCCAGGATCTGAACTTGCATACATGCATTCAATTTTGTCTGAATTTTATGGCTCAAAGTTACCATCCAGTCCAGGGGATACTGGTTTCCCAGAGATGAAAAACAACGTGGAAACTTGAGATGAAAAACAAACAGCAAACATCACTTCGGGTGATAATGCCTTCAGTGCACTCAGTTCAGTATATCTCTGAGAGGAACTCGATCAACAAACCTTCCCTCCCGTCATTTTCTCTTCCTCATGCTCTCTGTATCCCCCTTGTTTCAGCCGCAGCAGTGTCCTGCTGATCCCCAAACCCATCTTGTACTCATCATGCCTCGTTTCCTTCATTCATTCTTTCCCCTTTGCCTGTGATACTCTTTTCTTATGTCTCCACTTGGAGAACTTAGACTCAACTTGCCAAGCCCAGGTCTAGCATCACTGTCTTAGTGTGGCCTTCTCCAGGAAAGCAGAGCCTGAGACAGAGCTTGCAGACAGTAACTTGCTTGGGAAATGACCCTAAGGACTATGAAGGAGGACTGGAAACAGTGAGGGGAAAATAGTTAGCTTAAGAGCTAATTACTGTGTTGTTTCCTTCCAGGAGCTCCCTGGGTGCTACCAGGACCATTTGCAAATCTGCACAAGAAACACAAAATTATTGCCTGTGGGAAGGAAGAGGGGAGTATTTATGCATCAGTTCTTGCTCTCCCTTGGTCATTGGCTGCCTGCTGGGATGTTAACATCCTTGTTTTTCCTGGTTGTATTAAGTCGGAGAAACCCTGGTGCAGACAATGAGAAATATAAGATGTTATCAGGTTATACTTACATGAAGCTGGTTGCCATGGAAATAGCTGGAGTGAAAGATGAGCTGAGAGGATGAGAGGCAGTGCATAAGAGCTTGCTTTCCTAACATGCAGAGAGTTAACCATACCCAGTGAGACTGCTATGGTGTAGGGCACAGACCTCTGCTTCATAGCCATTGGCCTGTGGCATTGTATTGATCAATGGCTTATAATGAGTGCAAACTTCTGTTCAACTTGATGGCACAGTAACTAGCACCAGTGTATAATTTTTGGACCTCTCAGTAGAATAAAATAACAGATTTTTAAATTAATGAGTAACATATTTTTTTAAAAGGATTTATTTATTTATTTGAAAGTCAGATTTACAGAGAAAGAGAGAGGGAGAGACAGAAAAATTTTCCATCCACTGGCTCACTCCCCAAATGCAACGAAGGCTGGAGCTGGGCCGGTCTTAATGCAGGAGCCAGGAGCTTCTTCCAGGTCACCCACGTGAGTACAGGGGCCCAAGCACTTGGGCCATCTTCTGTTGCTTTCCCATGTGTATCAGTAGGGAGCTGAATCAGGGAGTATCTGGGACTCGAGCTGGAACCCAGATGGGATGTCGGCATCTCAGTTGGCAGCCTTAACCACTATGCCACAATGCCAGTCCCAATTAATGAGTAACTTGATGGAGATCAGTCTATTCCTTCAGCAGTTGATTGACTGTTCTTCAAAAACCTGTGATGAAAAGAAATACAGTGCAAAAACAGAGGAAGTAAGTCTGGTGGATTGAAAACAAAGTTGACAGAAAGATGCAAAATAATTACACCTGGTAAAATGTTTCTTAAGAAATCTGACAAAAATTAAATATTACATGTAATCATTACATTACATGTAATCATTTCAAGAACCACTCAGTATATAATCTTAAATAAAATTCAGTGAACTTGTATTGCTAAAGTCTTTTTTAAACTATAATAACCTGTATTTATTAAAATAGCAAAAAATATGACATCAACACAGAAAAGACCAATATAGTTACTAAAAATTGAAACTGTGAAAAGAGGAAAACCAATAAGATGTCTAAATAAAATGATTAAGTTTACCATTCATTAATAGTGACAGAAAAGTCCTAGTCAGGAAAGCATTAGGGTATTGATTTATGTAGATTGTATGTGTCCAGGAATCTACCCATTTCTTTTGGTTTCACAATTTGGTGGTATACAGCTCATTGTACTAATTTCTGATGACTCTTTTTATTTCTGTGGTATTTGTTAAATTTCCCTTTTCATCTCTAATTTTATTGATTTGGGTCTTCCCTTTTTTTTTGGTTAGTTGATCCAATGGTGTGTCAATTTTGGTGTTTTTTGTTTTGTTTTGTTTTGTTTTCAAAAAATAACAGCTCTTCATTTTGCTGATCTTTTGTACTGTTTTTTTGTTTCAATTTTGTTTATTTCTTCTCTAATTATAATTCTTTTCTCCTACTAGTTTTGGGTTTGGTTTGCTGTTATTTTTCTAGGTTCTTGAGATGCATTGATAGATCATTTATTTGGTGCCTTTCCATTTTTTTGATGTAGGCATTAATTGCTATAAACTTTCTTCTTAACACTGCTTCTGCCATATCCCTTAAGTTTTGATATCTTGTATTGTCTTCATTCAATTCCAGAAAATTTTTTGATTTCTCTTCTGGTTTCTTGTATGCCCCACTGTTCAATAAGGAGTATGTTGTTCAGTCTCCATGTGTTTGCACATGTCCTAGAGATTCTTGAGTTGTTGATTTCCAGCTTCTTTGCATTGTGGTCAGAGAAGATGCATGGTGTGATTTCGCTTTTTTTGAATTTGCTGAGACTTGCTTTATGGCCTAGCATGTGGTCTATCCATTAGGTCCATTTAGTCTTTAGTGTCAATTAACTCTGTTGTTTCCTTGCTGGTTTTCTGTCTGGTTGATCTGTCCATTGCTGAAAGTGTGGTATCGAATTCCCCCATTACTATTGTATTAGAGTCTATGTATCCCTTTAGATCCATTAGCATTTCTTTTAAATAGCCAGGTGGCCCATAATCGGGTGCATGTATGTTTATTATAGTCACATCTTCCTGTTGAATTGTTCCCTATATCATTACATAGTGCCTTTTTTTGGTCTCTTTTAATAGTTTTTGTGTTGAAGTCTGTTTTGTCTGGTATTAAGATGGCTACACCAGCTCTTTTCTGGTTTCTGTTAGCATGGAATATCTTTTCCATCTTTTCACTTTCAGTCTGTGTGTATCTTTGTTGGTTCATAGTGGTGACCATGTTTCTGTATTTGTGGTGTAGCACATCTTTTGTAAGGCTGGACAAGTGCTGAAAAGTTCTTTCGATTTCTGTTTATTATGGAAGATATTTATTTCACCTTCATTCATAAATGAGAACTTTGCAGGGTATAGTATTCTGGATTGACTCTTTTTTCTCTTGAGACTTGGAATACATCTTGCAATTCTCTTCTAGCCTGTAGGGTTTCTTTTCTTATTTTTTTCTTAAGATTTATTTTATTTATTTGAAAGACAGAGCTACAGAGAGAGGTAGAGCCAGAGAGAGAGAGGGGTCTTCCATCCACTGATTCACTCCCTCAAATGACTGCAATGACCAGAGCTGATCTGATCTGAAGCCAGGAGCCAGGAGTTTCTTCCAGGTCTCTCATGTAGGTGCAGGGTCCCAAGGACTTGGGCCATCTTCTACTGCTTTCCCAGACCATAGCAGGGAGCTGGACTGAAAGTGGAGCAGCCGTAACTCTAATTGACACCCATATGGGATGCCAGCACTGCAGGCCAGGGCTTTGACCCTCTGTGCCATAGCGCTGGTCCCAATCCATAGGGTTTCTGATGAGAAGTCAGGTGTGAATCTAACTTGAGATCATCTGAAAGTGACCTGGCCTTTTTCTCATGCACATTATAGAATCTTTTCAGTATGTTTTATTATGGGAAGTTTGACTACACTGTGTTGTGGTGAAGATTTTTTCTAGTCATGTCTATTAGGAGTTTTATGTGCTTCCTGTGCTTGGACATCCCTTTTCCTTTTCCAAATTGGGAAGTGTTCCGTTATTATTTCACTAAAAAGGTCTTGTAATACATCCTCTTTACACACTTTCAGGACTCCTAAGTCTGGTATATTGGGTTGTTTGATAGTATCCCATACATCTTCAACAGTGTTTTTAAATTTTCAAATTTCTTCTTCTTCTTTATTTTTTTCTTTTTGGTCTGAATGTAAAATTTCTTGATTTGTCTCTTGGATATTCTTTCTTCTGCCTCACAAAGTCTGCTGTTAAGGCTTTCCACTGTATTTTTTATTTGATCTATTAAATTCTTCATTTCTAATATTTCACTTTGATTTCTCTTTAAACTCTCTATTTCATGGGAACAATTTTCATCCATGTCACGTATAGAATTCTTTAATTCATGAATTTACTTCTGATTACTTTTAAGTAATCCTATGGTTAATTTTATGAATTCCATTTCTGGCATTTCTTCAATCTTTTCATCTTCACATTCTATTATTGAAGTGTTATGTTCCTTTGGGGGTGTTGTTTTCTCTTTATTCTTGTTTCTTGAATTGCTATGTTTATTTTTAGGCATTTATGGAGATATTTGTTTATTTCTTTGTTTCCTGTCATGGATTTTATCTTTGGATTATGTCTCTGCAGGTTAGTGGAGTGTTTGCTCTCTTAGTGAATACCTAGAGGCCTGTGCAGGGTGCAGCCAGGGAGCTCTGTTCAGTGCTCCAGGGTGAGGGGGGTGTCCAAGGTGACTCCCAAGCGTGGCGTGATGAATCTCCTCTTTTTTTTTTTTTTAATCAGAGTCAAAATTTGATCAGCTTTGTTGGTGTAGTCTCACACTCACCTCTTCTCCTTCAAGGAGACCAACACCTGGGAGCTAGTCCTAGTGAGTGCACTATTCATCCATGGAGCCACAAAGACTACACAAAGGATCTATACAGTCCTCATTGTGAGCATGGATCCCACAGCAATGACCCTCACTAGTCAACCAGCGAGCCCCGAGCATGCTGAGCCACCCAGAGTGACTGCCCAGAGATCCAGACACACCCTATGCCTTCCTATCAAGCCACAGTGTTTTCACAGTCCCAGCACACAAGTCTCCCAAAAGTCAGGAGCACCCAGCCCCCTGTGAATGCTCCTAGTCAGACTCGGGTGTCTCCTCACAGCTGGTTGCTTGGTGCGCAGAAATAAGCTGGTGTAGCTGTTGCAAATGTCCAAAATGTACCCACCCTTTCTCAGCTGGTTAGTGAATGCTGGTGCCAAATGGTTGGGGAGAGAGAAAGGTGCCCCCCATTTTCCCCTTCTAGTTGGCAGGTACACTGATCCCACAGGGCTGCAAGCCAGACTCACACCAGGCTCCTTCAGCAGCTGTCTTGCCAATGGCTTGGGCTGCTGCAGTCTGGTCTCACTTCACTCTCCAAAGCTGGTCCTGAGGCTCTTGGCTGCTGGGGTCCTGAGTTATGCACGTCCACACTCTCCATGTAGGTCCATAGCGTCCCTCTAGTTTGCATGGAGTTTCATCTGTAGTTTTCTCCCTAATTCTTCCCCGACATTTTATTCTCTCCACTTTTTTTAAACTGTCTTCTACTAGACTAGAGTAGTAAGCTCTACCCCTGTTCCACTATTTTATAATCTTTCCACCTTTGCTCTTTTGTCAAATGTCACTGGGGTGTATTTGTGTGGGCCTCTTTCTCAGTCTTTGGTATGTTCCATTGATCTATTTTTCAATTATTTCACCAATACCACACTGTATTGATCACATAGCTTTATGGTGAGTTTTTAAACCATATTGCATCAGTCCTCCAAACTTGTTCTTTAATTTTTTTTCATTTTTTGGAGGGCAGAGGCAGGGGGAGATGAACTAGGTCTTTTCCATTTAGAACTTACAAGTTTCGTTCACAAGTTAACTTGCTGGAATTTTGTCTGTAATTACATTGAATCTACTGATCCAACTGGGGGGAACTGACATCTTCACAACTTTGATTGTATCTGTCCATCTCCATTTATGTAGATCTTCTTTCAATTCTTTCTTCACAGTTTGATAGATTTCCTCTTTGCAAAAATGAGATGAGATTGGACACAGTCAGGGTGTTATGTCTGTAGACAATCTTGTAAAATTAGAACAATGGTACAAAGGCATCACAGGCTTAGTTTATGAAAACAATGGAAGGTGTGTGCTCATGAACAGCAATTTAGCAAATTAGCATGAACACTTTTGTTTTCCCCTAAATATCGATGAATGGGTGACGAAGGTATAAAAATGGTCTCTGCTAACTTGTGCTAAGAAAATATCAGGACTGACATACCATCATGGTTGTCTCCTGGAAAACAAAACATGCTCTGCTTACAGGATTTTACTAGGAAACTGCAAAGGAAAGGCTTTTTCTAAGTTGGTAAACCAATTTTAAACAAATTTGATACCATAATTCTTAAACATTTTAGACACAGTATTGGTTGAGTATAGAAATGAGTTAGAGGTTCTTGCTTTTCCCTAAAAATTTAAGTTATATCTACACACAAATTAAACAATAAATCATGTTTTATGGCTTGATTTGGTAAAATAACAGGCTCTCGCAGCAAAAACACACAAAAAGAATGTGTGTGTTTAGAGGTCTCCTGCCAAAGATTGTGGGTTCCCTCATTTACATGTTCCTTTACTGTGGATTCTGTCTTAGATATTTATTTCTTTAGTGTCTCTAAAAAGATCCTACACGGTACTAGATTCACTTTGTTGCAGTGAGTGTCAGCCTGACTTGATTTCTTATTCAAATAACCTGGAAAGCTTCTAAATATGGGTACCTTGGCCTCTCTCCACAAATTATGATTGAATTGGACTGTGATTAGACTGGAGCATTAGGGTATGTTTTAAGCAGCCATATTCTAGAACCATTGATAGCCATACAATAAATATTGATGTATTAATTATATATAGTTGTCTAATTTAGTTAAATTTTGTATGAATTTCTTGACCAATATTTTAAATTATTTGTTGATTTCAGAGAAAGAGAGAGCTCCCATCTACTGGTTTATTCTCCAAATGCTTGCAATAGCCAGGGCAGGGCAGAGCTGGGAGTTGGGAACTGAATTTAGGTTTCCAAATGGGTGGCACAAACCCAATTACTTTAGCCATCACCACTGCCTCCCTGCTTAGCTTCTGCATTGGCAGGAAGGTAGACTCAGGAAATGGAGCAAATCCAGGCACACTGATATAGGGTGAAGACCTGGTTCTGATCAGTATTGATAAAACATCTGATCTACTGCCCCATGTGCATACAGACTCACTTGTCTTGTACGAGTGAAGAAGGTTTGCATGAGTTTTCTTAGATCCCTCACTTTGTAGTGCTGTCTTCTTAAACAAAGAGTAGGCACACTTGCTGATATTTGTAAGAGATTTGGACTCCGTATGCTCAAGGCTGCTCTCTGGTAATGTAACCCATTGCATAATCATTTGAGTTCAACCCTGTCATCCCCATGGGATCTGGGTACAGTGAGAACTGATGTTTATGCTGTTGCTTTGTTCACTCTTTGACCTGGGAACCTCATTTCCTCTACTAATAACCATGAAAACACGGCAAGCTAACTTGTTAGCTCTCAAGTAGTATAAAATTTCAGATCCTTCATTGACAGAAAGGCAGGATGTCAAATTGTCCAACAACTGTTGACTGGATAAATAAATTATGATACATACACTATGCAGTGCTACTCAGCTGCAAAAAAAAAAAAAAAAAAAAAAGTGGAATCCTGTGTTTTGCAACAAGATGAACACATTATATTGGAGTGAAAGGGACAACCTGACATTTGATGATTGTTTACAGACCTTGTCTCTTCCTTTGAGGAGCAGTGTTTTCTTCTTCATACTATTTGTTGAACTCTTTTATTTAGTGTAGGGTTAACTTTATGATCATTAAGTAAACTGAAAATAGGTCTTTGTAAAAATTAAGAGTGGGAATGGGAACAGGAGGAGAAAGAAGGGTTGGAGCATGGGCAGGAGGGAGGTTGGGGTGGGAAGTATTACTATAAACCTAGATCTATATATTTGAAATACATGAAATTTGCATAATTTTAATAACATTTTTTAAAAGAAAAAGCAACAAAGTTCATGCACAATAAAAAAAAAATATGCTGAAATACTAGGCCTGGGAATAACTATTTAAAAAGATCTAAAGTAAGAGGTGGTGAGGAGACCCACCCAGTAGAGGTGTTAGAAAATCTAAATCTGGCTGAAATGCATTTTCTAAAAATCTTCGTATGCTTATGATGCTGTATTATAGGAAGTCATTTGTATTTTGCAGGTATTTAGCAAAAAAGAAGTTTTTTCACAGCTGAAAGAATAATTAGCAGTCTGGAGTTTAAAATAAGTCATAATTTTCTCTAGTGATGCAGCTTTAGTAGTCACATTTTCAGTTATTGAAAATATAAAAGAACCTGTTAACTATATTAGCGTAATGTCATGTTATTAGGGGAATTTGATGAGTTCAACCCATTCTTCAAGTGCGATAACTTAAGACCATATCATAGTAATTAGAATCTTCTGAGGATGGTTTAAAATGAGACAGCGTGTCTCCTAATGAAAAGGTTGCCTTGTAGGGCTGGTGCTGTGACATAGCAGGTAAAGCTGCTGCCAGGAGTGCCAGTATCCCATATGGGCATGTTCAAGTCCCGACTGCTCCATTTCCAATCCAGCTCTCTGCTATGGCCTGGGAAAGCAGTAGAAGATGGCCCAAGTCCTTGGGCCTTTGTACTGCATGAGAGACCCGGAAGAAGTTCCTGGCTCCTGGCTTTGGATCAGCACAGTTCTGGCCCTTTCAGCCAACTGGGGAGTGAACCAGCGGATGGAAGACTTCTCTTTCTCTCTGCCTCTCTCTCGCGCTCTGGGTAACTCCAACTTTCAAATAAATAATAAATCTTTAAAAAAAAAGAAAATGTTGCCTTGTTAGTTAATATGTAAATGCAGACCAAACTATTTCCTCACAGATAACTGCACATATCACCAATGGGAACATGAAAAGAGTCTACTTGATGTAACCCATACAATACATTCTGAACACAATGAAAATAAGACAGAATGGCTTTTGTTGAGCATTTAGTAAGAATAATGCTTTCGGATCACTTACTCTGTACCAAACACTGGCTAAATGTTGTACAAGACACCATTATGATTTCAAAATACATATGTTAGACTGGAGGTTTAGAAAGCTTAGCTTGTTCAACACCTCACAGAAAGACACAAAGCTTTCAGAACTCAGGCTCTTAACCTCACAGCATCCTGTTACACCTAGTCTCACAGACCAGGCAAGTTCTCCTACCCCCTACCCACAGATGAAAAAGACTCCAGGGCATAATGGTGAATGTAATCTCAGATGGTCCCTCCAAGTGACTTTACTTATTTAAAAGGCAAACTGGAAATTGTTGCTATGACTGACAAAATATTTAATAGAAGCATAGAGTAAAGGAATAAACTACAAGTGAATTTGAAGTTTCAGGAAGTTTACATTGCAAATGAGGCTTTAGCAGTTAGTGAAAACACATAACAACTGAGAGCAGATGAGTTACTGGCAACAATATTGAGTTTTCTTCCTTGTAAGGATTCTGTTGTTAAAGCATGGAATTTGCCATAGCATAGTAAGAATTAAGCCTACAGTCCTATATAGAAAGGGAAGAAATGGAATGTGTTGGGGGCTCTGCTTTTGCAAAGATCAGCGACACTTTGCTATCCCAGCAAAGGGCACAAGACTATACTTGGAGGCAAGGAAGCAATAGCTCTTATTCAAGGACAATGGTTTATTCCATAGCAGCACTGTCCCAGGAACAGGAAGTTGACTTGTGTTTTAAGCCATCTCACTCAAATAATGTTTCTCAAGACAGATGTTGGGAAGGAAGACACTGATTGGTTGGATTCTTTGATAATTGTCTAAAGTGTCATTTTCCACTGCTGTTCACATTAAAATGTGGACCTGTTTTAAACTAGACACACTAGACACAAACTGAAATTTGCTATCAACTCCAATATTTTCCCAGGGCAAGGACTGGTATGCAGGAGGATTGGATGAGGAGAGGCTTGCATATGGGGATATTTTCCCGAAAGTGGGCTTGAAATCTTGACTAACTCAGTGGAAATAATAAATGTGTGATACAGTGACACAAAAATACAAAAAGATCAAACATACTCTTCCCACACTAACTTGCGTGCACCCTCACACGTATCCACACATTTATACTGCTCCCACACGTGTGCAGGCAAATGTGTACATCATACATTACCATTTAAGATATTAATCACTGCAGTGTGAATCTTACCTCACAAGTGATTTGGAGCTGCCCAGAATTTGGACGGACCTCTCTCAGGATGGACTCATCACACAAAGCCCCTCAAGAAGCAAAATGTGATGTAGGTATTTGGGCACAGTAGTTAAGATGCTGCTAAGGATGCCTATGTCTTCTATCAGAGTTTTTGGACTCAAGTTCCAGCTCCACTTCAAATCCAGATACCTGTTAATGTGCACCTTGGGAGGCAGCAGATGATGGATCAAGTATCTGGGTCTCTGCCACCGATGGGAGACTGGACTGAGTTCTGGGGTCTTGACGGTAACCTGGCCCAGCCCTGGTTCTTGAACATACTGGAGAGTGAACCAATAGAATGAACCAATGGATGGAGTATCTCTGTTTCCATCTATCTCTACTTTTCAAATACTAAATAAATAAATAGATAAATAAATTTAAAAGAAAGCTAAGTGTGTTATTTTTCATTTAATCATTAAATTAAAGAATGTCTTCTTGGGGCTGCTGCTGTGGCCTAGCCAGTAAACCTGCCACCTGCTGCACTGGCATTCCCATATAGATGCTGGTTCGAGTCCCAGCTGCTCCACTTCCAATCCAGCTCCCTGCTAATGCTCCTGAAAACCAGTGGATGATGGCCAAGGTTCTTGGGCCTCAGCACCCATATGGGAGACCCGGATGAAGCTTCTGGCTCCTGACTTCTGCCTGGCCCAGCCCTGGCCATTGTGGCCATTTCGGGAATGAACCAGTGGATGGAAGATCTGTCTCTTTGTCTCCCTCTCGGTTTCCCGGTTTCCCTCTCTCTTTCTGTAACGCTGCCTTTCAAACAAATAAAATAAATCTTTACATAAAAAAGCATGGAATTTGCAAATGCATTTCTCTCACTTTATGCCATTCACACAAAAATAAAGTTCTTTCTCATGGATTTCAATTAAAATATTGGAAAAAATTGTGTCTTGTTTGAAATTATCCTGGTGAACTCATATTTTCCAACATATCATTAAACAGGCAAATTAGGGGGCTGATGATGTAATACAATAAGTGAAGCTGGTGTCCCATACGCACACCAGTCTGTGACCTGTCTGCTCTCCTTCTGATCCAGCTCCAGGCTAATGGCCTGGGAAAAGCACTGGAAGATTGCTCAAGTGTTTGGGGCCCTGACACCCACATGGGAGACCCGGAAGAAGCTCCTTGCTTCAGCCTGGCTCAGCCTTAGCTATTGTGACCATTTGGGGAGTGAATCCGTTGATGGAAGTTTCTCTCTCTCTCCTCCTCCTCCTCCTCCTTCTCTTCTTCCTCCTTCTTCCCCTCCCCCAACATAACTCTGATTTTCACATAAATAAATAAATCTTTTTTTAAAAAAAGTGAATTTGGGAGACGTACATAAGATGTTTAATAAAATCTTTTTAATCTAGACATGTAATTAAACTGAAATATTGAATTAATATTAATTTTATAGCTTCAGCACTACAAAGAGGTCCAACTTTAGACTATAAATCAGATATTTATCCTGACATGGTCTCTTCCTCATGGAATGACCTTGGAAGTGTCTTATGAGCATGATAGTCCCTAGCATCAAGCTTATACTTAATGATCCATCAGTATTCTTATTTTCACTGACATGTTGGTGTTGCTGGTGACAAGTATTTAAATATCTCAGGAATGGGAGGAATTACTAGAAGTGTTGGGCTATAAGTGTTTGCTTACATACGTTTGCAAGAATAAGTTGTGCCCTTCTTTAAAGGGCAATGAATAAACATTATTGAAGAAATAAGACATAAAGAACTGCAAACATTAAACACATAATCAACTTTTTTGAAGTGTGCCTTGCAAACAGCTGTGTAGGAGGGATGTGTTAAAAACAAAACCAACAACCCACTTAAGAGATGGGCCAAGGACCTCAATAGACATTTTTCAAAAGAGGAAATCCAAATGGCCAACAGGCACATGAAAAAATGTTCAAGGTCATTAGCAATCAGGGAAATGCAAATCAAAACCACAATGAGGTTTCACCTCACCCCGGTTAGAATGGCTCACATACAGAAATCTACCAACAACAGATGCTTGCGAGGATGTGGGGAAAAAGGGACACTAACCCACTGTTGGTGGGAATGCAAACTGGTCAAGCCACTATGGAAGTCAGTCTGGAGATTCCTCAGAAACCTGAAGATAACCCTACCGTTCGACCCAGCCATCCCACTCCTTGGAATTTACCCAAAGGAATTTAAATTTGGCAAACAAAAAAGCGGTCTGCACCCTAATGTTTATTGCAGCTCAATTCACAATAGCCAAGACCTGGAACCAACCCAAATGCCCATCAACGGTAGACTGGATAAAGAAATTATGGGATATGTACTCTTTAGAATACTATACCGCAGTAAGAAACAACGAAATCCAGTCATTTGCAACAAAATGGAGGAATCTGGAACACATCATGCTGAGTGAAGTAAGCCAGTCCCAAAGGGACAAATACCATATGTTCTCCCTGATCGGTGACAACTGACTGAACACCAAAAAGGAAACCTGTTGAAGTGAAATGGACACTATGAGAAACGGTGACTTGATCAGCATAGCCCTGACTGTTAATGAACAACTTAATACATTATCCCTCTTAGTAGGTTTTTTTTTTTGTCTGTTCTACTTAATATGACTGGTTTAATTCTGTAATTAATACACAGTTATTCTTAAGTGTTGAAAATTAACTGAAATGTGATCCCTGTTAAACATAAGAGTGGGAATAAGAGAGGGAAGAGATGTGCAATTCTGGACATGCTCAAGCTGACTTGCCCCAAATGGTAGAGTTAGAAACATACCAGGGGATTCCAATTCAATCCCATCAAGGTGGCATGTACCAATACCATCTCACTAGTCCAAGTGATCAATTTCAGTTCACAATTGATCATAATGAAAGGACTAAGAGTCAAAGGGAGCACATAAACAAGTCTAGTACCTGTCGCTCCCCCTCTTCGTGGAGGAACGACACAGGACCCTGCGCTGTTCTTTCGTCTGCTCGGCCCTCCCCGGGTTTGCTGCTGGTTCTTCCCGGGTTGGCTACTATCCCTTCCACCTCCGTGAAAGGGCAGTTCCCCCTGGCCACATTCCCCACTTCCGCAGGGGAGCGGCACACCGCCGGCCGGCTCTTCTCGGGGGCTGCACGGGTTCCCTTAGATGTTCCCCATAGATGTTCCTGATGCATGCCGTCTCTCTCCTCCTTTATAGTCCTCCTCCGCCAATCCCAACTCGGCTGCCCACACGCCGAGTACACTGCTCTCCTCCAATCAGGAGCAAGTCCTACAATTTATTAGTTGAACTGGAGGCAGCTGTGCGGAAGCTGTTTACTTCTCTCCCAGCGCCATATTGTGGGAGAGCAGATGCATAGAATAAGTCTTAATTCGAGTAACTCAGTCTAGTCCGGTTTGCTCCCCACAAGTACCTGCTAACACTAACCAATAGAATAAATAAAGGGGAGAGTGATCCAACATGGGAAGCGAGATATTCAGCAGACTCATAGGATGGCAGATGTCCTAAATAGCACTCTGGCCTCAGAATCAGCCTTAAAGGCATTCGGATCTGGCTGAAAAGCTCATGAGAGTATTTCAGGCATGGAAAGCCAAGACACTCTGGCAAAAGATCTCTGTGAGTGAGATCCCAGTGGAAAGAACAGGTCTTCAAAGAAGGAGGTACCTTTCTCTGAAGGGAGGAGAGAACCTCCACTTTCACTATGACCTTGTCTAAACAAGATAAGGTCGGAGAACTCAGGGGGCTTCCATAGCCTTGGAAACTCATGACTGGAGCATAGGGAGATTACTGATGCCATAGACAGGAGTGTCAATTGGTAAAGTCAACAACAGGAGTCACTGTGCACTTACTCCTCATGTAGGATCTCTGTCCTTAATGTGCTGTACATTGAGATTTAATGCTATAACGAGTACTCAAACAATATATTTCACTTTGTGTTTCTATGGGGGTGCAAACTGTTGAAATCTTTACTTAATGCATACTAAACTGATCCTCTGTAAAAAAAAAAAAAAAAAAAAATTATCAATTCCCAACTTGACTCTCACTGGGATTAAACATGACAATAGGTCTGATCAGATTTCATCATCATTTAAAAAAATCATCTATTATTTTTCACTTTATGTTTCTGTGTGGGAGCAAACTGTTGAAATCCTTACTTAATGTATACTAAGCTGATCTTCTGTATATTAAGAGAATCGAAAATGAATCTTGATGTGAATGGAAGGGGAGAGGGAGTGGGAGAGGGGAGGGTTGTGGGTGGGTGGGACGGTGTGGGGGGGAAGCCATTGTAATCCATGAGTCATACTTTGGAAATTTATATTCATTAAATAAAAGTTAAAAAAAAAGTTTAAGAAACCAAAAAAAAAAAAAAAAAAGAGGGATGTGTTTCTGCTACAAAGATTCACACTTATTTGGGAAACTCAGTGAAGTATAAACAATTAACAATAAAAGTCCTATTAATGTTTATCCATTAAAGATGAAAAATAGCAGGAAAAACAGATATCTCTATCTTTTTTTTTGTTGTTTTTTTTTTTTTTTTTTTTTTTTTTTTTTTTTTTTTGACAGGCAGAGTGGACAGTGAGAGAGAGAGACAGAGAGAGAAAGGTCTTCCTTTTGCCGTTGGTTCACCCTCCAATGGCCGCCGCTGCAGCCGGCGCACCGCGCTGATCCTGGCAGGAGCCAGGAGCCAGGTGCTTTTCCTGGTCTCCCATGGGGTGCAGGGCCCAAGCACCTGGGCCATCCTCCACTGCACTCCCTGGCCATAGCAGAGAGCTGGCCTGGAAGAGGGGCAACCGGGACAGAATCCGGCGCCCCAACCGGGACTAGAACCCGGTGTGCCGGCGCCGCAAGGTGGAGGATTAGCCTATTGAGCCACGGCGCCGGCTCAGATATCTCTATCTTGATACATTGTTTCTTGCCTTAAGAATTCTAGAACAGGATATTATATTTAAACAAATGTTGTCACAAAATGTCAAAACAAATACATTAGTGAGTTGGTTAAAAACCACTGCTCTTTACTAACTTAGAAGTACAATTTAAAGATATGTAATTCTTAAGGACTTCAAATCTATATGAGATGAATTAATCTGTTTTTTTATACTTGACACACTACTGGCTAACTTCTAGAACAAATTTTGGGGAATGGGTATTGTGCACAGTGGTTAAACTGATGCTTATGATGTCTACAAGCCATGTCAGGGGTGCACATTTGAGTACTGCCTACTGCAGCTTCCAATCCAACTTCCTGCTAATGTGCCTGCGAAGGCAGCAGAAGATGGCCCAAGTGCTCAGGTTCCTGTTACCCTTGTGGAAGACCTGTATGAGTTCCTGGCCCTGGCTTCAGCCTGGCCTAGTCCTGGTTGTTGTGGGCATTTGAAGAATGAACAAGTAAATGTAATATCTACCTCCTGCCCCTGCCTCTCTTCTTTCTGTCACTCTGCCTTTCAAAGAATAAATAAATCTTAAAAAAAAAAGCTGAATTTTGGACCAGCACTGTGGCATAGTGGGTAAAGCTGTTGCCTGCAGCACCAGTGTCCTTTATGGGTGCCAGTTCTAGTCCCAGCTGCTCCACTTCCAATCCAGCTCTCTGCTTTGGCTTGGGAAAGCAGTAGAAGATGGCCCAGGTCCTTGGGCTCTTGCACCTGAGAGACCCAGAAGAAGCTTCTAGCTCCTGGCTTCGGATCAGCATAGCTCTGGCCGTCGCGGCCATCTGGGAAATGAGCCAGCAGAGGAAAGATTTCTCTCTCTTTCTACCTCTGCCTCTTTGTAACTCTGCCTTTCAAATAAATAAATATTTTTTTAAAAAGCTGAAATATGTAATTCATGGTTACTGGTAGATATTATTTCAGAGATCCCAAAAAGCTCATTCTATAATTATAATTATAGAAAATAATAACACATTTTGGTTTCTGTCTCCATAACACTAATTAAAAATAGCACTGAAAATCTCTCCCATGGAATAAATACACTTTAGTATGGTAAAATCTCACAGGTGGGATTCAACCAAAGTGAGCCCTATTGTCCACATCAGACTGAATGACTACAGTTAAGGGTGAGTTAATCTGCTCTTTGAAATGTAACCTATAAAAATATCTGTATATGTGCCAGAAACTTCAATGTCAGAATTTTGTTTTATTAAATGAATGAATGGATGATAGAACTTGGACACATACAATTCTGTAGTTTCTCTGTCTCTTACTGTTCTGTGGATTGTAAAACAATGACCATGTCTCCAGCCCAGTGCTCAACAATTTTTCTTGCTAGATTCAAAAAGGAATGCAATGTATCACAAAGGCTGACTGAGTCAGGATAAAAAGGGAGGCATGGCAGAGGTGTTGAGGGGAGTAAATCCACAAGGCACTGCTGTATGAAGATGATTAACTGTTAAATAAACTCATATGCTTTCCTCTCTTGCTCTTATTCTGTAAATTTTCCCCCTATTCATCCAAAAAGCATTCAGTGGTAAAGTAGGAAAGGAACATAGAGAGTTAACATTCATCTTTTCACTTCCATAACAAGATTTGTAATTTTTCAACAATATAATTGAGTAGGAAGATGGGCTTGGTTGAAGGGAGTGCACACTAAACTCTCGAATGTTCTCTTGTATATTAACAGCCAGGTCAGGCCTACTCAGAGCAGAGTCTTGCTCTAAGCAATATTGTCCTCTTTGCAGAGACAGAAAAGGACAGCATTAGAGGAGACACAGGCACTTGTGTACCTTCCTGGACACTGAGAAAGACCCAGTACCCTGCATACAACAAGGCTGAGGGACAAGGGAGCCCCAGTTCACACAGGATCAAATAGATGCCTTAATCTGCAGTTTCCTAAAAGCAAAACCCTTCTCTCTCACACACACACCTGTGTGCTTGCTTTCCTCTCTCTGTTTCTTGCTTACTCGAACTCCCACCTCACTTCTCAAATCAGACTTCTGAGTCACATCTTCTTGTGCATACTGGGGAGGGAACTTCTACCTTTCATTCATTCAGAGAAAAAAAGACTATGTCAGCTCATAACTTATGTTAATATTTTCCCTGACCCTCATTCATTAAGTGTGAAAATCTGTTTTCTTATCAGCCTCTGTCAAAACAAAATTTTTTTCAGTGTCACACTGAAAATTCTATTTTTACAATAGACTTCTTCCTTTTTATAATAATAAATTATTTATTTGAAAGACAGAGTTACAGAGAGATGTAGAGCCAGAGAGAGAGGTCTTCCATTCTGCTAGTTCACTCCCCAAATGACTGCAATGGCCAGAGCTGAGATGATCTGAAGCCTGGAGCTTCCTCCAGGTCTCCCACGCGGGTGCAGGGGCCCAAGGACTTGGGCCATCTTCCACTGCTATCCCAGGCCATAGCAGAGAGCTGGATCGGAGGAGGAGCAGCTGGGACATGAACTGGCGCCCATATGGGATGCTGGAGCTGCAGGCTAGGGCTTTAACCCACTGCACCTCAGCACCGGCCACTACAACAGGTTTCTTACATTGGTGAGGGAAGGTTTCATTTGCCCCACAAAGCTTGCTGTGTAAAGACATAAAATGCCTAAGTGGAACCTACTGAGCTCTAAGGATCCCTGGAGAGAAATTAGTCCATCTTTACAAACTGAGAAGCTGAGGCCTAGAGAATACTGATGACTTGTGGGAGGTCCTCCAGGAAGTAGCACAACCAGGGCTCACACACAGTCCTGGCTCTGAGAGCAGTCTCATTGACCATGCCATGCCCACCTTTGGTCTAGCAGGAAGCATCTGTAGCAGGTAGCTGGCAAATGTAACTTGCAAAGCTTTCAGATCCTCTAATGGATGTAAGATTCTATTTGTAGATCCACAAACCTCAGCTACTGAAGAAGAGAAAATCTGACCTGAATCAGATACATTAGCACTCTCCTTAGTTATCTTTGCTAAAATATGTCTTCTATGCTCAACTCTCAAGGCATATCTAGGAGTTAGCAGAAGTTTTGAATAGAGAATGTACTGATTGCAGAGGTCACCTGGGTACCTGACAATGAGTGAGGAAATCACAGCTGAAACTCCCCAGCAGTAAGAAAACCACCAGTGGTGGAGAAGGCCCTAGCCAGTGACAATCTGCTTCAGATCTATATCTCCCAGATTAGAATCGGTGTTGCGTCAGTCATCAGCTTCTAGCTGTCCTGTGGCCCTCTGCTCCATTGCAACATATTTAACAAATCTAATTCTGTTCACTCTATCTGATTGCTCTGGTGAATTCTTTCACCACCCGTGACACTTGCCTCAACTGGTCACTTCACATGTCACCTATTAGGGCTTGATGAAAATGATGAAAAGGGGTCTGTTAATAATTTTCTACTGCAATAAGTGAAGAACTTTTTCTATGAGCACAAAATGTAAACTTCACAAAGAAGCAAAATTAATGGAGGGAAAAATGGTCTTCTCAACAAATAATGCTGAAATTCTGGACATCCATATAAAAAAATGAATCTAAACATAGACCTTACATTCTTTACAAAAGTTAACACAGAGTAGGTCATAGATTTAAATGTAAAGTGCAAAGTTGTAAAATCCTAGAGGAAAACATACAAGGAAATCTAGATGACCAGAGATATGGCATTGACTTTTTAGATACAACACCAATGAAAGAAGTATTTGAAAAACTGAATTTATTTATTTATTTTTAAAGATTTATTATATTTATTTGAAAGACAGAGTTACAGAGAGAGGTAGAGACAAAGAGAGGTCTTGAATCTGCTGGTTCACTCCCCAGATGGGTGCAATGGCCAGAGTTGTACCAATCTGAAGCCAGGAGCCAGAAGCTTCTTCAGGTTTTCCCACGCAGGTGCAGGGGCCTGAAGACTTGGGCCATCTTCTACTGCTATCCCAGGCTACAGCAGAGAGCTGGATTGGAAGAAGAGCAGCTGGCACTAGAACTGTAGCCCAAATGGGATGCTGGTGTTTCAGGCCAGGGCTTTAACCTGCTGAGCCACAGTGCCAGCCCCAATAAGCTGAATCTTTGAAATTAAAAACTTATATTCTGCAGAAAATACTTTTAACAGGATAAAAAGAGAAACCACAAACTGGGAGAAGGTACTTGCAGAACCAATAAAGGACTATTATACAAGATTTGAAAAGAACTCCTAAAACCCATCATTAAGAAAAAGAACACTCGATTTTAAAAATAGGCAAAATGCTTGTGTAGCTGCCTCACTGCAAAAAATATGTAGATGCCAAATAAGTTTATGGACATGTGCTCAATGTCATATGTGACTAGGAATTGTTAATTAAAGCAAGGAGGTACCAGTACACATGTATCAAAATGGTCCAATTCTAAGACATTGATAATATCAAATACTAGCAAAGATATCAGGAATCAGGAACCCTAGCAAATGCAAAACAGGAATGAAACTTTGGAAGACACTCTGTGATTTCTTACAAGACTAAACATAGTATGTGATCCAACAATTATGCTCCTGGGTATTTACCTGACAGCATTTAAAACTTGTATCCACACAAAAACTTGCACATAGATGTTTATTGCACCTCTATTCATAATTGCCAAAACTGGGAGGCAACCAAGATGCCCTTCAACATTGGAATGGATAAACAAACTGTTACATTCAAACAATAGAATTCATTCAGCTTAAATAATTAGCTATCAAATGATGAAAAGACATAGGGAACTGTAAATTCATATTACCAAAGAAGCTAATCTGAAAAGGACAAATACTACATGATTGTAATATGTGACGTTCTGGAGAAGGAAAACTATAGAGACAGTAGAAATATCGGTAGTTGCTAATTGTTAGAGGAAGAGAGGAGGATGAAGACACAGCACACAGACAATTTCTAGGGCAGTGAAACTGTTTGTCCTATACTACAATGGTGGGTCCATGGTGCTATTCATTTGTCAGAACACCCATAATGCACAACACCAAGAGCAAAGCCTAATGTGAAACATGGACTTTGGCTGACAATAATCACTGTAGATTATTAAAAATGCCCAACTCAGGTGAGGGATGTTGACAACAAGGGAGGCTGTCCATCTGTGTGGCCACTGAGCATATTGGAAGTCTCTGTACTTTCCATTCAATTTTGCTGTGAGCCAATAACTGCTGTTAAAATTTAAAAGTAAAATTAAGAAAGCAAATCTTTCAAAGTAAACCTAACAGTAAAATTTAAAGTCTATTTTTTAAAGTAAGCATGGTTTAAATGTGACCATAAAAAAGAGTTGATCATTAAAATAGAGAAAGTGCTTTCAATTAAGACTTCCTGAACTTTATTTGTGCTTAGTAAAATTAAAAGCCAATGATTAAGAAAGTTAAAGTCCACAATAGGCTGGATATTGTGCAATGACTTTCTCTACACTTGGGTATTTTAGAAAGCAAACTGGCCTTAATGGCTAATGAAAACATCAAGAATTAGAACTGTCTCACTAGATGAAATGTCTCACAGATATTTAGATAAGTTTAAAGGTCTATGTTTTACCCCAAAAAACTACTATTCCAATCCAGGAAAATGACTATTCCAATTCAGTTATACTGAATATTTTGGAAAAACACCAATTTTTAAAAAAATAATCATGAACCAATGAAGCTAAATAATTTCACTTTAAAAATACAAATTAAGCATGGTTAATATATTTCTCAGGAGGTTTCTCAAATCTCACATCATGGGACCAGCAGAAAGAATGGCAAATCCACTTTCAGGTATGAAATTGTTTACACCAAGCTTTACCATCCAAAAAGCAAGATCTCTAGCTTTAAAGAAACTACAAGTCACACAAAACAGTAAGTAATAACACATTCGTAGGTGCCCAAGCAATCATTAAAACTGGACTCAACCCTGACACAGATGATATAATTTTTGATGGAGGATTTTAAATAACTATAATTAACACAGCAAAGGTGCTCATGGAAAAGGTAGTACCATGCAAAATCAGATGAACAGTTTTAGCAAAGCTGGGGGAACTATGATATGAATAAAAAGGAAATGTTAGTAATAAAAACCATTGTAACAGAGATGAAGAATGGCTTTGACAGGCTTATCAAAAGGATTCACATAGTAACGAAAGAAACTCCATGAAGGAGATTTAGAAATTGTTCAAACTAAGTTGCAGGGAAAAAAAGAACAGGGAAAAATAGAACTGGGAAACTTAAGAACTATGATATAGCTATCCCATATCTATTAAGCAATCTAATCCAGAAATAATTAGAATCTGAGTGAAATATTTAAAATTATGGCCAAAAATCTTCCACAATTAAGTTAACAACACACTGAAAGTCTCAGATCCAAGAAAATTATAGGACATCAAGCATAGAAGCAAGCAAACAACCTTCCACCCAGGTATTTCATTTGCAAACTATTAAAAATACAAACTCCTTCTCTACATTTTTATACTTGTTTAAGGAAGTAAAGCAAGGCTATTTTTAGGAAACCACAAAAGTTATAACTTTCTGTCACAATAGAAACAATAAAAACATGAAAGGAAACTGACTCGTATTATTGAACGATAAGGAGATGAAATTTCTACTCTGGAATATGCTTGGATTCAGGGATTAAACAGTAGCATTATGATTCACCTGTTTCTGACCTTCTGCTCTGTTCATCAACAGAGTGTGACACCAAAGAATTCAATGCATAGTCAGGAATCCAAAATCAAAAAACAATGGCTAGTTAATGTGAAAGACCTTCCACTTGATCATTATAGCTTTTCAATTCTTTGAGAATGATTCTTAACTACTGATGCAGATCAGTATCACAAGGGACCCATTTCTAAAAATGCAGATTCCAGGACCAGACAAAACAAGCACAGGATTCAATGACACACATTTCAAATAGCTCTCCATGTGATTTTGGTTTCTTCCCTCCTTGGGAACTAAGTCTTTGAAAGCTTGTATACATATTAACAGCCATTAAGGAGAACACAAGACAAAGACCTTTGTAGTAATGCTTAAAATTTCATTGTTTATAGGCCTTTAGCAATCAATATCTAAGTATACAAATTCGATACAAAACTTCAAGAAAAGCATTCTGTGCTAGATAGTTATCACATGTTTCAATTAAATGAGCTAGCGTTTCTAGGCATAGGAACCAAGACAGCACAGGGATTTCTATTTCACCCCTTTGGCTCACAGGATAACACCCAGGAGATTTAACAGACAAATAGAACCAGTGATTTTCAGAACAAGATGAACTTTCCAACAATACCCCTGGCAAAAGTAACAAAGCACTAGAGTTTGGAAACTGTTTTCTGTACAGAAATAGAATTTACATTATACTGGCAGTGAAATGTTTCTAGGATCAAAAAAAAAAAAAAAAAGCATCTACAGTAGCAACAATACTCAGACAAATGTCTCCAGAGAAAAGCATCCTGAGATGAACTTATTTCCTCTCTAACGGGGAAAGGTCAGAGCAGCAGAAAACCTGAGCACTGAACTGGAGGTGAGAAGACCTACCTGTGACTGACAATGTTTGGGGTTCTGGAAGTTATGGGTCATTTCTGGGCCTTTGCCTACCACACACAAAATGAAGGTCTTGAATGCATGGCTGAAATCTAGAGTTTCTATTAAGTATTCTGATTCTAATGGGGAATAGAAAGGTGAGCCCTTGATTTCCACCTCCAGCTTTTTGTTTTACCGCGTGCTAATGTCATCCTCCTCGACAATTTGCAACAATAGTACTTAAAAAGGCTGCAGAAGGCATAGCAGATTAAGTGAGTTCTACAGGAAAGAGTCAACAAGCAGGAGATTTGCAGAGGACTTGACTGATGCATGCTGGCACCTCAGGAGATCTGAAAGGCAAGAGGGAGGGAGATGCAGCAAAGTGAAGCTTCTCAAAAGCTTTGTGGCTCCTGTTGAATCTCCTGGGTGTTGTCCTGTGAGCCACAGGGGTGAAATGGAAATCCCTCAGCTGTTCTGGTCTGTATGACTAGAAATGGCAAACTCAAGTCCCAAGTCCTCTTGCTGGACTCCATCTTTGATTACTGACTGGATACACTTTCCTGAAACAGTGACTTGGTCAGATTTTCATTTTTAAAAAGGATCTCATTAATGTAGAGAGCTTGAAGAGCGGTAATATCGAAGTCAAGAAGAAAAGTTGGGAAATTATTTTAAATGATCCAGAAGAGAGATATTAGTGTTGTAAATTAAAGAAGTAACCTGGAATGAAAAGCATGAGTTGAAAAGATGTCAAAAAGGTGGAGTAGGCAGCCCTTGTAATTAACTGAATGCTTGGGGTAAGGACAGAGAAGGAGACATGGTGAAAGAAAGCACAAGGTAACCTTAGGCCTGACCGAAGTAATTGAGCTACCATTACATCATCATCAAGACAGGATCATCTCCAAATTGGTTCTGGCTGGAGGGAAGACAGACAATTATTTTCCTTCTTTCATATTTGTTTTAGTGATGTTTAGTGCTTAGTTATTTGGATGGCATTACTCAGAAAACGGGCCTGGCCAGAGAGTAGGGGTTTTATCATCAACTGCTATTCAAAGTGTGATCCATGGCTCATGCAGCATGGATATCATTTCAAAGCTTATAGAAATACAGAATGTCAAACCCTCACCGTAGAACTACTGAGTAAGAATCAACATTTTAATAACATTTCCAGAACTTAAGCATGACTGTATGTAAATGTGGGTAGTATCTTGTGATTGGTGGCTTGTTTAGGGAATGGCAATGTGAGATGACAAACGTTCTGGCTGGTAATCAAAATTCCTTTGTGAAGTGAAAGGCAAGATCCACTGAGGAGATGGGACAAGAAGGGATGGACAATCCTGAAATAACACAGTGAAGATTTGGAAGAGTTGTGTAAGAAATAGAAGGGGGCTACAGGTCTACAAAGCTGTAGTGATGTCCTGGATAAGGTCAGGGACTTTGAATCACATGGGTACGAATGCATCCACTATAGTGGATGTATTCTGGTACCAAGCCATAGCCCTGGGTTTGGAATAGAAAACTTGCTAAGGGCAGGTGCTCTGGCACAGCAGGTAACGCCACTGCCTGCAGTGCCGACATCCCATATGGGCACCAGTTTGAGTCCCTGCTGCTCCACTTCAAATCCAGCTTTCTGCTATAGCCTGGGAAAGCAGTAGAAGATCGCTCAAGTGCTTGGGTCCCTGCATCTGCGTGGGAGACCCAGAAGCTCCTGACTTCTGGTTTCGAATAGGCACAGCTCCGACTGTTGCAGCCAATTTGGGAAGTAAACCAGTGGATGGAAGATTTTCTCTCTCTCTCTCTCTCTCTGCCTCTCCTTCTCTCTCTGTTTAACTCTGACTTTCAAATAAATAAATCAATCTTGAAAACTTGCTGTTGGTTTGATTCAACTGGAAAGTTTAAATGTTAGGTAGAGCACAACGAAAATGGGTTGAAGTCATAGAAATTGCTAGAAACACAATATCTGAACTGAGTCTTTAGAGAATAAATTGAAGCTTTTGGGCCAGGGGCATAGGGTGGAGACTTAAATCAAGTGGAAAGACTGGAGGGGTAAATGACATGAAAAGTGGGTGCAAGCTTAGAGTTTAAAATGTAGATGCAAATCTGTTCCAGGTAATGGGGTGACATGCAGCATGGCAGGTAGAAAGGAGGAGGAAAACTGAATATCAAGGGTGCCAATCAAAATTCTGTCAGAATAAGTTTAGATGTCATCTTTTAGACACTAGGAGCCAGGAGACTTCTCCATACCAGAGACGGGAAATGTTCTTAAAGCATGAATTCTATTTTTTTCTGACCGCTTAACTCTGAGTAAGTCATGTGACTCTGAGCCCAACTGTCCTGACCCACTTTTCCATTTCATTCTCAACAAAATAATTATGCACTGAGCATATGGAGTGCTCAAAATTATATTTCAACGGTCATCAGAGCTGCCATGAAAATAATCAAAATAATAATAATTCTCATAGTCTGAGAAGACAGTGTTGAAATACATATTAAAGAGAATGTAAATATGGGTAATTGCTCAATTATAAATATAAACTATGAAGGTTGTATTGGCTCATGACTAAAGAAATCAAGGCAGGATGTAATTAGGCATCAGACCTATTGATGAGCAGTCTTTGATTGAATAGAGGGACTAAGGTTGCTATAACAGAGTACCACAGGGGCTAGTGCTGTGGTGCAATGGATTAAAGTTATTGCAGGCCATACCAGCATCTCATATGAGTGCTCATTCAAGTTCTGGATGCTCCATTTCTGATCCGGTTTCCTGCTAATGTGCCTCAGAAAGTAGCAGAAGATGGCCCAAGTATTTGGGTTCCTGACGCCCACATGGGAGACCCAGATGGAATTCTTGACTCCTGGCTTTGACCTGGCCCAGTCCTGGCCATTGTAGCCATTTTAAGAGTGAACCAGTGCATGGAAGATCTCTCTGTCTCTGTCTCTGTCTCTTTCTCTCTCCCCCTCTATCTAACTCTATCTTCCAAATAAATAAATAAATAAATCTTTTTTTAAAAAAGCAGTACTATAGACTGGGTAATTTATAGTGACGGAAAATGCTGACTGACAGCTTTAGAGGCTGGGAAGTCCAAGGCTGAGGGGTAAGAATTTGCAGCAATGAGCTGAACCACTGCATGGCAGAAGTCAGAAGGGCAAAGAGGGCAAAAGTGAGCCGAAGGGGGCTGAACTTTTCCTTTTATAACAAAATCAATCCCACTCAATGGGTGTGTGAGTCTAATGGTCTCATCACCTCTTTAACGGTCCAACTTCTCAATACTTTCACATTAGCAACTCAATTCCAGCATGATTTTTAGAAGGATAAACATTCAAACCACAGCAGCACCTAAGACATGACCAAATGCCTGAAGTATAAGTGGACATGGAGCAGCTGGTGTTTAATCTGCTTCTTGTAACACCAGCATCCCATATAGGTAATGTTTCAAGTTCTAGCTGCTCCGCTTCTGATCCACCTTCTTGCTAATATGCCTGGGAAGACAGTGGAAGACGGCTCAAGTGCTTGGGGCCCCTGCCACTCATGTGGAAGACCAGGATGGAGTTCCAAGCTGCTGGCCCAGACGTGGTTGTTGCAGAAATTTCTGGAGGAAACCAAGTAATGGAAGATTTATCTGTCCTTCTCTCCCCCTCTCTCTGCCACTCTGCTCTTCACATAAACAAATAAATCTTCTTTAAAAATGTACATGGAGGGCCGGCGCCGCGACTCACTAGGCTAATCCTCCGCCTTGCGGTGCCAGCACACAGAGTTCTAGTCCCTGTCGGGACACTGGATTCTGTCCCAGTTGCCCCTCTTCCAGGCCAGCTCTCTGCTGTGGCCAGGGAGTGCAGTGGAGGATGGCCCAAGTACTTGGGCCCTGCACCCCATGGGAAACCAGGATAAGTACCTGGCTCCTGCCATCGGATCAGCGCGGTGCGCCGGCCGCAGCGCGCCGGCCGCGGTGGCCATTGGAGGGTGAACCAACAGCAAAGGAAGACCTTTCTCTCTGTCTCTCTCTCTCACTGTCCACTCTGCCTGTCGAAAAAAAAATGTACATGGAATATACATGTGGAAGGAAAGGGACAGATGTAATGTGCTGAGTTGGAGTGGATTACAATGCATTTGTAATGTCTAATGGGGGACGATTATAGAGAGCTCTGGAGATCAAGGCTAAGTCCAGGCAGAATAAAAGCAACAGAAAATATCCCAAAGCATTCTAATTAAATCCATAAAATGAAGAAAACTAGGATTGTATCAGGAATACATTAAAGTGAAAACCACTGCAATTAACACAGTTATCAAAGGATTGCTCTGTATATTAAGTAAATAAGTCATTTCAGAAAAACAACGGGAGAATCAAGACCCGAGGAAAAAAAGGAAAAATACACGTTGAAATCACATATGAAACAATGTAAATAGTTAACTCTGTGAGGAAAAAAAATACCCAATTACCAGAGAAATGCAGATTACAGTTAGTTCCAAGCATCATTTTATGTTTAATCATACACTCGCTTTGTTGGCTGCTTGTGTGCTGCTTGTGACATTATAACTTATAATACATTATATTCAGATATATATATGTACATGTACATATATTTATGTATGTATACATATATGTATATGTACATATATATATTCTGAATATAATACATTATATTCAGAAAATAACATAGAAACTGCCATTTATAAAACACCATACTCCTTTGACGAATATCTCAAACCAGCTTCATCTTTTTTAAGATTATGCTTAGAAAATGTATATCTTTACATCAAAAAGTGGGAAATAACCTAAATATTCAGTAGATAGAAAATTTTAACACCCAATGTGAAGTAATGAACTTCTATTGTTAATAAATATGAGCACTTGCCAGAAATATGAAAATGACAAATACATGGAAAACTAGAAAATGAATCCATATGATCAATATTGTCAGACATGTGTAACATGTGTCTGAGCACAGATGCAGCCTTCCTTCCGGTGTCTTGTTCCAGAGGAAAGATGGCTGCAGAGGAGCCACATTTCACTAGGACTGTCTCCCATTTTCTTCTCTCCTTTATTTTGCTCTGAAAAGCTGTTTCCTCCCTGCTTCATGAGCATACTGCAAAATGATCATGGACAATGTGTACTGTGAAGAAAACAATGGATAGATTATTATTCCATGTGTTCTCCCTGTATAATGTAATAAAAGTGTTGGCCTATTTCTGTCAAATTTTATACAGGGTTTTATTTTAGTTTGTGTTTTCTAATGTCATTCTCTTATTTTCCTGGATCAAGTATTTTTGTTTGTTTGTTTGCTTGCTTTTCAATTCATTTTGCTCATTTGCTATGGTAATTCTGATTTTGCAAACTATTGATGATACCATAGTACAAATTATGAGTATTCCAAAATCAAGTGATAAGAGCCTTTAAAATTTTTGAAGATTTATTTATTTTTATTTACTTGAAAGAGCAACAGAGAAGATAAGATTGAAAGAGAAAAGAGAGATTTCCTTCCTCTAGTTCACTCCACAAATGGCTGCAACAATCAGGTCTGGGCCAGGTTGAAGTCAGGAGCCAGGAACTCCATCAGACTCTCCCATATAAGTGCTGGAGGCTTACAGACATGGGACATCATCTGCTGCCCTCCTAGGCACATAAAAGGAAGCTGGATCAGTCCCAACCAGCACTCCGCTATAGGATGCCCATGTGGCGAGTGGTTGCTTAGCTCACCGTACCACAAAACTAGCCCTCAGATTTTAAATTTTAATTATTTTTATTTATTTATTTAAGGGCAGATAGAAAGAGAAAGAGGGAGGGAGAGAGGGTTCTTCCATTTACTGGTTTATTCTCCAAACAGTTGCGGTTAAACCAGGCCAAAGATAGGACCAGGAATTTAATCTGGGCTTCCTACAGGGACTCCTGTACCTAATTATCACCTGTTAACTCTCAGGGCATGTATTTGCAGGAAGCTAGAGTCAGGTCCAAAGGTGGGTATTGAACCCATGAACATCAATATGGTATGTGAGTGTCACAGCGGCATCTTACCTGCTAGGTTGAATGCCCGTCTATAATTTTTTAATGGACAAGTAAGAATTGTATCTATTTGTGGGATACAATGTGACATACACATTGTGGAATAATTACACCAAGCTAAGTAACATGTCCATCACCTCAATACTTATTGTTTTCTAATAAGAATATTTAAAATCTATTAACAATTTTGAAATATACAGATATTATAAACTGTGGTTACCATGTTGTGTAATAGGTCTCCAAAACTTCTTCCAGATGAATGGAAACATTATATTTTTGTTTAATATCTCCATATGGAAAAATATTTGCAAAGCACACATCTTATAAGGAGCTAATATGCAAAATATTGCAAAATGTTACAAATAACTAAATTTTAAAATGGCCAAAAGCTTAACAGAACTTTCTCAAAGATGTCACACGTACAAATGGCCATAGGCTTATAAAAATTGTTCTGAAATAAGAGGAGACTTACAAATTAAGAAAATTAAGAAAAATGTATGCTTCTCATGTTCTATTTTGTAACCTTTTGATATGTTTATATAAATTAACAAAAGAACTTTAACATTCAGTTCTGTTTCCTGGCTCCAAGGAACATGTTACAGTGAGATCTGACCTGCAGAAAGTTTCGACAGGTTTCATTATCTTCTATTAACCAAAATCAGCACTTACTAAAGTAACCTTTTTTAAAATAAATTAAAATTACAATATATAAATTAAATAAATTAAAATACATCAAATAGCATTTAATGTTTTAAAATATATTAGTATATATTTGTGCATAAATGTATTTTTCTTCACTATATGAATTCAGATTTTCTACTAACTACCCAAGCATGGAAAATTCAACAGAAATCCTTTTTTACCTCATACCTTTTTTACCCATAGATTTTACTAGTGTGGAAGTGTGTAAAGGATGCAAGCTTTGGAATTATACATTTTATATTCTACTTCACTACTCAAAATTAGACAAGTTTTCAGGGATCAGCTAGCTTCTATTACCTTATCTAAACAATGGGTTGGTCTGTGAATTAAATGAGATAATGAATAGAAATAAGCTGGCTCAGTGGTTTCCCAATTTTGCTGCACATGACTTTGGAAACTCTCAAAACTTCTGACATTCAAGTTGCACCCAACAGAGATTAGGTGAAAGCATCTGGGCTTGGGACACAGGCATCAGAATTTTTTGAAGATACTCAGATGAATCTATCATGCAGCAAAATTTGGGAACCAGTGGCTTAACATAACAGGGACACAGCAAAGTCAACTTTATATTCTAATATGTGCCTCACTTGCTGGCTTTTTAGTAGCACTTCTCTTTTTAAAAAAAATTTAAAAGTTAATTATTTATTTTACTTGAAAGACAGAGCTACCTGACTGACTGACTAACAGACATATAGACTTTGATCTTCCATCCACTGGTTTGTTTCCCAAATGTCAGCAACAGCTAAGGTTGGGTCAGGTCAAAGTAGGAGCCTGGTTCTCAATCTGGGTCTCCCATGTGAACAGCAGGTTCTCAACCACTTGAGCCATTATCTGTTGCATCTCAGGATATGCATTACCAGGAAGCTGGAATAAGGAGTAGAGCCAGGGCTTAAACCAAGGCTGTGGGATGTTGGCATCCCAAATAATGTCTTAACTGCTATGTGAAACACATGCCCCACATTTTTGTAATCTTAATTCCTTAAGATTCAGCCATCAGGGTTACACTGCAATTGTGCTATTCTGACATGATATTATTTCCAGTAGGAAATAATGAGGAGCTATCAAATACTCATAATTAAAGTGTCACACAAGTTGTTCATCTCATTCAGTCACCAATTTTAGGGACCTCCAATTAACGCATTTGTAAGTAGGGCTTTCTTTTCCTGTGAATAAAGTAAAATGAAAATAATTTCAGACCTGCCTCCAGTACCATGTTAGTTTTCTGTTTTGTTTGTTTACATGGTTTAGGTCTTTAGGTAAGAAGTTGGACTCACTGTCATTAAAGTCTAGCTTTCCCTAGAAATGTACCTTGGGGCCTGCCATGTAGACAAGCAAGGTTTCTCACTACTATCTGAAAATGTGGGTGTTATACTTTTTTTTTTTTAATTTTTTTTGACAGGCAGAGTGGACAGTGAGAGAGAGAGACAGAGAGAAAGGTCTTCCTTTGCCATTGGTTCACCCTCCAATGGCCGCCGCGGCCGGCGCGCTGCGGCAGGCGCACCGCGCTGATCCGATGGCAGGAGCCAGGAGCCAGGTGCTTTTCCTGGTCTCCCATGGGGTGCAGGGCCCAAGCACCTGGGCCATCCTCCACTGCACTCCCTGGCCACAGCAGAGAGCTGGCCTGGAAGAGGGGCAACCGGGACAGAATCCGGCGCCCTGACCGGGACTAGAACCCGGTGTGCTGGCTCCGCTAGGCGGAGGATTAGCCTAGTGAGCCGCGGCGCCGGCTTATACTTTTAAAACTGATGTTTCAAACGCTAACAGCCCTAGGTATACATGTGCTTTTCCAACATGTAACTATTAACACATGAGCAAGAACCCAAAGCAAACGAGCAAAGCACACTACTTTACCTACAGCAGATAGAACAGGCTGTGTAATTGTACCTTTTGATCTACCTGCACTCAACCTTGCCCATGCTGATAAGTGCAACCAGAAGCCAATTCTTGTCTATGTGACACCGATTACTTATGCTCATTGGACATTCTCATTGCCACTTTTTTTTTTTTTTTTTTTTATCATAAGAGTGCTCATTAATCAAAGGCAGCCTTTGACTGAGTACTGGTTTACAGAGTGGTCTGCTGGGTGAATCCTGCTCAGCCAAAAATTCATTTCTGGCAGTGATTTTTCAGCCCACTGGAACCTCTTGCTCACCTATATTTCAACCATTTAGGGAAGGAGCCAGATATTCACATGGGTGAAGGCTGAGGGGAACCAGAATTCAAACAATAAACAAAAGTCATAGAGACAGTGAGGGAAGAGAAGATAGGATGTGTGTGTTTGCAAGAGACAAAACAAGAGGGCATTTTGGGTTGGCACTGAAAGCCAGAGAACAGCTCAGAGTGAGACAGAAATTGACTCTAAACTCTGAGTTGTACTTCAGGCTTAATATTTTGAGGTAATATCAGCAGCAGTGCTTACTTTTTTTCTTTTTTTTTTTCCAGGTTCACCTACTAGAATTTGTAGCAAGCCAGCTCATTAATCAGTGCCTGGGGCATTTGCTGGAAGATGTGATGAATTCAGTCTATCAGTATCCAGCTGGTCCTGTGAGCACTGGCCCTGGGTCTTTGGTTTTGAGAAGCATCTCTTGGGCCCTGAATTGCCTTTGTTCCCTTTCTGTCTGTCGGTCTATGTCAGTCAAGCTATTCCTCTATCCAGTGTTTTGACCCATTTTCAAATCAGTTGAACAGAAAGATAAGTCTACAACAATGGTAAAATAAATTCACACTTAGAAATAGGATCGGGGAAAAATATGAACTAGAATGGAAGGAAAATACTGAAGATAGGGCGATATGGGGGTTGGCATTGAAGGCAACTCTAAGATATGAGGACTGGATGCTGTAACAGTAAATGCAAAAGGGCCACGCAATTAATAAAGTACTCTTTTATCAAAAAAAGATATAATTTGCCCAGAAATTCAATGCTATTATAACTGTTGGCTTCAAAATATCTCAGGAGTGGTTTCTAAGAATATATTAAAGAAGTGAAACAGTGACCTTGAATGAGTGATTTTTAAAATATTTATTTAGGGGGCTGGCGACGTGGCTCCTTTGGTTAATCCTCCACCTGCGGCACCAGCATCCCATATGGGTGCCCATTCTAGTCCCCGCTGCTCCTCTTCCAGTCCAGCTCTCTGCCGTGGCCCGGGAGGGCAGTGAGAGATAGTCCAAGTCGTGGGGCCCCTGCACCAGCAGGGGAGACCAGGAGGAAGTACCTGGCTCCTGGCTTCGGATCAGTGCCATGGTGGGCACTTGGTGGGTGAAACAACAGAAGGAAGACCTTTCTCTCTTTCTCTCTCTCTCACTGTCTAACGCTATCTGTCAAATAAAAAAAATATTTATTTGAAAGGCAGAGTTACAGCGAGTGAGTGATATAGAGGCAGAGATCTTTCATCCTCTGTGTCACTCCCTCAGTTACTGGGACTGGGCCAAGTTGAAGCCAGCAGCCATGTGGAAGCCAAAGTGGATGGCAGGGGCCCAAGAATTTGGGCCATCCTCCTTTCCCAGGCACATCAGCAGGGAGCTGGATCTGAAGTTAAGCAGGCAGCACTCAAATGAATGTTCATATGGGATTCTGGCATCTGCTTAACCTGCTGTGTCACAACACTGGCCCCACAGGAATGATTCTTGAGTGATTCTAGATCATGGTGTCTCTTTTATCTCCAGTCTTCTCCCTTCACCTTTTGTAAACTGACTTAAAACTGGGCCACAATAAATGAGCTGAACTGTGGAAGGCCAGCATGGCACAGTGGCCAAGGACATCAACCAGGAAGCCAAATCTCTCCGCTGGGATCCCTACACTCAGTTGAAGACCAGGATTTTATAGCCCTCCAGCATAGGGCTGTTTTCAGGATCATATAGGAAGTTCATACAATTTATCATATACATGGACACTCCAGAAAATACAATGAGATAGACTTGTCAAATATCACCCCATTTTGAATGTTACAAGTATGCTTTACTTGGCATAGTTAGATCTAGCCCATATATAACTAAACCTAAAATTTATAATTCATGTGAATATATTTTGTCCATATTTTTAAAGAGTTATCATTGCCTAAACTCCTGAAAAATCCAAGCAGTTGCTTGGGAGGTAAACATCATGCTCTTTACTTGATAACTACTTACACATGGAGACCCAAGGAATATATGAAATGTTTCATCCCTGGGCTTTCTCTTTTTATCAAGTCAGATCACGTAACAAACTGATTTGTATTAGACTAGCCTTTTTTTTTTTTTTTTTTTTTTTTTTTTTTTTGGACAGGCAGAGTTAGACAGTGAGAGAGAGAGAGAGAGAGAGAAAGGTCTTCCTTCCATTGGTTCACCCGCCAAATGACCGCCAAGGCCGGCGCGCTGCGCTGATTTGAAGCCAGAAGCCAGGTGCTTCCTCCTGGTCTCCCATGCAAGTGCAGGACCCAAGCACCTGGGCCATCCTCCACTGCCTTCCCGGGCCACAGCAGAGAGCTGGACTGGAAGAGGGGACACCAGGACAGAACCAGTGCCCCAACCAGGACTAGAGCCCGGGGTGCTGGCACCACAGGCAGAGGATTAGCCTAGTGAGCCGCAGAGCCGGCCAGGATTAGCCTATTTTTATAAAAACTTTCAAAATGCTATAATTCAATAATAGGCACTGGAATTTCATCAGGAATTAAAGTCAAGAATATACCCTATTTGCATATTTGGAGAATCACTGATGAAAACTGTAGTCTTAATCAGGTTACTTTCTGTAGAATAAATTTTGTATGGTTTATTGTTAACAAAACAACAAACAAATCAAAATAAAACCCAAATCTTCCTAGAACAAAGGTGATTTTCCTAAGGATCTTAGAACACTACCTGAAGTCAGATCACTCACAACCTTCATGCTGCCCTGGGAAATAGAAGAGAATCTCAAGATCCTCTTTCCCCTTGACCAACAGCAGCCTAGGAACTAAACCTAATTTTGGTATTGTACCATGCTTAGCCCAGCACTGTGAAAACACTGTTCATAACTTATTAAATCCTCATGGCAATTCTTTGGATGAGCATAATGAAATAAAATATCATTTTCCCCTTTGTCTAAATGTTTCTCTCTTTTCACTTTAAGTATATTATATAGCATATCCATATATTTATCTCAGATCCCATTGGAAGTTATGACAATAAATTATTGATAAAGAAAACATTTATACATTACATGGGAGAAAGTGTGGTACAGTTAAGAAAACAGATATTGGTGCCAATGAACCCAGGAATGAAATATTTGCTCAATATCATCTATATGATCTGTGCATGTCACTTACTTTTCATGAGCTTGAGTTTTCTCATTTATAAGCAGATTGAATGGACATTTGTTTCAAATGGTTTCCATAGGATTTTATAAGATAACAGATGTAAAGGGTATTTTCAGTGTTAGTTGGCATCATGCTAGGTACTCAATATGCTCCTTTGGGAGCACAAAGAACAAAGGATCCCCTGGCTAAGCCTAGGTCCCTGAGGAAGGGAGAAGCAGGTGGGTATGTATGTTCCTCTCCTGTAGGCTGGGCTGCCATCAGAAGCTGGAAACCCTGAAGGATGGTCCCAGGGACTTTCTGTCATCCTATGGAGACTGAAGAAAAAAATGCACATTCATGCATTGATAAAATTGAGTATGTTTTGGTACAGGGAACTTTGTCTACCTAATGCTTGAGTTCTTCCTAACATACAACTAACTTTCTATCTTATGTGATATATTAGACACTCATTGATTTCTTCTTCCTCACCCTCTTCTCCTCACCTCCTGTTCTTTCTCTTCCTTGTCCTTATTCTTTCCTTCTTTCTCTCCTACCTGTCTGTTTTCATTGAACAGGATTTTTAAAAATCACCTTAATTAGAGAGTAAATCCCAAACTGTACAGAAATAATGTTAAATCTTTCATTGCCTGGGGGGGCACAATCAAGAACTTTTTAAAATTTGTAAATAAAAACATCAGTATAAAATATTTTAGATATTAGCTCTGCTTTTTATATTTAATTAAATATCACACTGTATGGATCATTTCTGTTAAGCAAAATTGCTTCAGATGCTAAATCACACAGACATTAAGATTTACTAGAATTCTAATATATAACTCTAAAGATGTGCCCACAAAACAACTCTTGGAATCGTTTGAATATTAAGTGTATACATGATAAATGCAAAGAGAAAAAGTGTAAGGTTAATGTGCTGATAGCTGACAACTGCTTAAATTCTTCACTTTATTACTGGAAGAATAACTTCTCTCATCCTGTAAAGCTCAAGTGTATTTTAGATCCATGCCACACGTATTAAAACATCTCAACTCATTGAAAATTCATATGACACATGTTCTTTGCAAAATTGCAATCTCTATGTTTTTGGTTTCTGCAGTTTACCATGATGTTCTTAGTGTGGACACCACGCGTGATTGGGTTTCAATTGGTAGTAGTATAGAAAGTCAATTGCATTGATTTTTATGTTCACAGATGCTTTGAGTTTTGTAGTGGCTGATGCTCCACTTTAAGTAAGTCAGGACACAAGCCTATTTCCAACTTTCCAAATGTCAGGGCTCAGAAAATGTTACCCCTTGGGGCAAGTGTTGTGGCATAGTAGGGTTAAGTTGCCACAAGTCTGAGTTCCAGCATCTCTCTTTCCAATCAAGCTACCTGAAAATGTGCCTGGAAAGGCAGCAGAATACTTGGGCCGCTGCCACTCATGTTTGAGACCAGGACTGAGTTTCAAGCTCCTGGGTTCAGCCTGGCCCAGACCTGGCTATTGTATAGCTTTTTAAGGAGGGAACCAGTGATTGGAGGATAGATCTCCCTCTCCCTCCCCCTCCCCTCCCCTCCCCTCCCCTCCCCTCCCCTCCCCCTCCCCCTCCCCTCTCCCTGCCTATAAATAAAAAAATAAATCTCGAAAAAGAAAGTGCGCTCCCAAAGTACTTTGACCTGAGAGACAGGGCAGGCCTCAGAGGTGAGAAGGTCATTCTGACTTTACCTTTCTGTCTAGGAGATGGCCATAAAGAAATGATCTGGAATACCTTGCCTGGAGATCGGTCATAGGAAGTTAATTTGGAGGTGGGCAGGGGTGAAGATAAGAAAACTTACACAGCAAAACCAAGAAGTATCTGAACAAATGGGCCTTGATGTTTCCACTTCATGCATTTACCATTAGCTCAGGCACTTTTGTCCAATCCCATTTTTACACGGCTGTCCATGTGAAGTAATCAGTGCTTAGATCTAAAAATACAATACTGCACTAAAATAAGTTATAGAAAGAATGTACAGATATGAGAATAGTGCAAAACTAAAATATTTATGGGACATGAAAGAAGGGTTATATATGAGTTATTTGTTTAAAACTACCGAAGCCATGGCAAATTCACATATAAGGTCTAGAATTTGAAGATCACGGTACCTTAATGAAAAAACTTATTTTCCCCATTATGCCTGAAAATGCAATACCAAGCATTTCTGTAAAGTCATAAAATGTCCTATTTTGTTTGGGACCTCAAGATACCCATTTAGTGTCTTATGACCAATTTACTATTTCCCAATAAATAACAATCACCAGTTAATTACTACTATCAACTTAATAATTTTCACTCATATTCTGTTGACTTTAAAATACATATTTTTAAAATATTTTATTTATTTATTTATTTGAGAGAGAGACAGAAAAAAAAGGTCTTCCGTCTGTAGTTCACTCCCCAACTGGCCGCAATGGCTGGAACTTCACCAGTCCGAAGCCAGGAGCCAGGAGCCTCCCCCAGGTCTCCCATGTGGGTGCAGAGGCCGAAGCACTTTGGCCATCCTCCACTGCTATCCCAGGCCACAGCAGAGAGCTGGACTGGAAGAGGAGCAGCCAGGACCAGAACTAGAGCCATATGAGATGCCGGTGCTGCAGGTGGAGGATAACCTAGTGCACCACGGCGCTGGCCCCTAAAATACAAATTTTTAAGAGCAGTCGTTTGGTGCAGAGGACATCTGCATCCTAAATTGGAATGTCTAGGTTTGAGTCCCAGCTCCACTCTTCATTCCAGCTTCCTGCTAATGTGCACTCTGATAAACAGCAAGTAATGGCTCAAGTAGCTGCATCCCTACCACCTATGGTGGAAGACCTGGGTGGAATTCATTGCTCCTGACTTCAGTCTGACTCAGCCCCAGCGGTTATTGCAATTTCAGGTATGAACCAGTGATGGGAGATCTCTGCTTCAATTTTTGTCTCTCTACCTTTCACATATTCATGTGCCATGTATGTATATACATACATACACGTATATATATACATACATACATACATACGCACACACACACACATACACACACGTAATCTCCAGACTTTTCTGCTAAGCCATAAACCTGAACATTTACCTTCTTTCTGAATGAATTGTATTTGGAGTTTTTGCCAACACCTGAAATTCATCCTGTCCTCAATTTAGACCATTTGTTCTAAATCCTCTTCTTGTCCCTGAATCCCCTCTTGCAAAAGCTAATACCAGGGTCAGCACTGTGGCATAATGGGTAAAGCTGCTGCCTGTAGTATTTGCATCCCATACTGGTGCCAGTTCGAGTCCTGGCTGCTCCACTTTGGATCCAGTTCCCTTCTGTGGCCTGGGAAAGCAGAAGATGGCCCAAGTCCTTGGGACCTTGTACCCACACAGGAGACCGGGAAGAAGCTCCTGGCTCCTGGCTTCTGGCTTCGGATCGGCCCAACTCTGGTCATTGCAGCCATTTAGGGAATGAACCAGCAGATGGAAGACCTCTCTGTAACTCTGACTTTCAAATAAATAAATCTTTAAAAAAAGAGCTAATACCATCCTTTCTTCCTGTCATTTTTTGTCAGATTTTCCTCCAATCTACCCCCCACCTGCTATAATTAATTGATCACTAAGTTCCATGAATTCATTTCCATAACAGCTTTTTGGTTCTTGAACTTATACCAGAAACTCTCCCTTTCCCCTACTTATTCCCACTCCCCACCTATGTTCTTGATTTCCTGACATTTTCCTCCTACTGATCATTTAAAGTAAACCTCCAACCCTGTTAACAATTTTTTAAGAACTTCGCAAAATTAAAATCTGGTTCATTGTTGGATAATATTGTTTCACACATATATCAAACAGGCCCAAAACAAACAACAACAAAAAAAGAAAAAAAAAGGAAGAAAAAATAAACTTTTACTTAAGCCTTTGTTTTAAGATGTATTTATTTATTTTGAAAGTTAGAGCTGTGGAGAGAGAGAGAGAGCAAGCTTCCATCTGTTGGTTCAATCACCAGATGTCCTCAATGGCTAGGCAGAGTGCTGGGCCAGGCAGGCATTGCAGGCAGCAGCTAAAGACAGGCCAGCCCCTATCTTTAACCTTTAAACCATCTCTTACTGACTTTTAGTACAGGTAAGTACATATGCAGAAAGGATACCGGAAGGCTCAGGAAAAGATTTTGTTCTTGTTGTTCATGCATTTTGCTTTTAAAGATTTTTTTTTTCCTCTTTTGAAATTCTAATGAACATGGTCACACCACAGGTAAATTCAGAAGTAGGGCAGAGAATGCTTGAAAGGCTGGTTGGTCATCTTGAGATCATTAAAATGGATGATTCTTATCAATATGTACAACAGTATAAAATGTAAATAAAAGCCACAAATTTTCCTTTGTAGAGTACTTTTAAGGAAAAAAATATAAATAAATAGTGCCTGGGAGTTCTGGCTTTTCCCCATTGCACTGTTCAGATTCACAATGTAGCTTGGTTGGGTGGCCAGACATGCGGTGTCGTCTGAAGGGGGCACTGCCCGTGGTGGGCGGGCAGACCTTCTGTTCCTAGGTGGCCACGTGAGCATCCCTAATAGGAGGGATGGCACCTTGATTATCTAAATTCTCCACAATGGCCTTCTGCTCTGTTAAGACCTTGGTGGTGAACTTGGAGCTGGTGTCCAGGCTGTGTTTGAATGGGGCATGCTAGTGACCCAATACAGTGGATTAGAAGAAGGCAAGAGTCCTTGACTCTGTCCATAGAGCTGGAGTTTGCACGGTGGGGGAGGCGCCGAGGTGGCCAAGGCCAGCGGGAAGCCAAAGGGGCAAGAACAACGCAAGTGGCTTTTTGGAGGAGGCAGTCACTCTGACATCCTTCCTTAAAAATCTCTTAATTGGGGTCAGAGCATGGCTAACTAGGTTAATCCTCCACCTGCAGCACCACCGGCATCCCATATGGGCACCGGGTTCTAGTCCCAATTGCTCCTCTTCTAGTCCAGCTCTCTGCTGCGGCCCCAGAAGGCAGTGGAGGATGGCGAAAGTGCTTGGGCACCTGCACCCGCATGGAAGACCAGGAAGAAGCACCTAACGCCTGGCGTAGCTCCGGCCGTGGCAGCCATTTGGGGGGTGAGGCAATGGAAGGAAGACCTTTCTCTCTCTCTCTCTCTCACTGCCTAACTCTATCTGTCAAATAAAAAAAAAAATCTCTTAACTACTTCCTCCAGCTTTCAGGGAAATGTTTGTGCTTTTCAGTTTAGCACAGAGATTGTGTCACATCTCACATCAAAACCAGTCTTGGAGATGCTAGCATTGTGGTGCAGTGGGTTAAGATGTTACTTGGGAAGCCAGCATCCCATATCAAAGCATAAGTTCCAGTCTCGTCTTCCCAGCTTCCAATCCAGCTTCCTGCTAATGTACCTGGAAAAGCAATGGAACATGACCCAATGGTTTGGGCACCTACAGCCAAATGGGAGACCAAGGTGAAGTTGCAAGCTCCTGGATTTAGCCTGGCCTTTGTGGCCAATTGGGGAGTAAATCAGCAGATGGAAGATGTCTCTTTCTCTGCCTCTCCTTCTCTTTGTGTTGCTCTGCCTTTCAAATACATCCATACGTATATATATCTTTTATAAAAAAAAAAACTAGGAAAATCTTTGTGGCTTGCATGTTTATTTTCTAGATTTGACATTAAAAGTTAGAAACCATTAAGAAATATTGGAACCTATACACTGCTGCTGTAGAGATCCCATAAAGTCAGGATCCACTTACCCAAGACATAGCAAGCTAATCACTGACACCAGATTTTACAAGCAGTTGGGCAGCTAATGCTTAGTTCCCAAGCTCCCCAGTGGAGTAAGGGCAGTGAATCCTCTGAAGCTGGGGTTGAACAATGCATGAACAACTTTTCTGTGGGTCACTGATTGTTCCACAGTGCTTGTGGCCTTCCTCGGACTGATTAGCAATAGGTTGACCAGGTATTCTTTTGATGATGCTGTGAAAGCAAAGTGGGCTCTAGCCTGTTTAGGGTCTATTGGTATTTTTTTATTGCTATTGTTTTTTTTTGGGGGGGGGAGCAAATACTTTTTAATGGGTTATTTATCTTTTTTACAAATACACTGGAGGATCATGCAATGCTGCCTGCATTGGATGCAATCCTAGGCCACAAGTCTGCACACTCCTTTGCAACTGGTCCAGTGATGGCAGAACCTTTCATCTCGCCTTTATTGTTTACTATGACTTCTGCGTTATCTTCAAAATAAAGAAACACGCCATCTTTTCTCCGGTAGGACTTTCGTTGTCGAATCACCACTGCTGGATGGACCTTCTTCCTGAGCTCCAGTTTGCCTTTCTTGACCGTGGCCATCACCATGTCACCCACGCCAGCGGCGGGAAGTCTGTTCAGCCGTCCCTTGATCCCCTTCACAGAGATGATATACAGATTTTTGGCTCCCGTGTTGTCGGCGCAGTTGATCACGGCGCCTACCGGAAGACCCAGGGAAATCTGAAATTTCGCGCCGGAGGACCCGCCACGTCCTCGCTTCGACATCTTGAACGCCGGAAAGGCACTTTTTATTGCTATTGTTAAATTTTATTTAAGTTATACAAGTTTCATGTATTTCTACATACAGATTTAGGAACACAGTAGTATTTCCCCCACCACACCCTCCCTCCCATCCAGGCTCCAACCCTTATTCTTTGTCCCTCTCACATTCAACCTCTTAATATTTACAAAGATCTATTTTCAGTTTATTTAATGATCATATAGTTAACGCTACACTAAGTAAAAGAGTTCAACAAATGGTATGAAAAAAAAAAAAAAAAACACTGTTCTTCAACAGAAGAGAAAAGGGCTGTAAACAACCACTGAATTTCATAATGTCCATTTCACACCTAAATGCTGTATTTTAGATACTCTATTAGTTACATCAGATCAGGGAAAACATGGTTACTGTCCTTTTGGGACTGATCTTTCACTAAGTATAATGGTTTACAGTTTTGTTCATCTTGTTGCAAAAGACAGGATCTCATTTTTTTTTAAGCTGAGTAGTACTCCGTAGTGTATATATGCACCATAATTTCTTTATCCAGTCAACAGTTAATGGACATCTAGGTTGATTCCATATCTTAGCTATTGTGAATTGTACTGCAATGAATGTAGGGGAACAGATAACACTTGCAGATGTTAATTTCTTTGGCTTGGGTAAATTCCCAGGGAGTGAGATGGCTGGATCATATGGTAGGTCTATATTCAGATTTCTGAGGTATCTCCATTTCTGAGGTATCTTCCTCAGTGGTTCACCACCTTCCATTCTCACCAACAGTGTGCCAGGGTGCCTTTTCCTCAAATCCTTGCCAGCATTTGTCATTTGTTGATTTTTGTATGAAAGCCAGTCTAACTGGAGTGAAGTGAAACCTCATTATGGTTTTGATTAACATTTCCCTGATAGCAAGTGATCCTGAGCTTTTTTCCCAAGTTTCTGTTGACCATTTGAATTGTTCCTCTTGAAAAATACCTTTCAGGTTCTTTGCTCATTTCTTAACTGGATTATTTGTTTTGTAGTTGTTGAAGTTCTTGAGTGCTTTAAAGATTCTGTATGTTAACTCTTTGTCAGTGTGTATTTTGCAAATATTTTCTCAAATTCTGTTGGTTGCCTCTTCACTTTCCTGAGTGTTTCTTTTGCAATGCAGAGCTTTTCAATTTGATGCAATCCCATTTGTCAATTTTGGCTTTGATTACCTGTGCTTCTGGGGTCTTTTCCAAGAAGATTTTGACAACTCAATGTCTTTCAGAGTTTCTCCAATGTTCTCCAGTAATTCGATAATATTGGGTCATAGAGTTAAGTCTTTAATCCATTTTAAGTGGATTTTTGTGTAAGGTTTAAGATATGGGTCTAGTTTCACATTTCTGCATGTGGAGATTCAGTTTCCCCAGCATCATTGGTTGAAGAGACTATCCTTACTCCAAGGTTTGATTTTAACTCCTTTGTCAAAGATAAGTTGTTTGTAGATGTCTGGATTGACCTCTGGAGTTTCTATTCTCCAGAATAGAACCTGGTCTACATGTCTGTTTTTGTGCCAGTACCAAGCTGTTATGATTATTACTCCCCTGTTGTATGTCTTGAAATCAGATATTATGATGCCCCTGGCTTTGTTTTTGCTATATAAGATTACATTAACTATTCAGGGTCTCATGTATTCCCATATGAATTTTAGCATCATTTTTTCTTGATTTGCAAAGAATGTCATTGGTATTTTGATTGGGATTGCAATGAATCTGTCAATTGCGTTCAATAGTATGGAAATTTTGAAGATGTTGATTCTTCCAATCTATGAACATGAAAGATTTTTCCATTTTTTAATGCCTTCTTACATTTCTTTCTTTAGTGTTTTCTAATTTTCATTGTAGAGATCTTTGATATCCTTAGTTAAGTTTATTCCAAGGTATTTAGTTCATTTTTGAGCTATTGTGAATGAAACTGACATTAAAAGTTCTTATTCAACCATGGTATTGTCTGTGCATACAAAAGATATTGATTTTTCTTGATTGATTTTAAATCCTGCCACTTTACCAAACTCTTTTTTTTTAAGTTTTATTTTATTTTTATTTGAAACACAGAGTTACAAAAGAGAGGTAGAGACAGAGAGAAAGGTCTTCCATCCACTAGTTCACTCCCCAGATGGATGCAATGGCCGGAGCTGCACCGATCTGAAGCCAGGAGCCAGGAGTTTCTTCCGGGTCTCCCAAGTGGGTGCAGGACTTGGCCCAAGTACTTGGGCCATCTTCTACTGCTATCCCAGGCCATAGCAGAGAGCTGGATCGAAGTGGAGCAGCCAGGACTAGAACTGGCGCCCATATGGGATGCCGGCGCTTCAGTTCAGGGCTTTAACCTGCTGCGCCACAGCGCCAGCCCCTTACCAAACTCTCTTATGAGTTCCAATAGTCTCTCAGTGGAGTCTTTTAGATCTCCTATTCATAGAATCATGTCATCTACAAATAGAGATAGTTTGATTTCCTCCTTTCCAATTTGTATTCCTTTGGTTTCTTTTCCTTGCCTAATGGCTCCAGGACTACATTAAATAGCAGTGATAAGAGTGGGCATTCTCGCCTCGTCTTAGGGAGAATGCTTCCAGCTTTTCCCATTCAATAGGATGCTGGCCATGGGTTTGTCATAAACTGCCTTGATTGTGTTGAGGAACGTTATTTCTATATCCAATTTGCTTAGAGTTTTCATCTTGAAAGGGAGTTGTATTTTATCAAATGCTTTCTCTGCATCTATTGAGGTAACCATATGATTTTTGTTCTTCAGTCTGTTAATGTGATGTATTACATTGATTGCTTTGCAAATGTTGAACCATCCCTGCATACCAGGGATGAATCCCACTTGGTCTGGGAGGATGATCTTTCAGATATGTTATTGGATTCTATTAGTTTTTTTTAAAGGATTTTTGCATCTATATTCATCAGGAATATTGATCTACAGTTCTCTTTCTCTGTTTTATCTTTTCAGGTTTAGCAATAAATGTGATGCTGGCTTCATAAAAGGAATCTGGGAGGATTCCCCCCTTTCAATTATTTTGAATAGCTTGAGAAGAATTGGAATTAGTTCTTTAAATGTCTGGTAGAATTTGGCAGTGAAGCTGTCTGCTCCTAGGCTTTTTTTGTTGGGATGGTCTTTATTCTGACTCAATTTCCATCTTGGTTATGGGTCTGTTTATTTTTTTTTTTTTTTTTTTTTTTTTTTTTTTTTTGACAGGCAGAGTGGACAGTGAGAGAGAGAGACAGGTGAGAAAGGTCTTCCTTTGCCGTTGGTTCACCCTCCAATGGCCGCCGCGGCCGGCGCGCTGCGGCCGGCGCACCGCGCTGATCCGATGGCAGGAGCCAGGAGCCAGGTGCTTTTCCTGGTCTCCCATGGGGTGCAGGGCCCAAGCACCTGGGCCATCCTCCACTGCACTCCCTGGCCACAGCAGAGGGCTGGCCTGGAAGAGGGGCAACCGGGACAGAATCCGGCGCCCCGACCGGGACTAGAACCCGGTGTGCCGGCGCCGCTAGGCGGAGGATTAGCCTAGTGAGCCGCGGCGCCGGCCTATTGGTCTGTTTAAATTTTCTGTGTCTTCATGACTCAATTTTGGTAAACTGTATGTGTCTAGGAATCTACCCATTTCCTATAGGTTTCCCAATTTGTTGCCATACAGTTCTTTGTAGTAATTCCTGAATATTCTTTTTATTTCTATTGTTACATTTCCTTTTTCATATCTGATTTCATTGATTTAGGTCTTCTCCCCCTTTCTTTGGTTAGTTGGGCCAATGGTGTATAAATTTTGTTTATTTTTGCAAAAAACTAGCTCTTCATTTTACTGATCTTTTTTTTAGCTTCAATTTTGCTTATTTCTTCCCTAGTTTTAATTATTTCTTGGTTTGTTGTGTATTTCTATGTCCTTGAGATGCATTGATAGCTCTTGGTACCTTTCCAATTTCTTCATGTAGGCACCAAATGCTATAAACTTTCCTCTTAACACTGTTTTTGCTGTATCCCATAAGTTTTGATATGATGTGTTTTTGTCTTCATCCGTTCCCAGAAATTTTTTGATTTCTCTTTTGATTTCTTCTATGACCTACTATTCATTCAAGAGCATGTTGTTCAGTCTCCATCTGTTTGCATATGTTCTAGAAATTCTTGAGCTGTTGATTTCCAGCTTCATTGCATTGTGGTCCAAGGAGATGAATACTATGATTTCATTTTTTTAAATATGGTCTAGCATACAGTCTATCCTAGAGAAAAGTTCCATGCACTGATGAGAAGCATGTGTATTCTGCAACTGTGGGGTGAAAACTTGTGCAGATATCAGTTAGGTTTATTTAGTCCATAGTGTCAATTTCTGACCTTTACGATCATTTAACCAACATTTTTACCAATTATTTGTGGAACTTCACAGTATTTTTAGAGAATATTATATGTAATTGAGAAAATTATTTTTAAAATTATTTAGAAAACACACACATATACCCATACATATACGTACCCATGTTTTAAAGACTGCATACACTAATGCCACCATGAGAAACATAGGGGACTAGACTCTCATTTTCAGACTCCCCTTTTTAGGAACAGTGTAGTCCTCCTCTCAGAGGGCATTTCAAGGTTCTTGAGAAGACTATTCACTTAAAAAATTTTATTTTGGCAGCAAAAGATACCTTGAGGGGTTTAGAGTACTTGTTGACTACCATTTAAGCATATTTTAAAAATATAAATGTTTACTTTTTAAAAATAAGAGAAAAAAACAAGTAAGAACCACTCTCATCTTCCAGAGGATGAATAATATACTCTGCTTTAATTGTAGTTTCAAAGGTATATTCTCTCTCAAATTACTGTTTCTGTTGTGTGGAATTTCTCCTCTTACTAAAAAAAAAAAAAAAAAAAATCTTTTCAAAGAGAGAAATGTCTAGTGTCTGTGTTCTTTAGAAATTCTTTCTGATGAATCCTATTGTCAAGAAAATGCCAATTCCTTTTTTTTAAATTGTGAATCACAAAGCTCATCATTTAAGTGAACTACAAACCTTGTATGTTTTTCAATAACTTTAATACACAAAAGTGTGTGTTGTGGAAACTATGTCTCACACAATGTTTATATTTAGTATATGCTTTCTATGTTCTGGAGAGCATGCTGAATGTTGTGTAAGGATTCTCTTCAGTACAAGACTATACCATTTATTTTCTCATTCCACATGCAAGGTGCATGAGCCAAGTATAGACTTTGAGCAGTATGTGAGCAGAAACTGAGCACTTACCTTCTATTCTGTGCTGTATACAGTGCTGAGCACAAATCTTAGACTGTGTAGTTGACAGATACACAAGATCCCGTATAATCTGCTGGGACTCAGAACACGATACCCCAAAATATGGCATTTTGGTGAAACCAAACCCTTATACAAAGCTGTTGATGCAAATGCATGATACCACTGGGTGCTAGTCTTCCCAAGTCGTTCAGTCTTCCTCCCTTAGTTTAAAGTTTCCTTGTCCTGCTTTCACTAAAATTAACTCACTAAACAACTATTTTACCAGCTCCCCTAGGGGTGATCTTTGGTAATTTTTTATTTAACTTATAATCAACTATTTTAAAGACATTGAAAAAAGAGATCTACCAATTATCACTTTCCTGCTCTTTTCATTTTGAATATTGCTTTTGATTATGTTATTTTCTTGCATATTTATCAAAAGGGGAACTGATTCCAAAATAATGAGAAACACTAAGCCAAAATAAATTAAAATATGAAGTTATGCAAATGTTTTGTAAAGAAACATAATTCCAGCACAATCTCAATATCTTATAATAACAATGAGGATATGTAAAGAGAATGAAAAAGTACTGTTAAAAGTAGAAGGAAAATGAGGAAAAAGTTTAACTCAAGGACAAGAAGTAAACAAAATAACGAGATGAGTCTGTACAACCTTGGGTGAACACAGAGGCTGTTTGGGGAAGAGAGGGCACCCTTTCTTCTTCCAAACAATTTTCTAATCAAATTGTCTGGGAATATGGCCCTGGACAGGTCAGTTCGTAGACAATTTTAAAAACATCTGCCTCTGGCCAATTGGCTAAGGTTAAGGTCACATAACGGATTACATAAGGAAAGGATATAAAAGTAAGAAGAAAAACAAATGAAGGTGGTACTGATTGCTTCCCGAATGCTACCTGCGTTGCCCATGATGCCTTATTCCGGTGCTGTGGTTGTAAGTTTCTAACGGAAGGAAGTCTTTGTAAATGAATCTTATCTTTCTACTTTCATAGGTATGTGGATGTTTATTCATGAATTGAACCTCTAATATTGAAGTCTGTGCACAGCTCTTGGCCATATCACTATCTGGTCAAAACAGGATATGAACGGGTCTTGTGCAGAACACTGTGTCAATTCTCCATTTCACTCTGGACAGCTATACTTGACAGTTCAGTTCTTGGACAATGAACAGAGTCTTTAAGAATAATGTCGATTAATATGAGAAATGGAAAGTAAATGATACCCTGACCTACAAAAATGAAAACAAGAAAGCAGAATACTTGCTGTTCTGTTGGCTTCAACAGCACTTGTGCTACAGTTCTGTGATCTCTGCTCTTCCTACCTGTCAAACATCCTGAATGTACAAAAGGAAAAATCAGGAAAAACTAGAAGCATATGTGGAAGACTCACTTAAAAGTATCATTTTCTCTCATGGCTCACTTCTTATTTTTATACATAGAAAGAAATGTTTTAAAAAATCTCTTGGGGTTTGTATTTGGCAGTTGCTGTTTGGTGTGGTGATTAAGATGCTGTTTAGAATGCCCACACCCAGTTTCAGAGTGTCTGGCTAAAAGTCCCAGCTCCAATGTTGATTTCATCTTCCTACATTGCATCTCTGGGTGACAGCAGTGATGGCTCAAATAGATGGATCCCTACCACCCACATGAGAGACCTAGATTGGTTTTGGATTGACCTAGTCCTAATTATTGTGGGCCTTTGGGAAGTGAACAAGTGAATGGAAGATCTCTGTCTCTGTGTATCTGCCTTATAAATAAAAATAATTCAAAAAAATCTCTTATAATAAAAAACATTAAAAGGAGAGTGAACATCTTTCTAAAAGAGGCAGCTCATTATTCCATGTTAACTGAATTTTATTCCTGAGAAAAGAGCAGTTTTTGACATCTCTGACATCTTTCTTTAGAGGTTGGTGACAAGTTTCATACATCCTTTCAGATAAAGTTTTCATTGAAAGGATCTTTTAGTCCATTAAGTATAAATAGAACCTATATAAAAGGAGGAAGTATTTACAGATATAAGAAACATATATCTAGTGAAAAGAATAAGTTATTCAATTCTCCATTCATGCATCCACCCATTCACTTATTTATACTGTATGCGAATCTGTTATATGTCAGGCACGGTGGCAGGTGTGTTTGTTGAACTCTTTACTTAGTTTAGGGTTAATCTTATGAGTATAAAGTAAAGTGAAAATATATCTTTGTGGCCAGCACCGTGGCTCAATAGGCTAATCCTCCGCCTTGCGGCGCCAGCACACTGGGTTCTAGTCCCGGTTGGGGCGCCGGATACTGTCCCGGTTGCTCCTCTTCCAGGCCAGCTCTCTGCTGTGGCCCAGGAGTACATTGGAGGATGGCCCAAGTCCTTGGGCCCTGCACCCCATGGGAGACCAGGAGAAGCACCTGGCTCCTGGCTTCAGATCAGCGTGGTGCACCGGCCGCAGCAGCCACTGGGGGATGAACCAATGGAAAAAAGACCTTTCTCTCTGTCTCTCTCTCTCACTGTCTACTCTGCCTGTCAAAAAAAAATATATATATATATGTATATATATATATATTTGTAAAAATTAGAATGAGAAGAGGAGAGGAAGGAGGAAGAGGCATGGGAGCATGAGCAGGAGGGATGGGAGGGTGGTAAGTGTCACTATGTTCCTAAATCTGCGTGTATGAAAAACATGAACTTTGTATACCTAAATTTTAAAAAAAGGATGAAAACATTTAAAATAAATTTAAAAAGGATATTATGGTAAGCAAAATGTACCAAAGTTAATATATGCCTTTGTATTTTTAAATAGATTTTATTTGATTCATGATGAGTGAAATTACTCCTACCAATCCTGCTGGTAAGTCAGCTATCAAGCTGAAACACACTAGCTTCAACCACACACACAGAGAAAAAAGCCCTACTTTGAAACCATTAGAGCAGCTACTTGTAGATTTATATACGTGCCTCTGGCCTTGGAAATGCATTTGTCCACCATTTGAGATGCTTATGCATCTTATGCATAAGCAATCTTCAGCTCCCATAATGGTGCCTATAAATAGACATGCACACCTCATGTATTCTGTGCCTCTTTTGTGTCAGCTATCAGTTTCTTTTCTCTATCATAGCTATTTCTGTACAGGTATTTTTTTTTTCCTCATCAACTACTTTTTTAGGGTAGAGACTTTGTCCTACTCATCACTTTCCATTGCACAGGGTGCTGCATGTAGCAGGAACTTTATCAATATTTGAAAAATGATACACTGGTGACAGGATTTTACCTAAAAGAGAAGAAATAAAGAGAAATTATTATAAATTAAAAGGATAATTTTCAACTGAGATCACAGAAAATAATGCTTCAGATAACTCTTGCTGACATTTTTATTTAAACACTGTAAATATTGATTTAAGTTTAAAATCATGCTTCACAACCTTCTTGGAAAAAAGAATACAACAAAATTGGAATATATGGCAGTTCAACTAAACCTTCTTCAATCTTACAAACTTGATAGCTTTGCCTATAAAATACCTTTATAATTCTTTTAGATTTTAACCTGTATTTCCTACTCTTCTGAAATCATTGACACAATTTAGATTAATTAATTATAGAATCTCTAATTTAGTATCAATTATGTGAGTAATTCCTGACTTGCTCGGTATTTTTTTAGATTTATTTTACTTATTTAGAAGGCAGAGTATCAGAAACAAAGAAAAGAGACAAAGAAAAAAGATCTTCCATCCTCTGGTTTACTCCTCAAATAGCCACAACAGCCAGGGGTTTGCCCAGGCTGAAGCTAAGAGCCCAGAGCTTCACACAGGTATCCTACATAGATAGTGCTTGGACTATCTTCTGCTGCTTTCTCAGGCATATTAACAGGGAGCTGGGTTGGAAGCAGAGCAACCAGTACTCAAAATGACACTCTGACTTGGGATGCTGGCAAGGGCTAGATTAATTTGGATGCACTACAAATCCCAATGACTTCCTTTTTATACTATTTCATTATGTTCAACTTAATACATCCAAGTTTTGTTTGTAGTTATGCATGCCTTGAGCTGATGTTGGGGAGCAACTGGTTAGGCTGCTGCTTGCAATACTGGCTTTCCAGTATCTGAGTGCCTGCTTGAGTCCTGGCTACTCTTCTTCCAATCTAGCTACCCACGGATGCACCAGGAAGGGCAGCAATCAATGATTTTTAATAAGCTTACTTAAAGATAAGCTTATTTTTGTGCACAATTTTGAAATCTATGCATAGACGGATAATTCAGTAAGTTTCAACTTTTTTGTATCAAAATATATTTACCTTTTATTCTATTTTCCATAAACCTTTTGAAGTACCCTCTTACATGTCATAATATCCAAGTCTGTTGCCATTATTTGCTTGGATTTTTTTCCCTTGAAAATTATTAATATCACCCATACATGCATACATGTCAACATGTCAAACACACACTTTTATTTTGTTCTGGACTCTAAAATTGCTTTTTTTTTTACAAACATAAGTATTCACAAATTTAAAAAAAAAAGTAAGAAAGAGAATGATCATGTACACCCTTGGAACGTTACACCTGATAGGAGTGACTTTGCCTATTTGAAGTCATTATGCTATATTCCTAGCAAAGTTAGGGCAGGCTGGCCACACCTGTATTATCTCAGAGTGAGAGCTAGCCATGCCACAAAGGCTAACAATTTACCTAAAGTAGAATCTCTAAACAAATCTTGTTTATTTATCCTTGTTTGGAAGAATTTACAAAATATAAGGGAAAATGACAATGAGAAAACTGACCTTCAGCCACCAAGGAAGATAGTCTAGTGACATAATTAAGGTAAAGACTGACAAGAGGACCTGAGTCCTTTGACTCCACTGCTGACTGCAGATCCAAGGCTATAGGGACACAAGTGGGTAAAAGTGGCAGCAGTGGAGAACTCTTTACCATAGATACCCCACACACTATGGCTCCAAACCTCTGGGTAAACTCCTAAAGGGAACTACAGTTAGGGTAGAACATGGGAGTGCAATATTTCATGGAATCAAGGTGAAATTTGGATGGAAACTGGAATGCCTGAACAAATCTTATATGAGGCAGGTTTCTAAGTTTTTAAAAAATTTGGTTTCATGGGGCCACCCTGGGGCATAGTAGGTAAAGCTGCCACCACTGGCAGTGCCAGCATCCCACAGTGGTATTAGTTTGAATTCCAGCTGCTCCACTTCTGATCCAGCTCCCTGCTAATGTGCCTGGGAAAGCAGTGGAAGATGACTCAAGTGCTGGGGCCCCTGCACTTATGTGTAAGATCCAGCAGAGGCTCCTGGTTTTGGGTGGGCCCATTTGGGAGTGAACCAGCAGATAGAAGAGTCCTTTCTCCCTTTCTCTCTCTCTCTCTCTCTCTCTCTCTCTCTCTCTCTCTCTCTCTCTCTCCAATAAGTATATAAATCTTTAAAAAGAGAAATAATCACTATTTGAAAGTTAATTTTTTTATTTGAAAGGCAGAAGATATATTGAGAGAGATCTTTCTTCTACTGATTCACTCCCCAAATGCCTCTAACAGCATGATTGGTCCAAGTCAAAGGCAGGAGCTCAGAATACAATCTAGGGCTCTCACATTGGTGGCCAGGATCCAAGTAATCTGCTGATTTGCAAGCTGCAAATTAGTAGGAAGCTGATTGGAATGGGAGTAGCTCGATCTCCAGCCAGGCTCTTTGACATGGGATAGGGGCAAGAGGTGACTTAACTGCTGTGTACCATGCTGTCCCTATCATGTGGATTTGACTCCTGAACCTGAGCCTGGGGTGTACATAGATCTTAAGAATGACGGGAGTGTTTCTCCTATCTAGCGTTGTAAAGTGTGTCTATTTGTCTTTCACCAAAATTGACTGGGCATGATAAACAGGAAGCAAAAGATTGCCCAGGCCCACATCTGTTGTCATTTTTTCTGAATAACAGCCCTGTATGGGGCAGAGAGTAGGGCTTATGCCCTAAGTCTGTGAGCACCAACCAGCAACGATCACTGAAGTTTTAGACCAGAAAATTTCCATTTCAGAGATAACTTTTCTACTGGGTGCTAATTGAGAATTACCCTGCACCTGAAGCACACAAAATAATCCTGACAATTGCACTCCCCATACTTTCTGGGTAAAGTCATAGAATTGTTCCAATTAAGGAAGTTAGCTTGAAAGAGGTCTATAACAAAGTGAAACTGGTTTATTACAGGGATGTGATATTGGGAGGATGCAAGGAAGTACAGCAGGTGGCCTCTTTCCCACTAGAGCTAAATTTGGAACCATTTGAGAAGCACCAGATCTTACTATCAGTTTGGCAGTGCCCTGAGAATTGTTCTCAACTCAGAAACATTGGTGGTTTAGTGTATAGATGGCCGTTCCAAGGTGAAGAGACAACCCGTATTTGGATGGTACCACTCTGATTGACTAAGGTCAGAACAAATCATCTCTGTTGACTGAATTGAATGTTCAGGGTTGTTGCCAATTCATGGGCAGTGACTGATGACCTGATCATACAACTAGAAAGAAAGGTGATGGAAAATTTATTATTAAAGGGATGACCTATTAGGCACGAACCTTTGGAAGTCATTTTGGGAAATTACGGAGTGTGTTAAAGTAGGGCATGCTGATACCTATCTAAATAAGTCTCTTCAGTATTAGAAACTAATTGTAGGAACAGTCATGGTGGCACGGCTAGTTAAGCCGTGGGATGCCCACATCTCAAGCTGGAGTACTGGTTCAAGTTCCAGTTTCTCTGCTTCAGATCCAGCTTCCTGCTAATGAGAATCCTGGGAAGCAAAAGATGATGAGTCAAGCGCTTGGGTCCCTACTACCCATATGGAAGAACTGGACTGAGTTCTGGGCCCCTGAGTTTGGCTTGGCTCAATCCTGGCTATTGAGGCATTTAGGAATACACTAGTGAATGGTAGATCTTTCTTTCTCTTTCTGTCACTCTGCCTTTTGAAAATATTACAGTAAGCAAATAAATAAATTAGCAAAAAGAAGTTGATCATAAACTGCAGTTCTTACCTAATGTCACCACCTTATTCCATGAGAAGAGCACAAATGGGGACAGTGTGCAGATGAGCTGAACACTTTTTGCAGCTTCAGAGGCACAAAATGCCAACAAAAATTGTCCTGTCTTCCATGAAGATGGAGGCTGCTGGTGTTATGGGTAAGGGAAGATTCCCTGGGAGGAAGACCCTGAACTGGCTGGCAAGTCATAATGTTGCCAGTAGCACCAGGGGACTACAAATGGGCTTTGCTTACCCAGTGGTGGACACAAATGTTTAGAGCAATGTAAAGGCTAGGAGAGAGTATCCACCACCACTTTAACTGTTGAGTTGCATTTCTTCAATCCTCGAAGTGTACTTTACAGAGATATTTTCAGAGTAATCACACTGGTTATGTAAAACTGGGAAAAGGGTGGACACTGTGGCACTTGGGACACTCATATCCCATGTGGAAGGGTCAGTTTGAGTCATGACTAGTCCACTTCCAATCCAGCTTCCTGCTAGTGCATCCTGGGAGGCAACATATGATGCCTCAAGTGCTTAGACCTCTGCCACTCTTGTGGGAGACCCAGATAGAGTTCTCGGCTCCTGGCCTCAGCCTGGCCCAGCCCTGGCTGTTGTGGCCATTTGGGGAGTGAACCAGTGAATGGAAGTTTTCTTTGTCTCTTCCTCCCTCATCAGTCTCTGTTTTTCAAGTAAATAAAAATAAATAAGAGAACATTCTATTGCAAAATAAGCTGTACAAAATAAAAGTGAGAGAGAGAAGAGGGTGAAGGGTATTCCTTTGTGAATTTGTGTTTACACTCAACAGGAGGAAGACCAAAGGCATGTCCTCACTGGCTAAATTCCTTTGCTTGTCTGGGGTTCCTAGGGAAGAGGATACAGGGCAGATGCTTGTATGACTATACACTCTTGCCCACAGTGGGAGGAGACTAGGACTGTGTTACTTTCTTTACTTTTCCCTCTGTCACTTTGCCATTCTGTTCTCCTAGATGATACAGTAGTCCAGGAACAGGGCTGCAACTGCAGCTGCAAGTAGCAGGGATGACCCCTATTCAAGACACTGCAACTAAACTGTTAAACTTTGATGTAACAATTCCCAAGGGACTGATAGGGTAGATTGTGACTTCACCTTATGCTGACAAAATTGGGATTGAAAGGGAATGCAGTTGTACTGTGTAGTGGTCAAGATATAATTCTAGTTCTATTCCTATGAAACCTTACCCCATGATGAGAGAGGGCTTCTTGCTAGACTAGTATTTCTTTGGTCATCTGGATTAACATAGTGGCCTTACTTAACACCATTTTCAAAGGTTGCTAAAGTTGGGTAAAACTAAGTGATAAATGAGAGAAAGAAAGAATAGCTGGTGAGAGTAAGTAAAAAATAAATAGGTTATGCAATGGAAGGTGAATACTTTTTATTCAAATGTTCATCTCTTACACTTGTATCTTAGAGAAATTGTGTGGAATTAGGAGATAAGATAACAATGTATATGGACATTTTCTGCAACATTGCTTGATTTAATCAAATGAATGGAGACAATTCAAGTGTAACTCATCAAAGAATGGCTGAAGAAATCTGGATATACACATAACACAATCATATACAATAGCAAAAAATAATAAGTTGCAGCTATAAGAAATAACGTGGCTGAAAATTAGGAACATACTAGATGATACTAAATGCTGTATGACAACACATACAATGGGAGTAAACTTCCTCTGATAAAAATGATAAAGGATGCAAATCTAACCAATATATTATTTAGGAACATGGCATTTGTGACTGGGGAGGGGAGGAAGTAGGTATAGACACAAAGTAATATTCATAAAATCTGTATAACACATACAGTAACAACATAATGAGCATGAATGCACAGATTCAATTTAGAAACAAATAAAAATTCCATCTACAGAATATTCTGCATGCCCCCTTCTTGATCTCATTTCTTCCCTTTCAGTAAAAAGAATTGTTAGGTGGGAAGTTAGAAAATAGCCTATGTGTGTGAGAGGGGTCTAAGAAAAACAAAGCATCTCTGGGAGCTCAGAAGCACATCTTGGAAAGAGTCCAATATTTTACACTACATAGTCCTGCCCAGACCCTGATAACTTTACAGGTGACAGCCTTCACCCCAAGGAAAGCTCCCCAGGACAATTCTCTCTGCTCGGTATCAAATCGGCTACCAAGCCCGATAACATTGGACAAATAAAACTTTCACAACCTTCCCCCAAGGAAGGAACCCTAGAGGAATCTCCTCTGCCTGGAGCCAAGTGATACCAGCCTGGTATCATTGAGTAGTGAAAACTTGAAAGGAATTTTACTTGATTCACAGTTAGGAAACCCTTTGTCCTTGAGAAGAAGAAGGAGGAGAAAGAGAAATGGCAGGAAGAACTCTACCCCATTACCTTATAAGCCTCAGTCTGAATACAGATTGAACACTCAGTTTTCAGCATCTTCCTGAGCTGCATGCCTGGTCTGTCAGGTGCATTCTCTCCATTAAATCCAGTGGGCATTCTCTCTCAGAGTCTATCTGGAGAGGTGTCCATCCCTTCCAATGGATACCTTACCCCTTTAAACCTTGCTACCTCACGTACCACTCCTGTCTCAACATCTGAATCCTTCCTTACACAAGACAAAAACCTATTCCACTGATCTCTAACAGGATCACCATCTTCAAACTTATTCTGTCATATATTTACATTTATAAATGTATCTATGATAGATATGATTTTACTGAAGATGTCTGAAAATATTATGTTTGCTTTTTTCCAGCCTTCAGTGATGATACCTATACATAGACCTATTTGTTGCATACATGAAGCTTTATCTTAAATGTGACATCTGTTGCATGATAAGTTCGATTTTCACAGTCATATCCATATGCAATGCGTACCTCTGTTAGAACAAGAGCAGCACAAACCATACTTTTTATACCAACATTTTAGCAATACTGCGCTTATATCTCAAGTCCATTTTGGTGAATTCAAGATCACCAGTGTCAGATTATTGTAGGGAGTTATATTTAAACTTGATATGAAAGAGCGTGTCTTAAATAAGAAATATTTAATGGCCTTGGGCTGAGTCCTCTGACAGCAGGGGTGAACCGAGCCACTTCCCTAGGGGTATAGATTCTCTATCTGACACAGGTGTGTGGCAGGGCTCCTGCCTCAGGAAGCTGCTCTTCAGACTTCACCCTGTGCCTTCCACAGGGAGCCAGGAGAAGGAAATGTGTGAGCAGGCCTTGGCACTCCCACAGCTGAGCATCTCTGCTTCACAATGTTAGAGTCATTAAACTTTTGAGTGAGATCTCACTTGAATGGCATGCTCTGAAGCAAGAAGTCTAAACAACCGCTGAAACAGATGTAAGCTCAGCTCTATCGAATTCTTCAACATTTTGACATGACCATTTGAACTTCCACAAACATAAATATCCAGTTATAGAATAAATATTGCTACATTAAAATGGATAAGTAATAAATCTTTAGAAATGCTTCTAGTCAATTATAATTAGGTTAAAAAAAAGCCTGGAAAATATGTTTTTTTCTTAGGCATCAAAATTTTTTTTTAACTTTTATTTAATGAATATAAATTTCCAAAGTACGACTCATAGATTACAATGGCTTCCCCCCCATATCGTCTCTCCCACCCGCATCCCTCCCCTTTCCCACTCCCTCTCCCCTTCCATTCACATGAGGATTCATTTTCGATTCTCTTTATATACAGAAGATCAGTTTAGCATACATTAAGTAAAGATTTCAACAGTTTGCTCCCACACAAACATAAAGTGAAAAATAATAGATGATTTTTTAAATGATGATGAAATCAGATCAGACCTATTGTCATGTTTAATCCCAGTGAGAGTCAAGTTGGGAATTGATAATTTCTTCTTTTTTTTTTTTTTACAGAAGATCAGTTTAGTATACATTAAGTAAAGATTTCAACAGTTTGCACCCCCATAGAAACACAAAGTGAAATATACTGTTTGAGTACTCATTATAGCATTAAGTCTCAATGTACAGCACATTAAGGACGGAGATCCTACATGAGGAGTAAGTGCACAGTGACTCCTATTGTTGACTTTACCAATTGACACTCCTGTTTATGGCATCAGTAATCTCCCTATGCTCCAGTCATGAGTTTCCAAGGCTATGGAAGCCTTTTGAGTTCACCGACTCTTATCTTGTTTAGACAAGGTCATATTCAAAGTGGAGGTTCTCTCCTCCCTTCAGAGAAAGGTACCTCCTTCTTTGAAGACCTGTTCTTTCCACTGGGATCTCACTCACAGAGATCTTTCATTTAGGGTTTTTTTTTTTTTTTGGCATCAAAATTATATTTTTGCTATTTCCAAACAGAAAGCAATTTAAGAAAATTAACATAAAGTCATGATATGTATTCCTGAATTATAATAAGCTTGATGTCAGAAACAATAAAAAATACTTTGTAGTTAGTTGACTGATACACACACCTCTATACAATTTATATACATACACACCATACCTACTACCACCTACCAAAGTTTTTGGCTTTTAGTTCAAATAAATTATATCCAACAATAAAATTTAATTATTTAAAAACTTTATGATTTTATTTTTCTCTTTTACTCTTCTAACACTATGTAAACTAATGAAATGTCACTTAAAATATTTGGGAGTGGGTGCACTCGCACAGTGGGTTAAGCTGCTGCTTGAAATGCCTGCATTCCATATCAGATTGTAAGCTTAAGTTTTGGTTACTCCAAATTTCCAATAAAATTTCCTGTTAATGCACCTAAGAGGAAGCACATGATGGCCCGAGTACTTGGGTTACTGCAACCCACATGGGAGACCCAGATGAAATTCCTGGCTCTTAGCTTGGTCTGGTCCAGCCTTGGCTATTCTGGGCACTCAGCGAGTGAACAAGTGTATAGAACACCTCTCTCTCTCCCTCTGTCTCTCCTTTTCTGTTACTCTGCCTTTCAAATACATAAATGAATCATTAAAAAACTATATTGAATTTGTAGGAATTGTATTTTGCTGTGTAGATGGAATTCCAGCTGTTTTGCACATACAGAATTTCATGTGGGCCAGTAGTATAGCTCATTTGTTTATTCATAGATGATTAAGTTTCCAATTGTCAAGTTTTTACATTTACATGAGATTTACATTTTTGGTTTAAAGTTGAAATATAAATGAGTCGAAAAAATCATTAACATAGAATTATTATTTGAGGATAAGTGTTTTGTGAATACTAAGTCCTTAGTTCTATTTGTGAGCTGCTGACAATCTGGCACAGCTGAAGTTACCAATTAACTTTCAGCAGCACAGCCCACCAATGGGAAAACTAAAATGTCCATCTGGACTCTAAGAGAATACCTGTAGGCTGTCATTCATTACATTTAAATTATAGTTGGGATGCAAAAAATGACAACTTAATCAGGTCTGTCTGAGTACTGATACTTTTTCAAAACTTTGAGATTTTAGTGAGGTAGCACATTTTGAGATTGGATGAGTAATATCTTATTGCCACATGGAATAATATCATAGATGGTGTTTAGTGACTAGGAAAGTTTGAACACAAAAAGTATTTCTAGCAGTTCAGTTTTAATTGGTATTACATTTTGCACTCAAGGCACTCAATTAGCAGTGATATAAATATGCATTTATTTATTTTTAGGGAAAGCAATATACAGATAGCTGGGCAAGGGTCAGTGTAGTAACATAAGAGCATAACAGGTATCCTAGTTCCCAGTGGACTCAATAAATTAGCTGATGGAAGAGTGCTCTGAGTCACTCATGTAGTGGTAGAGTGTGACTCATTGTGTTGCTGTTTCTTTAGAAACATCAATTACTCTGATGATTTAGCCCATACATCTATAGGAATTGATATGTCAATTACCAATCTAGGGGTGTCTAAAGATCTGTTCATGAAATTTTCTTCAGGCTCATTAGGGTATACAACATTCAGAATATATCTCAGAATAGCTTAGTAAGGGAAAAGTTTTATATTTTGTTATAAACATGATATAAATTTGTTCTGGAGGGTTTAGTGTGAATTATGAGTTAGCAAAACAAACTGAGGACCCTGCTCTGTGGCATAGTAGGTTAAGCCTCTGCCTGCTGCTCCAGCATCCCATGTAGGTATGAGTTCAAGTCTCAGCTGCTCCTCTTCCAATCTAGCTCTCTGCTATGACCTGGGAAAGCAGTGGAAGATACTCCAAGTGCTTGGGCCCTTGAAACAATTGGGAGACCTGGAGGGAATTCCTGGCTCTTGGCTTTGGATCAGCCCAGCTCTGGCTGTTGTGGCCATTTGGGGAGTGAACCAGTAAATGGAGGACCTTTCTCTCTGTCTCTCCCTCTCTGTCTGTAACAGTACTTCTCAAATAAATAAATAAAATCTATCTAAATAAAAAAGAAAAAGAAACTGAGCAGCTGCAAGATAATAACCATCGGAGGCAAGGCAAAGGCAGGGAGGGACAAAAAGTGGGAGATGATGTCAGCAGCCCAGGCAACAGAAGGCAGTGACTTCCTGGTGTTTGTCGAATCTGTTTTGTGCTGCTATATCAGAATATCCAAGACTGGCAATTTATAAAGAACAGAAGTTTACTTCTCAAGTTCTGGAGGCTGAGAAGTCCAGGATGAAGGTTCTGGCAGTTCTGTGGTGACACTAAACCCCACTCTGAAGATGGTGCCATGAACAGTGCATCCAGCAGAGGAGAGGACCACTGTTCCTCACCTGCAGATGAGCCCATTCCCATGAGACCATTTTGGGAATGAACCAGCAGATGGAAGATTTCTCTTTGTGTGTTTCAATCCCTCTTTCTCTGTAACTCTGCTTTTGAACTAACTAAATAAATCTTTAAAAAAAACACTAATGAAAATAGAAGTTGGGGTCTGTGAACTTTTAGTGAAAGTTGTGGCTTTGAAAGCAGATTTTCAGTGTTGCTCTCCTGTTTTGCTATAATTCCATTCATCCCCTACAGCCCCTAACCTTCTGCCCTCATTAAACATATACTTAACAGCAGGAAAAATTGCCACAGTGAAAGGTCGCTGTTTTGGTAGTGTAAAAACAGCAAAGAAACATGGAACCACTCCTTTTAAAATCACACACAGGCTATGTTGCTCCTCAGATGTTTGAGACGGCAGCAGAGCCTGGGCCTGATGCCACCTTAATGGCCCTCCCTGGAATCCTCAGCCATTGACCCCAAAGAACTTGTACAGTTTCTGGAACCCAAAATAAGAAGTGTTTTTGCGAAAGGTGTAGTGTTTAGTGTTTAAGAGAAGACCCCAAGTCCACTGGTTTATATGGTTAACTTCACATGCTGCAACCTGGAAGAGAAGGCCGTGTGGAGTGAAATCAGTTCCAGGGTCTGTGCCACCATCAAGGACCAAATGCCTCCATCAACTGACCCTTCCACTCTCAGCCTGCGCCTTGTCCTTGGGCTCACTCCTATCTGATCTGTTTTTTTAAATACTTGTTTATTTTATTTGAAAGGCAGACTTACAAAGGGAGATAGGGCTAGAGATAGAGAGAGAGAGAGTCTCTTCCATACACTGGTTCACTCCCCAAATGGCCACAATAGCCAAGGCTGGGCAATGCTGAAGCCAGGAGCTAAGAACTTCTTCCAGGTCTCCCACATGGGTGCAGGAGCTCAAGAACCTGGTCATCTTCTATTGCTTTCCCAGATGCATTAGCACAGAATCACATCAGAAGTGGAGCAGCTGGGACTTGAACCGGTGCCTGTATGGGATGCCAGCATCGCAGGTGGTAGCTTAACCTGCTATGCCATGATGACAGATGCCCTATCTGATCTTAAGGTGATGGCAGTAACCTGACATCACCTCAGAGAGGACAGTGCCAGTGGAAGAGGGAGCGAGCCTTTCCTTTCCCTTCTGTGTATCAGGGAAAGCCCTTTCCCAGAAGCTCCCAGGTTTCCCCCCTGGCCCAGTGGTCAGACTTCATCACAGCCTCCCCCTAAAGCAACCAAAGGTAATGATTTCATGACAACTTTGCTCCTAGGTTGGATCTCAGGTCACTTTCTCATCATCATACAAGAGAAAGAGTAAGACTGGCCAGTGCCGTGGCTCTATAGGCTAATCCTCCGCCTTGCGACGCTGGCACACCAGGTTCTAGTCACGGTTGGGGAACCAGATTCTGTCCCGGTTGCCCCTCTTCCAGGCCAGCTCTCTTCTGTGGCCCGGGAGTGCAGTGGAGGATGGCCCAAGTGCTTGGGCCCTGCACCCCATGGGAGACCAGGAGAAACACCTGGCTCCTGGCTTCGGATCAGCGTGGTGCACCGGCCACGGCGGCCATTGGAGGGTGAACCAACAGCAAAAGGAAGACCTTTCTCTGTCTCTCTCTCTAACTGTCCACTCTGCCTGTCAAAAAAAAAAAAAAAAAAAAGAGTAAGACTGACAACAAGTAAGTGGGAGTTCAGCAGGGACACAGCTGCTGTGGAAGAAACAACAGTATCTGCTGGAAGGGATAGATTGCCAACCAGGTCCAGCCAATGTGTGTTGGTTCTGGAGAAAGTGAGGTCATTTGCAGGCAGGTAATGTGCAGACTCACTGTGCAATGCCAGCTGGTGAGGAGTGTTGTCCAACACAACTAACAAGCTGGCAAGATGCAAAGCTGAGAATCTTGAACTCCTTCACCCAAAAAGGTCCTCCTCAAAGTTAACCAACCACACATTATTAAGGCTCTGGAATCTTCTCTGAGACCCATCTGTGCACTTCTTATGAAATCTAGCTTAGCATGAACCCTGCTAATCACTCCCCACCTCCCCACTTCCATATCTGAGCGATATCAAGTTCCTCATCCTCACAGCCTCTCCTCCAGGTGAGATCTAGTTACCCTAATCTCTCTGTAGCAAGAAACCTGTTAGGTCAGTTTAGCCAGAATTCCTCTCACCCTAGATGTCTCTTCTTCAGAATTCCAGATCCACCGGCCCCACCTTGCTCTTGGTTATAAAGTATCCATTGTCCACACTGTACTCAGAACCCAATTTCTTTCCACTTCAAAATCCTGTTGCCATAGTCCCTGCATCTATCTCAATAATTACTCTTGAATAAAGTCTCTCTCACACTGCTTAAACAAGTGTGATTGAATATTCTTTTTCTTTGCCAAAGGAGAGTGAATAAAGGAACGTACACATATGGCATAATTAAAATAAGGATGTGCATGCACATCGTCTTTTGATATGCTCATTCATTCATCCAACAAACATGAACTGGATTCACAATTGCACTTGGAAATGAGCTAATTGCTCAACCTAAAGATCAGAGATTTTGAAACTACAGAAAGATATGGATTTGCACAAGGACATATCTATAGATACTGATAGTTACACAGGGGCAGAGTCAGAGTTCTAGGAAAGGCTAGAGAAGCAATAGACAATATGTTCCCATAGGAATCTGGATCAGTGATGCATGAGTGGCTGCTGTTGTGGCACAGTGAGTTAAGCCATGATGCTGGCATGCCATATGAGCACAGGTTTGAGTCCCTGTTGTTCCACTTCTGACCTAGCACCTGTTAATGCACCTAGGAAAGCAGCAGAGGATGGCTCAGTAGTTGGGCCCCTGTCACCCAGATGGGAGACTCAGATAGTATTCCAGAATACAAGTGTCAGCCTGGGCCCTCCCTGGCTATTGTGGCCATCTGAGGAGTGAATAAGCAGAATAAAGATCTCTCTCTCTCTCTCTCTCTCTCTCTCTCTCTGTTTGTCTTAAATGAATAAATTTTAAAAACAAACAAAAATGGCTGCATGAGAATTGCACTTAAAAAGTAGTTTCTTAGGGGCTGGCACTGTGGTGTAATGGGTAAAGCTGTCACTTGCAGTGCTGGCATTCCATATGGACGTCAATTCAAGACCCAGCTGCTCCACTCCACTCCCAATCCAGTTCCCTGTTGATGTGCCTGGGAAAGCAGTGGAAGATGGCCCAAATGCGTAGGCCCCTGCACCCACGTGGGAGACCAGAAGAAGCTCCTGGCTCCTGGCTTTGACCTGGCCCAGTCCTGACTTTTGGAGCCATTTATGGAATGAGCCAGTGGATGGAAGACCTCTCTGTCTCTGACTTTTCCTCTTCTCTCTCTGTAACTCTGCCATTCAAATAAAATATTTTTTAAAAAAGTGGTTATTTACATATCAAAGATTGGAGAGGAGGGCATTCAGAACATATAAACATGACCTAAACAGTGAGTCGCTGTCCAATTTAGCAGTTTATATAGATACTGCAGATATATCTGCACTTCATTTTATGATGAGACAAGCTACTTTTCTACCGAGTCTTAAGTATTAAAAAATATTATAAGAAGACAACTAAGAAACGAGTTGATACTTAGCATAACAATCTGGCATATGTAGCTCCATGTCTGCTGGTTGACTGCCAAGATTCTCCAATACAGAAACAATCTCAGTAACTTTCAGTGCACCACTAGCTTTCCCCCTGACTCTGCCAGGGAACATCTGCTACTTCCATCACTTGCCAGTAGATTTACTCCCCTTAATTTTCACTCTGTGGCATAGGATGTCTAAGTAACAGGTGAAAGAAAAATCAGTTACTGTCACTGAGGAGATTTTATTCTAGGTTTTCAATCTGAGGGATTTTATCCTTCAGGGGACCTTTAACAATTTTAAGAAACATTTTTGACTGGCATAACTTGGGGGAAAGGTTTACTGGCATCCCGTCCATCTGAAACTTTACTCTCAGGTGACATCTAGTCACCGTCAAACGGAAACTTCCTTGCATAGCACACATTGGAAGGAGGCAGGCAGGCAGGCACACGGCGGGGGTGGTTGTGGGGGAGACAATGTGTGCTGAGAATGAGGAGGGGGTCTTCTCTCTTACACCCTCCCTTCTCTCTAGCAGGATGGAAACAGAGCTGTGTCCTTCTTTAGTTACTGGTGGCAGAGCTGCAGTCCTGTTTCTTGATTAGCATGAGCTCTTTTCATGTGGCAGTAATACAAATAATGATTTTTCCATGGGGCAAAATTTAAGGATCTTTTCAAAGCCCTATGATCCTGGAGTCTCATTTCTGCAAAGGTACTTGGCATGGGCAATCCTTCTCAAAAAAAAAAAAAAGAGAGAGATATCTTTCCCCAGTTCCTGGCCGAGGCCGAACTCCTTTCTGCAGATATCTGTATGCAGAGGGCATCTGTCTTCAGATGGAGGAGTTGTCAGGATGGCTCAGTCTCAGCCTCCTGCTACAGCATCATCACATCCCAGTCACCACGTGCACCCTTGCCACTCCAGTTGGTAGAAATGCAGCATATGTGTTCATTCCTTTCTCAACTCTACATTTTCCCTTCTTCCTCTTTATCTAACCTCATGACCCATGCTTTCTTGCCAGATCTGGGGCTTAGCTATTTACCCATGAGATACTTAACAGTTCTCAACTTTATGGTTTGGGGTTCCAGTCTCCAAAACATTGCATCTTTTTGCTGTATGGAGGTGAGCAAAGGGACTATTCCTTTTCCAGAGTGCTGCACTCCCTGCGTAGGCAACCACTACTCAGTTTTTTGGCCCAATTCTGATGTCTACCATGGTATAAGGGTTCTAATTTTTGAAAGGCCTATTGATAAGAGGCCATGGTTGTGGATGAGCCTTTTCTCCAAGGCCCCTCAGAACAGACCAGACTTAGAACAGAATGAAGTCACTCATGCTAGTGTCATCTCAGCAACTGAACTCTGAAACGGACCAGTGTTTAGAAAAAAGAAAGACAGAAACCAAAAACCAAGAGATTTGTGGCAACAAATCAAAAAGGCTCAGTTTACCTGGTCTGGCATGACTCAAAAAAAAAAAAAAAAAAAAAACCCTCTATTTTAACACCATACAGAAAGTAACTTTGAAACAATGAATCTGCATCTGTTTTTTGTTCTTTGCTTCTGCTTTCCCTGACCTTTTCTGTCTACAAAGCCAACATCTTCCGCTCACCTCATCAGAACACTCACAATAAGTTATTGTCTGATTCTAGAATATTACAGAGAAGCCGTTAATATTACATTAAATTTCTTGTAATTTTGTCTTTTGCCAGGCTCATTGTCCTGAACTCGGGCTCCCAGGTGAGCTGGCTGTTCCGAGAAGTGGAATAAACTTAGTGGAATAAACTTAGTGCATTGGGCTTACCTCTGAGCCTTAACTACACACTTGGCACAAAATTTCTGAAGTATTTCATAACACCAAATGTATCCTATCATTCACAAAAGCTCCACTTGAAGAAAATGTTTATTTTCTAACACTTACATTATTATGTATCTCTTCTCTAGCTTACCTTTTCCATCTAGATGTGCACTAATATGCAGTGTCTCACACTCATAAAAGAAAAGTTCACTAGTCCAGTATGCACATCTTCTGCTCAGGGCTGAAATTTGCTGAGAACAAGAGACCAAACCCTTCACCAACTCCCTCACAACATCCAAAAATTCCAGTTGATCAAACAAGGTACAATACAGCAATTCAGTGTAATGGGCTTCTTTGTTAGATGCCTGATCCTTTGTCCATGACACTTTCTCTATTTCTCTTCCATTCCATAATTCACACACTTGAATGAAGGACAGAGTAGAATAATAAGGTCACATATCAATATCTTTATTTAAGTGTTCTGAGTTTATTTTTCTAAAAGTAGGCAATGAGAAGTGTTATGATTAATAGGTAAAGGAATATCATAAGATTTCATTATTTTCAGAAATAAATATATTGAATGCATTTATTTATAGATAGATAGATAGATAGATAGATAGATTTGGCACCAACGTAGTTAACTGATTATCATTTAAACTTCCTTTAACTACTGTTAGGCTGAAGCTTTGAAGAAGGCTATGAAATCATTGTCTAAAGACTTAGAGTACTGAATGTGTTCCAGTTCAAAGAATTTACTATATAATTTCTTGAACACATTCTGCCCATAAAATATTTATGATAATATTTTCTCCTATTCCATATGTTGCTGTTTCATTTCATTGACTATTTTATTTGCTGTGCAGAAGCCTCTGAAATTGATAAATAGCACTTGTTCATTTTTATTTTTGTGGCCTTTGCTTTTACTGTCATATTCAGAATATAAATTCCAAAGCTAACATCAAAAATCATTTCCCAAGGTTTTTCTTTTAGGAATTTTATGGTTTCATGTCTTTAACTCATTTTTAATTTTTAATTAATTTTATGTAGTTTATTAATTTGTGTATAAGGATCCAATTTCAATCTTTTGTAAACCATGTCTCTGATAAGAAGTTAATATTGAAAATATGCAAGCACCACAAACAATGGAAGGGCATAAAAACACACAACTGATTTTAAAAAGGGAAAATGCCCCGAATAGACTTTTTTTTATTTGACAGATAGAGTTAGACAGTGAAAGAGAGAGAGAGAGAGAGAGAGAGAGAGAGAGAGAAAGGTCTTCCTTCCGTTGGTTCATCCCCCAAATGGCCGCCACGACCGGAGCTATGCTTATCCAAAGCCAGGATACAGGTGCCTCATCCTGGTCTCCCTCGTGGGTGCAGGGGCCCAAGCACTTGGGCCATCCTGCACTGCCTTCCCGGGCCACAGCAGAGAGATGGACCGGAAGAGGGACTAGAACCTGGTGCCCATATGGGAATGCCGGTGCTGCAGGTGGAGGATTAACCAAGTAAGCCAACTAAGCTGCTGGCCCCTAGACATTTGTTGAAAGAAAATATACAAATGGCAATAGGCCTACAGTAAAGTGCTTTCCATCACTATTCATTAGAGAATTAAAATTTAAAATCACAATGGATACCACTTTACATTTCTTAGAATGGCTATTTTTTTAATATATTGCATTTTCTTTTTTTTAAACTTTTATTTAGTTAATATAAATTTCCAAAGTACAGTTTATGGATTACAATGGCTTCCCCCCCATAACTTCCCTCCCACTGCACCCCTCCCATCTCCCGCTCCCTCTCCCATTCCATTCACATCAAGATTCATTTTCAATTCTCTTTATATACAGAAGATTGATTTAGTATATATTAAGTAAAGATTTCATCAGTTTGCACCCACACAGAAACATAAAGTGTAAAATACTGTTTCAGTACTAGTTATAGCATTACTTCACATTGGATAACACATTAAGGACAGATCCCACATGAGGAGTAAGTACACAGTGACTCCTGTTGTTGTCTTAACAATTTGACACTCTTGTTTATGGTGTCAGTAATCTCCCTAGGCTCTAGTCATGAGTTGCCAAGGCTATGGAAGCCTTTTGAATTTTCCAACTTCGATCTTATTCAGATAGGGTCATAGTCAAAGTGAAAGTTCTCACCTCCCTTCAGAGAAAGATACCTCCTTCTTTGATGGCCCTGTTCTTTTCACTGGGATCTTACCCGCAGAGATCTTTCATTTAGGTTTGTGTGTGTGTGTGTGTGTGTGTGTGTGTTTTGCCAGAGTGTCTTGGCTTTCCATGCCTGAACTCTCATGGGCTTTTCAGCCGGATCCAAATGCCTTAAGGGCTGATTCCGAGGCCGGAGTACTACCAACAATAGATGCTTGTACAACTTGGGACATGCTCAATCGGAAATCGGACTTGCCCCAAATGGTGGAGTTAGAAACGTGCCAGGGGATTCCAATACAATCCCGTCAATGTGGCATGAACCAATGCCATCTCACTAGTCCAAGTGATCAATTTCAGTTCACAATCGATCACACTGATAGGTCTAAGAGTCAAAGGGATCACACAAACAAGACTAGTGTCTGTTGTTTTTGTGATCCCTTTGACTTTTAGACACTAGAATGGCTATTATTAAAAAAAAAGACATCAAAGAAATGGCAACCCTTGTATGATATTGGTGAGAATGTTGATTGGTACAGAGATTATAGAAAACATTGTGGAAAATTCCCCTCAAAATTAAAAAGAGAACTACTTTGTGACTCTATAATTCTACTTCCAAAGCAGAATCAAAGTCAAGATCTTGAGGAGGTATCTGTACTTTCATGGTCATTGCGTCATTATTCACAATAGCCATAATATGCGCCCAACACAGAAGTCCATCCATGGATGAATGGATAAAGAAACTGGTATGTACCTATAATGGAATTCTATCCAGCCTTTAAAAACAGGGAAATTTTGCCATTTGCAACACTCTGGATGAATTTGAAGGGTGTTACGTCACATGAACTAAGCCAGACACAGAAAACAAATACTGTATGACCTCACTTAAGTGTGAATTTTAAAAAGGCAAAGTTGTAGAAACAGAGAGCAGGATGTGATTACATAGGTGTGAAGGAAGGAGGAAATGGGGAGGTGATGGCTAAATAGTGCCATGTTTCTATAGCACATGGTAAATAAGTTTTTGAGAGATATGTTCATTGCCACAATGGTGATGATGGTTTCATAGATATATATTCATCCCTAACTCATCAGGATGTATACATTAAATATAAACATATTAAAAAAAAAAACAGAAATATGCTGCTGCTGTGACCTAGTAGGCAAAGCTTCTGTCTGCGGCACTGGTATCCCATATGGGCACTGGTTCTAGTCCTGGCTTTTCCTCCTCCAATCCAGCTCTCTGCTTATGGCCTGAGAAAGCAGCAGAAGATGGCCCAACTGCTTAAGTCCCTGCACCCACATTGGGTACCTGGAAGAGGCTCCTGGCTCCTGGCTTCAGATTGGCTCAGCTCTGATCATTGTGGCCATCTGGAGAGTGAACCAGTGGATAGAAGACCTCCTTCTCTCTGTCTTTCCCTCTCTCTGTCTGTAACGCTACCTCTCAAATAAATAAATAAAATCTTAAAAAAATAAAATATTTATGCCAGATTTGGCCTCTTAATAAAATAGAGGCTTCTCACTCATCTGTAGAATTTGTCAAAATCATGTATGTTTATAACTTATACAAAAAACCAGGCATCTTAATACTTCTCAAATCTTCTGCATAAAGATAATAATTATATATTGGAATTTCCATTCTCCCATTTTCTTTATTCCTTACCCCTGCAAGCACATCAGAGATATTGGCTTTGGTGGCCAGTTAGTTTAGTTGAATCTGCCTATTAGCCCTTTACTCTGCAGTCTTGGATTCTCTCCATTATCATAGGCTTATTCAATGTCACAGCTGGAGTTGTTTCATCCACACACACAAAAGTAGAGACACAAAATAGAACTGTATTAGTGACTTCTAATGATGGAAATTCTGTATCCTACAAACAAACAATTTGGAAAGGAGGAAAGAGAATGAGATTCCCATTGTTCAGTGAGGAGACATGCTCTTTTGATGTCAGTTTCAAAGGATTTTCAAGAATTTATAATTATTTGAAAGACAGAGTATCAGAAAGGGAGAGAGAGAGAGAGAGAGAATGAATGAATCTTCCATCTGCTGGTCCATTCCCTGAAAGTCCACAATAGTCAGAACTAAACCAGCTTGAAGCCAGGACTCAAGAACTCCATCTGGGTCTCCAACTTGGGTGGCAGGAACCCAAATACTTGGGCCAACATGCCTTAACTCTCAGACACATTTGCAGGAAGCAAGATTGGAAGCATGGAGTAACCAGAACTAGAACTGGCACTCCGATGTGGGGTGCTAAGTGTCAGCTTAACCAACTGTGCCACAGCACACATTCCCTTAAGGCTTTTCAAAGCCCTATGCAGAATAATCAGTCAAGTAAAAAATTTGGCTTAAAATAAAAGTCAGAGAAAAATAAAAGTCAGGGTTAGCATCACAGTAAGAGAGACTCAGTGGTATTCTTCATGGAGATGTTGCTGAGACATTGACTGGATCAGTATTTCTCTGAGAACTTGTCTTCAAAAAATTCTGCTTTTCCCATGATAAACTGGACTGTTTTTAATTTATGACAATTGAGTGGGGCAGATGTTAGGCACAGTGGTTAAAATACTGCTGCTTGAGATGCCCACAACCCATAGAGGACTGCTTGAGTTTGAATCCTGGCCCAGCTTCTGATCCCTGCTGCCTGCTAATGTTCACGCTGGGAGGCAGCAGGTGATGGCTTAGTACTTGAGTCCATGCCACTCTTACGGGTGAGTTCTGGGCTCCTAATTTCTGCTTGCCCCAGCCACCACTGTTGAGGGCAGTTGGAAAGTGAACCAGTAGATCCAAAATCTCCCTCTGTTTCTGTCTCTTTCTGTGTGTGTCTCTCTGCCTTTCAAATAAACCAAAAATAAATAAATATCAAAGATAATTCTGGCCAATGAGGATATTTAACTGACCCCTTTTCCTTTTTCCCTCTGTCTTCTAAGAACTCAGTGCTACATTTCTGTCTTGCAGTTAACAATTGTACAAATACTTATGGCCATCATTGTATCAACTTGCTCTAACTTTTTTTTTTGCTAATCAATCCTCTTTTTATTTTTGTCCTAATTAATTTTGCTTAATTTTTCAAAAGAGTTTCATAATTATGTCGTACTCACAATGAGACGGCATATAAATATGCCTAAAAATAGTATTTCATAAGGTTAGAAAACTCAAGTGGTCAGTGTTGCATCACAGTGGGTAAAGCCACTGCCTACAACACCAGCATGCCCTGTGGGCTGCTGGTTGGGGTCTCAAGGCCACTCTACTTCTGATCCAGCTCTGTGCTAATGTTCCTGGGAAAGCAGTGAAGGATGACCAAGTGCTTGGGCCCCTACACCCAAGTGGGAGACCTAGAAGAAGCTTCTGGCTCCTAACTTTGGCTTGGCCCAGCCCCAGCCATTTTGGCCATTTGAGGGGTGAACCGGCAGATAGAAGATCTGTTTCTATCTCATTTCTCCTTCACCAGTAACACTACCTTTCAAATAAATAAAATAAATCTTTAAGAAAAACACTCAGTTCTTTGCTAATACTGCACATTTAAGTAATACAGTTGACCCAGTGGCACCTGAGGATGCTGTGTGCAGAATGGATATAAAAAGTTTAAAGACTGTAGGATATCAAGCAGAAATATGTGAATCCATTAGAGTATATAGATGAGGGGTAACAAAAGCATGTAATAAAGCAACAGCTCTTGATTTTCCACAAAAATTTGTGAATGGCCTTTAAGAAATCTATCAGTCATCCAAACACTTCTTAATTCTCCTGCAATTCAGTAGTGTTTATAACCAATGCAACAATTTACTTGTTTGTGTCTAGTATACTGTGTCTTGATTTAAGTCATTTAGAATATTATGCAATTGGCTCAACCACCCTACTATCTCTGAAATTGTTTTCTTCTTTGTGCAAATTTTCTCACATTTAATGTCTGCTCTTATGGGGAGTGGAGTTAGGGTATAAATTCAGAAAGATACAGACTAGATTAGCCAGCTTTTCCTTACTTTAACAAAATACTCAAGAGGAACTTCTTGGAAAAGAAAAGGTTTATTTTTGTTTACAGTGTGGAGATTCCACTATGGCCCCATAGGCAAGCATCTGGTGGAAACTGGGAACGGTGGCATAGGTGCTCAGTGACAACTACATGGTGAGCCAGGAAGCTGAGAACCAGGATGAACACAGCTCAAAATATCCAACCCTCCCACAGGGCTTATGCTCAAAGACCTTCCACCAAACGCACCTCTCATATGTCACCATTAGATTCAGCCCCAACCCTTAATCCACCATCCCTGAACATAAAAAGCCAAGTTTAAACATATGCATGAGTTTGGGCTGCCCATTTCCCTTTAGTACATAGCACAAGACATCAACATGGTTCTGCCACTAGTTCTACCCCATGACTGGCCCAGTCACAACCAAGCCCAAGGAGTTTTTATAGCATATGCAAACTCAGGTTAAAGTAATTATAAGTCCGTGTGTTTATGAGGGTAATGGCATGCGCATTTAGTGGAGACAAGCACGTTGCAGCAGGACCATCAGAGGAAGAGATAGTCCTCTTCGTTATAGTTAACTTGCCAACCAAACATCTCTATGAGGGCATTACTTTCCCAGGCAAGCAGGGACAGCTGGAACAGAAAGGCCAGGCATGTCCAAGTGATATGCTGAAGTAGAAGTGGCATGAATCAGGGCCAGGAGTGGAGTGATGCAAATGAAGTGGCTAGGAGCAACATTTAAGGAGATACTCACATTTATGGTTGTGCAAATGCAGGTCTCCTTAAGTGTTGTGTCCTATGAAACTGCCTCACCCTTGTCCCAGGACATCTCTAAGTTTACAGCTGGAAATAATGGAGAGAATGTCAATGACAAAAAGACAGAAATGGAGGAATTAAGAAAAAGAGCAACGTAGTGTTGGAAAGAGGTATGATAAGAATACATGGCACTTGGGATGACAGGAGGCCTTCCCTCTGTGTAGGGACTGGGGTTCTCTATACAAATTGGAGGGGGAAATTTGTGCCCAGAAGAGAAAGTGGTGTTCCAGGGTTCAAAGATTTCTGTTTTGAACTTTGTCTAACTCTTGCTAATCAAAAACTCATGTAATTCACTTTCTTAACCTTTGAATTTGCCCTATTTTAACACTCTTATATGTCTTTAAAGACATTGAAGAAGAGAAGAGAGAACATGACTTAAGTCTTGTTTTTCCTGCTTGCATCATCTAATATGAACAAACTGTGATGCCAGTATCATGCATGATGCTTCTTGTGTTTGTCATCAGTGCCAAAGTCCAAGGAAGGGTGGGTATTTGACCTAGCAAGTGAGATGCCCACTGGGGCATCTGTATCTCAAACTGCACTGCTATGTTCAATACCCACCTCCTGCTCCTGACTCCAACTACCTGCTAATGCAGACCCTAGGAGGCAGCAAGTGATAGCCAAAGTACCTGGGTTCCTGCCACCCATGTGGGAGACCTGTACTGAGTTCCCAGCTCCCAGCTTCATCCTGGCACAGTCCCAGTATGTGTGCACATTTAGAGTTTTAACCAGTGGATAAGAATTTTCTCTTTTAGTCTCTGTTTTAAAAGAAAAAAAAAGCCTAAGAAACTTAGTAGAATTTTTAAAATCCTTTTTATTTAACTGTAGTTTGTCCAAAGATGCTAAGCATATTTGATATGATTTGCAAGGGTGGGTGACATGCAGCTTCAGATGATTGACCAAAGATTCCTTAGGCTCATCTCCTTCATGACTAAAACAGCCACTGAGTTTTGAATGAGACTGATGGTTTTCACTTCTACTATATGCTGCCTTCTTGTAGTGCTTTTCTTGCTATTCAGTTTTCTGCCAATTCATTTGTGTCAAGAACTAACCTGTGTTCTGTGATCATATCACCACCACTAAAATATAAGAACTTTTTTTAAGATTTAATCTATTTATTTGAGGGGTAGAGTTACAGACAGTGAGAGGGAGAAACAGAGAAAGGTCTTCCCGTCCGTTGGTGCACTCCCCAAATGGCCGCAATGGCCGGAGCTTTGCCGATCTGAAGCCAGGAGCCAGGTGCTTCTTCCAGGTCTCCCATGTGGGTGCAGGAGCCCAAGGACTTGGGCCATCTTCTACTGCTTTCTCAGGCCACAGCAGAGAGCTGGATTGGAAGAGGAACAGCCGGGACTAGAACCGGTGCCCATATGCGATGCTGGCACCACAGGTGGAGGATTAACCTACTGCATCACGGCGCCAGCCCCTAAGAACATTCTAACTATCAATTTTTTTAAAAAATGTTACTTTAAGTTATAAACATCCCCTCTGCCACCCATTAGACATATGTTCCATACATATGCCTAAGACATATCAGTGAATCAACTCACCATGCAAATACTGTTGATAATTCATTTCACATTTCGTTTGCTGCATCTTGGACTCAGAAGGCTTCCAAAGCCTAGACAGCTCATGTCAAGAGCCTTGGGTGGTCACTGACATCATACATAAGAGTGTTAATTGTTAAATTAATAATAGGAGTCACTGTGCATTAACTCGCCATGCAGGACCTCTGTCCTCAATGAGTTGTATTATGAGAGTTAACTGTAAAACTTGTTCTAAAACTGTAAAACTAGTTCCAAAAACTGTAAAACTATTTCTAAAACAGTTTGTGTGTTTGTGTATGTGTCTGTGTGTGTGCAAGTTGTTGAAATCTTTTCTTAATATAGAGTTGGCCTTCTGTGTACACAGTTAATTGAAAATGAATCTTGGGGCCGGTGCTGCAGCATAGTGGGTAAAGCCACTGCCTGCAGTTCTGGCATCCCATATGGGCACTGGTTCGAGTCCTGGCTGCTCCATTTCCAATCCAGCTCTCTGCTGTGGCCAGGGAAAGCAGTAAAAGATGGCCCAAGTCCCTGGGCCCCTGCACCCATGTGGGAGACCCTGAAGAAGCTTCTGGCTCCTGGCTTCAGATTGGCACAGCTCCAGCCATTGCAGGCAATTGGGGAGTGAACCAATGGGTGGAAGACCTCTCTCTCTCTCTCTTCCTCTCCTTCTCTCTGTGTGTAATGTTGACTTTCAAATAAATAAATAAATCTTTTTTTAAAAAATAGAGAGAGAGAAAAGAAAATCAATCTTAATGGAGAATGGGACTGGTAAGGGGAGAGAGAGATGGAGAAGGGGTGGGAGTGTGGGCGGGAGGGTGGGTATGGTGGGAAGAATAAGTATATTCCTAAAGTTGTACTTATGAAATCTGTATTCCTTAAAAAACAAATTTAAAAAAATTAAAAAGATGGTCCCATTAAATGATTTTTGAACTTGGAGTACAATCAGGTCTCAGAATGTCAGAGCTGAAAGAGGATTAGAATGTCATTTTATCCAAACTCTTACTTTGTAGATAAGGAAAGCAAAGTGCAGATAAATAGAAGCGTACCTAAGTTCAGACAGTGAGCTCAATATTGCCAATGCTATATTTCAGATGTTCTGATACCTATTTCAATAATTTCATGCTGAGGAGAGAAAAACAAAACAAGACAAGAAACTGAAGTGAATACGTATTATGTACTAATTTATGTACAACATGTAAAAAGAAAGTATAATAAACTTGACCTCAACTATGATGTTTAACAGAATAGAGTTCTTAAAATGGGTCAAATGGCAGAAGCAATGTGATCATTTAGTAACTGCATCAGGAGCTTTCCGAGAATGTACTAAATTGGCAGTTTCCCAGCATAACAACTATTTCATAAAATATGCTTGTCTGAAGACACATAAGAGGGTGTTGTTACTGAATATCACACTGAGTTCACTTTCTATTAGTGCTGCTGTGGGATGGACCAGAAAAAAATGCGATTTCAATTATACAAGGGTACTCCAAAAAGTTTGTGGGAAAATTAAATGAAAAGTTTATCTGGATGCAAAAAATGTTTTGAAGTCTGTGCATAGTTTCTCTAAATATGCATTGCCATAAACTTTTTTAAGGCTCTTCATATTTATAATTGATCAAGAGAAGCCTTTAATTGGATCGTGTATTATTCATATTTTAGTTGCAGCTTCTCACAGAGTGTTCCAAGGTAATGCAGAGGAGATACTCTATCAACAGTTACTGAACAGATTATGATAAGAACAGATAAGACAGAATGCATAGCTTAGAGAAGGCTTCAAGTGCACAGATGAATGGGAGAGAAAGGGGCTGGGATGTACCGAGATTAGTGAGTTTCAGGGTTGGAGGTGGGGAGCAGCAATGAACTCCACCTGCTTCTTCATAATTCTACGTAAAATCAAGACTTCTCATGAAATTGCATTGAGATTTCATGAAGGAACTATAAGTCAGAGGACTTGCAGAGTGTCAATATGGTGATGTGGTAGCAGAATGGGGAAATGCAAATCTCATTTCCAACCCTTGTGATATTCTCTAATGGAAAACTATAGAATAAAATGTTCTCAGTCCAATTTGGGTGGGAATCCTGCTGACGAACACTGGTATATTGTATATAGAAAATAATGCTCCCTGTTAACATTTAATACCTTCCAGGTACTGTACTAGAGGTTTCAAATTGTCATTTATGCCGCACAATATTCCAGTAAAAAATAAAAATAAGAGTAATCACAATTTATTGACTGCTTACAGGGTATCAAGAAGCAATATAATCAATTATTTTATAGGTATTATCTATGTACTTTTTTCATTCAACTCCATGAATTAAATACAAACATTCATGTTTTGGAGAAGAGAATGAAACAATTGCAAAGTAAAACTCTTAGGCAGCATCTAATTGTTGATAAGAATTTATCATAATACAATAAGCCATCACATATTTGGCAAAACTTTGAGCCTTGGTGTCAGCATTTGACCTAGAGGGAAGACACCACTTGGGACACCGATATTACATATCAGAATGTCTAGGTTCAAGTTCTCATTCCATTTCTGATCCCAGCTCTGTCCCTTTCCTCTCAAGTCTCTCTCTCACCTTTTCTCCTTGAGATGTGTGTGGGAGTGGGAGATCTCTCTGTCTCTCAAATAAAGGAAATTTGAACTTCTGTAGGACAAGATGAACACATCTCTCAATCCTTGAGATAAATCTAGGAGTATTTCCTTGGATGTGCCAGCCTATTCCTATGCCTGTGTTTGAGAAGGCAGGATTTATGTGGACCATAGATTGTCAGGTGGTAATGTGGGCCCCAGGGTTGCCCCCAGAGCAGCCTCCAGACAGCAGAAGGAGCAGCCCTGTATAGGCTGACAACACAGTCCAGCTGCCCCAGGTACAATTCTCCCCAGTCCTTCCTTCTCATACTGCCAGAATTTATCCTAGTGTGAATGCTTTGGAAAGTGCTTCACACTAGCTTGAGTGCTCGAAGGCAGTGTTATACCTTTTCTTTAAAGAGGGGGAAAATTTGTCCTCAGTTAAATTGGATTACTTTTGCTTTTTAAATCAAGGCTTTTTAATTAAAAAAAGTTTACTTTTATTTATTGAAAGTTCAACAGAATGAGAGACATCCGTCTGCTGGTTCACTTCCCAAATACTCTCAACAGCTGGGGCTGGGACAGGCCAGAGCCAGGAGCCCAGGACTCAATCCAAGTCTTCCGGTGGGTGGCCAGGAACTGCCGTCTCCCAAGGTGCATGTGAGTAGGAAGCTAGATTGGAACTGAAGGCAAGACTCAATCCCAGGCACTGCAATGTGGGATGCAGGCTTTCTAAGTGGCAGCTTAACTAGCTGCACCACAATGCTTGTACCAATGCTTATAACAAGAGGTCTTCAAAAAGTTAATAAAAAATCCATATTATAAAAAGATAATGCATGGAATTGGAATTCAAATGCTTTTGCACCAAAGTGAACTTATAATTCCATTATCCATGAGCTTTTTGAAGTATCTTCATACTTATTTCTGGGAATAGGGGGTTTTTCTACCTTCATAAAAATAATTCTAGTATTAATATGAGAAATACATTAAAGCATTTTGATTTAAAATAGTTTAAAATAGAGGGTCCAGCATTAAGCTTAGTGGTAGTTAAGATGCCATTGGTGATGTCTGCATCCCATATTGAAGTGCCTAGGTTCAAGTCCCAGCTCTGCTCCATATCCCAGCTTCCTGCTAATGGGTACTCTGGGAGGCAGCAGAAACGGCTCAGATAGTTGGGTCCCTGCCAACCATGTGGGAGACCTGGATTGAATTCTGTGTTCCCGACTTCTGCCTGTATCAGCCCTGATTACTGGGGGCATCTGGGGACTGAACCAGTGGGTGGGAGATTTCTCTCTGTTTTGCTGCCTTTCAAACAAATGAATAAGTAAAAATTAAAACAGCTTGAAGCTACATTTTATTAAAAGATTTGCATCCTTTGAAGCAGAGTGCTGCACTTTAACATCAAAATCAGTATTTCCTAATATTGATGGTAACATGAAATAAATGCCAGACTGCCATTTTTATTCATGTTTTATGAATCATTTTCCAGTCACTCTCCTTTCTCTGCTGTTTCCCATCACCTGACCCTACAGCATCCTTACAGCCATTGCTGGCACCAGCAGCCTCCAATTCTCCTGCAGCTTCTTTCTTTCTTTCTTTCTTTCTTTTTTTTAACAATTTGTTTATTTGAAAGGCAGCATACATAGGTGGGGGTGAGGGGAGAGAGACATCTTCCACCCACTGGTTCACAAGACAGGAGTCAGGAACTCCACATTAGCAGGAAGCTGGGCTGGAAGCACAGCAGCCAGGACTGAATCAGTCTCAGACTTCAGATGCTGAGTATTGCAGGCAGCAGATTAACTCGCTGCATCACAATGCCAGTCCCTTCACACAGCTTCTACCCCATACATCTGCCATCACAAGAGGCTCACCAATCACCCTCTTTAAGGATAGGACAGTTTCACCTCACTAAACCCTCTTCTTCTACAGGGTGATAGACCCGAAAATTAAAAAAAAAAAGCTCATGGAAAATGGAATTAAAGATATTTTTATTTTTGTGCAAAATGTTTTGAAATCCATGTATAGCTTTTTTCCATAATATGCATTTTCCATGAATAGTATGGATATCTCCCATACAAAGATTTCACCTTTTTGTGCCAAAGTATCTTTCTTTTTTTTAAAAAAATATTTATTTATTTGAGAGGTAGAGCTACAGACAGAGAAAGGGAGAAACAGAGAGAGGTCGTCCATCCACTGGTTCACTGCCTAGATGGCCGCAATGGCCACAGCTGCATTGATCCGAAGCCAGGAGCCAGGAGCTTCTTCAGGGTCTCCCATGTGGGTGCAGGGGTCCAAGCACTTGGGTCATCCTCTACTGCTTTCCCAGGCCATTTCAGAGAGCTGGATCAGAAGTGGAGCAGCCAGGATTCAAACCATCGCCCATATGGGATGCTGGCGCTGAGGCAGGGGCTCAACTCACTGCACCACAGCACTGGCCCCTCAAATTATCTTTCAGTTGCATCTTCCATGAACTTTTTGTCATATCTCTGTATAACTGACTATTCATAGTAAGTGATGTAATATATCATTACAATTCCTAATATAGTCAGTGACATGACATGCAATGTAAACATTATAGCAGTAAAGAAAATTTCAATTTAATATGCAAAATTGCCATGACCATGGAGCTTGAAGACAGCATTTCCATCCATCTTCACACAGACATTTATGAGACACTGCCTCTGACTGCTTGTGCCTCTGATTTTCACTGAGTAGACCCACAACTTAGGCATATCCCAGAGGAAGTAATCAAGGTGCTGCTGAGCTGAGGAGCAGGCAACCCACTTCACAGGGCCACATTATCCATCTCAGTTTGGGAAATTATCCACCATCTGGTCTTTCATACCCCTGAACGGTGCACCTTTTGTCTGAAGCACTCCAGGTACTTCTCTGAGATCATCAAGAGTGGGTACTGTCACTTACATAGTAATATTTTAAGCATTTGTACATTTCTACAACCTTTTGTCAGCAACTGCGTTAAACACAGTACTTCTCATATACATGGGGCTCGGTCATGATTTTTCGAGTAAATGTGATTTAGTTCATTGATAGTCAATCAGTCATAAGACATGTTTTTATTTCTTCCACGTAATTTAGGTATTGTTATGGGCCTAGATATCTTAATCTTTGTTCCAGATTCTTGCCCCACAGAGATCAAAACTCAAAGCAGAGGCATAATTCATAATTATACAAAATGCATTATTTATAATAACATATATATCATTATGCATACTTATAATGTATTATGTTATATATAATATGTATATATTTATATACATTGTATAACATATAATAAAATATAATAATAATCTGCCCTCAGGATTTATTTAAAAGAGGCCGTGAACATACTTTCACGTGTGAGTGTGGGCCACTGCACAGAGATACCCTAAGAGGAAATGGTGAAGGAGGGCGGGAAGGATCCCTAAGCATGCTATAAATGGCCCTTACACATTATCCTCTTCTCTTACGAGATAAGGAATGGAGACTTGGTGGGATTTAGTGGGGATTTTGGGGATTTTCATGGTCTCTCCACATGGTTCCAATGGCCTTCATGGTTTCTCCTACTTCTTGGTCCCAAATGAGACACAGGTGCATGATGGGAAGGTGGGCATAGTCAATTGAATGCAAGGTTGGTAGAAATTCCAGCTCACCTACTCCTAACTCTATGCCTGGTTCCCCATATTGGGTATGAGGTAAAAGAACTAAGTCACCTGTTAGTAAGTTTTGTTAAACTATTACATCATATGTGCTGATGAGCACCTCAACTGCTGCCTCCCAGGTTTTACCTATTGCAGCAACAAAGGCAGCCACTTGCTTTTGTCCTACACTGCTGCTTTTCAAAGTGTGGTCCTAAAATCCTAGTATCTACTGTTACAGACATAAATTCTCAGGACACATCCCAGGCCTACAGCATTAGAAGCTCTGCAGTGGGGTCCTTCAGGTGATTTTGATACATATTAAAGCTTAAAACCATGGTCCTACATCTTCTTTGGACAGATATTATTGGAGAATATTAGTTTTACACTTGGCTGCCTTCACACTGATGCGCAGAACGGCCACTGTCATGTGTAGTTGACTCATGGGCCACTGAGCCACTAGGAAGTTCTCTGTTTAATCCTGAAACTAAAGCTTAATATGGGAACCCACACTGAGCAAGTATTTATGCCCCTCAGAATGAAAAGACAATAGTGTCAAATTTTGAATAGTTTGCAATTTAGGTAACTGTGTGTAATTAGGCCACAGAAGAATGTAATACACTTACAGAAGACTTGGTAAAATATCTATCTTAAAAGTCATGAGACTTCTTTTTGGTTTTAGATTTATTTATTTATTTGAGAGGCAGAGTTATAGAAAGAGAGAGGGAGAGATCTTCCATCTGATGCTCATTCTCCCAAATGGCTGCAACAGCCAGAGCTTCACCAATCCAAAGCCAGGAACCATGAGTTTCCTCTGGGTCTTCCAGGTAAGTGCAGGGGCCCAAGCATCTGGGCCATCCTCTGCTGCTTTTTCAGGCCATAAGTGGGGAGCTGGATCAGAAGTGAAGCAACGGGGACCTGAGCCCATATGGGATGACGCTGGCACTGCAGGCAATGACCTAACCTGCTATTCCAGAGTGCTGGCCCCAGAAGTCAAGGAGACTTCTAAGGCTGTTAGGACAACATTAGTGGGAACAGAATGTCTTCAACACAAAACAGCTCACTCCTTTAAAAAATTCCAGTTTGATTATCTCCCTTGTTCCCCACAAAAGAATCTCAGGGCCCTGGAATCTTTTTATTCAAAACATTCTGAATCTCATATACATGCTAATATGTTTTGGGAAAATATGTCACCTTTTCCTTTTATGATGGGTATTGTAACATGGAACTGTTGGTCTAAAGTGATAAACAATTCTAGATGTGGGTTCAGAGATGGTATTATTCCTGTGAGGTAGAACCAGCTCCCATTAAGCACTACTAATCAAATATTGACACACTTGATAGGATGCATGGATGTGGATGTCAGTCATCTGTCAGTGGCATCTCTTCTATGGTTAGAAGACTGTGGGTTAAAATGAACTGTACAATGATAGACTAAATATAATAATGTTGATCAATAATATTTGGTTCATGTTAAAAGCTCTAAAGTACTTAAAAATTGACAACCATATGCATTGCCCAGCATGACACATATCTGGTCTTCATTTAATACACCTTCGAAGTTTAGCATTTATTTTTCAAAGGAAACTGCATTGGACTTAAAATAAAAATTCACCTGCTTTTGCTGTATTTCTAACTACGCAACATTTTCTTTCCTGAATAGTTGTTTTATCAAGGGCAAGGTATACTTTTCCACCCATGTGACTGCTTCTCAGGGTATTTGCCCTTTTCAACATGCAAAGAGGACTCTTGCACTTAGTAAGGAGAACTTGTTGGCAGGTGCAGTGAATGTGCCCAGGTTGGAAAGCAGAACTGCTGTGACCATATGGAACACTGGAGATAAACTATGATGGTGTGGGTTCGACATTCTAGACTTACTGTTATTTTTTTTTATCTTTTATTTAATGAATATAAATTTCCAAAGTACGACTCATGGGTTACAATGGCTTTCCCCCCCATACCGTCCCTCCCACCCACCACCCTCCCCTTTCCCACTCCCTCTCCCCTTCCATTCACATCAAGATTCATTTTCGATTATCTTAGTATACAGAAGATCAGCTTAGTATACCTTAAGTAAGGATTTCAACAGTTTGTTCCCACACAGAAACATAAAGTGAAAAATAATAGATGATTTTTTTTTAAATGATGATGAAATCAGATCAGACCTATTGTCATGTTTAATCCCAGTGAGAGTCAAGTTGGGAATTGATAATTTCTTTTTTTTTTTTTTTACAGAAGATCAGTTTAGTGTACATTAAGTAAAGATTTCAATCGTTTGCACCCCCATAGAAACACATAGTGAAATATACTGTTTGAGTACTCGTTATAGCATTAAGCCTCAGTGTACAGCACATTAAGGACAGAGATCCTACATGAGGAGTAAGTGCACAGTGACTCCTGTTGTTGACTTTACAAATTGACACTCCTGTTTATGGCATCAGTAATCTCCCTATGCACCAGTCATGAGTTTCCAAGGCTATGGAAGCCCCTTGAGTTCTCCGACTCTTATCTTGTTTAGACAAGGTCATAGTGAAAGTGGAGGTTCTCTCCTCCCTTCAGAGAAAGGCACCTCCCTCTTTGAAGACCTGTTCTTTCCACTGGGATCTCACTCACAGAGATCTTTTTGCCAGAGTGTCTTGGCTTTCCATGCCTGAAATACTCTCATGGGCTTTTCAGCCAGATCCGAGTGCCTTTAGGGCTGATTCTGAGGCCAGAGTGCTATTTAGAACATCCGCCATTCTATGAGTCTGCTGAGTATCTCACTTCCCATGTTGGATCACTCTCCCCTTTATTTATTCTATCGGTTAGTGTTAGCAGATACTAGACTTGTTTATGTGCTCCCTTTGACTCTTAGTCCTTTCATTATGATCAATTGTGAACTGAAATTGATCACTTGGATTAGTGAGATGGCATTGGTACATGCCACCTTGATGGGATTGAATTGGAATCCCCTGGTATGTTTCTAACTCTACCAATTGGGGCAAGTCAGCTTGAGCATGTCCCAAATTATACATCTCTTCCCTCTCTTATTCCCACTTTTATGTTTAACAGGGATCACATTTCAGTTAATTTTCAACACTTAAGAATAACTGTGTGATAATTACAGAATTAAACCAGTCATATTAAGTAGAACAGACAAAAAAAAAATACTATGAGGGATAATGTATTAAGTTGTCCATTAGCAGTCAGGGCTATGCTGATCAAGTCACCATTTCTCATAGTGTCCATTTCACTTCAGGAGGTTTCCTTTTTGGTGTTCAGTCAGTTGTCACCGATCAGGGAGAACATATGGTATTTGTCCCTTTGGGACTGGCTTACTTCACTCAGCATGATGTGTTCCAGATTCCTCCATTTTGTTGCAAATGACTGGATTTCGTTGTTTCTTACTGTGGTATAGTATTCTAAAGAATACATATCCCATAATTTCTTTATCCAGTCTACCATTGATGGGCATTTAGGTTGGTTCCAGGTCTTGGCTATTGTGAATTGAGCTGCAATAAACATTAGGGTGCAGACCGCTTTTTTGTTTGCCAATTTAAACTCCTTTGGGTAAATTCCAAGGAGTGGGATGGCTGGGTCGAACGGTAGGGTTATATTCAGGTTTCTGAGGAATCTCCAGACTGATTTCCATAGTGGCTTGACCAGTTTGCATTCCCACCAACAGTGGGTTAGTGTCCCTTTTTCCCCACATCCTCGCCAGCATCTGTTGTTGGTAGATTTCTGTATGTGAGCCATTCTAACCGGGGTGAGGTGAAACCTCATTGTGCTTTTGATTTGCGTTTCCCTGATTGCTAGTGACCTTGAACATTTTTTCATGTGCCTGTTGGCCATTTGGATTTCCTCTTTTGAAAAATGTCTATTGAAGTCCTTGGCCCATCTCTTAAGTGGGTTGTTGGTTTTGTTTTTGTGGAGTTTCTTGATCTCTTTGTAGATTCTGGTTATTAACCCTTTATCTGTTGCATAGTTTGCAAATATTTTTTCCCATTCTGTTGGTTGTCTCTTCACTCTCCTGACTGTTTCTTTTGCAGTACAGAAACTTCTCAATTTGATGCAATCCCAATAGTTGATTTTGGCTTTGACTTTCTGTGCCTCCCGGGTCTTTTCCAGAAATTCTTTGCCTGTGCCAATATCTTGAAGGGTTTCTCCAATGTTCTCTAATAACTTAATGGTGTCAGGACGTAGATTTAGGTCTTTAATCCACCTTGAGTGGATTTTTGTGTAAGGTGTAAGGTAGGGGTCTTGCTTCATGCTTCTGCACGTGGAAATCCAGTTTTCCCAGCACCATTTATTGAATAGACTGTCCTTGCTCCAGGAATTAGTTTTAGATCCTTGATCAAATATAAGTTGGCTGTAGATGTTTGGATTGATTTCTGGTGTTTCAATTCTGTTCCATTGGTCTATCCATCTGTTTCTGTACCAGTACCATGCTGTTTTGATTACAACTGCCCTGTAGTATGTCCTGAAATCTGGGATTGAGATGCCTCCGGCTTTGTTTTTGTTGTACAAGATTGCTTTAGCTATTCGAGGTCTCTTGTGCCTCCATATGAATTTCAGCATCATTTTTTCTAGATCTGCGAAGAATGTCTTTGGTATCTTGATTGGGATTGCATTGAATCTATAAATTGCTTTTGGGAGAATGGACATTTTGATGATGTTGATTCTTCCAATCCATGAGCATGGAAGATTTTTCCATTTTTTGGTATCCTCTTCTATTTCTTTCTTTAAGGTTTTGTAATTTTCATCGTAGAGATCTTTAACGTCCTTGGTTAAGTTTATTCCAAGGTATTTGATTGTTTTTGTAGCTATTGTGAATGGGATTGATCTTAGCAGTTCTTTCTCAGTCATGGCATTACTTGTGTATACAAAGGCTGTTGATTTTTGTGCATTGATTTTATATCCTGCCACTTTGCCAAACTCCTCTATGAGTTCCAATAGTCTCTTAGTAGAGTTCTTTGGATCCTCTAAGTACAGAATCATATCGTCTGCAAAGAGGGATAGTTTGACTTCTTCCTTCTTGATTTGTATTCCTTTGATTTCTTTTTCTTGTCTGATGGCTCTGGCTAAAACTTCCAGAACTATGTTAAATAGCAGTGGTGAGAGTGGGCATCCCTGCCTGGTGCCAGATTTCAGTGGAAATGCTTCCAACTTTTCCCCATTCAATAGGATGCTGGCTGTGGGTTTTTTATAAATTGCTTTGATTATATTGAGGAATGTTCCTTCTATACCCAATTTGCTTAGAGTTTTCATCATGAAAGGGTGTTGAATTTTATCAAATGCTTTCTCTGCATCAATTGAGATAATCATATGGTTTTTCTTCTGCAGTCTGTTAATGTGGTGAATCACATTGATTGATTTGCGAATGTTGAACCATCCCTGCATACCAGGGATGAATCCCACTTGGTCTGGGTGGATGATTTTCCTGATGTGTTGTTGTATTCTATTGGCCAGAATTTTATTGAGGATTTTTGCATCTATGTTCATCAGGGATATTGGTCTGTAATTTTCTTTCAGTGCTGCATCTTTCTCTGGCTTAGGAATTAAGGTGATGCTGGCTTCATAGAAAGAATTTGGGAGGATTCCCTCTTCTTCGATTGTTCTGAATAGTTTGAGAAGAAATGGGATTAGTTCTTCTTTAAATGTCTGGTAGAATTCAGCAGTGAATCTATCTGGTCCTGGGCTTTTCTTTGTTGGGAGGGCCTTTATTACTGTTTCAATTTCTGTTTCAGTTATGGGTCTATTTAGATTTTCGATGTCTTCATGGTTCAATTTTGGTAGATTGCATGTGTCCAGGAATCTATCCATTTCTGATAGGTTTTCCTGTTTGCTGGCATACAGGTCCTTGTAGTAATTTCTGATGATTCTTTTTATTTCTGTGGTGTCTGTTGTTACGTTTCCTTTTTCATCTCTGATTTTATTGATTTGGGTCTTTTCTCTTCTTTTTTTAGTTAGTTGGGCCAATGGGGTGTCAATTTTGTTTATTTTTTCAAAAAACCAGCTTCTCGCTTGGCTGATTTTTTGTAATTTTTTTTGGATTCAATCCTGTTGATTTCTTCTCTGGTTTTAATTATTTCTCTTCTCCTACTAGATTTGGGTTTGGTTTGCTGCAGTTTTTCTAGGTCCTTGAGGTGCGCTGAAAGCTCATTTATTTGGTACCTTTCCAATTTCTTGATATAGGCACCTATTGCTATAAATTTGCCTCTCAATACTGCTTTTGCTGTATCCCATAAGTTTTGATATGTTGTGTTGTTGTCTTCATTTACTTCCAGAAAGTTTCTGATTTCTCTTTTGATTTCTTGAATGACCCAGTGTTCATTCAGGAGCATGTTGTTCAGTCTCCATGTGTTTGCATACTTTCTGGGGTTTCCTGAGTTGCTAATTTCCAGCTTCATCCCGCTGTGGTCTGAGAAGCTGCATGGTATGATTCTAATTCTTTTAAATTTGCTGAGACTTGCTTTATGGCCTAGTATGTGATCAATCCTAGAGAAGGTTCCATGCGCTGCTGAGAAGAATGTGAAGTCTGTAGATGTAGGGTTGAAAGTTCTGTAGATATCTGTTAGATCCATTTGGGCAATAGTGTCAGTTAAATCTGCTGTTTCCTTGTTGATCTTCTGTCCGGATGATCTGTCTATTTCTGAGAGTGGAGTATTGAAGTCCCCCAGTACTATTGTATTGGAATCTAAATCTCCCTTTAAGTCCCTTAACATATCTTTTAAATAGACCGGTGCCCTGTAATTAGGTGCATATACATTTATAATAGTTACATCTTCCTGTTGAATTGAACCCTTAATCATTATATAGTGTCCCTCTTTGTCTCTCTTAACAGTTTTTGTATTAAAGTTTATTTTGTCTGATATTAATATGGCTACACCTGCTTTTTTTTGGTTTCTGTTGGCATGGAATATCTTTTTCCAACCTTTCACTTTCAGTCTGCATGCCTCTTTGTTAGAGAGATGTGTTTCTTGTAGGCAACAAATAGTTGGGTTGTGTTCTGTGAGCCAGTCAGCCAAACGGTGTCTTTTAACTGAAGAATTCAGACCATTAATGTTCAATGTGACTATTGATACGTAGTGACTTTGCCCTGCCATTTTCCCGGAAATATTTTCTAGTATATGCTTTGAGCTTCCCATGCTCTTTTACTGGTAGGTGTTCTTCCTTTCCCTTCTTTCATATTGATGGCCGTGTTTCTGTGTTTCTGAGTGTAGCACATCTTTAAGTATCTTTTGCAGGGCCGGACGAGTGGCCACAAAGTCTTTCAATTTCTGTTTGCTATGAAAGGTCTTTATTTCACCTTCATTCACAAATGAGAGCTTGGCAGGATATAATATTCTGGGCTGGCAATTTTTCTCTCTTAGCACCTGTGTTATGTCTCGCCATTCCCTCCTAGCTTGTAGGGTTTCTGATGAGAAGTCAGCTGTGAGTCTGATTGGAGATCCTCTGAGAGTAATCTGACGTTTCTCTCTTGCACATTTTAGGATCTTTTCTTTATGTTTCACTGTGGTAAGTTTAATTACCACGTGTCGTGGTGAGGATCTCTTTTGGTCATGTTTATTGGGGGTTCTATGAGCTTCCTGTACTAGGATATCTCTGTCCTTCTCCAAACCTGGAAAGTTCTCTGCTAGTATCTCACTAAAAAGGCCTTCCAATCCTTTCTCTCTCTCCATGCCTTCAGGAACTCCTAGAACTCGAATGTTGGTTTTTTTAATAGTATCCTGTAGATTCCCAACAATATTTTTTAGGTTTCTAATTTCCTCTTCTTTTCTTTGGTTTGACTGTATGTTTTCCTGTGCTCTATCTTCTAAGTCCGATATTCTCTCTTCTGCTTCACCCATTCTGTTTTTAAGGCTTTCTAATGTGTTTGTCATTTGATCTATTGAGCTCTTCATTTCATTTTGATTTCTCTTGACTATTACACTTTCCTGTTCTACTAGTTTCTGAGTTTCATTTTGACTCTTCCTTAAAATTTCATTTTCACGAGAAAGATTTTCAATCTTGTCCATTAAGGATTTCTGTAGTTCAAGGATTTGCTTTTGAAAACTTCTAAATGTTCTTATCATAAATTTTTTGAAATCTGTATCTTGCATTTCTTCTATCTCATCATCTTCATACTCTTGGCTTGGGGTGTTTTGCTTATTTGGAGGCATCATAGTGTCATCGTTGATCTTGCTCCCTCTATTTCTGTGTTTGTTACTCGGCATAGTTAATTCTTCTTGCGTCACTGTGCGCTTTTTTTTTCTTTTTTTTTTTTTTTATACTGTGTCCGTGTTAAGTGGACTGCCTGCTGTTGGAGGAGCCTTGGAGGCTTGAGATGGGTGCGGCCTGAGAGCTCTGCCTGGTTCTTCCTCCCCTTCCAGCGCCGATGTGTGGACTTGGAGCCCTGAGCGTCCCAAGTCTCTCCGCTGTTTTCTGTGCATGCACTCTCCTTGGAGCACTGTCGCACAGACCCTGGGGCTTCTGCGGCTGGGTCCCGCAACTTGGCTTCCGCGCGGTGGGCGACCTTGTTCTCCCAGTAGGTCCTCCGATTCACGCCTGCTCCATTCAGAAGGGTTTCCCCTGCAATTTTTTGTTTGGTTCTATTTTCTGCAGCTACCGTAACTCCCCTTTTATTAAACTAAATTTTCCCGGACTATCGGTGCGCGCCCTCACTATTCCGCCATCTTGGCTCCGCCCCCGACTTACTGTTATGTTTGACAAGCACTGAGAAGCCAGGTCCTAAATCAAAAGCTAAGCCTTAGAAATCTGTTGTATGATAAGATTTCATGATGCAATCTTGGTGTGTAAGAGATTTGTTAGTTAAAATATGTCTTCTGATGAGTCTGTGTCTAGTATTGTTTACTTGTAAGTGGGAACACTAAAAATGATTCAATGTTATTTAACTCACATAAAAGTCTACATATGTGCATAGGGTGTGCTTGAGAGAGAGAGAGATTGAAAGAGAGACAAGTATAACTTCCTTGCATAAATAATATTCAGGGAACTTCCTCTGGGAGGCTTGTAGATGAACCTTTTAAATACAAGCCTTTCAAGTGATTATGCTTCATCTTTTTCTCATCTCATTGTTCCCTTGCTCTTAAGAGACAAGTGGATCTCTGCAGCCCATTCACATGTAGGGTGTCCCCTTAGCTGTACAATGTGCTTTGTCTTCAGCTCACAGAATCATTTGAAAAGAAATATGCAAGCCTTGGTTAATAGACAAGGTGAGACAGCTAGGTAAAGTTGCAATAGTGGCATTTTTCCTTGTTATAAATAATCGTTTAAGTAAAAATAGCTCCAAACTGTTATTCAAAATATGATTGCAGGGGTTGGCATTTTGGTTTAGAGGGTTAAGCCCCTGTCTGTGACACTGGCATCCCGGGGACTGGTTTCTGTCCTGGCTGCTCTACTTCTAATCTGTTAATGCCCCTGGGAAAGCAGTGGAGTTTGGCCCAAGTATTTGGGACCCTGCTACGCACATAGGATATCCAGATGAAGTTCCTGGCTCCTGGCTCCTCCTGGCTTCAGTTTAGCCCCATACTGGTTATTGAGGCCATTTGGGGAGTGAAGCAGTGGATGGAAGATCTGTCCCTCTGTCTCTCCCTTTTTCTCCATAACTCTGACTTTCAAATAAATAAATAAATATTTAAGAAAAATAAGTAAGTCTTAGATCCAAGGTTCAAATTAGATCAAGAGTCATTGATGATTTTAAAGACTGAAAGGTGTTCACAACAATTTGTTTGAAATGTTGACAGTGCACCCTATTAAAAAGGCTGAGGGAAACAGGTATTCTCATATTTTCCTGGTGGGCATATGCACTGGCACAGCTTCCTGGAGAGGCATTCAGCAGTGCCTAACAAAAGTGCATACTCTGGGGGCTGGCACTGCAGCACAGTAGGATACCTGTGGGGCCCACATCCCATATGGGTGCTAGTTTGAGTCCTGACTGCTCCTCTTCTGATCCACCTCTCTTTTTATGGCCTGGTAAAGCAGCAGAAGAGGTCCAAGTGCTTGAGTCCAGGCACCTTCATGAGAGACTCAGAAGAAGATCCTGGCTCCTGGCTTTGGATTGGCCCAGCTCCAGTCATTTAGAGAATGAAACACAGGATGGAAGACTTTTCTCTCTGTCTCTCACTCTCTCTCTCTCTGTAACTTTATCTCTCAAGTAAACAAATTATATCTTAAAAAATCCAAAAATAAAAAGGCAGATGGATCTCTCCAGGACCCCACCCTAAAAATAAAGAGCGTACTCCATTAGCTATTAGTCACCACAACTGGCAGCCTGCTCCTCTGAAGACAAAGCCCCATGAATACAGAACAATTCCGATTGAAAAGACAAAGAGAGGTGGGAGAAGAGTTTATCGTTCTCATTGTCACGTTTGAACCATGTTGAAGACTTTCTCCGGGTGGTGCCCCCCAGAACATGAGGAGCAATATTCTTTTTTTTTGCTCTTTAGTCTGAATTCTTATGATAATTTATATTTTAGTTTTGTGCATTAAGGTTGGTATCTCAGGAGTCACATGTGTCCCACAATCACCTGCTATAGGTAGACATAGTGAGCTTACTTGCCTGGGTATGTTCATCTCAGCATTAATTTTGGAGGAGTTGCTTGTCTCCCAAAGGCATAACTTCACATAGGATTGAAGCAGTTTCCTTTGCAAATATCTTGTGAAGCATTGATGATATCAGCTCTTAAAACAGAACAGTGCAACACAAGGAAGGAGGAAGCCTGACTACTCAGTCTAGGGTACTCCATTGTGTTGGGGGTGGCAGGGTTACAAAGTGGTGGTAGGGGCTCCCCTTGGGTTGCAGCTCAGCTTCAACTGAGCTGGCAGGGCTCCATGTCTCTCCCTGCTTCCCCACATTCCACCTGATGCTGGGAACAGGAGTTCATGTACTGTTCAGCCTGGATCTCCTTACCCTACATCATTCTACTGAGAGTTGACTAACATCCACCAGTCAAGGCAGGAGCCCAAACCTTGTCTTTGTGAGTTAAACTGCTGTACTTGGTTAGTAAAAACAAGTTTACAAACTCTAAAACAGAAGGAGGTATCCCTTCTACAGTAAAGAGATCTGTCTACTTCCTTTTCTTTTTTAACAATTTCATGATCATAAAAAAAGTATGCACAGATTTCAAAATTTCCTTGCACACAAATAAACTTATTTTTAATCATATTTTCCATGAATTTTTAGAAATATTGTATAATATATCATTATTTCAAAATAACTAGAAAAATGATTTTGAGTATATTTACGAAAAAGAGATGAGAAGCCTTTGAGATGATAGACATGTTAAATACTTTGATTTGATCATTATACATTGTATACATGCATTGAAACACTAAATTATGCCTCATAAATGTGTATAACTATTATGCAATGATTCAAAATACAATAAAATTAAATAAATAAGTAAAAATTTGCTAAAATTCCATACTCAAACTAAACATAAAATTATTTTGAGAGCCTGAATCCATTCTACTTTTTTCTTTTCTTGTAGAAACTCCAAAGTATAAAACATTTAGGAATGGTTAATTTCCAACTCCACTCTTTACTTCCTGTGATTACAGTCAGGATTAGTGGCCAGAAGATGGTAAAATAATGCAGTCTTTAGGAGAGGAAGGGCAAATATTCAACCCTCTTATCTCAGGTATTTAAATATTATTTATTAATTTGAAACGCAGAGTGACAGAGGTGAAGAGAAGGTGAGAGAGAGAGAATCTAGCCACTGGTTCATTCCCTAGATGGTTGCAATGGCCAGGTCTGGGCCAGGCTCAAGCCTGGAGACAGGAGTTTCATTCAGGTCTCCCACATGGGTGGTAGGAGTGCAAACAGTTGGGCCAAACTCTGATGCTTTTCCCAGGCCAATAGCAGGAAGCTGGTTCAGAAGTGGAACAGCTGGGACATGAACTAGCACTCATACAGGATGCCATTATCTGCTAGGCCACAATGTGGCTCCATCTCTCTTGGCTCTTTCTCTTTTTCTTTCTCTCCTTCTCTCCCTCTATTTCTGTAACTCACCTTTCAAATAAATAAAAATAAAGTTTAAAAAAGCTTATGTAGGCATTGGATGCATAACGTTCTCACTAGATTTGTCCTATTTTGGATGCTTCTTCTCATTTCATCTTCCTTCCATTCAATCTCCTATTGACTTGACTTCAGTATGTAACTCTAAACCTATAGACTGCTGTCATATAAAATGGCTAACACCATCATTCAAAATAGGCAGCATTCCTCAAACTTCCTATCCACTTAAGAAAGAAGTTCACGTTAGGCTAGAAATTCACTCAAAATAAACATATCAAGAATGTCATTAAGTAGACAACTTTGGCTGGCGCTGCGGCTCCCTTGGCTAATCCTCCGCCTGCAGTGCCAGCACCCCTGGTTCTAGTCCCATTTGGGGCGCCGGATTCTATCCTGGTTGCTCCTCTTCCAGTCCAGCTCTCTGCTATGGCCTGGGAAGGCAGTGGAGGATGGCCCAAGTGCTTTGGCCCTGCACCGCGTGGGAGACCAGGAGGATGCACCTGGCTCCTGGCTTCAGATCAGCGCAGCGCGCCGGCCGAAGTGCTCTGCCATAGCAGCCATTTAGGGAGTGAACCAATGGAAGGAAGACCTTTCTCTCTCTCTCTCTCTTACGAACTCTGCCTGTCCAAAAAAAGAAAGACTACTTTATGTCATCATTAGTATAATTCATGGCCCAGAACATTTTTCTGCGTATTCATCTCCCAAGAATGAAGGCAACAGTTTCAGAAATTACAATTATGTATGGTATGAAATTTTCAAATTCCTTAGGTGTTGATTTAAATTGAAAGTACATGGGCGGCCGGCGCCGCGGCTCAATAGGCTAATCCTCCACCTAGCAGGGCCGGCACACCGGGTTCTAGTCCCGGTCGGGGCGCTGGATTCTTTCCCGGTTACCCCTCTTCCAGGCCAGCTCTCTGCTGTGGCCCTGGAAGGCAGTGGAGGATGGCCCAAGTGCTTGGGCCCTGCACCCCATGGGAGACCAGGAGAAGCACCTGGCTCCTGCCTTCGGATCAGCGCGGTGCGCTGGCCGCAGCACGCCAGCCGTGGCGGCCATTGGAGGGTGAACCAACGACAAAAGGAAGACCTTTCTCTCTGTCTCTTTCTCTCACTGTCCACTCTGCCTGTCAAAAAAAAAAAAGAAAGAAAGAAAGAAAGAAAGAAAGAAAGAAAGAAAGAAAGAAAGAAAGAAAGAAAGAAAAGAAAAGAAAGTACAGGGGCTAGTGTTGTGGCATGGTGGATAAAGCCACTGCTTGCAATGCCAGCATCCCATGTGAGTGCTGGTTTATGTACTGGCTGTTCCACTTCTGATCAAGTTCCCTACATAATGCCTGGGAAAAGCAGTCCAAAGATGGCCCAAGTGCTTGGGCTCTGAACCCACATGGGAGTCCCAGATGAAGTTCCTAGCTTCTGACTTCAGCCTGGCCCAGCTCTAACAGTTGGGTCCATCTAGAGAATGAACCAGCAGATGGAAGATGTCTCTCTCACTTGCTGTTTCTTCCTCTCTCTTAGAAACTCTGACTTTCAAACAAACAAATAAATCTTTAAAAAAATGAAGTATTTGACAGAATGATTAAATTTCCCCATATACTTTTGGGACCAGTTTCTGTTGTTATTCAGTAATTTAATTGGCATATTTCATATTATAAATAAGATTCTGAGCACTGACCCACTGTGTAGACTGAGGGCTTTCTTCAATGTCAGAGAGCTGAGCTGCTCAGATGTTTATGGGAATGGTGCTTACATAGGGGCAGGGGTGTTTGTGAGTGACTGCCCTACTTTGAAGAGCCTAAGAGAGGGTCCAGCGTGGGGGTGAAGCAGGTTAAGCAGCTGCCTGCAACACTGCCATCCCATATCAGAGTGCCGGCTCAATTTGCTGCTGGCTGTTCAGCTTCTGTTCCAGCTCCCTACTAATGCACCTGGGGAAGTATTGAAAGATGGCCTAATTATTTGTGTTCCTGCCACCCACGTGGGAGACAGACTAGAGCTCTTGCCTCCTGGCTTCAGCCAGGCCCAGCCTCGGTTGTTGTAAGCCATTATGGAGAGTGAACCAGTGAGAGTAAGATCTTTCTCTCTCTTTCTCTCTCAGCCTTCAAATAAATAAAAAAAAATCTTTATATTTATAAAAAACCCTAAGAGATGGTGGAATTTGGAACTGGATCTCAACCCAGGATCACCCTCCTGATGTTTCTGTGATCCAGAGTACATCAGGAGAAGAGGAACAATGGAAATGTGCCTTGATGAGCTCTGTAAAAAGAACAGAGAATAAGCTCCACTTGTTTGTTTCAGAGACTAACACCTAACCTATAAGCTCAACACATGAGGATATAAAAAAGTTAGACTCACTATACTATTCACAATAACCAAAACGTGGAAATAACCCAATTATCTATCAATGGATGAACAAGCTTTAAGTGGTATATACGTGCAGCAAACTATTATTCAGTAATTTGAAAAAAGTGAAGTACTGATATGACATGAATGAACCTCAAAAACATGCTACATGAAAGAAGCTCATACTGTATGACTGTATTTATATAAAATATACAAAGTAGGTAAATGTGTAGACACAGAAAAGCAGACTAGTAGTTTCAAGTGGCTGCAGTAGGGAGAAAGAGTGCTTAATATAGTTGAGGTCTCCTTTTCAGGTTTGAAAATGTTTTACAACTGGCTAGCCAGAGGCGACGGTTGTACAACACCATCTGTGTAGTAAAAAGCATTGAAATGAACACATTAAAATGTGTTTATTATTTATTGAGTGAATTTTATTGCAATTAATATACATATATATCCACAATTATCAAAGCAGGTCTGTGGGAATAAGTAAAATTCCCCACGAGTGTAAAATATTCCCAAGAGACTAAAACAAGTACCACAGTGGCTTGGCAGGAAGTTAGACCACGTGGTCTTCAATCTCTTGAGTTTTTCATGGTCAAGAACATCTTCATTGTACTGAGAACCTCTCGCCCTCGTATAAGAAGTAAAGATACATGCTACATGCTGTAGATATACAAACTATGAAGACCTACACCATTGTCAGGTAGCCAAGTGATCAAGAATTCTAGGAATTGAAGACCAAGAATCCAGACAGAGGCCAAGCCATCGAACTGAACCAGTATACTCTGTGAAGATATTTGCATTTTTTTTATATTGAGCACCCAAGAGACCAGACAGAATATGTGGCTAAGAGATTTTGATAGTTTCTTAGATCTCTGGCAGTTTTTTGGAGATTTTGACAGTTTTTGAGAGAGATAAAACTGATGTACGAAGCTACAAAGCAGTTAAGAGGCTCCTGGCTCTTGGCTCCTGGCTTCAGATCAGCTCAGATCCAGCCATTACAACCATCCGAGGAGTGAACCAATGGATTGAAGACCTCTCTCTGTCTCTCTCTCTCTCTGTAACTCTTTCAAATAAATAAAATAAATGTTTTAAAAAGATTTTTAAATGTCTTACTCATTTGAAAGGCAGAGGGAGAGAAAATCTTTCATTAGTTGGTTCATTCCCCAGATGCTAACAATGTCAGGCTAGACCAGTCCCACTCAGGAAATAATTCATTGTGGATCTCCCACATGGGCGACAGAGATCCAAATTCTTGAGTCACCATCTGCTGCCTCCCAGGGTGGACAATAGCAGGAAGCTGGATCAGGAGCCAAGCTGGGAGGGGCACCCAGAAATTCCAGTGTAGGTCCAGCAAGGGAAGGGACTTCTGCGCTCTGTCCTAGGGAGCAGGCAGTAAGCCAGGCAGAAGGGAAGGACAGGGTAAGATCAGAGCTCTGAGAACGTTTAACACGGTGCAGGAACACCCACCAAGACCCTGGAAAAGCCAGAACTTCCAAGCAGGAAGGCGGGGATGGGCCTCTGGTGGAGCAGTAGTGGCAGTGATAAACTGTTCCACAGGGCACAAAAACCACTTACCTTATAGAAACACACTCCTTCTGTGGAGTGGGTGAGCCCTGGCCCTTGAGGCCTTGACTGTCGTGGGTGCGGCTTCTGCCCAGGCACAGATCCCTAAAGTCCTCCGCTGTCCCCTCCTCCACCCTTCACGTTCCTCTCCCACCTCCCTTCCATGGCCTCAGCAAGCACAGACTGCCAGCTCCATGTGGGCAGCCAGGTTGGCGTCTGCGCAGGGAAGTCTCCATCCAGGCCCGCAATGGCTCAGTGTCCTCCCAACCTTTACCCAGCAGTGTGAAGAGAGCCTGGCCAGTGCCACTGAGATCCTAGCTGCCAGCAGAGGGCAGCTCGCGGTTCAGACACTCTAGGTGAGGGTGAAGAATCCTGCAGCCACCAAAAGTACCCTGAGAGAATCCCTCCTGGTCTTAGTCCCTTTGCGAAAGGCTTGCAGGCTGGAGAAGGGAGCAGCTGTTGCTTCTTTGTGGAGCGGGCACCCGCTCCCGTGAGCTAAGGTTCTTCGGTGTCCAAGGGCCACTGCTCTCTGCACCCAGTCCCCACCCTCCACACCCCACCTAGGAAACCTGGGGCAATCTCTCTGCCAGCCAATTCCTACCTATTTGGCTCTCTGTGAGGCTCTGGGCAAAAGTAATCACATAATCTAGTAATTAGTAATTAATCTGGTAAACTTAGCTTCAAACAACCTTTATATGGCTTTTCTTTGAATGTCAAAATCTCATAAAAGAGATTAATAGCCTTTTTAAAATTTATGTGTGTGGTCTTGTGTTTATATGTACATACATGCACACTCATGTGTGGTATAGATGTTCCATGTTTCATAGAAAACAAGAGAATGCATTTACTTTTGCTGTCTTCATCATAACCTAGAAATTAAGAATTAATGAAAAATAGCCCTGTAATTATTAAGCAGACACTAATCTCTGATTTAATCAATGCTATTATTTGCAATTCATCATGAAAACCATACTCCTGCTTACATACTAATGAAGCTCAATCAATTGTGAAATGAAAATAGTTTCTGAATACATATAGAGTTCAAATTTAGATTTTAATGAGCTGACTTTTGGCATGTGCACTTAGCAGTGAGGCTAGGTGATGAATCTTGGGGTTGAGAGTAATGCAGAAGAAAAGTTTCTGCATGGAATTTTGCCAGCTTTCGGTCTACAAATATGTGAATTAGGACAAGGAATGACACATTTGTTTTTCTGCCTAGTTCCTGATGGAGCGAAACAGGGTTGTATCTTTAGGATGAAGATAAAACACCTCCATGAAGATCTATCCACATGTGTTCATCCGTTTAGAAGGATCAGGTATAGTCTTCTGCAGAAGTGGCATTGATTTCTTCCATAAGGATGTGCAAGTTTTATTCCATTTGGAGAGCTACATTGTTTCCTTTAAGTGCCCTATACCTCATAGTAATGGATATACATTTGTAGCTCATTTTACCTTGTGCTGGAAAGTCAAAAAGCCAAATGGGAATAGTAGGAATGACTATAAATGCAACATTTGAGTTCCTGTTGTAGCTCCTCCTTCCTGGAAATGTTTCATTTGTGCTGAGGTTGTGCCCCTCTTGGTAAAGAAGAGTCTTACTGCTTGAGAGAAGCAGGGACTTCCATTCCTGAAAAATGATCATACCTATAACAACCTCAGATATATATACAGAGTGATCTGATGAGAACACTGTGACAGCTCTTCCTAAACATATCTCATTATTCACTGATCTCATAGGGGTGGGTGAGCCATTGCAAAGCAGGCCTTGGAGCACAGGATCAAGTGCATTTCGATCTCCAAGTGTTCAGGGTTCATAAAGAATCGACTATGTCTGCCTTCCACAGGTGCCACCTCAGCCATGGGATCGTTTGCAGCTCCAGACCCAGAGGGACAGAAGCATTTCTTATTGAAGACAGGTATAACAGTCTGCAAAGTGACCTCATTCTCTTTTTGATTTTCTACTGCATTATCTAATCACCACTAATTTAATCATGAGAGACACTAATATCACCCTTGCAGGCATGGGGGAACTTTTTTCTGCCAAGGGCCATTTGGATATTTATAACACCATTCACAGGCCATACAAAGTCATCAAATTAAAAATTAGCCTGCTATAGATTTACTGAATTTCAAGTCCCACTTACAATTGCCTTGACAAAGCCAGACCAAAATGATTTTACAGGCCTTATACAGCCCAGGGGCCAGATATTTCCCATCCCTGTTAGGAACTGAGCAGCTTCTTACTCTGAGTTCCCACTTACAGTCAGCACAGCACACACTTTCCTGGAATAGGAAAGATTAAACAGTGATAATACAGAACATCACATACCAATTGTGCTATTTCTAATGTCCAATTTCTAAAATTTTATATGACAGCTGTTGAAAAATCTAATATTTATTACATTCCCAGAATCAGCAGGCTAATGGACAATTCAGCAATAAACACAATAAGCAACACGTGAGATCTAATTATCACCATTCCAATTTGCAGTTAAATAATAACCCTACCTAGATACCAAAGCTTAGATTCTTATAAAAATGTCAACTCCAGAAAAATTCCTGTCTTGCTTCCAGTTTTTCTAATCCAATCTCTTCTCTAGTCTCTCTTTAGAAATAAATCAATTAACGTTTTATAACCTAGCCATACTTTCAACAGAACAACCTTTCAGACAGCCTGCAACTGAGTGTCAGAGCAGGAACATCCATGCAACATATGTTAGGAAACAGTATCCCTGTAACCACAGATGAAAGATTCAAGATAACAGGGAACTTGTGATTCCATAGCTATGTCCAAGGAGGATCCTAACTCAGGTCCCTTATATTGTCAACACAGCTGTCACTCATATTTTTCATCCAAAGGAGGATGACAAAATTATGTAAAAGTATCTCCTGTGATGTGATGCCAACCTCACCTCCAACCTCAGTCACAGTGAGTGACTAGACATTCAACTCCCCCATATGGCCCACTTGACTGCCTGTTAAACCTGGAAAAGAAAATGGACTTTAGGGTGGATTCCTGGTTGAGAACTCAGATCACTCTACTCTCAGGCTCTTGAGACCAGCAGGAACCCTGGGCATCTTGGATGAAAATACAGTTAACAGCACAGAACTTGGAGACAGCTAAGCTCTTGCCCAGCTCTGCTACCCAAACATGGGAAAATTATGTAACCTTTCTGGGTCTAAGTTTCCTCATCTTAACATGGGGATAAAGACAGTACTTACGTTGCACATGTGTTACATGAAATAAATATGTAGTACTCAGAACATTTCCTGGCCCACAGGATGTCGAATGTTAAGTACATAGAAGATGGTGATAGTTCACAGCTTGTGTCTTCCCTGACACACATTTGCATCTGTTAAGAACTGGGGTGAAAGAAGGGAGTAAATGTCAAGTGGCAAGTGTTGTTGTTTCGATAGCTCCAGGGAATGGACTTCTTATTACACTGAGGGTCAGGAATCATGAGGTAGAACAGAGCTGGTAATTCCAGATACATGCATTTATCTAACAAATGTTTACTTAAGACAGAAAGTTGCCAAGGTTCTAGACACTGCTCATATATTTAATGGTTAGATCTCCTCAAAATGCATGAGAAACATGCATCTTACTATAAACTACTGAAACCATGGAGTAAAACTCTAGAGAGAATATCTGGTAAAATTATTTCTGTGGTCATCATATATATTTCCAAAGAAAATTAATTTTATGAAGCATAATTTGCTCTGTGATAAAATTAACTTTGTATCTAAGAGTAGAGAATGAATGTTAGAAATCAAAGGATGTGCCTGGAAAAATAGCACAAGATGGACCCAATTCTTGGACCCTTGTACCCATGTGGGAGACCAGGAAGAAGCTCCTTGCTTCTGGCTTTGGCCTGGCCCAGCCATTTGGGTAGTGAATCAACAGATGGAAGACCTTTCTCTCTGTTTTCCTCTTTCTCTGTAACTCTTCCTTTCAAATTAATAAAATAAATCTCTTAAAAAATGTATGATGTGACTGTCATCAGATTGAAAAATTCTATCAGTATACTGTTCCCAAGTTTTCACCTTAAAGAAGTGAGACAGGAAAACAGCACGTACTTATTATTTCTGAATAGTCAAAATATGAGAAAGAAGTAAATAGAAATGGTGACTTATCCCTGGAAAAGCTATTTCATTTATTTTATTCAAGTACTTCCCATTTCCTATATCCTGTAAGATCTAGGAAAAAAATCCATTCTCATCAATTAACAATACTTATTTTAAGAGACTATTAATAACAATGAAATTTAATAAGAATTTTGAAATTTGACTTGATCATTACTCTTAATATAATGACATTTTCCCACCAAAAATAAATTACATGGATTTACAAAGTAAACTGGAATGAAAGTAGGAACACATGTTACCTTTTTTCTCTACAGATGGGTTAATATTTTAACTATATTTTTCTCTAGTTAGCACTTAAATGTTGACTTACCATAGATAAAAGTGATCTATATGAACTTTCCATTAGTTCTTCATGAACAATCATTATTTTTACACACATGTGTGGGTATATTGAACTATGTTCTGTTTGTGACACTTGAGGAATATACCAAATATCTTTGGGTCCGAGACTCTCTGTTGACCTTTAAAGTCTACTAAGATGAGTAAAACAATGTCACATACAAAGAGCACTTTGTAAGTCTCAGAAAGTCCCAGGCAGCAAGTTTACTTTCCCCTGTCCTCCTGTTTCTATGAAGAGGGTTCCTTAGTGTGTCATTAGTCATCCTTTCCCACCACAGGATGCATGAATTATCTGATTCATCAATAGTGTGTGTGTGTGTGTGTGTGTGTTCACATAAGCAATTTTTAGTTTTTAATGAACTTGTAAAGAAAACAGCTCTTATTTCAAAATAAAAAACAAAATCCCAAATATAGATGTTTACAGTGTCTATATATTTATCTAAGCAACATGCATTACGTGTTCAGTCTGAGGATATTAACTAAATTGCTGTGACAAATATGTTTTTTTTTTTTTTTTAAATACCAAGCACATTATAGAGTTAATGCAGAGTCTTAAGGATTAACTAGAGTTGCTAGGTTTTTCTTAAGTCTTCACTTCAGTGGCTATTATTTGTAGCACAAGTAAGCAGGCAGAGTTTTCCATACTCAAACACTGGGATCTTTGAAATCAACCATTTTAAGAACATTTTAAGAAACTAACTTGAAAAGCTCAAGGGTGAGAAAACTCTACAAATGCACAATTGTGAGGCTACAATCATCACAACTGTGGTTGAACACTGATCATGCCATTTTTCTGAAATGAGGTTTCAAAGCAGAATAGTGCAAAATGAAAGATCTTAACAAAAATTTGCATATGCACAATTTCTTCCCCAATTTGTGTGTGTCAGCCACTCAGTTAACTTTCCACTTGAAAAAATGCAGTAGAAAACCAGACACCATGTTTCACTATCCCAATTAGTATTCACAATTACAGTGGCTACAGCTCAGGACACAGCATCACCAATGCTGCCCAGAACCAGTTTATAATAAAATTAAGTTCTTTACATCAAGTAAATGGTTGTCCATAACCAATGGCTAGTGCACATATGAACTAAAATTTCTATATTTAGGGAGAAGCAAATGCTTCTATACTCCTTCTGTTTGGTAACTCCTGCTTAGAGACCTTTTGTGTTGCTCTTGGTCTTGTCAGTTTCCTTGTCTGTGGTGATTTGGGCAGGCTGACACTGCCCAATGGGAGATGTTGCTTTCTGCTTTAACATTGTCCAGTCAAATACGTAGTCATATTGGTGGTTCAGGGTCCTGAAAAGTATGTGGAATAGCTGCCTCAGATACATGTAATCTGGAGTTTCCTCAAAGCGCAACCCACGACAGTAGTTTAAGTACATGGCAAACTCCGCAGGAAACCCCTTACATAAAACTTCAACAGGAGTGGACATCTTCTTTTCACTAATCTTGTCATATTTTTGTTTCATTGTTGCCGCCCTTAGTCCTTGCCACGGCAGGGTAGTTTTATTAAAATACATCAAAACATAGCCTAAGGACTCCATGTCATCTCGGCGACTCTGCTCAACACCGAGGTGTGCATTGATGCTGGCATACCGGGCAGTGCCAGTGAGGCTTTTATCTTCTCTGTATGGTATGTGTTGTTTGGTCCTCTTGTCTCTGTATTTTTTAGCCAAGCCAAAATCAATAAGGAACAACTTATTGCAGTGATGCCCAACACCCATGAGGAAGTTATCTGGTTTAACGTCTCTGTGTATAAAATTCTTTGTATGCACATATTCAATTCTACTGATCATCTGGTCAGCCAACATAAGTACGGTTTTCATTGTGAACCTTCTTGAACAGACATTGAAGAGGTCTTCGAGGCTGGGTCCCAGGAGATCCATGACCAGCGCATTATAGTCTTTTTCTGGACCATACCATTGTACATGGGGGATGCCAACCCCGCCTTGAAGAATCTTATAGAGTTTGCTCTCGTACAGCAACTGAGGGTGGCTGGTCTTCAGCGATTCTAGCTTGACTGCCACTTCCTCACCGTTGGTAATGTTGGTCGCCAGATAAATGTCCCCGAAGGTGCCAGACCCTATCTTCCGTAACAGTTTGTACTTCCCTCCGACAATGAATTCGGCCTTGGAGCCGCTGCTGGTCGCCATCCTGGAGATGAAGACGGAGGCTGGGACCACCTCCGACACCGCTGAGAGGACGACGGAGCCCTGTGGGGCTCATACACCAGGCAAGGCTGTGGGGGAGGGCGTCAGGAAGCCCAGGACAGAGGCCTTGCTGGCGTTACACGCCCAGAATCGGCCGACAGGGACCGGATCGCCGCAGCTCAGTCAGGTTTCTTTTTGCCAGGCCGCCTATTGTGAGGCAGTTCTCTTGGTTACTAGGCGGGCCGCTTGTTCGGCTGCGGCTGCCTGGCTTTCACGGAGACGTCGCTAGCTGGAAAATGGACGCCATGAGTTAAGGTGGCGATATTGCCGGCACCACTGCGGCCAGCTCCAGCCTGAAGGCCTGAAGGGATCACCGTCCCTCTACCCACACTACCATCTTGTTAGTCCCGCTCCAGCCAACACCAATAGTGTGTTTGTTCACATACCTTGACTCAGTGTAGGTCAAGGTTTAAAATGCCTTATGTATAGGCGGTCATGTCTTCTGTGTCCCTGCTATGAGGCAATAGGTAAAGCAGCAATCCTCTCGTACAGCTAAATGGCTTAGGGAAATGGAAATGAGCTTTGTGACGATTCTTCATATGCATGGTTTTCAAAATTTAGTACTCAAATGATATTTTAATATCACGTTTGAAGTATCTCTATATGTATGCTATATGTATGTATGTATGTACGTGTCTGTGATTTCACATAGTAACAGAGGCTGGAAAGTCCGGCAAGCTGTAGTCTGCAAACTGGAGCCTGAGGAAAGCCAGTGGTTACCTTCAGATACAGAAACACAAAGCACAAAGTCCTTGAGGTACACGAAGATTGACAAGTCTGCTATTTTGCTCCTTTAGTTTATAGTGATTTGGAACAGAAGGGGAAATATGTATTGGATAATATGAAGGTAACTTTCCGCTCTAGCCAAATCCCAGGGTTACCCATCTACCGTTTGCCATTCTTGATTCCCATTAATGGGGAAAGGAAATAGTTTTTAAATGTTGATACTTATTAATTAGCAAGCACCTACTGTGTGCTGCAGTGTGAGGCTGTTTACCTATAGTTTCATTAGGTCTTCACAACTGTCAGGTGAGTAAGAATTATGATTTCCATTGTGTTTATGAGGATCCCAAAGCTTCGCTTGTCATCCTGATATGAATACCTCTTGCTATTATTAAGGAAATATTCTATATATATATCCTAATATGGTTAAAACTTTAAATAATTATTTTTAACTAAAATTTTATTTATTTATATTTGAGATACAGACACACAGAACTCTGGTTCACTCTCCAAATGCCCACAAAATTCAGCACTGGGCTGAGCTACAGTGAAGCCAGGAGCGCAAAACTGAATCCAGATCTCTCTTGTGAGTGGCAAGGACTCAGCTGCTTGAAACTGTCTGCCTCTACCATTAACAGGAAACTAGAGCTGGGAGCGAAGCCAGGACTCAAATTCAGCGACTCTGATATGGAGTGTGAGTATCCCAAGTGGCATCCTAACCACTACACTAAATGTTTGTGCTTTTTGTTTGTTTTTAAATGTACTAATGTGCCATTCTACAAGGACATTCCGGAAATCAATCAAGCAGTATAGCGTGTGACTTATCATATAAAATCATATTGCTTTTTGCAGCTCTGTTCTCAAACAGGAGAAGACATGGATATGTGCTACATTGGTGCTTGATTATTCTGTCTTAAAATACACATTAGCTACCTTAAAGTTTTATTCATCTACATACATATTAGGAATATTAAAGCTAAAGTTCTCATTTATAAGAATAACCTCTCCTAATTTTCTCATTGAGAAAAATTTTCTCTCAGTGGTTATATTAATTTCTGACTCTTGCTCTAACAAAGTGTCACAAGCTTAGTGCCTTGAAAAAGACAAAAATAATCAATGTCTTTACATTCTACCAGTCACACAAGACCAAACTGGGTCTCGCTGGGCTGCATTCAGAGCACTGGAAGAGCTGCATTCATTTCCAGAGATTCTAGGGGGAGGTGATTCCTTATCTTTCCCAGATCCTACAGGCTGCCCATCTCCTTGGCTTACAGCCCCCTCAAACCTTCAAAGCCAGCAACTGCCAGTTTTGTCTTTCTTACAGTGATTCCCTCTGACTCTTGACCTTCTGCATTCCTCCTCCTCCTTTAGGGACATCCAGTCCACATCACATGCACCTAGTTTCTCATCTATCTATTTTTTTCTTAAGATTTATTTATTTTATATGAAAGGCAGAGTTATAGAGAGGGAGGGAGAGACATCCACTGGTTCACTCCCTAAATGGCCACAATGGCCACAGCTGGGCCAGACTGAAGTCAGGAGCCAGGAGCTTCTTCTGGGTCTCCCATGTGGTTGGTAGGGGCCTGAGCACTTGGGTCAAATGCTGCTGCTTTCCAGGCACATTGGCATGGAGCTTGATTGGAGTGGAGCAGCTAGGTATTGAACCGGTGCCCATATTGGGATGTTGGTGCTGCAGCTGGAAGCTTGCACAGTACACAACAGTGCTGGCTCCTCATCCTCCTATTTTAACAACAGTTGATTAGCAACCTAAACCCCACCTGCAAACTTTAAGCCCTTTTGCGTTGGTTCCAGGGATCTGGATTTGGATTTCTATAGAGAACCAAGACCTGCCTGCAAAAGTGGTTTTATGACTAGAGAGTGCACTGTTTCTTCTTCATAAGGTCTGAATGTATACTTAGTCCTCCACGTCCACAGGTTCTACACTGGGGATTCCTTGCAATGTGGATCCAAAATATTTAGGGAAAAAATGTGTGTGTAGTGAATCTGTACAGACTTCTTTATTTTCTTGTCATTATTTCCTAAGCAATATAATACAGGAACTATTTAAATGGAATTTGTAAATATTAAGTAACTCAAGTAATGAAGACATGCTTTAAAGTATCTACAGCCAACTCATATTTGATCAAGGGTCCAAAACCAATCCCTGGAGTAAGGACAGTCTATTCAATAAATGGTGCTGGGAAAATTGGATTTCCACATGCAGAATCATGAAGCAATACCCCTACCTTTCACCTTACACAAAAATCCACTCAACATGGATTAAAGACTTAAATCTATGACCTGACACCATCAAATTATTAGAGAGCATTGGAAAAACCCTGAAAGATATAGGTACCGGCAATGACTTCTTGGAAAAGACCCTGGAAGCACAGGCAGTCTAAGCAAAAATTAACATTTGGGATTGCATCCAATTGAGAAGTTTCTGTACTGCAAAAGAAACAGTCAGGAAAGTGAAGAGGCAACCGACAGAATGGGAAAAAATATTTGCAAACTATGCAACAGATAAAGGGTTGATAACCAGAATCTACAAAGAAATCAAGAAACTCCACAAGATCAAAACAAACAACCCACTTAAGAGATGGGCCAAGGACCTCAATAGACATTTTTCAAAAGAGGAAATCCAAATGGCCAACAGACACATGAAAAAATGTTCAAGATCACTAGCAATCAGGGAAATGCAAATCAAAACCACAATGAGGTTCCACCTCACCCCGGTTAGAATGGCTCACATTCAGAAATCTACCAACAACAGATGCTGGAGAGGATGTGGGGAAAAAGGAACACTAACCCACTGTTGGTGGGAATTCAAACTGGTTAAGCCACTATGGAAGTCAGTCTGGAGATTCCTCAGAAACCTGAAGATAACCCTACCATTCAACCCAGCCATCCCACTCCTTGGAATTTACCCAAAGGAAATTCAATTGGCAAACAAAAAAGCTGTCTGCACATTAATGTTTATTGCAGCTCAATTCACAATAGCTAAGACCTGGAACCAACCCAAATGCCCATCATCAGTAGACTGGATAAAGAAATTATGGGATATGTACTCTATAGAATACTATACAGCAGTCAAAAACAACGAAACCCAGTCACTTGCAAAAGATGGAGGAATCTGGAAAACATCATGCTGAGTGAATTAAGCCAGTCCCAAAGGGACAAATATCATATGTTCTCCCTGATTGGCGACAACTAACTGAGCACCAAAGGGGAAACCTGTTGAAGTGAAATGGACACTATGAGAAACAGTGACTTGATCAGCTCTTGTCCTGACGGTTGATGTGCAATGTAATACTTTATCCATTTTAGTATTTTTTTTTTTTGTTCTAGTACCATTGGTTGAACTCTGTAATTAACACACAATTATTCTTAGGTGTTTAAATTTTAACTGAAAAGTGATCCCTGTTAGGAATTTGGAAAACATTATGCTGAGTGAAATAAGCCAATCCCAAAGGGACAAATACCACTTGTTCTCCTTGATAGGTGACAACTAACTGAGCACCAAAAAGGAAACCTGTTAAAGTGAAATGAACACTATGAGAAACGGTGACTTGATCAGCCCTCACCCTGACTGTTGATAAGCAGCTTAATATGTTATCCCTCTTAGTATTTTTTTTTGGTTTGTTCTACTTAATACTTTTGGTTGAATACTGTAATCAATACACAGTTATTCTTAAGTGTTGAAACTTAACTGAAAAGTGATCACTGTTAAATATAAGAGTGGGAATAAGAGAGGGAAGAGATGTGCAATTCTGGACATGCTCAAGCTGACTTACCTCAAACAGTAGAGTTAGAAACATACCAGGGGATTTGAATTCAATCCCATCGAGGTGGCATGTACCAATGCCATCTCACTAGTCCCAGTGATCAATTTCTGTTCACAACTGATCGTAATGATAGGACTAAGAACCAAAGGCATCACATAAACAAGAATAGTGTCTGCAAATACTAGCTGATAGAATCAAAAAGGGAGAGAATGATCCAACATGGGAAGTGAGATACACAGCAGACCCATAGAATGGCAAATGTCCTAATAGCACTCTGGCCTCATAATCAGCCCTTAAGGCATGCGGATCCGGCTGAAATGCCCATGAGAGTATTTCAGGCATGGAAAGCCAAGACACTCTGGGGGAAAAAATATCCTAAATGAAAGATCTCCACGAGTGAGATCCCAGTGGAAAGAATGGGTCATCAAAGAAGGAGGTACCTTTCTCTGAAGGGCGGAGAGAACTTCCACTTTGACTATGGCCTTGTCTAAAAATGATCAGAGTCAATGAACTCAGGGGGCTTTCATAGCCTTGGCAACTCATGACAAGAGCCTAGGGTGATTACTGATGCCATAAACAAGAGTGTCAATTTGTTAAGTCAACAACAGGAGTCACTGTGCACTTACTCCTCATGTAGGATCTTTGTCCTTAGTGTGCTGTACATTGAGATCTAATGGTATAACTAGTACTCAAACAGTATTTTTCACTTTATGTTTCTGTGTGGGAGCAAACTGTTGAAATCTTTACTTAATGTATGCTAAACTGATCTTCTGTATATAAAGAGAATCGAAAATGAATCTTGATATGAATGGAAGGGGAGAGGGAGTGGATAAGGGGAGGGTTGCGGGTTGGAGGGACGCTATGGGGGGGAAGCCATTGTAATCAATATTCTGTACTTTGTAAATTTATATTCATTAAATAAAAGTTAAAAAAAAAGAAAAAAAAAGAATGTGCAAAGACTACACACTCTTATGTAAGAGACTTCAGCATCCACAGGTTTGAGTATCCATTGGGGGTTCTGCAACCAATCCTGCCACAGAAACCGAGGGGCAGTTCCTTACTTGTTTCAGGTAACTACAATAAACTTCCACTGATTCCAAAGCCAAAAAGGCACAATTTAACTGAATTTCTAAGATTTGGAATGCAGCCTGATAGTCTTTAGAAAAGTTTCTAATTAGCAAACAGTTTGGAAGGGGCTTGGTTTTGAAATCAGCACTGGCTATATGTATCAGGGTCTCTGAGGAAAATCATTTTACTGCCTACACATCAAAATTTTTCTGTTGATGCAGAATCACTGGGTTTGGTGGAGTCAGGCTTCTTACTGATAATTGTTTCTTTTCAACTTCACCAACTGTAACAATTTCTTATATATTTCAATGATTCCCAATAATGCCTAAATCAGCTTTACAGTTTCAAAAGCAGGTTTCAATAAAAACAATCCTCGTACCATGAAGTTATAAACTGACTGTAAAAGAGAAGTAAGACACAAAAGAGAAAACATTAACAACAGCAATGAAACCTGCTTTTTTTTCTCTCAGTCTTTTGTCATTTATCCTACTCCAATTAACATTGTTCCTCATTAAATGGACTGTTATTATGGTGGCCAGGTAATCAACTCATAGCCTAGTGGGTAGCCTGTCCTTCAGGGGCCAAGTAATCTTGTGTAGAATCTGGTTGTTTTGATTGTCTATACTGAACATGGCACAATTAATACACTGACAGAGCATCTAGAATTAATAATTTAATAGATGCTCTTAATTTTGCACAATTTATTAGTCCTTCCATAGCACCGTGCAGTTATTTTTGCGTCACAGAAATGACCATAGGCTGTTTCAAATTCTCACAGGTTTTTAAATACACACACACACACACACACACAGTGCTTTGTATTTGCTAATAAAGCTGACACAATTTTGTAAAATATATTAACATAAAGGGAATATGACATCTCCGATACTATTATAATTTAGGTGCAATATGCAATCTGCAAAGTAGGCCCCTGTATTTCAGGTCATACCCTCATTCTTGGGTTTACTAATTAGATGATGGGCCTCACAGATTGAAACAGTCATCCCCTTCGCCCTGCACCCTCCACTCCAAAGTCTTCCCCCTCGGGAGAATAGTCTCCCGAGATACTTTAGTGACTCTGCTCACCCTGCAAAAGCAGTTGGCAGGGATCTCTGCTAGCCCAGGGCACTGTGACGATTTACTGTCCTGGACAGCTTGGTGAGCGGAAGGCCAGCCATTAAGAGGGGCTTTTCATGGTTAAAGCACCAAACCTCTAACCACATCAATGCCACTTGTGGACGCCAATTGTATTTTGATCAGTGCCACACAATTTACACTCACTGCTCTCAGGTGCTTAACCGTTTTCTCCAATATTTGCTAAGCCTATGCTTCTTTGCTTCTTTGATATCCCCCCAAATGCCTAGGACATAGCAATATAGAAAATGCTGGTTGATATTCAGACTTCAAGGGAATTTTCCTCTGACTTACAACAATGGATGGCATCATTTATTTCAATGTTTGCTATCGATATTCACATTCACAGAATGAACCAACCAACTTTGTTTAGTCTTTTTCATACCTAATTCAGGAACCTGAGTATTGCCTGTAAAAGATTTCAAATCTTCTCCCTGGGGTCATACCAGCCATGTTTATCAGGGTTGGAATGACTTGTTATCTCCTTTTGATCCCCCAAGTTGGGAATCTTGTTTTTTTAGCAGGAACTTTATAGGAAAGCCATGAGGTTTCCTCTTTTTCACAGTAGAGCATGCATTTCTGTAATTGATTTAGCAACAATTCTGGGACTTAATTTGTTTCTCTTGTTTCTTTGTTTTTGTTTTTAAATGCTTTTATTTATATAAGGGGAACAAATTTCATTATATAAAATATAAAGATTTAAGAGCATATGATAATTTCTACCCTCCCTTCTCCTCTTCCCCCACTTCTCCCACCTTGCTTTTCCTTCCATCCTTCCATCCTTGTTTTCCTTTGCATTTTCACAATGACGTGCTTTCAGTTTACTGCATAATCACAAGCTTAATCCTCCACTAAATAAAGAATTCAATAAGAAGTAAAGAAGTAATAGAAAAACCACTGTTTCTTGAGAGTATAGACATGGGCCATAAACAATAATCAAATTCAAAATGTGAATTTCATTTATATACATATATATTACTTTTTTGGTAGTCTCTTTATTAGTTACCACAAATCAGGGAAACCATATTTGTCTTTTTGGGACTGGTAAGCATAATGGTCTCCAATTGCATCCATTTTGTTGAGCAATACAGGATCTCATTTTATATGAGTGAGTAGTATTCCATGTGTATACAGCACAATTTCTTTACCACTCATCAGTTGATGGACATCTGGATTGATTCCATATCTTAGCTACTGTGAATTGAGCTCCTGTAAAAATAGTGCAGATAACTGTTTCATATGCTAGTTTAATTTCCTTTGGGTACATTTCCAGCAGTGGGATGGCTGGATTATATAGCAGATCTATTTTCAGATTTCTAAGGCATCCCCATACTGTCTTCCACTATGGCTTCCACATTCTCGCCAACAGTGTACTAGGGTACATTTTTCTACATCCTTGCCAAGATTTTTTATTTTTTGATTTCTGGATGACAGCCATTATAACTACGGTGAGGTGAAACTTCACTGTGTTTTTAATTTGCATTTAACTTGCACTGATTTTAATTTTAATTTGCATTTAATTTGCACTAACCATGATGGTTTTGGATCCCAAGCATCTTTTCATGTGTCTTGTGGCCATTTGTATTTCATCCTTTGAAAAATGCCTGCTCATATCTTTAGCCCACTTCTTAACTGGATTGTTTGTTTTGTTGTTGCAGAGGTCCTTGTGTTCCTTATATATCCTGTATATTAATACTCTATCAGATGTATAGTTTGCAAATGTTTTCTCCCATTCTGTTAGTTGCCTCTTTACTTTGTTGAGTGCTTCCTTTGCTTTGCAGAGCCTTCTTAGCTTGATGCAATCCCATTTGTATATTTTTGCCTTCATTGTCTGTGCTTCTGGGGTCTTTCCCAAGAAGTCTAACTATGCCAGTATTTTTCAGTGTTTCCCCTATGTTTTCCTCTAGTAATTTGATGGTTTCAAGTCTTAGATTTAGATCCTTGAATCATTGTTAGGTGATTTTTATTTAGAGTCCAGGGAAGGGGGTCTTGCTTCAAAATTCTGCATGTGGAGATCCAATTTTCCCAACACTAATTTTTAAGGAACTGTCCATTTTCTATTCAGTGATTTTACCTTATTTGTCAGATTAGTTGGTTTTGGATGCATGGATTAATTTCTGGGGTGTTTAATCTGTTCCATTTGTACACAGATCTATTCTTGTGCCAATACCAGGTTATTTGATTACAACTGTCCTGAAGTATGTCTTGAAATCTGATATTGTGATGCCTCTAGCTTTTTTATTGTTCAGAATTGCTTTAGCTATTTGGGGTCTCTTGATTTCATACAAATTTTAGGGTCATTTATTCTAGATGTAAGAAGAAAATCTTTGGTGTATTGATTGGGATCATATTGAATATGTAAATTGCTAATGGTAAAACTACTACTCAAACAGTACTTTATAGTTTGTGTATCTGTGTGGGTGCAAACTGTCGAAATCTTTACTTAGTATATACTAAGTTGATCTTCTGTATATAAAGATAATTGAAAATGAATCTTGATGAAGAATGGGATGGGAGATGGAGTGGGAGATGGGGTGGTTGCAGGTGGGAGGGAGATTACGGGGGGAAAGCCGCTATAATCCAAAAGTTGTACTTTGGAAATTTATATTTATTAAATAAATGTTGAAAAAAGAATATGTAAATTGCTTTGGGTATTATTGACATTTTGATGATATTCATTCTTCCAAACCGTGAACCTGGAAGATTTTTCCACTTCTTGTTCCTGCTTCCTATTTCTTTCCTTAATGTGATTTTCACTGTAGAGCTCTTTCACACCCTTGATTAAATTTGTCCCAGGATATTTAAGACTAATTTTTTTGTAGCTATAGCTATGGAACTGATCTTACAAGTTCTTTCTCAACCATGAAGTTGTTTGTGTATAAAATATTATTGATTTTTGTGTGTTGATTTTATATTCTGCAACACTCAAACTCTCTTATCAGTTCCAATGATCTCCTTCTGGAGTCTTCTGGTTCCTCTATGTATAGCATCATATCATCTTGTGAGCAGGGATAGTTTGACTTCCTCATTTCCAATTTTAACCCTTTGGTTTCTTTTTTCATGTCTAATTAGCTTTGGATAAAACTTCCAGAACTATATTGAATAATAATGGTAAGAATGGGCATCCTTGTCTGGTTCTAGATCTTAGTGGAAATACTTCTATCTCTTTACCAGTCAATATGATACAGACTGTAGGTTTTTCATATATTGCCTTGACTGTGGTGAGGTTTTTTTTTTAAGATTTTATTTATTTGAGAAATAGAGTTACACACAGAGAGAGGAAGAGACAGACAAGGAAGGTCTTTGATCCTCTGCTTCACTCCCCAAAGGTCTGCAACGGCTATAGCTGGGCCAATCCAAAGCCAGGAGCCAGGAGCTTCCTCTAGGTCTCCCACACAGGTGCCAGGGCCCAACCACTTGGGCCATCTTTTAGTGCTTTCCCAGGCCATAGCAGAGAGCTGCATCAGAAGAGGAGCAGCCAGAACACAAACCAGCACCCAAAATGGATGCTGGCCCTGCAAGTGGAGGCTTAGCCTACTATGCCACAACACTGGCCTTATGCTTAAGGTTTTATCATGAAAGGATGTTGTATTTTTATCAAATGCTTTCTCTGCATCTATTGAGATAATAAAATTTTTATCCTTTAATCTGTTAATATGACATATCATATTATTGATTTCCATATGCTGAATAATCCCTACATCCCAGGGACAAATCCTGCTTGGTCCATGTGAGTGATCTCTTTGATGTGTTGTTGGATTTGATTACATGGTATTTTGTTGAGGATTTTTGCATCTATGTTCATCAATGATATTGATCTATATGTGTCTCTGTTATATCTTTTTTTTTTTTTTTGCTTTTGGAGTTAAGGTGATGTTGGCCTCATAGAAGGAGTTTGGAAGGATTCTCTCCCTTTAAATTGTTTTAAATTGTTTGAGAAGAATTGAAATTAGATTTTAAAGGTTTGGTAGACTTCAGTGGGAAGCCATTGAGTCCTGGGCTTTTCTTTGTTGGGAAGGTCTTTATTACTGATTTAGTATCTGTCTTAGTTATTGGTCTATTTAGGTTTTTATGTCTTCATGACTCAATTTTGGTAGATTGTATATGTTCAGAAGCTTATCCATTTCTTTGAGGCTTTCCAATTTATTGGAATGTTGTTGTTTGTAGTAATTCCTGATGATTCCTCTTATTTCTGTGATATCTATTGCAATACCTTATTCACCTCTGATTTTATTAATTTTGGTCTTCTCACTTTTGCTTTTTGGTTAGTTGAGCCAATGGTGTATCAAATTTTTTTTTTTTTTTTTTTTTTTTTTTTTTAGTAAAGCTTGCTCTTCATTTCACTGATCTTTTGTAACATGATTTTGGTTTCAGTGTTGTTTATTTCTTCTCTAATTTTTATTATTTTCTTTCCTCCCACTAATTTGGGATTTGTTTTTTTTCCCCATGCCCTTGAAATGAATTCATTATTAGATTATTTTTGTTGCCTTTCCAGTTTCTTGATGTAAGCATTAATTACTATAAACTTTCTTCTTAACACTGCTTTTGCTGTATCCTTTAAGTTTTGGTATGTTGTGTTGTCATCTTCATTCACTTCTAGGAATATGTTTTATTTCCCTTCTGATTTCTTCTCTGATCTACTATTCATTCAGGAGCATGTTGTTCAGTCTCCATGTATTTGCATATTTTCCAGTGTCTTAAGTTGTTAATTTTCAGCTTTACTTCATTGTGCACAGAAAAGGTACAATGGTACATTTTCAGTTTTTTTTTTTAATTTGCTGAGACTTGTTTAATAGTATAGCATGTGGTCAATCCTATAGAAAGTTTCATGCACTGATGAAAAGAATGTGTATTCTTCAGCTGTTGGATGAAATGTTCTGTAGATATCAATTAGGTCCATTTGGTCCATAATGTATATTAGTTCCATTGTTTCTTTGTTGATTTTTTTTGTCTAGTTGATCTGTCCATTGATGAAAATGAGATGTTAAATTCCTTCATTGTTATTATATGGAAGCTATTATTATATTATATTATATTATATATATAATATATTATATTATATGGAAGCTTTAGCTCCATTAACATTTGTTTTAAATAGCCTGGTTTCATAGCATTTGGTGTATATACATTTACTACAGTCATATCTTCCTGTTGTACTGATTCCTTAATCGTTACAAAATGCACTTCTTTGTTTCTGATAAAATTTGTCTTAAAGTTTATTTTGGCTGATATTAGAATACGTACTCCTGCTCATTCTTCATTCATTTCTATGAGCATGGTATGTCTTTTTCCATCCTTTCATTTTCAGTCTGTGTGCATCTTTCTTAATGAGGTGTGTTTCGTGTAGGTGCAAATAGATGGGACTTGTTTTTTATTCTGAACTGCTTGTCTGTATATTTTAATTGGAGAATTTATCCCATTTGCATTCATACTGATAAACAATGACCTGGTCCTGCCCTCTTCCCATAATTATTCCAATTGTTTGTTTTGGATTTCCTTTGTACTTTTACTAGGAGATATTCTGCCTTTACATCTTTCATGATGCTATTGGTCTCTGTTTCTCTGTGTAGCACATCCTTAAGTATCATTTGTAGGGCTGTATAAGTGGTGATAAATTCTTTTAATTTCTGTTTACTTTGGAACGTCTTTGTGAGCTTTCCTGGGTACAAGAGTTTAGGTTGAAAGTTTTTTTTTTTCCTTTAAGAATTGAACTAGGTCTCTCTATTCTCTCATAGCCAGTAGGGTTTCTAGTAAGAAATCAGCTGTCAAGCTAATTGGAGATCCTTGGAAGATAAATATCCTTCTAGGATATTTTATTTATTTTTACTTTTGAAAATTTAACTATAATATGTTGTGGTGAAGCTCTTATCTGATCATGTGTCTTAGTAGTTCTGTTACTTCCTATACATGGATGCTCCATCTTTCCCCAAATTAGGGAAGTTGTTAATGTTTCCACTATATTTTATATGACATATTGAATTCTTCATTTCTCATGTTTCATTTTGATTTCTCTTCAATATATCTGTCTCCCAGTTTAATTTCTCATCCATAACCATATATGGATTTTTTAACTCATGTATATGCCTTTCTGTGTTTTTGAGTAATTTTATGATTTTTTAATTCCTTATCATGAGTTTCATCAATCTCTTTGCCTTCACATTCCAAGATTGAAGTGCTGTTGTGTTCCTTTTAGTGAGTCATATTATCTTCCTTGTTCATGTTTCTATTTCTGTGTTTATTTTTAGGCATCTGTGGAAACACTTGTTTCCTCCTCTGAATGTTTTTCCTTTGACTTAGTGGAGTGTCTGTTCCTTCCACGGTGTCACTGAGTTGAGCCAGAGAGCTCAGTGTGTGCTCAAGTGTGAGACAAGAGTCCAGAGTAACACCTAAGCTGGGCATAGTGGATCCTCTGTATCATTAGCAGAGGGAAGGGTATGATTATATCAGTTGGTGTGTTCACAGCCTCACCTCCTTTTCTACCATGATGAGTCAAATGCTCAGGGTGAGCTTACAGTGCCTGCATACCCCACCCACTCAGATGCATGGACCGCACAAAGGATCTGTGAGCACAGAGACCTCTGTGATGACCAATCCCAGCACTCAGTTACCTCTAAGCTTCTGAAACCAGACCAAAAAACCCGTCCACACCATGCCCCATCACACAGCCCAGGGTTCCTACAGTCACAGAGAACAGGGGATCCACTCTCAATCCCATGAGCCTCCTTGTCCATGAAGAGAGCCATGGCATTCCCCAAGCCAGCTGTCTGCCTGAGAAAAGTCGGTGGTGTTCCACCTTGGCCAGTTGAGTATGGATTCCTTATTAGAGTGAGGGGAGGAGAGTAATTCATGAGCTTAAGTGGGCTACTCTCACCCCCAGCAATCTTCCAGGTCAAACTCAAAGGCAATGCAGATTGTGGATTTATCCCTCTGATAAAATTCCCCCAATTTTGTGTGGTCCACAGCAGCCTCTACTCACCTTATTAAGATAGCGGCTTCCTCTCTGCTGATTGCCAGGCACCTTGTGGGGTGGGGAGGAGACCAATGTTTCTCCCTTCAGAGGGTCAGGTGGGCACCCTGCCCTCCCACTATTGCTTCATGCTGGATTCAAAGTCAGTGAGGACTGTGAAGTTCTCCTTCAGGCAATATTACCAGTGCACAGGCTGCTGCAGGTTCTTCTCACCATGCTCCAAGAAAATGGCATTCCCTCTAGTCACCAGCCCTGGGAATCACCTGTGGTGACCCACTTTCTGCTGCATGATTGTACCTTCCCCACTGCTCCATAGCATTTCTCTTCTTTTTATTGGTTTTCCTTTGCAAATGTCTCTCCAACTCTCCCCTGGGAATGCAGTTCCTCCCTTTTTCTTCTTGTATCTGCCCATGGTCAAACTCAGCATGTCTTTTCCCTATTCAGCCATCTCAGATCTTGGGACTTATTTTTGTTATGTCCTTAGTGAAATCACTGAATCTATTATTACCACATAAAACAATTCTTGATTTTCAAATGCATTATAAATTAGAATACTGAAATTTATTCCCATTCTCAAAATAATGGCCATTACTTGTCACTGTATGGTAGAAACTGTGTGCAGACGTCCCTTCTATTGAAGTATCTTCATAAGAACTTTGGTTCTCAGATTTCTAGGGACAGTGGAAGTGAAAGGATAATTTAACACCCCATCTTGTCTTCTTACTTGGGCTTCTTACATTCTATAAAAGATAATGTTTCATATCTTTAAAAAAAAAAGAAAAAATATATTAAAAGTCATAGATTTTACACTTCCTGTAGGAAAGTACATGATGTTAATGACTGTAATGGCTGAACAATAATTGGTATTTGCCCTACATGAGATATTTCCTGAGACCATGCCATAGGACCACCAGTGCTGCTAATTCTTTTTGTAGTGGTTGGTCTTTGGTATTAGCTTGTTTTTTTTTCCCATTAATTTATCCTCTCTTTCAACCAATTTATGTATTTGTAATCCAAGTACACAAATGAAGTAGCAATTTTGTACATGTATATATACATATATATATTACTTAAAAATAATCATCTTATCAGTCTATTTACACTGCCTTAGACTTTTCCAAGGAAAACTTAGAAAAATATTTTTAAATCTTCTTATAAGTCATAACATTGAATAACACAAAAAACAAAAGGTATCAGGTCTACCATTGCAGTATGGTAGGTAAAACCACTGCCTATGATGCTGGGATCCTGTATCAGAGATGGTTCAAGTCCTGGTTGCTCCATTTCCAAACCAACTCCCTGCTAATGGCCTAGGGAAAGCAGCAGAAGATGGTCCAAGTGTTTGGGCCCCTTCAACTCCTGGCTCCTGGCTTCAGACTGGCCCAGCCCTGGCCATTACAGCCATCACTCTTGCTTTCACTCTTGCTCTGTCTTTCCCTCTCTCTCTGTAACTCTAACTTCAAAATAAATAAATAAATCTAAAAAGAAGATATCAGGATAAAGCAACCTAAAATATAACATTAAAATATATAGTTATCTAATTTATTTGAAAAGCAAGAAAAGACAGGCAGACAGAGAGTTCACTGTTGCTGGTTCACTCCCCAAATTCTGACAAGGGCCAGGACTAGGCTGGGTATGGAACCAGGAGCCAGGCAGTCAATGCAGGTCTCCCACATGGGCTCCAAGAAATCAATTATTTCAGTATCACTGCTGCTCCCCAGGGTGTGCATTGACAGAATGCTGCAGTCAGAAACTAGAGGTGGGAATCAAACCCAGGCACTTCAAAGTGGGAGTCCAAATGTTAACCACAGAATACTTCTTAAAAAGTGAAAAGAGAAAGTTATAATTCCTGAATTATTATATTGTTAGAAAATCTCAAAACAGAGTAAGCAAAATATTCTGTTACTTTTAACAATAATCTTTTTAAGAGACACCTAATAGTTTTGTGCTTTGTTAGTGGAAACCTACTACCAAAACATGAATAAATCCATAAGTGAAGATATATCACTATTATTATGTAGCTTGTATTTGGGAAAGGATCAATATTATTCCTGCATAGTTTAAAAAACTACATAAATAATAGATTCTTTTTTTATTTTCAATTATCTTTATATACAGAAGATCAATTTAGTATATATTAAGTAAAGATTTCATCAGTTTGCACCCACACAGAAAAATAAAGTGTAAAATACTGTTTCAGTACTAGTTATAGCACTACTGCACATTGGACAACTCATTAAGGACAGATCGCACATAAGGAGTAAGTACACAGTGACTCCTGTTGTTAACAATTTGACACTCTTGTTTATGGTATCAGTAATCACCCTCAGCTCTAGTCATGAGTTGCCAAGGCTATGGAAGCCTTTTGAGTTTGCCAATTTCAATCTCATTCAGACAGGGTCAGAGTCAAAGTGGAAGTTCACTCCTCCCTTCAGAGAAAGATACCTCCTTCTTTGATGGCCCTGTTCTCTCCACTGGGATCTCACTCACAGAGATCTTTCATTTAGGTCTTTTATTTTTTTCCCAGAGTGTCTTGGCTTTCCATGCCTAAAATACTCTCAAGGGCTCTTCATCCAGATCCGAATGCCTTAAGGGCTGATTCTGAGGCCAGAGTGCTATTTAGGACATCTGCCATTCTATGAGTCTGCTGTGTATCCTGCTTCCCATGTTGGATCGTTCTCTCCCTTTTTGATTCTATCAGTTAGTATTAGCAGACACTAGTCTTGTTTGTGTGATCCCTTTGACTCTTAGACCTATCAGTGTGATCAATCATGAACAGAAATTGATCACTTGGACTAGTGAGATGGCATTGGTACATGCCACCTTGATGGGATTGTATTGGACTCCCCTGGCACATTTCTAACTCCACCATTTGGGGCAAGTCTGATTGAACATGTCCCAAATTGTACATCTCCTCCCTCTCTTATTCCCAATCTTATATTTAACAGGGATCACTTTTCAGTTAAATTTAAACACCTAAGAATAATTGTGTGTTAATTACAGAGTTCAACCAATAGTATTTAGAACAAAAAATACTAAAATGGATAAAGTATTACATTGTACACCAACAGTCAGGACAAGGGCTGATCAAGCACTGTTTCTCATAGTGTCCATTTCACTTCAACAGGTTTCCCATTTGGTGCTCAGTTAGTTGTCGCCGATCAGGGAGAACATATATTTGTCCCTTTGGGACTGGCTTAATTCACTCAGCATGATGTTTTCCAGATTCCTCCATCTTGTTGCAAATGACTGGATTTCATTGTTTTTGACTGCTGTATAGTATTCTATAGAGTACATATCCCATAATTTCTTTATCCAGTCTACTGATGATGGGCATTTGGGTTGGTTCCAGGTCTTAGCTATTGTGAAATGAGCTGCAATAAACATTAATGTGCAGACAGCTTTTTTGTTTGCCAATTGAATTTCCTTTGGGTAAATTCCAAGGAGTGGGATGGCTGGGTTGAATGGTAGGGTTATCTTCAGGTTTCTGAGGAATCTCCAGACTGACTTCCATAGTGGCTTCACCAGTTTGAATTCCCACCAACAGTGGGTTAGTGTCCCTTTTTCCCCACATCCTCGCCAGCATCTGTTGTTGGTAGATTTCTGAATGTGAGCCATTCTAACCAGGGTGAGGTGAAACCTCACTGTGGTTTTGATTTGAATTTGCCTGATTGCTAGTGATCTTGAACATTTTTTCATGTGTCTGTTGGCCATTTGGATTTCCTCTTTTGAAAAATGTCTATTGAGGCCCTTGGCCCATCTCTTAAGTGGGTTGTTTGTTTTGATGTTCTGGAGTTTCTTGATTTCTTTGTAGATTCTGGTTATCAACCCTTTATCAGTTGCATAGTTTGCAAATATTTTTCCCATTCTATTGGTTGCCTCTTCACTTTCCTGACTGTTTCTTTTGCAGTACAGAAACTTCTCAATTGGATGCAATCCCAAATGTTAATTTTTGCTTAGACTGCCTGTGCTTCCAGGGTCTTTTCCAAGAAGTCTTTGCCCGTACCTATATCTTAAATAATAGAGTCTTAATACAAGAAAAATCATAATTAATGATATTTTATTTCCCTTTTATCACTTTTTTTGGAAACCTACAATATATAGCACAGCACTAAGTCTATACCAAAGAGTGTCCCCTCCTTTCTTGTTCCAGTGTCTGTTCTCTCCAAATGACATGAAGTAGAAAAACTTTCCAGTAGGAGAATAGTCATTCTTTAGTCAAGAGCAGTCATGCACTCCTTTGAGATTCACCAGCTAGATGCCAATACTTGATGGCTGATGTGAGAGTCCACATAATGTAAGTGAAATTATATCACTCAGTGTAGAAACTTAACTCCAATCCTTATTAGTTATATGACTGAATAAATCACAAAGCTTCAGTTTCTCCTTTTAAAAGACAAGCAAAAATACCCATTTTGTTAGCTAACACACAGAGTCAGCTGCTGTAAAAATGATAACAAATGGAAGCATAGCCTAAATAGGACAGAAATGGATTCCTCACCCATTGCAGCTATTCAACATTTTTAAAAGTGTTGAGGTTTGCTTTATAGCCCTACAAATATTTATCTTGGAGAGTGTTTTGCGAAGATGCATGTCCTGCTATTTGGGTGTAGAGCATTCTGCAATGAAAGTCAAGGAGGGGCTCACTAGGCTAATCCTCCGCTTTGCGGCGCCGGCACACTGGGTTCTAGTCCCGGTCGGGGCACTGGATTCTGTCCCGGTTGCCCCTCTTCCAGGTCAGCTCTCTGCTGTGGCCCGGGAGTACAGTGGAGGATGGCCCAAGTGCTTGGGCCCTGCACCCACATGGGAGACCAGGAGAGGCACCTGGCTCCTGGCTTCGGATCAGCACGGTGCACCGGCCGCAGCAGCCATTGGAGGGTGAACCAATGGCAAAGGAAGACCTTTCTCTCTGTCTCTCTCTCACTGTCCACTCTGACTGTAAAAAAAAAAAAAAAAGAAAAAGAAAATCAAGGAGGTCAAATTAGTTAAAAGTGTAGTCTAGTCTTCATCTTTTACTGATTTTTTTTTTGGTACACTTTCTATTAATTACTGAGAAAGAATATTGTACTCTCAAACTATAAGTGGGATTTATTTTTTTTCTTTTTGTTCTATCAGTTTTGCTTTATGCATTTTTAAGGATTTATTTATTTATTTATTTGAAAGTCTGAGTTACAGACAGTGAGAGGAGAGACAGAGAGAGAGAGATTTCCCTTCCGATGGTTCACTCCCCAATTGGCTGCAATGACTGGAGCTGAAGAGAGAGAGGAGAGACACAGAGAGAGAGAGAGAGAAAGAAGAGAGAGAGAGGTCTTCCATCTACTGGTTCACTCCCCAACTGGCTGCAAGGGCCAGATCTGTGCCGATCTGAAGCCAGGAGCCAAGAGCTTCTTCTGGGTGCAGGGGCCCAAGGACTTGGGCCATCTTCCACACTTTTCCCAGGCCATAGCAGAGAGTTGGATCGGAAGTGGAGCAGCTGGGACTTGAACCAGCACCCATATGGGATGCTGGCACTGTAGGCAGCGGCTTTACCCTCTATGCCACAGCACTGGCCTCATTTATGTATATTTTATGCAAAAAGAAATGAATACTCAGAATGGCTGAGGTCCACGGTGGGGAAGAAGCAGACCTAAGGCCAGAGTGAAGAGTCTTCATCCACTGACTGCTAGGCAGGTAGATAATTCTCAAACTCTATGCACAACACAATTCTCTACAGACCCGATATTTAATTAAATCAAAACCCTCATTCCATGGCCTTACCACAGAATTACTGAGGTAAGAATCTTCAAGGTGAGGGATAGGATTTTAAAAGCTTAAACTCTATATTGAAAAAAAGTATACCACATGCTGTACTTGATAAGCAAAGCTGTAAAGAGGATTTTTTATTCCCACCTCAGCAATAGGGAATTGGTGAAGATGTTTTGATAAACACATGCTTTGTATACTGTCTTCATCCTCTAAACATCAAAGCATTTACCCAAGAATCTCACGAGTGTAGGACAAGTGTGGGATTAGCAGTTAAGCCGGTAGTTGGGATGCCTGAGTCCCACATTGGAGTGTCTGGGCTTGAGTCCTGGCTCTGCTCACCATTCTAGCTTCTTACTAACGCTGACCATGGAAGGTAGCAGGTGATGGCTCAAGTAATTGGTTTCCTGCCGCACATGTAGGAGACATAGATTGAGTTTCCTGCTCTTGGTTTTGACCTGGCCAGCCCCCACTGTTTTTTAGGGGAAAACCATTCAATAGGTACTCTCTCTCACACACATAAAAATAAATATTTTAAAAAGTAATATCACACATATTTAATGCTTTTAGATATTTTAACTTTCTCTTAGTCTATATTTTTAACCACCAACCAGCAGGTATGGGCACTTTTTTATTGATAATATATAATATAATATAATACAGTAAGAAAGAAGATTGTTCTCATAAAAAGATCCTTATCTTTCTCTGGAGAAAAAAACCTTTTTTTCCTTTTGTTATTTAGTGATTTGCTTAAAGCCAATTCAGAAATAATCTCGAGGGAAAAGGCAATTTGCACAGCAGTTAAGATGCCGCTTAGGATGGCAGCATCCCATATCAAAGTTCAAGGCTCGGCTCTGCTCCCCATTGCAGCTTCCAGCTCATGTGTACCCTGGGAGGCAGCACTGATGGCTCACGTAGTTGGGTTCCTGATACCTATGTGGGAGACCTGGGTTTACTTCCAACTGCTGGCTTCAGTTTGCCCAGCCCCAGCAATTGTGAGCATTTGGGGAGTGAAACAGCAGTGATTCACTGTCTGCCTGCCTTTCAAAGAAATAAAGTAAATAAAAAATAATAATCTTGGCAGTTTCAGGAAGCACCTCAGAGATCTTAATACATGTGTATTTTGAAGATATCTGAAAGTTTTTCTCTTTACAAAGTTGTTGTTTTTTTTTTTTTGTCTGCTAAAATGGTTTCTACTAAAAAAATGCTCATATTTTGCCTTTGAGAGGACACACACAATATACAGAGAAATTCTTGAGGTGTACCATCTTGATTTTTAAATTTTATTTTCTAGGATTCCAAAGGAATTGAAAAGTAAACTCTTGAACAATAGCCCACGTGTCTGAGTGTGATAAGGTCTAAGTTGTGAGTGTGGAGATATCGTCAGGTTCATCAAAGCTGCACTCTCTCCTGTGTGGGTTTGTTTTCCCTGCCACCATGTTCAGGCGAATGTGCTGTATTCAGTGAGAATCCAATTATTCTGGTATATGAGTTTCTAATGGCAATGAGTAGCAGACAGAATGACAGCAATAGCAGTTCTTAATTCTCACGTTTATATGAAAGACGACCGAATAATGAAGCTGCCTACCAGGGCTTTGTTGTCTGAATTACTGTTGATATTAGAGTGAGTTACATGAACATTTTAGTTACAGCAGTGTGATAATAATGAACTTGTTCATTCCCAAACAAGCATCTTCACCACCAAAGAGAGGCCCTTACAAAGCAGCTCTGCCCGTAAATCCAACAAGTCTCTCAGTGCAATTGTTTGGCACTGGGACTTTGGCAATGATGTGGAACCTTGTTAGAAAATAACTAAGTTTGTAAAGTGAAATTGTTTAAACTATCATAATTATAAACAATTTTGCAGTCACGTTCCTTAGGGGATGGCTTATGAAATTAAATCATTACAGGCAAGAGCAGAGCTCCCTTACCTACTCAGATCAGTGTTACTATAATGTTTCTTTGGAGACTCCTCAAAACCCTACTGGTTTTTAACTTGAAATTTATGCTGTTATCTGAAATTCTGCTCTAGACTGGAAACCACACAAACTGCTTTACTTCTGATTTAAGAAACCATTTTTCTGTGCAAATGGCAAGCTTTCTCACACCCATCAGAAGAAGTGGTGATTCAATTCACTCTAGATACTCTAATTTCTAAAATCACTCTAAAACCTTTGGGTATGAATAGCCCAGTTCCTGGAAGGAAAGCTTGTTTTATATCCATTGAAAAAATGGTAGGAAAATCTTTTTTTAAAAAAAGTCATATAAACATAATCTATAAGAGAATATATTACAAAGACCCAGTCAGGAGGGCTTGAAAATTCAGTTAAAGATTAGCATGTGTAATTCTTGCACTATTTATCTCAATAGTTATCAGTAGTCTTTCTAGGCTTTATGGCTGCAAACTCAGGTGTTGAAAGAAGATGGTGTAATGTATTAAAGCCCTGTAGCTTCTACCCAAACTGTGTTAATTTTCCAGAGAGTCAATAACAAAGGGCTATAAACTCAGTGGCTAAAATACCAGAAATGTGTTGTCACACAGCTCTGGATGCTAGAACTTCAAGTGTCAGCACAGTTGCTTCCTTCTGTGAGCTCTCGGAGAGAACTTGTCCCATGCTCCCTTCAAGGAATGGCTCCAGGTATTCCTTGTCTTGTGGGTGGTTCCCCCTGCCTCTTCACGTCGTCATTCCTTCATATGTGTCTGTCTGAATCCAAACTTGCTGTCTTTTAGAAATTTTTCTTGCACTTATTTTTATTTAAAAAGCAGACAGAGAGATCTTCCATCTACTGGTTTGCTTCCCAAATGTCTACAACAGCCAGGGCTGGGCCAAACCAAAGCCAGGAGTTTGAACCTCCATCACCTGGATCTCCCACATGAGTGTCAGGGATCCAACTACTTGGGTGATCACCTACTGCCTCCCATGTGGCAGAAAGCTAGATCAGAAGTGGAGGAGCAGAGGGAGGTGGCACTGAGGTGTAGCGGCTTAAAGCCCTGGCCTGCAATGCAGGCATCCCATATGGGCACCGGTTCGAGTCCTGGCTGTTCACTTCCAATCCAGCTCTCTGTTATAGCCCGGGACTGCAGTAGAAGATGGCTCAAGTCCTTGGGTCCCTGCACCCATGTGGGAGATCCAGAAGAAACTCCTGGCTCCTGGATTCAAATCCAGCTGCAGCCAATGTAGCCATCTGGGGAGTGAACCACTGGATGAAAGATTCTCTCTCTCTCTCTCTCTCTCTCTCTCTCTTTTCTCTACCTCTTCCTGTCTGTAACTCTTCCTTTCAAATAAATAAATAAATCTTAGAAAAGAAATGGAGGAGCTGGGACTTCAACTAGGCACTCCAAAATGGGATAGATCTCAAGTGGCAACTTAGTGGCTGTGCCAAATGCCTGGTCTTCATATTTCCCCTCTTTATAAGGACACAATCATATTGAATTAGGGCCCACCCTCATGACCTTCCCTTAACTTGATTATCTGCATAGGTAATTTTTCCAAATAACGGCCTTGTGTTGTGTTGCAGCATGTTAAGCTGCCACCTGTGATGGCAGGCTCCTATATGAGCTCTGGTTCAAGTCCTGGCTGCTCCAGGACTTATGATCTAGCTCCCTGCTGATGCACTTGGGAAAATAGATGACCCAATTGCTTGGGCCCCTGCTGCTCATGTAGGAGACCCTAATGGAGTTCCATGCTCCTGGCTTCAGCCTGAATCAGCTCCATTTGTCCACTGATTAACGTTTAGATTGCTTCCATTTCTTGGCAATTGTGAATAATGCTACAATAAATATGAACATTCAAATATCCTCTTGAGGTCTTGTTTTTAAGCCTTTGGGATATACAAGAGTACTTCAAATATTTTGTAAAAAAATGAAATTAAATGAAATGTTTATATTTGTGTAAAAAATGCTAATGTTTATGCATAGTTTTTTCATAATATTCATTTTTCATGAACTTATTGAAACCTCTTTTCACACCAAAATAGACTTATCCTTTAATTTCATTTTCTGTGAATTGTTTGAAGTACCTTCATACACAGTGGACTGCTGGATTGGTCATATAATAATTTTATTTTTAATTATTTGAGGAGCAGTCATTCACTAGTGGTAACAATGAGGTTTTGACAGACACATATGAAGGGCCAACAATGTGAAGAAGTAGGGGATAACCACCCACAAGCCAGGAAATGCCTGGAGCCACTAGAACCTTGGAGGGAACATAGGGCAAATTTCTTGTGAGAGCACACAGAAAGAACCAACCATGCTGACATTTGAAGTGCTAGCATCAGAGCTGTGGGACAACATATTTCTTTTATTTATATTTGTTACTGACTCTCTAGAAAATTAACACATTATGGTTAGGGGTTAGAGGGCTTTAATAACAAGTCTCCCAGTCTCAGAGTCAGGTGAGAGGGAAGCCTCTCTGCACAGATACTGTGCGCTTGTTCTTTTCTCTCTTAAGGCAGTAGCCAGGAGCTGGGAATGTTCCCCACTCTGCACCACAATGTGACAGATGGTCTGAAGTGTAAGGCTCTTTTTGTTCTGCACCAAGCCACTGAGCTCCTTTTTGTTTTCCTCATCCTCCAGACACCCAGAGCTCTCTGATTCCCCATCACAGCTCCAAGGCAGAGGAGAGGAAAGACAGTCCCTTGAGCAGCTCCCTGAAAATTCAGCCTAGTAGACATATGTTCCACTGCTTTCTTTCCTTTCAGGAGAAGCCATGAGCTTTTCCAGTTTTGCTGTGTTTGTATCAGTTTGGAGGAGGAACCATCATGGTTGAAATGGAAGGGTTTTCTTATCCATTTTATCATGGCTTTGGGTTACTGTGGCTTTTCTTTTGACAGGCAGAGTGGACAGTGAGAGAGAGAGACAGACAGACAGAAAGGTCTTCCTTTACCGTTGGTTCACCCTCCAATGGCTGCTGCGGCCAGTGCGCTGCGGCCGGCACACCACGCTGATCCGAAGCCAGGAGCCAGGTGCTTCTCCTGGTCTCCCATGTGGGTGCAGGGCCCAGGCACTTGGGCCACCCTACACTGCACTCCTGGGCCACAGCAGAGAGCTGGATAGGAAGAGGGGCAACCGGGACAGAATCCGGCGCCCCAACCGGGACTAGAACCCGGTGTGCCGGCCCCACTAGGCGGAGGATTAACCTAGTGAGCCTCGGCCCCGGCCTACTGTGGCTTTTCAACCTGTTTCTGTAATGTTTGAACAGGCTTAGAGCTGTTAATTCAGTGTCTCTGTTGGAATAAGACCTGGGACTTTTTTATTTTACCAACTTGCTGATCATTGTCCATTTTCTGGTTATTTCTTAATAAATCCTCAAATGTTTTCTCTGGTCTCAAAAGCACAGAATATATTTAATTCCCTCACAGATAACATTACAAGATACAAAGCAAGTTCAATGGAATGGAATGTCTTCTGGAGTGAACAGGCAATAAAAGAGGGTGGACAGGATAATCCTTACGTTAATCAAAGTTGCTCCAGTTGACTGCATTGGAAAGACCACTGACTTTTAAGGAAGGATTTATTTATTTATTTATTTATTCGGAAGGGGGAGAGAGAGAGAGACAGGTCAGGGGGAGAAAGTGGGAGAGGGAGAGAGAGAAACAGAGAGAGGCCTTTCAGCCATTATTCAGTGCTCTCCCTGGTGCATTCCCAGGGGCCCTATTGGACACAGAGAAGCTGGAACTCGAACCAGCTTGTCACAAGTGGTGGATTAACACATTGTACCACAGAGACAGCCCGAACCACTGACTTTTGAAACAGAGAGCAGACTGGCTACCCTCACTTGACCACTCAGAATCTCGTATTTGACAATGTGCATTCCCTGAGCTTTTGTCTCCTCCTCCTTCACAAAGTTGCTGTGAATATTTAATAGCATATGCAGTTTCTAGCCTAGAACAAAGAACATGATAAGCATTTTCAATCACACCCTCCTCTTTCCCAGTTACCCAAACTCAGTGGAAACCATCACAGGAAGAAGTAAGTCACGTGAATAAGTTCAGTGCATACCAGGTACACATGGAAATATGTTGTGAAATCCAAAGCAAAATATATGTGCGCTAAAATTATATTCTGTCTACTACAAGCTTCTGTAAACCATTCACCCCATACTAGCTAAGTATCATGGTGAATTGTTGAGTTTTAATTTTTTTAAAAAGTACTTTAAAATATAAGCCATGAGAAAAATGCCAGGTGCCTGATAACTGATAAGCAATGTCTGGAAAGTTGGATAAGGACAGTGAAGGCTAAAGACCTTGTGAGTAGTACAAGGAAGAAAAACTAACATTTTGGTATCACTGCCATCTTTACTTTAATAAATAATAATAGAAGAGAAGATGCTGATTATTCTCAAGTACAAAAGAATTTGACATTCCTTATTAGATTTCAACCCTAAAAACATTGTTTATGTGTTCACTCAATATACTATCACCTCTCAATATGCATTTTAAGATCTCAAATAAATATTTTCCATTTGGATAATGAATGTGATTATGAATAATAATATTATGAAAAGGAATAATCATTTTTATGTCATGACATTCATTTACTGTACCATTAGCAATTTATATGTATTCATTCCTACCAAGTAAGTGGCAAAAACTAGGCCAAGTAATCTAATTACACATGGATATTTATTTACCGAGAGAAAGATCTCCCATTTGCTGGTTACTAACAAGTGCCTGCAAGGCTGGGAGGCTAGGGTCAAAGTGTGAGCTGGGAGGTCAGTTCATGTGGGTGGCAAGAACTCAATTACTTGAGCCACCACTGCTCTCCATCAGGCTCTGCATTAGCAGGAAACTACGATCAAGAGCCAGAGCCCAGAATTGAACCCAGGCACTCTGATATGGAATACGTGTGTCCTAACAGGCCTTCTAACTGTAGCCAGACTAAATACCTGCTCCCACATGAATTTTTAAAGCTTACTCTAAAACAAATCATCTCATTAATGCTTCATGTTGCCTGTTCCTGGCTGTCAGGTAGATGTTTAGCAGAAAACCCCACATGGAGAAAGAGCTGGGTGCCACCTTCTTCATTAAAAACTCTGCAATCTGCTCTCATTAAGTATTTGCTGACTGGTGCACCAAATACATAGAAGCAAACAAGTTTTATAATACTCAGTGCCAGATTCAAGGACAGTTTATATTATATTACAGAGATATCAGGGAATAAAAAGCAGAACTACAACAGAAATTATACAATGTGTTGTAAGTACCATATAAATATGTGTTAAAGTACAGTCATTTATTCATTAGCCTTCATGCAACAGGCTAACTGAGGCGCTCAGTCTGTGTTGTTGCATTAAACTGTTTAGCCAAGGAAAAGCCTTCCTCAGGTGAAGATTTTGAGTCTGTGACCATATCATCTTTTCTTAGGAACTGTTTAACTCGCTACTGACAGAATTCGGTTTATTTTTTGGGAACGTTGAAAACAGGTTGCATTTTTTAATATAAGAAACAAAATAACTCAAGAAATGATACAATTGATAACAGCTACCCATTTGCAGAGTTCCTGCCTGATTATGAGTAGGTTCTTTAATGTGTTAGATATTCTTAGGAGAGCTCAAATGAAATATTTTGGAATTAATGTTTTACATATTTATAAAGACATAATTGGATGCTATATTCTTATGAAAACTACAATTGTATTTTTCACTTATGGTAAACATGGCAACATGAAAGGATGCCAAGGGGATAAACTGATAAAGAAGCTCCTTGAACAAGAATTTTAAGAAACTTTTCCTGCAAGGCAAATGGTTTTTGATGAGATTTGATTGACATGATGAAGTCTGTGCACCTGGGTTGATATTCTTGTCTGTTTTGGAGGCAGAATAGGAATAAGTGCTGACAAGTTCTGGAAATTCTTCAACTTGTTAAGTGGAACAGAATATTCACCTTGCAAATAATCCTACTTATATTATAAAATTATGACTCAAATAATACTGAGATTGCAAATTCATATCCAAAGATAAAAGGATCCCAACAATCTCAATTTAAAAATTTGTGTTGTGAAAGGAATGGTGCATGTGAACAATGAACACGGTTGCAGGTGTGGCTGGGGACCCTCCACCTGAGGACAAAAGGGTCTTGCCTGGGAGGGGAGGCTCAGCCAGTGACTTCTCTCACTCTCAGAGATGAATGGGACCATGTAGTCTCAGCAGGTGGAGGTTTATACTATGTTAGAAAAATTCTAAAATCAGGTTAGTGCTTTAAAGAACATACAGGCTTAGATTTTGAAATACTTTAATTCATCTGAATTTCTAACTTAGAATATAAAAAAATTTTATACCTCTATTACAAAATAAGTGCATATTTTAGTTTTTCAGACATCTTCCCTGTTATATCCCCAAAACAACAAAGTCTATTCTATCATTATCAGGAGAATTTTGCAAAGCTGATGGGGGCATCCCAGATCTGGTCACTTAGATAGCCCATTTTCATTTTCATGAATTCATAAATTAATTATTTACTGTATGAACAACCAAACTTTTACAAATTTTCAAGCTAGCTGCAAGCAAAAGTTATACATAACACTCTGATACTACATTGCTCAAAGGGAAATTACAGAATCGTGTAAAAATATATTTGAATTCAGCTTCCAGGCCAAGTTAATATAGCAAAAATTCCTACTCAGACTGTGGTGATAATACAAAGCCAAAAGGGGGCCGGCGCCGTGGCTCAATAGGCTAATCCTCCACCTTGCGGCGCCGGCACACCGGGTTCTAGTCCCGGTTGGGGCGCCGGATTCTGTCCCGGTTGCCCCTCTTCCAGGCCAGCTCTCTGCTATGGCCAGGGAGTGCAGTGGAGGATGGCCCAGGTGCTTGGGCCCTGCACCCCATGGGAGACCAGGAAAAGCACCTGGATCCTGGCTCCTGCCATCGGATCAGCGCGGTGCGCCCGGCTGCAGCGGCGGCCATTGGAGGGTGAACCAACGGCAAAAGGAAGACCTTTCTCTCTCTGTCTCTCTCTCTCACTGTCCACTCTGCCTGTCAAAAAAAAAAAAAAAAAAAAAAAAAAAAAGCCAAAAGGGATAGAACACTTTTTAAATATCAAACACATTTACAATTCACTGAAATATTATTATGTGACAGACATTATGAAGATAAATTCATATTCATATACAGCAACTCTTCCAAAGGATGTACAATTTGGAGTCTGTGACATTGAATTACTGTAAACTCCTCAACATGCAATCTTTAGAGCTAGTTTTCTAAATGAAGAAACCTAACAAATTTAAAGGCCAATGTAGCTCTCAAATATATCCACAGCATGCACTGAACATCAGAGCTCCTGTTGCATCTCATCATCTCAAGAGTCACCTGGGGTCTTCTGTTCTCCCTCTGGGCTCTGACTCACATGGTCCTGTTCCATCACATGGCAGGACCTTCCATCTTTCTCTGTGGCACTGACATGATAGGACACAACACACTATGACTTTATTTTCATCAGGTTGTTCCCTCACTAAGATCAAAATTCCGTCCTGCCGGCATTCTCCTAACAGGTTGAGGGTAGCTGATTTTAATGTCCAATGAAAATGTAGAAGAAGCAGATGGTTAAAATGATTGATGGTGGAAGCTGAGCCTCAGATGCTGATTGGTTGGATTTCAGTAAATTTATTCATAAACAATAAGTTTGAGAAACAGATGAGACAGCAACAAGCACTACTTTTTTTTTTCATTTTATATATAAGGACCTTTTTTTTTTTCTTATAAAGCCCATTGATCTAATCACTGACTATGTTACTTATCTGAAATCCTCAAATCAATTTAGCAAATTAAAACATTTGATTATTTTTATCTCTTTGTCTATTTAGTTCATCAAAAATGGGTTTTCCAGGAGCCCCCTTACCCAGTCTCACAGCACACGTTTGCTTGATGCTCACAGAGGCACTCAGTTACCTTTTTCTTTTTTCTTTTTTTTTTTTTTTTTAGTTTTCAAAACAACACTTTTTAAATCTGGTTTCCTGTTTGCAACCTATAAATGAGAAGTGTTCTGTGTCATTAAAATTAAAAATCACAGAACTTTCTTTTAAAATTATACAGTTCATCATAGAATCAGAAAGAAATCTTGAGAATTCAGAGAACAAAGTGGCTTACCTAATTCCAAAGGAGCTCAAGTACAGGATCTGTGGTAAACATGTTTACCTGTCCTGTCTCAGTATAAACTGTTTTGGCATGTGGACTCATTGAAACAGGGAGGTTCTACTCTTTCTTCTTTGCTTTCATTGCTATTTCTAAAGCTGTGCTTGCGAACACCACCCTCCACTGCCTACATGCATTTAAAAATAGCATTCACTAGATACTAGATACTGTTGTATGCTAGGTGCTGTAAGAATGGAAACAAGAGGAAACAAAATCCTTGACACAAGGAAGTCATAGTCATAGGAACCAAAGACCAGGCTAGGGTAGCATTCAGAGTAGGACTAAGTGGCTAAGGAGCACAGAGAAAGGAGAGGCGAATGAATTCATGGGGCTGGGAAGGGAGAAGATGCGGCTTCTACAGAGGGTGGCTTTTCTTGGCTATGGGAGTTGGTTAGGCTTTGAGCAGACAGAGAAGAAAGTAAAAGGCACAGGTTTTTCAGGTGAGAGAACAGTGCCCACATAATAAGCTCAAAGCCTCCAGAGTTGTCTGCTGAGCAGCTTTCAGATCTGTGTAATTAGGAGATCAGAAGTATCTGAAAACACAGCCCAAGTGACACATCAGGGACCAGGATAAGGTTGGGGTTTTATTTGTTAGGTCCTGGATACTCATCAAGATGTTTGTGGCAGGGTAAATCTAATGAGTATCAAATAATCCTGGGATCTGCTTACTCCTTTATGTGTTAACCCCATTATGTGTTAGCCCCTCCAGGCAGCCTACCACCAGTGAGGTGTGAACAGCTACACATCTCATTCTAATCAAGCTCTGTCTCCTAGAGAACCTAACCTTGATTAGAAGTTTGTGATGAGTCCGAAATGCCCCCCACACAGGGTAGGCCAAACATATTTCAAACACATATTTTACAAATAGCACTTGGGAAGTGTATTTTATGATCTGCTTCATAGCATCATATGCAAGACCAAAACAATGGCTGTAGACAGTGAGCTAAAACTGTTTAAAACTATTTGTATTGGAAACAAAGATAGCACAAATTATCACTGGTAAGATGGTCCTGTTTTATTCCTTTTTTCAAGAAGTAAGAGGATAATCATAGGCATTAAAGCCTTTTGGGCCCAAATTTTCATAATGGATGGAAATGGCAGCCACTTTTTTTTTTTTTTAAGATTTATTTATTTATTTGAAAGTCAGAGCTACACAGAGAGAGAAGAGGCAGAGAGAGAGAGGTCTTCCATTTGCTGGTTCACTCCCCAGTTGGCCGCAACAGCCGGAGGTGCACCAATCTGAAGGCAGGAGCCAGGAGCTTCCTCTGGGTCTCCCCATGTGGGTGCAGGGGCCATCTTCTACTGCTTTCCCAGGCCATAGCAGAGAGCTGGATCATAAATGGAGGAGCCAGGACTTGAACTGATGCCCATATGGGATGCTGGCACTGCAGGCGGTGGCTTTACCTGCTATACCACAGAGCCGCCTCCAGCCAGCCACATTTTAAATATCGCAGGTACAAATCAGATGTATAACTTATTCTCTTACATAGTTTTCCATACATATTAAAAGAACCAGAAGAGTGTAACAGTGAAGATTTGTTCTCTAAATAAAATAATAAATCTAAGCAAGAAAATGCAGCAACAGCTTCTACACAGGTGACAAAAACCTGCTGAAAGATTATGAGGGTTAAAATCAAAATTGAAACTTATACACAAGTTCTCTCTGTCGCTCTACCTTTCAAATATCTTTTTCTTTTTTAAACATTCATTTGTGTGCATAACCTGAGGCCTCTAGGAGCCAGATACATGCCTAATGGCCCATTCAATAAGGACCTAGGAGAGTACTAGAACATTAGGATCCAGATGTGTTTTTCTCTCTACAGCACAACTAGATAAGAGAATCGGAAGGATCCTGCTTTTATGTCTTCACTGTCACATGGTTTATTTTTTTTAAAAAGGAGTTTAGGGTGAAATATAATCAAAAGCATGTGAAAAGCAAGATTCTTTTCAGTGCTTTTTAGTTGGCAAACACAAAGATACATTCCCTGAGCTGAGTAAAAAAAAAAAAATCTCAATGAAAGTGATTCTTGGGGAACAGAAGGATTATTTGGTTGTAAATTAACCAGTATGGGTTAGGGAAGGAAGTCTAGGATGTTTTTGTTCTTTTTGCCATTATTGTAATTGTGTACATTTATGGGGTACAATGTGATAATCTGATGCATATATCCAATGTATATTGATCCAATCAGGGCCATTAATACTTCACTTCCTGTTGGGGTCTGTGAGCACCTGGAGCTGATCCAGTTCCCCTCCAGGACCCTGCTCTCTCTTTATAAATACCAATCGATTCTGGTTGATCCGAATCCGTATCCACTCCCTTCCTCCCTTTTGTATCTTCCTGCTTTTCCATTTTGTTATTTGAGAGACCTTATGACTTATTTTTCCTTTTAATTAAATTAACACTTTTTTACTTAAAAATTTAGCAGACATACAAAAATTGTACTTATCTATGGAGTACAACATGTATAGCACATGTATAGTAAGGTCCAATCAGAGTAAATATATTTATCCCTTCAAGTATTTAATTTTTCCTTATGCCAAAAGCATCTACAATCTCATCTTCTGGTTTGTTTATTTATAGAGAATGCACCATACAATAGCATTATCTGACTGTACAATAAACCCCCAGACCTTCTTACTCTTCTCTGGCTATAACTTAGTACCTGTCACTTTTTCATCATCAGAAAACTTAATGGGTTGCCATAGGCTAGTGGCAAACATCAACCACAGAGGAACTGAAAGGCTGTGGAAGCAGAGGTGGATTGCGCATTTGTCAATAAAATGGACACATTTATAGCCCATCACTGAGTGTATAGCGGGGGTGGTAAATGAGTCATTTGTCCCCTGCATCATCTTTGGGATTCCTGTCCTCTCTGTATTGTTTCTTTGGGAATTCAACAAAGATAACATGCTAGGACAGGGCTAAATCTCATCTCCCCTTTAGAATTGGGAGGTGTAAATCAACAGTAGTAACATTCAGGCATGGACCTGAAAGGTTGTCCAGTGTGCTTGGATAAGGCTGGTAGGAGGAAGAAGGACTTGTGGGTTAGGGCTGCCAGAAAAAATAGAATAAAATATGCTACAGTATCTGGAACATCTGAGGGGACTTAGAAAGGTTCATGAGAAAATAGAATTAAAATGCTTATTTTTGTTCAAAAAAGCATTTGAAATCTATGCATAGTTTTGTTATAACACACATTTTCCATGAACTAATTGAAGATCCTTCCAACTGCTTAAAAATGTTGTTTGCTTGCTTATCTGAAATTCAAGTTTAACTGAGTATACTGAACTTTGGTTTTCTAAATCTGGCAGTGCTATTTGGGGGCAGTTCTGATTTTGTGTGGGTAAACATATGTGCATATTGGAAGGTGTCCCTGGCACTTTATCTGTGCATACACATTTTCTTGTAAAATGTAGGCACATATCTATGCTTGCCAATTTTTGCAAAAAATTTTAATAACATGCTTACTAAATATCACAACCTCAGCATCAGCCAGTTCTATACCAAGGGAGAATCGACCAGGATAAATAAATGGACAATATTGCACAGCAGGTCTGTTTTCTATTGTTCTCTCTGCACTGAAGATTCTCAGGAAATTTTTTTCTGAGACCCTGACTTTCACACCAAAATTAACTTACTTTTCAAAATTGTTATTTAGGTAGTTTTGTTTTATTTGAAAGGCAGAAAAATAAAGATACACACAGAAGGAGAGGAGAGAGAGAGCGATTCCATTTACTCCCCAAATGCCTACAATAACTAGGGTTGGGCCAGACTGAAGCCTGAAGCCAGGATCTCTACCAGGGTATCCTACATGGGTGCAGGGACCCAGGTACTTCAGTCATCACCTGTTGCCTCCAAAAGTGCAAGCAGAAAGCTGGGATGAGAAGTGGATCCAGGACTCAAACTCAGGCCCGCTGATATGGGATACAGGTATCTCAAGCCCCAGCTTAATTCCATTTTACCCACAAACTTTTTGCAGTGCCCTTGTACAACTGTTTTTCAGTTTCTAAACATACATTATATTTATTCATTCTAAAAATAATATGAAAATATTGCATAATAAATGTAAGTAGTACAAATGTCATTTACTGTTGAAGATCTGAAATCCTAAAGCTGGATTTCCCTTCTACTTTCCCACAGAAAACACAGGAGACTGCAGCAGGAAGCACGTGGGTCACCAGGTCTTATTCCTAGACACTGCCTCTGTGTTTTCATGCGTCATTCAAATGACAGTATTAAGAAACTAGATGCACATGACCACATTTGGCTGTAAAAAACTTTGGTGAGAAAATAAAGATTTTAGGGAAAGTTGTCTGATTAAGGCATGAAAAGTAAATAGCAGAATAGAGAGACAAATTTAATTTCCTTGTAATCAATCAAAAAATCAGGGGAACGTTAAAGCTTTGAGCCAAGTGACTTCATCCTGGTTATGTTCATTGCACTTAGAGTTCAGTTTCTCAACTTGGCCACTATTGACATTTCATACCTAATGATTTATTTTTTTGCAAGGAGCTGAGTATTCCATACTCAGTGGGATTTTACAGGACCCTTAGTCTCTGTAGACCCCTCCCCTCAGATGTGGCAGCCACAGATGTTTACGCGCTTGCATTGCTGCTGGGATGAGGGTGGAGGAGCAAAATTGCTGCTGGCCTAAACCTGACTTACAGATTGTGAAAAAAATTTGATCATTGTGGCCATAGATGCCCTCCAATTCTAAGGCAGCCAAACAGTGCACAAATGCCTGGGGCCCTATCATTTGAGATCATCCCCCAAAATAAAGAAACAGATGCTCCCAAAGGTTCCAGCTCTCCTGGAACAGAGAAGAACCACTCCCCTAAAAAAAGAATGATAATATTCCTTCAGGTATAGGGCATAAATTATCAGAAATTTGGGGCTGGTGAAGTGGCATAGCAGGTTGAGCTGCAGTTTGCAACACTGGAACCCACACTGAAGAGCTGGTTTGAGTTCCAACTGCTCTGCTTCAGATCCAGCTTCCTACTAATGCACCTGGGAAAGCAGATGATGGCCCAAGTGTTTGGGCCCCTGTCACTCATGTGAGAGACTCAGATGGGGTTCTGGGCTCCTGGCTTCAACCTGGTTCAGCCCTACTTATGGCAGGCATTTGGGAAGTGAACCAGCAGATAGAAGATCTAACTTCCTCTGCATATAAAATAAATAAATAAAAATTAAATTTTAAATTTTTATTAGTAATTATAAATGAAAATGGAGTGTTAGGTACACGATTTGTAAAGATGGAAACAATGTGATGCTGGTTGACAGCAATGGTTGCACACAAATAGGAATGTTCTTAATGCCTCTGAACTCTACTTTTTCACATGGATTTCAAAATATTTTTACCAAACTTATCTTTTAATTCCATTTCCATGAACTTTCTGGAATTCTCTCATGAACTAACAATTGTTAAAATGGTAAATTCTGTTGTGTATATTTTACTACAAAAATAAAAACATACATACATCAAATTTTACAGGCAGGTGTTCAGCCTAACAGTTGGAACACTGGTTGGGACTCTTGCATCCCATATCAGATTGCCTGGGTTCCGGTCTCAGCTCTGTTTCAGACTCCAGCTTCCTATTGATGCAGACTCTTGAAGGCAGTGGTGATAGCTTGAGTGATAGGGTCTCAGCTGCTCAAGTGGGTAACCTGAGTTGGGTTTCTAGCTGCCAAATTTTGCCTGGCATGTGAACCAGCAGATGGGATATTCTCTCTCTCTCTCTCTCTCTCTCTCTCTCTCTCTCTCATCTGCTGCTTTTCCAGGTGCATTAGTAGGAAACTAGATCTGAAGCAGAGCAGCTGGAACTCAAACCAGTGCTTAAATATGGGATGCCAGTGTCACAAGCTGCGGCTTAACCTGCTGTGCCACTTCACCAGCTGTGTGCTCATCCTGCGCACAGGATGGTAGGGTGATAGCATTCTTCAACAAGAAGCAGTGGAGACAAGTTTTGGTGAACATGTCCATTTATTATCAATGAAGCATAATTTTTAAAGCGCAGGCAGAGGGGGCATAGCTAGTTCAAGGCAACTCTAATTCTATAGGATAAAGCTGATGTTGACACCTCTATGCTTCTCCAATCAGATTGAAGGTCACGTAGCCTATGTAGCTTTCCAGGTGGTCATTATGGGTCTACACCACACCAGGAGCAGTTTACTTGATGGGCAATTACAAGGCCTTTGAACAGGAAGTGAGGGTTGGGGAAATGTGCCTGGGGCTCCTACCATCTGCCTGCAGTCAGGTCATAGGGTCCTTCCTGGGAGGCATGGTGTGCCATGCCCTATTAACCTCCTGCTTGGGCTAGGCAGGCAATCTCCCAGCCAGGCACAGGATCACTCACAACCAGCCCCAAATTTCTGCTAAGTTATGTCCTATACCTGAAGGAATATTATCAATCTTTTTTGGGGAGAGTGGTCCTTCTCTGGTCCAGGGAAGCTGGAACCTTTCGGAGCATCTGTTGCTTTATTTTAGGGCATGACCTCAAATGATAGGGCCCTAGGCATTTGTGCACTGTTTGACTGCCTTAGAATTGGAGGGCATCTGTGGCCACAGTGATCTTCCTTGCAAAGATAATCAATTGATTAATTTAAAATATCTTGGAACTGGCATTGTGGTGTAGTGTGTAAAGCCCTGCCTGTAATGCCAGAATCTGATATGGGCACCAGTTTGTGTCCCAGCTGCTCAACTTCCAATCCAGCTCCCTCTAACAGCCTGGGAAAGGAAGCAGAAGATGATCCAAGTGTTTGGGCCCCTGCCACTCACGTGGAGACCTGGATGAAGCTCCTGGCTCCTGGCTTTGTCCTGGTTTAGCCCTAGGCACTGTGGCCATTTAGAGAGTGAACCAGCAGATGGAAGATTCCCTCTCTCTCTCTCTCTCTCTCTCTCTTTCTCTTTCTCTCTCTTGCTCTCTTTCTCCTCCTTTCTGTATAACGAACTTTGAAATAAGTGAATAAGTAAATCTTAAAACAAGCAAACAAAAACTTCTAAAAAAAGCACAAGACTCTTCAAAATGCTCCCTACAGAGCCAAAATTTGAAAAAAGGAAAAAAATGAGGCTTTGAAGGGACAGAGCCTGAGGGCCTGCAGAGCCTAAGCAGCCCGGGATGGGATCTCACCCCAAGAGCTGGGCCTCTGTTTGTTAAGTCAGGGCCTGATAGTGATTATGGGCTTCAGATCCCATGGAAGGTGACTGTCCTAGACATTGGGTGGTCCGGGGTCTGTTCCAAGCCCAGTGGCCCAGCACTATAAGGCCCCAGGTGGCCCCATCACAGGTGCTTGTATGAGCACATCCAAGAGGTCTGAGTTTTGGGCCCTGTTCATAATGCCCTCTCCCTGCTATGCTAGCACTGCAGAACAGCAGGACTTGGTCACTGCTCTGCTCCCTTGGATACCAGGGCTTGTTCCCTCAAAGTAGCACATTCCTTCTTCTACCTTTTGATCTTCCTCGGCATCCCAGCCAGGAGAGGAGCACCTCCCTACAGAAGACCAAAAGCCCCACAGCTTCCCTTATGCTTAAGCAAGATTCTATATTTGAAAGAAGGTGCCGTATACATCATGTTGATATGGCCTATGCAGATAGCTAGATAGGTCTGGTGAGCATGTCCCCCCACCCCCACCCTCAAATGCAGTTCTGTCCTCCTGTTCAATAAAAATATCCACTTTCTGGTTATGCAGCTGCTTCATCTGGGACCTAAGAGATGGTGCCATGGAAATACGGATACTAAGCTCCATGTGGAATTTATGGAGGAACCATAAAACTCTCAGGTGGCTTCATGCCTGTAGAGGCACCTCATCAAAGAGGCCAACACTGGGAGGTGCCCATTCTCCCTCTTCTGTCACAGAGCACAACTGGAGGAGGTGCTAGGGTGTCCATTTTCTGCTCCCTTGACCACACTCCTTTCTCCTTTTTTGAGCACAATCCTCTGGCTCACTGCCCACTCACGATGGGTCTCTCTCTGTTAGGGGCAACCCATGCTCACATGTGTGTGTGTGTGTGTGTGTGTGGTGTGTTTGTGCATGCGTGCATGCCCATGTGTTCACTTTCTCACCTCTTGAATAAAATTTATCACACAGTGGGTAAGAAAAGGAAAGCAGGACAAAGAGGAGACAACACATGAACTCATAGCCAGACCAAGTTTATTCAGAGAATAAGTCCTAGGAATGTGGCTAACACCAACCCAACAGTTTCACTGAAATGTGTGGCCACAGGCTCAAAAGTTAACACTCTCTGCAGGGTGTTGGTCTCATTGAAGTCTGTCTTCCATGTAATAATGGCAAGTTGATGAAGCAGCTGTACGTACATGTATATTCACATTTCTAAGACAGTAAATGAATGTCTAACTTGCATATGTAAAGAAGTATCCCAAGAAAGCATTTCCTCTTAGTTGTGTCGGATAAAAGATTGTGAATGTAGGGGTCTATTAGGGTTCTCAAAAGAAATACAATCAATACAAGATATATATATATATATATATAGCCCTAGGGAGATCTCTCCCCGCCATGTACATAAATATGTGAGAAAAATGTAATTAAAAGAAGTCTATTTTACTGCAAAATTTTTCAAAATCTATATATACAACAGGTCTTCAAAATGATAAACAATGCATGGATTACTATGTTTTTTTTAGTCACCAAAATAAATTTACCTTTTGATTCTATTTTTGATTTTTTTTTTTTTTGACAGGCAGAGTGGACAGTGAGAGAGAGAGAGACACAGTCTTGATCTTTTTTGAAGTATCCCTGGAGAGAACTTGCCCTTTCTCTACGTGTCTATTCGACTTACGTGCTAGGATTGGATGAGGCCTGCCCACATGGATGAGGGCCATCTTCCTTACTCAGCGTACTGATTCAGACACTCATCTCTTTAGGAACACCTTCCCAGATGCACACAGAACGAACATCTTACCAGCTGTCTGGATTTCCTTTAGCCTCATCGGTTGGCATAGAATTAGTCATCATGGGAGAGAGTGAGCCAGGGACATACTAAATGGCCCCCGCCATTACCTCCCCAGCAGTGTGTGTGAGAGGTACTATTGCCAGCTCTGTGTAAAACCATCAAAAGTGACCTATATCACACAGAATGTAGCCTTTATATCAAAGCCCTGTCAAGGGCTTGTTTCATAATATAAAAGTTATACTTTTTTTCCTAGAGAAAACAAACCAAATTCAGAAGCTGGGAAGTTTCTGTGAACCCCAATTAGTTGAACTTGTCCTAAATGTGAAATCCAAGTCTCCTTCTAAGTAATTTAGTGATATGACAACTGTGCTAAAAACAAATCAGCATAAATGTTGGGAACTGGTTAGTTTTAAAACAAAAAATCAAATTAGCTTCAAAGTAAGTTGACTAAACAAGCTCTCCTCTGTTTCTCCCTTGAGAAGCATAGCTCCACAATACCATCGTTAAAGAAAATGAAAGGCAGTGCCCTTGAAAATCCTGATTGAATCAAGTAAGTCTGGGAAAACTCCCTCATTCCTCTTTTGCATATCATTTAATTTCCTTGAGGTTTTCACACCCTCATCCCCTAAAGTAATTTTGTTTTATAATCAGTATCATCAATGATAAATTGGCATATTTAATCATAATGAGTATTGTAGACAATCTCTCTGCTTCAATAAGAACTTTAATTTTGTCTTTTAGAAAACAAAGAATGTTTCTCCCTAATGACATAATAGCTACACTTCCTATTAAATAGTTTTAGCTCTCTTGTGTTTTATATTGACTTCACTTTGCAATTCAACATCATTTAAAACAAGGCAGTATTGAGTTCAATGTCTGCCTTAGTTTGCTAGGGCTGTTCTAACAAAGTTCTGGGGATTTAAGGCAATAGGGACTCATTCTCTCATGGGTTCCAGAGGTTCCAGAGGCCAGAAGTTCAAAGTCAAGGATTAGGCAGGATGTGCTTCTTGAGGGCTCAGAAGGAGAATCCATCCCATGCCTCTTCTGTAGCTTCTGGAAACTCTCGGCGTTCCTTGGTGGGCAGCTACATCACTTTAGCCTCTGCCTCCACTGTCCTATCACTTCCTCTCTTACAAGAGAGAGGGCAGTACTGATGACATTACAACACACATCCATTCAATAAAAACTCCTCTTCACTTGATGAGAGTGGAGAGGACCTGCTTCTAAATAGGGTCAGATTCTGAGGTTTTGGTTGGGCATGAATTTTCAGGGAGGGGAAGACACAACTCAACCCATGCAACACCCCTTGGAAATTAGTTTCTGAATTATCACTCTCATTGTGTTTTCCATCTGTTTCTAGTTTCTTACGCTAGCACAACAGTCTGGCAGTGATTAAAACGAGTTACCCAACAGCTCCACTGACCCTTTAAGCCCCAATTGCTGCTGATTCTCTCTAAATTCCCATCCTCTCTTGCAGCCTTTGTATTTGTTTAGCAGTTGTAGGCCTCTTGCTAGGTGCACCAATGAGTCTGTCCACCACTCCTCAGCAGTTCAACCAGAAGAGCAGGGGCAACCAGAGCTTTCTCTGATGTGTTCTGAACTGGGAATGAGAATAGCAAAAGCCCAAAGTTCCATTTACTTTGGCACTCACTTCATGAAGAAGCTGCTCTGAGAATGAAGGCAACACAGAAGAGAGGAAGACCTGAAAGTGGGGGTTGGGGGGAGGTTCCAATAGCACTGATGTTCTTTTTTATGATTTTATTTATTTATTTAAAAGTCAGTTACACAGAGAGAGGAGAGGCAGAGAGAGAGAGAGAGAGAGAGAGAGAGAAAGAGGCCTTCCACCCGATGGTTCACTCCCCAATTGGCTGCAACGGCTGGAGCTGTGTGGATCCAAAGCCAGGAGCCAGGAGTTTCTTCCAGGTCTCCCACGTGGGTGTAGGGACCCAAGGACTTGGGCCATCTTCTACTGCTTTCCCAGGCCATAGCAGAGAGCTGGATTGGAAGTGGAGCAGCCGGGACTAGAACCGGCGCCCATATGGGATGCTGGCACTTCAGGCCAAGGCATTAACCCACTGTGCCACAGCACCGGCCCTGCACACTGATGTTCTAATTTCAGAGACCGAGAGCAGTCTCACATAATCCTCCCAAAAATCCATACTTTGTGTGTGTGTATGTGTGTGTGCTTGATGATTACAACCAAGGAATCCTAACAGAGATACTATCCTGGAGGGACATGCTGTATATTAGTTTCTTGGGATTGACACATTATCACAACCTGAATGACACAAACAACAGAAATTGTCATTCCGGAAAGAGGACTGAAGTTTGAAATCAGGGCATCAGCACAACCACGCTCCTTCTGAAGTTTCAGGGGAAGAATTATAGCTTCTGGTGGCTCTGGCAGCTCTCTGCTTCCAGCTGTGGTACTCTAATCTCTGCCTTCATACTCCCATAGCCATCTTCCCTGTGTGTCTGTGTCTCCAAAGCTCCCTCTCTTTCTATGGACACAACCATTTCATTTAGAAACCACTCCAAACCAATATGACCTCATTTAACTTCATAAAATCTACAAAGACTCTCTTTTCAAACAAAGTCACAATGATAGGTTTTGGATCAGCTACATATTGTAGGTGACAGATGCTAAAATTTAGACTTGGTTGAGTAAGGATGTAGTGCAGAACTTTGACTAATTCAAGGAGGCAGAATTTATTTGTTGCTAGCATTAGAGCAGTGCATTAAGCTATCATCGTTTTTCTGTTGGGAGTCAACCAAGGATGAGATGGATGTGTTAAGACGGATGGTGGTAATAATTGTATAACATTGAGAATGTATTTAATACCAGTGTAGTATATGTAAACTACTTAACAATGGCTAAGTTGGTATATTTTCTGTTAGATGTATTTTACCACAATAAAAAATTGGAGGTTAAAAAAAATAACAGACTAAATCAGAAATCAAAAATCTTCCAAAAAACCAATATCCTGGTATAGGCAGCTTCATAGGTGAATTCTACCAAATATTTGAAGAATGTAATTATATAAATAAGAAAAACCAGCTCAAAAATAATGTACTAAGATGTATACAGGTGTCTCAAGTAAAAAAAAAAAACATAATAAACATCTCCTCTAGTGCTAGTTGGCCAAATTGGTCAAATAAAAGTAAAATAAGGTATTATGGTTAAAAAGAAATAAGAAAATTAAATTTATAGAAGAATCCACTAGAAAAGTACTAGAAATAATGAGTTCAGCAAGTTTGAAGGATAAAAATCAATATTACATAATCAGTTGCATTATTATATATTAGCAATGGACATTTGTTAATATGAAACTAACAGAACAATTACTTTAAAATCACACCAAAAAACAGATATAAAATTAACAAGAATTATAAGACATGTATACTAAAAACTACAAATCATTACTGAAAGAAATTAAAGATTTAAATAAATGAAAGACATCCAGTGTCCATTGATTGAAAGACTTTATATTGTTAAATAATAGCATTTCCCAAATTGATGTACAAATTCAATATATATTCTATTAAAATCTCAGCGAGGTATTTTACAAAGAGTTACAAACTGATTTTGAAATTCAAATAAAGATGTAAAGAGGGGTTGGTGTAATATGCATTGGGTTAAGATGCAAGGAATGAAGAATAGCCAGAACAATCTTGAAAAAGAACAAACTTGGAAGACTCACAGTTCCTGAATACAAAACACAACAAAAAACTATAGGAATGAAGGTAGTGTGGTATGGGCATAAGGATAGTCACACAGAACAATGAAACATTTATTTTATTTATTTGAAAGACAGAGTTAGGTGGTGGTGGAGTGAGTAGGGAGGATTAGAGAATGTGTGTATGCGTGTGTGTACATGTGTGAGAAAGGTATCTGCGGGTTCATTCCCTAAACGTCTGCAGTGGCTGGGGCTGGGTCAGTTGGAAGCTAGGAGCTTGAAACTACATCTGGGTATCCCATATGAGTGACAGGAACCCAAGAGCCTGGGCCACCTTCTGCTGCTTTCCCAGGTGCGTTAGTGGGAAAATGGATCAGAAGCAGAGCAACTCACACTTAATGTTAACTGAACATGAAGAACATAAAATCCTATGTATAATATTACTGAAAATGTATAAAATATACAGAAACAAAGAGCAGTGACAGCATACCCTATTAAAATAATTCTATAAAAAGTTGGCCAGTTTTATTTCAGTAGCATTCAGTTACTAATCACATTAAGCCTATGTTTTATTTCCTATCAATCTAAGACCTTGGTTAACCGGTGTGTATCAAGAGGTTCTTCCCTCCTCTAGAAAGTCTTAAAAACCACAAGAGTGTGTGTCGTCATAAGAGAGAAAAGCATGTCTTGAATTTTACTCACTGTTGTCACTAAAATGACACTAAAAGATAATCTTTGCAAAAAAAATCATAAACCTTGGCCAGCACTGTGGCATAGCATTAGAAGCCACCGCCTGTAGTACCAGCATCCTATATGGGCACCAGTTCAATTCCCGGCTGCTCCACTTCCGAACTAGCTCCTTGCTAATGCACCTAGGAAAGCAGCAGAGGATGGCCCAAGTCCTTGGGCCCCTGCACCCACGTGGGAAACCCAGAAGAAGCTCCTGACCCTTGGCTTTGGATCAGCCCAGCTTTGGCCACTGTGACCATTTGGGGAGTGAACCAATGGATGAAAGATTTCTTTGCCCCTGCCTCCCTGGAACACTGCCTTTCAAACAAATAAGTAAATATTTTTTTTTTAAAAAAATCATAAACCCACATGAACAAATGGAAACAAGAAGTAGGGTTCTGGAGAAATAGATAGAAGTACAATTGGGAACATAAAAGCAGGAAGGCCCTAAATTAACCTCATGGCTCTCCCCTCAGGTCAGGAATTGACATTAGATACACCTGAAGGAAAAGGTGCATTTAGTGCTAAATACTGAGGATTGTGTAAAGCATATTGAGTCACATTGCTGGCTCCCCTTTTTCAAATCTGGGCTACTAGGCAATTGTTCCTCCTCCAATTGTTCTCCCCTCCTATTCTCCCAACCTCTTTGACTTCAGCCCTGGTTGAATTACCCTGTGTTTTGCTATGAGCTTTGCTGAAATCTCTCAAGATACCTGCAGGGGCAGGAACTGTGGCATAGTAGATTAAGACTCCACCTGCAGTGCCAGCATCTCATATGGGTGGCCAGTTTGAGTTTAGGCTGCTTCACTTCTGATCCAGCTCCCTGCTAAGGACCTGGGAAAGCAGTGGAAGATGGCGTAAGTGCATGGGCCTCTGCAATCATGTGGAAGAGTATTCATTGTAATTGAGGTTTGAACAGTGGTCTTATCACATTTTGATAGGATAATGGCAGGTTCCTGGGAGAAGGGGGAGTGAGAAATGTGATAGGAGTGCTAAAAACAGGAAGGTGAAAGAAAACAAAAGCATCATTTTCAATGACAAAAATTTACCAGATAAGCCAAAATTTTTAGGATCAAGTAGTAGCAGTACTAGCACATTATTTGGAGGTGTGAGGGAAATTCCAAAAAGAATCAACTGAAAGACTTGAAATGCTTTGCCCTCTGTTGTTGGAAAGTTGAGGGGAGGGGGCGGAGCCAAGATGGCGGAATAGTGAGGGCGCGCACCGATAGTCCGGGAAAATTTAGTTTAATAAAAGGGGAGTTACGGTAGCCGCAGAAAAAAGAACCAGGAAAAAATTGCACGGGAATCGTGAATCGGAGGACCTACTGGGAGAACAAGGTCGCCCACCGCACGGAAGCAAAGTCGCGGGACGGAGCCGCAGAAGCCCCAGTGCTCCAAGGGGAGTGCATGCCACACAGACAACAGCGGGGAGACTTGGGACGCTCCACACATCGGCGCTGGAAGGGGAGGTGAGCTCAATAACCCGAGACATTGGTGGGGAAACGGGGGTCAGAATCTAGAGGGGGGCCGGAAAGTGCAGCAAACTCACTACCGGAAAGAAGGAAAAAAAAAAGCTTCGGGATTTCTCTTCCCCCTAACCTTGCAAAGGTTACAAGGCTGGAAGGCTAGAATTCCCAAGAGACAAAGAGCAGGTCTGCGCTCTGGATTTACATATCAATGGGGGAGAGCTAAGGAACTGAGTCACTACAATTCAGTAGCCTAGGCAACCCAGTGGGAGTCCAGAGGAGCCAAAGACTGGAAGCTAAATACCATCAATTCTGCACAGCCGTGCCCTGCGGTGTTACTTACCCCCTGAATAAATAAAATAAATAAATAAATAAAAAGAGAGAGATTTACCACACATAACCTGAGGGTGTCACCTTTGCACACCCTTAACCTGGAAGAACCAGGCAGAGCTCTCAGGCCGCACCCATCTCAAGCCTCCAAGGCTCCTCCAACAGCAGGCAGTCCACTTAACACGGACACAGTATAAATAAAAAAAAAAAAAAAAGAAAAGAAAAAAAAAAAAACGCACAGTGACGCAAGAAGAATTAACTATGCCGAGTAACACACAGAAATAGAGGGAGCAAGATCAACGATGACACTATGATGCCTCCAAATAAGCAAAACACCCCAAGCCAAGAGTATGAAGATGATGAGATAGAAGAAATGCAAGATACGGATTTCAAAAAATTTATGATAAGAACATTTAGAAGTTTTCAAAAGCAAATCCTTGAACTACAGAAATCCTTAATGGACAAGATTGAAAATCTCTCTCGTGAAAACGAAATTTTAAGGAAGAGTCAAAATGAAACTCAGAAACTAGTAGAACAGGAAAGTGTTATAGTGAAGAGAAATCAAAATGAAATGAAGAGCTCAATAGATCAAATGACAAACACATTAGAAAGCCTTAAAAACAGAATGGGTGAAGCAGAAGAGAGAATATCGGACTTAGAAGATAGAGCACAGGAAAACATACAGTCAAACCAAAGAAAAGAAGAGGAAATTAGAAACCTAAAAAATATTGTTGGGAATCTACAGGATACTATCAAAAAAACCAACATTCGAGTTCTAGGAGTTCCTGAAGGCATGGAGAGAGAGAAAGGATTGGAAGGCCTTTTTAGTGAGATACTAGCAGAGAACTTTCCAGGTTTGGAGAAGGACAGAGATATCCTAGTACAGGAAGCTCATAGAACCCCCAATAAACATGACCAAAAGAGATCCTCACCACGACACGTGGTAATTAAACTTACCACAGTGAAACATAAAGAAAAGATCCTAAAATGTGCAAGAGAGAAACGTCAGATTACTCTCAGAGGATCTCCAATCAGACTCACAGCTGACTTCTCATCAGAAACCCTACAAGCTAGGAGGGAATGGCGAGACATAGCACAGGTGCTAAGAGAGAAAAATTGCCAGCCCAGAATATTATATCCTGCCAAGCTCTCATTTGTGAATGAAGGTGAAATAAAGACCTTTCATAGCAAACAGAAATTGAAAGACTTTGTGGCCACTCGTCCGGCCCTGCAAAAGATACTTAAAGATGTGCTACACTCAGAAACACAGAAACACGGCCATCAATATGAAAGAAGGGAAGGGAAGAACACCTACCAGTAAAAGAGCATGGGAAGCTCAAAGCATATACTAGAAAATATTTCCGGGAAAATGGCAGGGCAAAGTCACTACGTATCAATAGTCACATTGAACATTAATGGTCTGAATTCTTCAGTTAAAAGACACCGTTTAGCTGACTGGCTCACAGAACACAACCCAACTATTTGTTGCCTACAAGAAACACATCTCTCTAACAAAGAGGCATGCAGACTGAAAGTGAAAGGTTGGAAAAAGATATTCCATGCCAACAGAAACCAAAAAAAAGCAGGTGTAGCCATATTAATATCAGACAAAATAAACTTTAATACAAAAACTGTTAAGAGAGACAAAGAGGGACACTATATAATGATTAAGGGTTCAATTCAACAGGAAGATGTAACTATTATAAATGTATATGCACCTAATTACAGGGCACCGGTCTATTTAAAAGATATGTTAAGGGACTTAAAGGGAGATTTAGATTCCAATACAATAGTACTGGGGGACTTCAATACTCCACTCTCAGAAATAGACAGATCATCCGGACAGAAGATCAACAAGGAAACAGCAGATTTAAATGACACTATAGCCCAAATGGATCTAACAGATATATACAGAACTTTCAACCCTACATCTACAGACTTCACATTCTTCTCAGCAGCGCATGGAACCTTCTCTAGGATTGACCACATACTAGGCCATAAAGCAAGTCTCAGCAAATTTAAAAGAATTAGAATCATACCATGCAGCTTCTCAGACCACAGCGGGATGAAGCTGGAAATTAGCAACTCAGGAAACCCCAGAAAGTATGCAAACACATGGAGACTGAACAACATGCTCCTGAATGAACACTGGGTCATTCAAGAAATCAAAAGAGAAATCAAAAACTTTCTGGAAGTAAATGAAGACAACAACACAACATATCAAAACTTATGGGATACAGCAAAAGCAGTATTGAGAGGCAAATTTATAGCAATAGGTGCCTATACCAAGAAATTGGAAAGGTACCAAATAAATGAGCTTTCAGCGCACCTCAAGGACCTAGAAAAACTGCAGCAAACCAAACCCAAATCTAGTAGGAGAAGAGAAATAATTAAAACCAGAGAAGAAATTAATAGGATTGAATCCAAAAAAACATTACAAAAAATCAGCCAAGCGAGAAGCTGGTTTTTTGAAAAAATAAACAAAATTGACACCCCATTGGCCCAACTAACTAAAAAAAGAAGAGAAAAGACCCAAATCAATAAAATCAGAGATGAAAAAGGAAACGTAACAACAGACACCACAGAAATAAAAAGAATCATCAGAAATTACTACAAGGACCTGTACGCCAGCAAACAGGAAAACCTATCAGAAATGGATAGATTCCTGGACACATGCAACCTACCTAAATTGAACCATGAAGACATCGAAAACCTAAATAGACCCATAACTGAAACAGAAATTGAAACAGTAATAAAGGCCCTCCCAACAAAGAAAAGCCCAGGACCAGATGGATTCACCGCTGAATTCTACCAGACATTTAAAGAAGAACTAATCCCATTTCTTCTCAAACTATTCAGAACAATCGAAAAAGAGGGAATCCTCCCAAATTCTTTCTATGAAGCCAGCATCACCTTAATCCCTAAGCCAGAGAAAGATGCAGCACTGAAAGAAAATTACAGACCAATATCCCTGATGAACATAGACACAAAAATCCTCAATAAAATTCTGGCCAATAGAATACAACAACACATCAGGAAAATCATCCACCCAGACCAAGTGGGATTCATCCCTGGTATGCAGGGATGGTTCAACATTCGAAAATCAATCAGTGTGATACACCACATTAACAGACTGCAGAAGAAAAACCATATGATTATCTCAATTGATGCAGAGAAAGCATTTGATAAAATTCAACACCCTTTCATGATGAAAACTCTAAGCAAATTGGGTATAGAAGGAACATTCCTCAATATAATCAAAGCAATTTATAAAAAACCCACAGCCAGCATCCTATTGAATGGGGAAAAGTTGGAAGCATTTCCACTGAAATCTGGCACCAGGCAGGGATGCCCACTCTCACCACTGCTATTTAACATAGTTCTGGAAGTTTTAGCCAGAGCCATCAGACAAGAAAAAGAAATCAAAGGAATACAAATCAAGAAGGAAGAAGTCAAACTATCCCTCTTTGCAGACGATATGATTCTGTACTTAGAGGATCCAAAGAACTCTACTAAGAGACTATTGGAACTCATAGAGGAGTTTGGCAAAGTGGCAGGATATAAAATCAATGCACAAAAATCAACAGCCTTTGTATACACAAGCAATGCCATGACTGAGAAAGAGCTGCTAAGGTCAATCCCATTCACAATAGCTACAAAAACAATCAAATACCTTGGAATAAACTTAACCAAGGACGTTAAAGATCTCTACGATGAAAATTACAAAACCTTAAAGAAAGAAATAGAAGAGGATACCAAAAAATGGAAAAATCTTCCATGCTCATGGATTGGAAGAATCAACATCATCAAAATGTCCATTCTCCCAAAAGCAATTTATAGATTCAATGCAATCCCAATCAAGATACCAAAGACATTCTTCGCAGATCTAGAAAAAATGATGCTGAAATTCATATGGAGGCACAAGAGACCTCGAATAGCTAAAGCAATCTTGTACAACAAAAACAAAGCCGGAGGCATCACAATACCAGACTTCAGGACATACTACAGGGCAGTTGTAATCAAAACAGCATGGTACTGGTACAGAAACAGATGGATAGACCAATGGAACAGAATTGAAACACCAGAAATCAACCCAAACATCTACAGCCAACTTATATTTGATCAAGGATCTAAAACTAATTCCTGGAGCAAGGACAGTCTATTCAATAAATGGTGCTGGGAAAACTGGATTTCCACGTGCAGAATCATGAAGCAAGACCCCTACCTTACACCTTACACAAAAATCCACTCAACGTGGATTAAAGACCTAAATCTTCGTCCTGACACCATTAAGTTATTAGAGAACATTGGAGAAACCCTTCAAGATATTGGCACAGGCAAAGAATTTCTGGAAAAGACCCGGGAGGCACAGACAGTCAAAGCCAAAATCAACTATTGGGATTGCATCAAATTGAGAAGTTTCTGTACTGCAAAAGAAACAGTCAGGAGAGTGAAGAGACAACCGACAGAATGGGAAAAAATATTTGCAAACTATGCAACAGATAAAGGGTTAATAACCAGAATCTACAAAGAGATCAAGAAACGCCACAAAAACAAAACCAACAACCCACTTAAGAGATGGGCCAAGGACTTCAATAGACATTTTTCAAAAGAGGAAATCCAAATGGCCAACAGGCACATGAAAAAATGTTCAAGGTCACTAGCAATCAGGGAAATGCAAATCAAAACCACAATGAGGTTTCACCTCACCCCGGTTAGAATGGCTCACATACAGAAATCTACCAACAACAGATGCTGGCGAGGATGTGGGGAAAAAGGGACACTAACCCACTGTTGGTGGGAATGCAAACTGGTCAAGCCACTATGGAAATCAGTCTGGAGATTCCTCAGAAACCTGAATATAACCCTACCATTCGACCCAGCCATCCCACTCCTTGGAATTTACCCAAAGGAGTTTAAATTGATAAAGAAAAAAGCGGTCTGCACCCTAATGTTTATTGCAGCACAATTCACAATAGCCAAGACCTGGAACCAACCTAAATGCCCATCAACGGTAGACTGGATAAAGAAATTATGGGATATGTATTCTTTAGAGTACTATACCGCAGTAAGAAACAACGAAATCCAGTCATTTGCAACAAAATGGAGGAATCTGGAACACATCATGCTGAGTGAAGTAAGCCAGTCCCAAAGGGACAAATACCATATGTTCTCCCTGATCGGTGACAACTGACTCAACACCGAAAAGGAAACCTCCTGAAGTGAAATGGACACTATGAGAAATGGTGACTTGATCAGCATAGCTCTGACTGCTAATGGACAACTTAATACATTATCCCTCATAGTATTTTTTTTTGTCTGTTCTACTTAATATGACTGGTTTACTTCTGTAATTAATACACAGTTATTCTTAAGTGTTGAAAATTAACTGAAATGTGATCCCTGTTAAACATAAGAGTGGGAATAAGAGAGGGAAGAGATGTATAATTTGGGACATGCTCGGGCTGACTTGCCCCAATTGGTAGAGTTGGAAACATACCAGGGGATTCCAATTCAATCCCATCAAGGTGGCATGTGCCAATGCCATCTCACTACTCCAAGTGATCAATTTCAGTTCACAATTGATCATAATGAAAGGACTAAGAGTCAAAGGGAGCACATAAACAAGTCTAGTATCTGCTAACACCAACCGATAGAATAAATAAAGGGGAGAGTGATCCAACCTGGGAAGTGAGATACTCAGCAGACTCATAGAATGGCGGATGTCCTAAATAGCACTCTGGCCTCAGAATCAGCCCTAAAGGCACTCGGATCTGGCTGAAAAGCCCATGAGAGTATTTCAGGCATGGAAAGCAAAGACACTCTGGCAAAAAGATCTCTGTGAGTGAGATCCCAGTGGAAAGAACAGGTCTTCAAAGAGGGAGGTGCCTTTCTCTGAAGGGAGGAGAGAACCTCCACTTTGACTATGACCGTGTCTAAACAAGATAAGAGTCGGAGAACTCAAGGGGCTTCCATAGCCTTGGAAACTCATAACTGGTGCATAGGGAGATTACTGATGCCATAAACAGGAGTGTCAATTGGTAAAGTCAACAACAGGAGTCACTGTGCACTTACTCCTCATGTAGGATCTTGGTCCTTAACGTGCTGTACACTGAGGCTTAATGCTATAACGAGTACTCAAACAGTATATTTCACTTTGTGTTTCTATGGGGGTGCAAACGACTGAAATCTTTACTTAATGTACACTAAACTGATCTGCTGTAAAAAAAAAAAAAAGAAATTATCAATTCCCAACTTGACTCTCACTGGGATTAAACATGACAATAGGTCTGATCTGATTTCATCATCATTTTAAAAAAATCATCTATTATTTTTCACTTTATGTTTCTGTGTGGGAGCAAACTGTTGAAATACTTACTTAAGGTATACTAAGCTGATCTTCTGTATATTAAGATAATCGAAAATGAATCTTGATGTGAATGGAAGGGGAGAGGGAGTGGGAAAGGGGAGGGTTGTTGGTGGGAGGGACGGTATGGGGGGGGGGAAGCCATTGTAACCCATGAGTCGTACTTTGGAAATTTATATTCATTAAATAAAAGATAAAAAAAAAAAAAAAAAGTTGAGGGGAGAAGCAATTCAAAAGACTATATGGGGCTGGCGCTGTAGCTTAGTGGGTAAAGCCACCGCCTGCAGGGCCAGCATCCCATATGGGTGCCAGTTCCAGTCCCAGCTGCTCCATTTCTGATCCAGCTCTCTGCTATGGCCTGAGGAAGAAGTAGGAGATGGCCCAAATGCTTGTGCCCCATGCCTGCCTGGGAGACCTGGAAGAAACTCCGGCTCCTGGCTTCGGATCGGCTCCTGGCTTCGGATCGGTGCAGTTCCGGCCATTGCAGCCATCCAGGGAGTGAACCAGCGGATGGAATACTCACTCTCTCTCTCTCTCTTTCTCTCTCTCTCTCTGCCTCTGCCTCTCTGTAACTCTGCCTTTCAAATAATAAAATACTTAAATCTTAAAAATAGAAGGCTATATGATATATAGTGTTCATAAAAACAAAAACCTAAACCTTAAGAAGTGCCCAAAGTAAGCACCTGGCTAACATGTTGCCATTCTGTAGCAGTCAGGGCCTGAAAGCCAGGGAGGTCCTTCTTCCACACTCCTAACTTTTCCAGTAGAATGTAAGAAGAGCCATTGTGGAAGGGGTTCATCTTCCACTCAATACTATCCAGGAGTGTTCAAGTCTCCTCACATTCTATATTCCAAAAAGAACCAATTTCCAAAATGGGAGTAAACAGGTCCTCTGAGTCCGGTTTGTCACCTGCAGGCATCAAATCTCTTCCTCCAAGAGTCTGACAAACCAATGGTAAGACCAAGTGGGTTCACATGAAGTAAACTGACTGAATGACTGATCTCTATTTTTGTTGTTGAATTTTTGCACCTTCTTGAAGTGACTCTCATTGTTGGGTAGAGCTAGTCTAATGTGAGACTTCACACTCAGGCCATAATGTCTGCTTTTCTATATTTTACCCACCTCACTAATCCTAAATCATTATGAAGTACTTTTCTAGTTGAGGCAGAGCATTTAAGACTATTTCATTAATTGTCCTGCTTGGTATAACTAGGCATTTGTTTCTGGAACAATTGTATGTTTAGGAAGACAATTAAAAGGAAAGCCACAATTTATGTATTTAAAAAGGGGTGTGTGTGTGTGTGAGAGAGAGAGAGAGAGAGAGAGAGAGAGAAACTAAGAGAGATCATCAATCCACTAGTTCACTCCCCAAATGGTTGTAACAGCCAGGGCTGGGCCAGGATGAAGCTAGGAGCCAGAAACTCCTCTAGGTTCCTCCCATGTGGCTGGAATTCAAGTACTTGAGTTGTCATCTGTTGCTTCTTTGGCACATTAGCAGGGAGCTACATTGGAAAAAGAGTAGCAAAGATTCGAACTAAGGGCCAATGTTGTGGCCCAGCAGGTTAAGCCACCATTTCTTGTCCCAGCTGCCCTACCTCCAATCCCGTTCCCTACTAAGGTGCCTGGAAAAGCAGCTGAAGACAACCCAAATTTTGGCCCCTGCACCCACATAGGAGACCTGGATGAAGCTTCTGGCTCCTGGCTTTAGCCTGGCCCAGCCTCAGCCATTGTGGCCATTTTGGGAGTGAACAAGTGAACATGTGGATGGGAGATTCTCTCTCTCTCTCTCTCTCTCCCTCCCTCCTTCTATCTCTCTCTTTCTGTGTGCGTGTTTCTCTTTCTTTAACTCTGATTTCAAATAAAATATAGCAAATCCTTTCAAAACAATTGAACTCTGATATGGGATGTGGGTATATCAAGAGGCAGCTTAAAACACTGCACCATAGCACCCACCTCAGGAAGACAACTTCTGCATGAAGTCCTCATCAACCTCAAACACTAACTATTAAAGACTATTAAGGAAAAATCTTGTTGCTCACTGTATGAAAGGAATAATACACTTAGTGAATTGGCAGATGATGGTCCTTAAACTCTAAGATACATGATTTAGATATGCTTATAGACAGTCAAAGAAAAAACAAAAGTCTTTTTCAAAATTTATATTTTCTGTCAAGCAATAAACATATCAGCTTAAATTGTCTAAAGTTAAGAAAGCAGGAAGTTCTTCATACCCAGATGAATTGTAAAGAGACTGGATGCTGAAAAAGAATTTGATTAATCAAAAACCCACTTGTAAAGTTAAAATAAACCTCTGCTAACATTATAGGATAGAATCAAGTGAATCCTATGAGAAAGCGACTGGTGAAGTGGAAAGAATCACGCAAATCAAAGACACTCTCATCATCATTCGTAGTGGTCCTGTTTTAGTGAAGGGCACTTCAAGCTATAAACTCCTGAGTTAAAGACAGGAATTATTGCTGTTCATCAGATTCTTTTCCCCTGCTTTGTTCACAGATTTAATTGAGTATTTAGATGCAGTGAAGAAGCGACTTCTTTATTTTAATTTCATTCTCCCTCCTAACCTAGCCATGTTCCTCAGGTAGAGGCATCCTTCTTTTAGGATGGATAAGTGTGGTGGATGTGATGGGGTGACCCCCACTGGACTTCAATATGGCCTTCACTGATTCTGATTCCCTGTGGCCATTGCTTTTCTAATATGGAAGCCCAATTAATTGAGTAAGTTTCCTTGTTAGCTGAAAACATCTGTATGAGCAAGACATCAAGCACCCCATGAGATAAGGGCAGTCCTCCCCCACATCTGTCAGCCACTTTCACCATCAGAAGCCCTGATTTCCTTGGAAGAGGATCCTTATTTCTTTCCATCTTCTGGCCTCTTAATCCTGGCTGTGTGCAAGTGATTTCTTAAGGACTGAATTGATTTACCAAACCTGACAGGCAGAATTTAATAGCACAAATAACTAAGACATTTTTTGTGAACTGAGAAGGATAGGACAATATTTTTTACCTCTAGTTGTGGCTCTTCTTATTAATAAAGAAGGGTTGACATTTGTTGTTTTGTGTATTTCAAGAGAGTTTCATTTTAGCAATTTTTTGTTATACTTGAAAGGCTGAATTACAGAGAGGAGAGGGGGTGAGGGAGAAGAGAGAGAGACTTTTTTTTCCATCTGCTGGTCCAGTCCCCAAAAGGCTGCAATGGCTGGGAATGGGCTGGGCCAAAGTCAGAAGCCAGGAGTTTTTTCCAGGTCTTCCACATGGGTGCAGGGGCCCAAGCACTTATCTGCTGCTGCTTTCCCAGGCACATTACAGGGAGCTGGATCAGAAGTAGAGCAGCAGGGTCTCAAACTGGTGTCCATATGGGATGCCGTGGTTGCAGGTGAAGGTTTAACCTGATAGGCCACAACGCTAGAACCTAAGGCAGTTTCATTTTAAAGAGAAATTTAATTGGGTCTCTCTTAGCTCCTTAAAGCTACTCGCATTCCTTTTCACACAACCTCTCCATTTCTGAAGCAGTAATTCAAAGAGTCCTCTTCATGTTTTTTTTTTTTTTTTATCTTTTATTTAATGAATATAAATTTCCAAAGTACGTCTCATGGGTTACAATGGCTTTCCCCCCCATACCGTCCCTCCCACCCACCACCCTCCCCTTTCCCACTCCCTCTCCCCTTCCATTCACATCAAGATTCAGTTTCGATTATCTTAGTATACAGAAGATCAGCTTAGTATACATTAAGTAAGGATTTCAACAGTTTGCTCCCACACAGAAACATAAAGTGAAAAATAATAGATGATTTTTTTTTAAATAATGATGAAATCAGATCAGACCTATTGTCATGTTTAATCCCAGTGAGAGTCAAGTTGGGAATTGATAGTTTCTTTTTTTTTTTTTTTTTTTTTAACAGAAGATCAGTTTAGTGTACATTAAGTAAAGATTTCAACAGTTTGCACCCCCATAGAAACACAAAGTGAAATATACTGTTTGAGTACTCGTTATAGCATTAAGCCTCAGTGTACAGCACATTAAGGACAGAGATCCTACATGAGGAGTAAGTGCACAGTGACTCCTGTTGTTGACTTTACAAATTGACACTCCTGTTTATGGCATCAGTAATCTCCCTATGCACCAGTCATGAGTTTCCAAGGCTATGGAAGCCCCTTGAGTTCTCCGACTCTTATCTTGTTTAGACAAGGTCATAGTCAAAGTGGAGGTTCTCTCCTCCCTTCAGAGAAAGGCACCTCCCTCTTTGAAGACCTGTTCTTTCCACTGGGATCTCACTCACAGAGATCTTTTTGCCAGAGTGTCTTGGCTTTCCATGCCTGAAATACTCTCATGGGCTTTTCAGCCAGATCCGAGTGCCTTTAGGGCTGATTCTGAGGCCAGAGTGCTATTTAGGACATCCGCCATTCTATGAGTCTGCTGAGTATCTCACTTCCCAGGTTGGATCACTCTCCCCTTTATTTATTCTATCGGTTAGTATTAGGATGCCACTTGGGATGCCCATATCATATATCATAGTGCTGGCTCTACTCAATATCCCAGCTTCTTGCTAATGCACAGCCTGAGAGGCAGCAATGATGGCTCAAATGCTTGGGTTCCTTCCACCCAACTGGGAAACCCAGTTTTAGTTCAAAGCTCTTGGCTTTATCCTGGCCCAACCCTGATTGTCTGTGCATTAGGGGAGAGTGAGCCAGTAGATGGAAGAGTTCTCTCTTTTATTTAAAAGATTTATTTTATTTATTTGAAGGGCAGAGTTACAGAAAGAGAGGGAGAAACAGAGGGCAGAGGTATTCCATCCACAGGTTCATTCCCCAAATGGCAGCAGTGGCCGGCGCTGGGCCAGGCTGAATCCAAGAGCCAAAAGCTTCTACCAGGTATCTTTTCTAAATAAATAAATAAATAAAATTCTTTCATGCATTTCTAGTGGTGCATTTACATTGATCTGATCAAAATTATTCACATGTTTATTATGTCTTTTCCAAAAAATCAGAGAACCATGATGTATCAACTTGTGCTGTGTACTCCAGTATTTTTGTTTTTCCTTTATTTTCAGTGTGCGGTATGTGTGTTTAAGCAAAGCAGAGATCACTGATGTAGCACTAAGTTAAATGTGTGGATCTGATTAGATGAATGGCACTGAGCACTGTGCTAACAATGAGACAAATGGACTTGATTCCTATTTGGCCCAGCAAGTTGTATCATGTTCCCAGATGCAATATGCATCTAGTTCATGCCTGTTGTTTTTCAAATTTGTGTCCTTTGTCAAAGGTAAAATAAGCCATACATAAATCAATACGCTAGCACAAAATATCAGTACCACCAAACATGGCATAAATAAGAAATCAGTAGAGATTTATGAATCAGGCTAATCTCAGTTTGTTCAAAGATCTAAGAGATAGTTGAAAGCCTGAACTCAATTTCTGCATCATTAAAAAGTTTGTAGTGTGTAACTCAACTGATTTTCTCTCATTTTTTTTTCTTTCTCTCTTACTTCAGAACCCTAAGGGTAAAAACATACCAGCCAATATTATGGAACCACTTTCCATTTTTGTAGAAGCGTAAGAACATACTTACCACATTTTTAAAGTTTATCTTAAATTTATTTATTTATTAATTTTGAGAGACAGAGTGACAGACAGAAAGAGAGAAATAATTCCCATCAGTTAGTTGGTTCAGCCTCCAAAGCAAGCAACAACCTGGGCTGAGCTGGGCTGAAGTCAAGAGCCAAGAATTCCATCTAAGTGTGCGGCAGGATCCCAATCCCTTGAGCCATCACTGCTGTCTCCCAGGATCTGCATTGGCAAAAAGCTGGAGTCAGGAGCCATAGCCAGAGTCAGGTATCAAGCCCAGGTACTCAGATGTGGTTGTCTTACTAAGTGACTCAATCAATCACTCAGCTAAATGCTGCCCTAGACACTTGCCAACTGGTCTAAAGTGCCTACAGAAAAAGTGCCTAAAGAAAAAAGCAGAGCGCTTTCCATTTAGTATCATGTAATTCTAATTATTTGTGAGTTAAAATCAACAACCAACAATCAGTAGTCTTGGGTTATCTGAAGGACAAACAAAAATAACTGTAAGAATAATGTACAGTCGTGCAGCCAATGGTATCTAGTGCACAAATGAAAAAATCTTAGAACAAAAGGTGACTGAGGATCTGTGGAAGAATGACAGTTATTTTAAGCTTTGGCCTTCAATCAATATCAATAATAAATCCAAGAATAATCTTGAGGACTTGAGGAAACAGTATTCAGAAGAAAGCAATGGAACCAGGGCCTGCATTGTGGTGTAGCAGGTAAAGCTGCTGCTGTAATGCTGGTATGTCTTCCAGGCGCTGGTTTGTGTCCTGGCTGCTCCATTTCCAATCCAGTTCCCTGTTAATTGTCTGGCAAAAGCAGTAGAAGATGGCTCAAGTGCTTGGGCCCCTTCACCCACATGGGAGACCCAGATGAAGCTCCTGGCTTGGCCCTGGCCTAGCACTGGCCATTATAGCCATCTAAGTAGTAAACCAGTGAATGGAAGATCTCTCTCTTTCCCTCTCTCTTGTTCCCCCCCCCCCCCGCCATGTATGTCTTACCCTCTCTTTGTAATTTTGACTTTCAAATAAATAAATAAATAAATCTTTTTTTTTTTTTTTGACAGGCAGAGTTAGACAGTGAGAGACAGAGAGAAAGGTCTTCCTTTTCCGTTGATTCACCCCCTAAATGGCCGCTATGGCTGGCGCTCTGTGCCGATCCGAAGCCAGGAGCCAGGTGCTTCTTCCTGGTCTCCCATGCGGATGCAGAGCCCAAGCACTTGGGCCATCCTCCACTGCCTTCTTGGGCCACAGCAGAGAGCTGGACTGGAAGAGGAGCAACCAGGACAGAACCGGCGCCCCAACCAGGACTAGAACCCGGGGTGCTGGCGCCGCAGGTGGAGGATTAGCCTAGTGAGCCATGGCGCTGGCTAATAAATAAATTTTAAAAAAAATCAATGGAACCAGTGAGTGAATAAAATACAGAAATGAAATAATTCACATTAAAACAAAATTCTAGAGAAACATTTTAATTCCAAAGTGTGAGTTCTACCTTCAAAATATCATTTTAATTCTGTTTATGAAAGTCATTGTATTTGATCTTTCAAAGCTCCTGATGGCAACACACGTTTCCTAATACTATAGTAAAAAAAAAATCACATTTCATGGTAAATATCTGAAATTCTCAAAGTGCTTGGCAAACATTTACTTACTGGTATCCTTAAAAGTCATTAAGTGGTAAAGAAAGTACAAATGTGTCACAGGATTGGTGAATATAGATTGTTCCCTTCAACACTATGTCCACCCTACAAAAGTGGCTTCTAACTTATTGTTCCCCTGCTCAGAAGGTAGACATCCTCTAACCCACTGAGGGCCTGACTAGAAAACACAAAAGCAGAGGAAGGACAATTATCTATGCCTGGATGCTTAAGCAGGCGCATCTATCTTCTTCTATCCTCAACACTAGGACTTACAGCTCAGCTGCTGCTCCTCCGCACGCGGAGGAGCCGCACCGGACCGGGCGCTTGTTGCTCCCTTTTTTTACAAGTCCTTTCTATAGTAAAGTAAGAATAAGTAAACAGCAAACTCCCAAAGCAAGAATGAGTAGAGAGAAATGAGAAAGAACGAAGTAACGAACTTCCCCGCGAACTCTCCAACACACTCTCCAACCAACCCACACCACCATGCCGTCTCTCTCCTCCTATATAGTCCTCCTCCGCCAATCCCAACTCGGCTGCCCACACGCCGAGCACGCCGCTCTCCTCCAATCAGGAGCAGCTCCTGCAGCTTGTCAAGTTGGTGAGAGGCAGCTGGGTAGAAGCTGTTTACTCCTCTCCCAGCGCCATATTGTGGGAGAGCAGATGCATAGAATAAGTCTTAATTCCAGTAACAGTCTAGTCCGAGTTGCTCCCCACACTCAGCATTCTGCTTCTCTGTCCTTCGGACTCACCCTGAATCTATGCCAGCAGATTTCCTGGGTCTCGAGCCCACAGATGGAAGATTGTGGGATTTCTGTGATTCCCTAATTTCAGAATTTTCCTCAGTGGGAGCTAGAAATCTGTTACCAAGAGATGTATAAATGGCATACTGCCATTCATTCCACTAGTGACCCACTAGCAAGATGTTTGCTCCTGTTCCCACAGCCTTGTGCTCTGCTAGCCTAGAGGTTTACTCCCAGAGGTAGGAATACTTGCAGCAGGAGACATAGCGATGATTTCTTTGAACTTGAAATTAAGACACTGCAGCCACTATGAGCTCCTCATGCTTCTGAACCAATAGGAAGTTATTAGGCTGGTTGTGCTGACTGATCCTGAGTGCAGAGAGAAATGGGTTGACTACTCCATGAGGAAGAGAAGAAAGCATATGTCTTGAATACAGGGAATCCCTTAGGGCACCTCTTAATATTACTGGGCTCTATTATAAAGGTAGATGGAAAACTGTAGCAATCCAATGCAGGCAGGACTACTAATGACCCACACCCTTCAGGATTGAAGATCTGGGTCATTAGACTCAATAAAGAGCCACGACCAGCTGAAATGATTGTTGAAGGAAAGGGGGTCAGAGAATGGACAGGGGAAGAAGGCAATTGCAAATACTAGCTACAATCAAACGACCAGTTACAGAAATTGTAACTGTGATTGCTTTGAGTATTTCCTCCTTATTTTATTGTTTTAAAAAGATTATTTATGCATTTGAAAGGCAGGGTTACAGAAAGGCAGAGGCAGAGAGAGAGAGAGGTGTCTTCTACCCGCTGGTTCACTCCTTAAATGTCTGCAATGGCTGCAGCTAGGCTGATCTGAAGCCAGGAGCTAGGAGTGTCTTCAGGGTCTCCCATGCAAGTGCAGGAGCCCAAGGACTTGGGCCATCTTCTACTGCTTTCTCAGGTAATAGCAGAGAACTGGATTGGAAATGGAGCAGCCAGGACTTGAATTGGTGCCCATATGGGATGCCTGCACTATAGGCGGTGGCTTTATGCACTATGCCACAGCACTGGAACCTCCTCCTTATTTTATTACAAATGCATGCGTGTGTGTCTGTGTCTGTGTTTGTATGTATGTCCTAATGAAACAAGGATAATATCACCTAGCAACATAAGCCTGAAAGGAGATAGGCTTTTTGAAGGTGGAAAGAGGAGCAATGGTTTGAAAGCTGCAGTGAGGTATGTGGGGTTGGTAGGATGGCATTATGGAGAGAAGACAATTTTCTCTTAAGGCAAGGCATGGGAGAGAATGCTGAAGGGAAGGATGAGTATATAGAGACAATGTCAATGAGGAATTCCAGAGAGCACAGATCAAAGCTTAGGAGAGGATACTGATGGAATAGGACTCAGATTAAACAACATTCTCAGCAGTGCAGGGAGTTGGGAGCGAGAGAGGGAAACTCCAGGGGCCAGAGACAGAGGCAAGCAGGCAAGCAAGACTGAGAAACCATGATCGGCTTTCTGGAGGAGGGAGCTAATATATTCACCACTGTGATCACAAATACACAGCTTGATAGGGTGGCTGCTCTGTGGTAGCTGCACTCTTTGAATGCCTCCAACTCCCATAAACACCGATCCTGTGTTTTATACATGATTGACACATAATGTTTGTTGCTCTGAATTTGATTTCTTAGCAAATTTGATGAAAATATTAACTCTACATTTTTTTCTTTCATTATGGGCAAAAGATTCTCCTAACTATATATCCTGCTGCAGTATATCTTCCATGCACAATATGGCAAGCTGGGGTGTGTAACGAAGATATTCTGTTTCAGTTCTACTGGGTGAAGGTCTCCATTGAGCTGCATTGTCAAAAAGAGGAGCAAGTTTTAGCCAAAGCTGCAGAGGTTTTCCTTCTTTGTATATCAGTCACAGAATGTAGGCACTAGTGTGGATCTAGAGCCAAATGCTACAGAGGAAAGCTGAAATCCTGCCTCTAGAGCATCTTCCACTGGTTTTCCAGGTATCACCTCAATCACAACACACTGCATCAAATTTAAAGAATTTGGAGCAGAATGCAAGGGGAAGAAAATTAATAGTCACCGTTACAGTAGAGAGAAATTCTGATGACAGATAAAAGGAAAAGAACTTCGTTTATCTCTGAGAGAACTATTGTTAAAGTGTTCATTGAACTTGACAGCTAACAATGTGAACATAAAATCTGATTGCACCTTGGAGTTATGAACTTTGGCATACACTGATCACATTCTTATCACTTCACCATGTTTGTGTACCCAAAAGATACTTATACCATACACATGCATGAAAAATTTTTTTCTCACTAAACAAGACATTTTGGTAAACATAAATGACACTCCCTTTGCAGTCTTCCTTCCCACAAAAATACATGGAATTGTAACATCCACTCTTGTCTTAGTCTTTTTGTTCTTCCCCAAATCAATTCTCTATTCATGATGTGAACATTTTTCACAGGACTAAGTAAAACAGAACTTAACTCAATTTGGGAATTTTTCCATTCCTGACATCTCGCCATCCCTGTCCTTTATGCTTGAGGAGTAAGGCTCTTGGCAAGGCACATTTAATCACTTAGGCCTTTAGGGAAAAGCACTGAACACTACCAAAATGCACCTAATTTCTCCTTCACCCAGCACAGTTCTCCTTGTACTGCCAGGAATAACGTGCTCTGAATAAAGCAACTCAGTGGTATTCCATTTGTTAATGTCCACTTATTTTCCTTGGAGGAGTCAGACCCAAGAAAATAAATTAAGAGCAACTATATGATAATTCTGTGCAGAATACAATTTCTCCTTCTAATCCCTTTGGGTCAGTCCATTGTATTCCCTATCACCCCCAAACCAAAAAATATGTATTAAATCTGTCAAAAAAAAAATAAAAAAAAGGACAGTATTTTTCCTGAGAGGCCCTGCTAGAAAGCAAAAATGTCATGCCTACACACATATATTCTCAAAAAACAGAAGTAACCCACTGCACACTTACTAAATTAAGTCCAACTACAGCCAACTAACTTGGGGTATAGAAAAGCCAAAGGACTTGTTTTCTTTTACTTGTTTGTGTGAGAAATAACAATAAACTGTTATGCAAAATATTAAATTTTCCAGAGATTAGATCAAGATAGGTGGGTTCTGATATGATATCACAGGGAGAGTTCACCACAGCCTGTTGCATGTAACACTGAACAGAAGGTAGGACTCAACTTTCCATCAAATAGGTGGCTATATGAAAGTAAAAGTATAGGACTTAGAGTTAAGAACATAATAATTTTAAAATTTAAAATTATTCAAAGCACACTGTTAGAAACAATAAAAGCATGTCATAGACTGGGAAAACATATTTATTAAAACACTATCTGGGAGGCCGGCGCCGCGGCTCACTGGGCTAATCCTCCGCCTTGCGGCACCGGCACACGGGGTTCTAGTCCCGGTCGGGGCGCCGGATTCTGTCCTGGTTGACCCTCTTCCAGGCCAGCTCTCTGCTGTGGCCAGGGAGTGCAGTGGAGGATGGCCCAAGTGCTTGGGCCCTGCACCCCATGGGAGACCAGGAGAAGCACCTGGCTCCTGCCTTTGGAGCAGCGCGGTGCGCCGGGCCGCAGCGCACTGGCCGCAGCGGCCATTGGAGGGTGAACCAACAGCAAAGGAAGACCTTTCTCTCTGTCTCTCTCTCTCACTGTCCACTCTGCATGTCAAAAAAAAAAAAAAAAAAGAAAGAAAGAAAAAAACAAACAAACAAAAAAACACTATCTGGGAGCTTGTGTTGTGGTATAGCAGATAAAACTCACTTGTGATGCCAGCATCCCATACGAGCACCAGTTTGCATCCTGGTTGCTCTATTTCTGATGCAGCTCTCTGCTAATGACCTGGGAAAAGCTACAGAAGATGGATCAAGTGTTTGGGTCCCAGCACCTACATGGGAAACCTGGAAGAAGCTCCTGGCTCCTGGCTTCAAACCAGCCTAGCTCTATCTGTTGTGGTCATTTGGAGAGTGAAACAGCAGATGGGAGACCCTTGACCCTCCCTGTTTCTGTCTTACTCTGTAACTCTACCTTTTAAATAAATAATTTTTAAAAAAAAAGAAAACAGAAAAGCACATTCAATAAATATAATGATAAAAATATAACTGGCATCAGAGACATAACAAAGTAGGAGGAGTCTTTAGGAACTGGTTCATTCACTGATACAACTAGCTGGCACAAAAATATGACACAATAACCCTCCCCCATCTCCAGAATCTAAAAGAAAAAGCATACAGCATCCATGGGAGTGCTTAATGAAGAAAGAGACTGCAAAGTGACAGCAAGAAAGTATCCTGGTATTTTTGCTCATCCTTAGCCTTTCTCCATCCTCAAACTCATGGCAGCCAGGAAGACAGTGGCCCACGATCTGGATATGGTTTGTGCCAGGATGGTTATTTGAACCCTTTTCCAAAAAGCCTGTTATATATTCTAGACTGCGTGGTAGTTACCAAAAAGATCAGGACAGACACTGACTTTTGTTTTACCTCGATTGACTAGAGTGATTTTCCTGGAAATACCTGCTGAAAGTGTTCAGAGACATATCCTAACCCTAGCCAGCTGAGGGAAGGGACAGCAGATGGGACAAGCAGCAGACAGACCCTCAAAGCCTAGGAATTAGGGGGCTGAGGAGGAAGGTTCTGGGAGAGAAATGATTATGAGGCTACCAAGTATGGAAGGAATCTGGAGTGCAACACTCACACCCAGGACCAAACACATCTCAGGAGCGGATCCTGGGCTTGAATCCCTGTATAACTTCTAGAGTCTGCCAGCAGCTGTTTGCAGTTCAGCAGAGTTTTAGGAGGCCTGGCTTGCATGGAAGGAGTATCCAAGGTTTAAGAGAATCTGTTCTGATCAGGAGCTTTTTGATTTCTTTTTTGCTCCAAGTGTTCAAGCGAGTCTCCATGAGATCATGAACTGACTGCTGAGATAACAGATTGGAGACTTCAGTGATTACACACCACAAGGAAAACATCCCTCACAATAATCATTTGGGAACATCGCTAAACAAACGAACAACTGAAGCCCTCAACATATGTCAGCATCAAACCTTGGGGTAAGAGAGGGAAGATTTTCATGGTTACCATAGTATAATATTCAAAGTGTCCAGGTTTCAATCAAAAGATCATACAAAGAAACAGAAAGTATTGCTCATTTATAGGAAAAGAGATCAAATAAATAAACAAAGACTGAAGAATCCACGACATTGGACTTAAAAAAAAAGAACTCTAAATCAATTATTTTAATATACTCAGAAACTATGGGAAAGTATAGAAAAAGATTTAAATAAACTAGGAAAACAATCTCTAACCTAATAGATATCCCCAATGAAGAAAATCATAAGCACCAAATAGAATTTGAGAACTAAAAAATAAAAAAAAAAAAAAAATGAGGAGGGAAACTGGGAGAGTGGCCAGGAGGGAGGTTAGGATGTAAAGTATCACTATACTTCTAGGCCTTTATTTATGAATACATGAAACTTGCCCACCTCATATAAATAAAAATTGTTAAAAATTAATAATCTGGTTTTCTTAAATATATCTTTAATCTTGATATTTAAGGACCTATTGTTCCTTTTCCTTTGCTATTGAATTCCAAGAAAAATCTATTGTAATTAAACGGAAGAACAGATAGTACTTCACTTTCCTTTCTCAATGATTCCTTGGATGAGAAAATCAAGGTTAGGGGGAAAGTCCAGGAAATCAACAGAACAATGTTATGTGTGCCTCCAAGTAACTTCATTCTTGTTGCCAATGTGGATTCTGATAGGACATAGCCAAGAGCTCATTAATTTCTTTTTCCCTTTTGTTCTTTCAAATTCATAAATAATTTATAATATTCATGTTCATGAAATCCAAGAGTAGCCAATTATTTCACTTGAAAGTACAAGCCAACATTTCATGAGGGGACAGGAATGAAAACTCCTGACCAATAGTCTGTGAAATGTAGTTATCACTCAGTACAGCTGTGTCTTTCTGAAACTTTTTACTTACTTATAAATGAATTATAATTTAGAAACTATTTTTTGGTTACCATTTTGAGTCAATTAAGCCAAATGACAGATGTAATGTAAGATTCTATTCATTAAACCGGTTGGAGGTCTACTAACTAAACTTTCTGACAGTCATAGATGGATGAAAGTGAAGAGAGAAGTCACTCTGCCTCCTAATATCTGAAGCATCAGGAAGACCTTCTGTTCCTTGTAGCTCTTGCTCGTATCATTCTCTTCCTTTACTGAGATATAGAGTTGAATTCAAATGTATACCCTTAATGCTTTCTTTAAAAAAATTTATTATTGACTGGTTCCTTGATTGGAAAGTGAGAGGAGAGAGCCAAAGAGAGAAAGAGAGAGTGAGTTGCCCTAAATTCCCATGACAGCCAGGGCCGGAACAAGATGAAGCTGAGAGCAGGAACTCTACCCAGGTCTCCCACACGGGTGACAGGGACCCAAATACTTGAACCATCGCCTGTTGCATCCGAGGGTATGCATTAGCAGGAAACTGGATTGGAGCAGAACCAGGACTCAAGCCAGATATAGGATAGAAGTGTCCCATTTGGCGACTGAACCACTCTGCCAAACATGAGCCCTTATGCTGGTTTTGCTTGATTCAGTTACTAGGGTAGATATTTTCTTGTCAGTGAGAAGCTATTTGAGTGCTCAAAATCACTGCACTTTCTATAGCCTCAGGTTGCTTATATCAGGAAAAGCATTAAGCTAGCGAGGAGATAAGAGTGTTTCCTTCTCATTGCCTCCCTCTGGGTGAAGTGATTTGCAGATGACTAATTGGTTTTCATTGGGTTTCTCTACATATATGTTTTTCCACAAATTATTATGTATGCATGGTGCTAGCTAGTCAAAAGTTCAACACCAGACATAGGCCCCTGGCTATGTTTTGTTCACTCATAATTTACATTTTATTATGTAAAATGATTTCAACTGAAGGAATATTTTTTCATTCAGAAGGAACACTTAGACTTGCAAAGATTTGAACACATCATTTCTTTCTTTCTTTCTTTCTTTCTTTCTTTCTTTCTTTCTTTCTTTCTTTCTTTCTTTTTTTTTTTTTTTTGACAGACAGAGTGGACAGTGAGAGAGAGACAGAGAGAAAGGTCTTCCTTTACCATTGGTTCACTCTCCAATGGCCACTGCGGCTGGCGCGCTGCGGCCAGCGTGCTGCGGCCGGCGCACCGCGCTGATCCAAAGCCAGGAGCCAGGTGCTTCTCCTGGTCTCCCATGCGGGTTCAGGGCCCAAGGACTTGGGCCATCCTCCACTGCACACCTGGGCCACAGCAGAGAGCTGGCCTAGAAGAAGGGCAACCGGGACAGAATCTGGCGCCCCGACCAGGACTAGAACCTGGTGTGCCAGTGCCGCAGGTGGAGAATTAGCCTATTGAGCAGCGGTGCTGGCCTTAACACATCATTTCTTTAATCTTTCAACTTTTAGATTTTTACTTCAATCTTAAATAATATCATGACACAAATACTACAAAATAAGTATCTTGAATTTATACCTATCAAAAACTCTTACTAGGGGACAGCACTGTGGCATAGGTTAAGCCTCTGCTTGTAGCACCTGCATCCCGTATTGGTGCTGTTTCAAGTCCTGACTGCTGCACTTCTGATCTAGCTCCCTGTTAATGGCCTGGGAAACCAGTGGAAGATGGCCCAAGTGGGAGACCTGGAAGAAGTTCAGGCTCCTGGCTTTGGATTGGCCTGGCTCTGGCCATTATGGCCATTTGAGGAGTGAACCAGCAAATGGAAGACCTCTCTCTGTGTGTTTCTCCCTTTCTCTGTAAATCTGCCGCTCAAAGAAAAAATAAACCTTAAAAAAAAAAACCTTACTTAGGAGGCCCAGACTTATCTATCTTCACAGGGGGTACATCCTAAGGGAGGTGTCAACCTCCTTGGAAAGGCACCCTGTTGACTTCCATTACCTAGTTGGCCTGGGAGGAGAACTGGCCAGGTGAAGGCAGGTGGCATCTGCTGCCTCCACTGTTACTGACCTTACTTGACTGTACCCACAGCAGTGGTTGATCACTTTGGAAGCTGCGCCAAGTGAAGGGCTTTTCAGCAAGACCTGTGGCTCTGACCTGGGTGTCCTTTGACTCTGGGGCAGTTCCATTCCAGTGATCCAACTCTTGGCTGGCAGAGCTGCCAGGGCTCTTCATAAGCTGACTTCTGCTGAAGCCCTGGCTTTCCACATCGAAAACCAATGCAGTGGACTGGCCTGTTGGGTCTTCTAGGGGGCAGATCACTGTACAAAGCCACCTTTAATAGGCCTGCCACCTATCTTTACGTTGCTTCCCTGCCCGCCCCCTGGCAAAGTTTTAAAAGGACCTGTTCCTGAGCACATGGCTCTCTTTCTGTCTGTCTCCTGATCTCTGTCTTTCTCTCTGTCTCTTGATCTCTCTCTCTGGATCCTTCTCTTACACTCTCCTTCTCCCTCTTTCCTTCTTCATCCCTTCCCTCCAGTCTGCCAGGTTTCCCCAATAAACCCTTTCCTTTAAAAAAAAAACTTACTAAAAGTAAATTATTTCCAATTATCACCCACTGCTCTTCATTTTCTACAAAGTTACTTTAAAAATTTTGTGGAAAATAGAATTAAAAGATAAGTTCATTTTGGGGCAAAAAGATGAAATCCATGCATGAATTTTTTACTATATATATTTTCCATGAAGTTTGTGAAGACCCTCTGTATGCATGGATTTCAAAAAATTTGCCCCAGAGCAGGTGGGTAAAGCTGCTACTTGCAGCTCTGGCATCCCATATAAGCACTGCTTCAAGTCCCGGCTGCTCCATTTCTGAGCCAGCTCTCTGCTATAGCCTGGGAGAGCAGTAGAAGATGGCCCAAGTCCTTGGGCCTCTGCACACCTGTGGGATACCCAGAAGAAGCTCCTGGCTCCTGGCTTCAGATCAGCCAAGCTCCAGCCATTGAGGTCATCTTGGGAGTGCACCAATGGATGGAAGACCTCTCCCTGCCATCTCTCTCTCTCTCTCTCTCTCTCTCTCTCTCTCTCTGCCTCTCTGTAACTCTGGCTTTCCAATAAATAAATAAATCTCTTTTAAAAATTGCACCAAAATAAATGTAAGTTTAATTCCATTCCCCCAAGTTTTTTAAAGTACCCTCATATATTGAGGTAGAAAAGTAAATTGAGACTTTACACAAAAAGGAAATAAAGGGAAACTGAATGCAGGGTGGCACTGTGGCACAGTAAATAAAGTCATCGATTAGAATGCCAGCATCCTGTATGGGCACTAGTTCGAGTCCTGGCTGCTCCACTTCCAATTCAGCTCCCTGTTAATGTGGCTGGAGAAAGCAGTGAAAGATGGTCCAAGTGCATGGGCGCCTGCACTCACATGGGTGACCTGGAAGAAGCTCCTGGTTCCTGGCTTCAGCCTGGTCCAGTCCAAGTTGTTGTGGCCATTTGTGGGGAGAACAGAAGATAAAGAATAACTCTCTTTCTCTGTCTCCCTCTCTATATAACTCTTTCAAATAAATAAATAAATAAATTTTAAAAAAGAAAGAAATTGAATGCATACACTGACCAGTTATAAACCATTTAAGTTATCCTGATTTGGTATTTGGCAACCACACTTGACCATTTTGTTTGGCTTTTTCCTTCCTATTGCACACATGAAGCTGTAGAATTTCCATGTTGTCTATATGTTCATGTGTACTATAACATCACTTTTTTTGGTAACTGTTAGGACTAATTTCTTTCTTTCTAACCTACCCATAACTTCTACTCCTTCAGCCTTTCAGTTCAGAGAGTAACAGAATAGGAAATCCCTACGTAATAGGAATTAACCTATTAATTCCTATTAATAGAGATTAATAGTAATAAAATCAGAAATCCCTAATCCAACCCTTTTATTTTGAAGATAAGAATATTGAATATTATGGACATGCCTGGTTTGGTGAGAAATTGTCTTGATATTGTTTTTCCTAAAAGGCCAATATCCTGAATGCTGCATCTAATACTACGTCCCTCCCCTCATTGATTCATGAAGCTTCTTTATCAAATATCCTAGTTTGTTCTAGGATGGTCTAACAAATAACTACCTGACCTTGTTTCTTTTACTATTTTAGCAATAACACTTTCAGTACAGTGACTTTTTTCTCCAATATATTTGTACAACTCTTACTTGCTGCCTACCTGGTGATGTTTTCTCAAGTCAATTTTTCAAGCAGCAAAAATAATTCAATTAAACAATTCTTAGAATCATAATAAAATTGCTTACCATTTAAAATAGAAATTCAAACTTTACCATGTTCATTTTTGCTATCAGAGATACAGTATAACCATTTGATAATTTATGGCTCCCAGTAATGCTTTTTCATTCCATCCATTTAGTCTAATATATTTTTCATTATCATCAATCCTAAGTATTAGTATTTTTGTAATATTATATTTACTGTCATATTTCCACTACGTGTTTTAAAAGATTATGTTGATTCAGGTATACAAGTTCTTATTTTTTTGTATAAACCTGTTCTTAATCACTTTAATGGACATTTATTGTATGATGAGAAGCTTTGGGCTCTTGACCAAGAGTCTTGTCTGAAGGGAACAGTTGTAGATATCTGTAGAAAACAGTAGATCAGTGAAAAGGTAAAGGTGAGAATTAAGTTGAAAATAATTTCTTTTCCCTGAATATTTTTTAATCTTGGCATAATGTATTATACAGCAAAAATGGATTGATAATCTTTGTTCCAATGGTTTATTTTTTCTGTTTAACCCTGTATCACCAGGGCCAAAAGGCCCAGAATGATGTGAATATAAAACTGAGAAAGGGGCTGGAGCTGTGGTACAGCGGGATGCCTGCAACGCCAGATTCCACATGAGTGCCTGTTTGAATCCTGGTTCCTCTGCTTCTAATCCAGCTTCTGGCTAATAAACCTGGGAAAGCAGCAGAATATGGCCCAAATGCTTGGGCTCCTGTTACCCACATGGAAGATGCAGATGGAGTTCCAGGCTCTGGATTTTAGCCCGAACCACCCCCAACTGTTGTGGCCATTTGGAAAATGCATCAGCAGATGGATGATATCTCTCTCTCTCTCTCTCTCAACACCCTCCTACTATTCAAATAAATATTTTTTTAAAAAAAAATTGAAAAAACAGAAAGCCCATTCTCAAGTGTGACCATAACGAACAAGGGATAAGGGGCAAAATTGCTGTCCTGCCACATCAGAGCAGCCCCAATGAGCTTCCCCAGAGAGACCCCAGCATGTGGTGTAGCTACTCTGGTATGTGGACCCCAATTAATCTCAGAGGAGAGGCAAGGTAGACCTCAACTCCCCTGCATGCTGTAGGAGCATTCATGGCCCTGTGAGGCAGCTCTTGGGGCCTAGGGTGTGGCCACTCAATCTTGGATCACCTGTACCAGGGAACTGGCTTTCCTTCAGAGGTAAAAACTGTTTCTACTATTGCATGATTTTTGCACTGACATTTTGCTTAATTATTGGAGGTTTTCTAGTTCATTTAAGTGGTGTTTACATGAGGTCTGGCCTATACTATTCGAGCTGCTACTCAGCCCCACAGCACAAGGCTACCCCTTGGCACCACCTTCAATGGGCAGCCTCAGCCACTGGCATCCTCCCAGATGAACCTCCCACATCACAGACTGCAAACTTCAAACTGCTCCACAGAGAGTTTTGGAGACCTGAGACACACTCACAGAACAGAAGCACTGCTGTGACTGTCACTTACAGCGAACATCAACATCCAGCTACTCCTCTGCTTCCCCAAGTCACTTTCTGTTACAGGAACAATCATCGTTTCCGATCTCAGAGTCTACTTTTACTTCAGCTCCACTTAATTACTCCTTTCATGGGTACAGATGAGTCAGAATCTCAACTAAGTGTTCCCCACTGATGAATAACCTGGTGAGATGAGATTTTGTAGGGTGAACAGGATATTTGTAATTTGTTTGAATGTAGGAGGAATTCAAGCAGTTTTTCCAGTCTAAATGAAAGTGAGAGAAATGAATTAAACCTGACATTTGCCTACAAAGCTAAGGAAATAACCATGAAATATTAGTTAATTTTAGTATGAAAATCCCACTTAGCATATATTACAGAAGCCATCATTATGACAGTAAACTGAAAAAAAAAAACTTATAGTAGTTTTATCATAAGAGTACAAAATGGCAAAGAATCAGAGTATACATCAAAAGCTGATTGGAATACTATCCAGCAATGAAAAAAGATTGGATCACTGACATATACAAAAAAATGGAAGCTCTCCATAAGCAAGCTCTCCATAAGCAAGGCCTTATGTCCTACATATTACATAAAAAGGCCTTATGTCTTACATATTATATAAAAATCAATTCTAAATGTATCAAAGATCTAAAACTATGATGTGATACCACCATACAGGACAACATTAGGAAAATTCTGTAAGACATTACATAAGCAAAGACTACTTGGAAAATAAAAGACCCCAGAAGCACAGACAATTAAAGCAGAAATTGACAAATGGGATTACATTAAGCTGAGATGCTTCTGCACTGCAAAAACAACACTCAACAAGGTGAAGAGGAAATTGACAGAATGGGAGAAAATAATTGCAAATTATGCAACTGACATGAGATTAATATCCAGGATTTATAAAGAGCTCAAGAAATTCAACAAATAATCAATACACAGTTATTCTTAAGTGTTGAAACTTAACTGAAAAGTGATCGCTGTTAAATATAAGAGTGGGAATAAGAGAGGGAAGAGATGCGCAATTCGGGACATGCTCAAGCTGACTTACCCCAAACGGTAGAGTTAGAAACATACCAGGGGATTCCAATTCAATCCCATCAAGGTGGCATGTACCAATACCATCTCACTAGTCCCAGTGATCAATTTCTGTTCACAATTGATCATAATGATAGGGCTAAGAGCCAAAGGGATCACATAAACAAGACAGTGTCTGCAAATACTAGCTGATAGAATAAAAAAGGGAGAGAATGATCCAACATGGGAAGCGAGATACACAGCATACCCATAGAATGGCAGGGAAATAAAAATCAAAACCAGAATAAGGGTTCACCTCACCTCAGTTAGAATGGCTCTCATAGAAAAATCAACAAACAATAAATGCTGGTGAGGATGTGGCGAAAAAGGCACCCTAATCCACTACTGGTTGGAATGAAAGCTAGTACAGCTACTGTGGAAGACAATATGAAGATACTGAATACATCTAAAAATAGATTCCCCATATAGCCCAGTCATCCCAGTCCTGGGAATTTCCCAAGGAACATTAAATCAGCATATATCTATTATCTGTACTCCTGTTTTGCAGCTCAATTCACAATTCACATAGCTAAGATATGGAATCAACCCAGATGTCCATCAACTGATGACTGGATAAAGAAAGTATGGTACACATGTACACTATGGAATACAACTCAGCAGTAAAAAAAAATTGAAATCCTGTGTTTTGCAACCAAATGGATGCAACTGGAAACCTTTATACTTAATGAAATAAGCCAGTCCCAAAAAGACAAATACCGTATGTTTTCCCTGATCTGTGGTAACCAATAGAGTATCAAAAATGGTCCAATATGGGAAGTGAGATACACAGCAGACCCATAGAATGGCAGATGTCCTAAACAGCACTCTGGCCTCAGAATCAGCCCTTAAGGCATGCGGATCTGGCTGAAAAGCCCATGAGAGTATTTCAGGCATGGAAAGCCAAGACACTCTGAAAAAAAAAAAAACCTAAATGAAAAATCTCCGCGAGTGAGATCCTAGTGGAAAGAACGGGTCATCAAAGAAGGAGGTACCTTTCTCTGAAGGGAGGAGAGAACTTCCACTTTGACCATGGCCTTGTCTAAAAATGATCAGAGTCAGTGAACTCAGGGGGCTTCCATAGCCTTGGCAGCTCATGACAAGAGCCTAGGGTGATTACTGATGCCATAAACAAGAGTGTCAATTTGTTAAGTCAACAACAGGAGTCACTGTGCACTTACTCCTCATGTAGGATCTTTGTCCTTAGTGTGCTGTACATTGAGATTTAATGCTATAACTAGTACTCAAACAGTATTTTTCACTTTATGTTTCTGTGTGGGAGCAAACTGTTGAAATCTTTACTTAATGTATGCTAAACTGATCTTCTGTATATAAAGAAAATTGAAAATGAATCTTGATGTGAATGGAAGGGGAGAGGGAGTGGGAAAGGGGAGGGTTGTGGGTGGGAGGGATGTTATGGGGGGAAGCCATTGTAATCCATAAGCTGTACTTTGGAAATTTATATTCATTAAATAAAAGTTTAAAAAAATGTAATGTATAGGAGTGAAATGAACATTTTGAGATTTGAAGATAGTTTACAGCCCTTGTCTCTACCATTGAGGCACAATGTTTTTTAATCTTCTAATTTGTTGAACTCTTTATTTAGTGTAGAGTTAATCTCATGAATATAAAGTAAACTGATAGTATATCCTTATAAGAATTAAGAGAGGGAATAAGAGAGGGAGGAGGAGGAAATGTAGGAGCATGGGTGGGAGGGTAGGGTCAGAAGTATCACTGTGCTCCCTAAATATGTACATATGAAATACATGAAATTTGTATACCTTAACTCAAACAAAAATTTTAAAAATTAAAAAAGTAAATTTAAAAAATAAAAATCAAGATACCAGAAAGGAAAAAAAAAAGAACAAAAAGAGAAAAAGGGAAAACTGAAATGAATAGAAAACAGAAACATGACAGATATTTATTCATGTATATCAGTAATCAGTTTAAATGTAAATGATAAATACACCAACTAAAAAGCATTGGTCACGGCCAATGTTGTGGCTCAGTGGGTTAATGCCCTGGCCTGAGGCTCTGGCACCCCATATGGCGCCAGTTCAAGACCTAGCTTCTGCACTTCCTATCCAGCTCTCCGCTGTGACCTGGGAAGACAGTGGAAGATGGCCTAAATCCTTGGGCCCCTGCACCCATGTAGGAGATCAGGAAGAAGCTCCTGGCTCCTGGCTTCAGATCGGCACAGCCAACTGGGGAGTGGACCATAGGATGGAAGACCTCTCTCTCTGCCTCTCTTCTCTCTGTGTCACTCTTTCAAATAAATAAATATATAAATATAGCATGGGTCAGCAGGTGTTGTGGTTCAGTGGGTAAAGTAGTGGTCTGGGAAGCCCACATCTCATAGACAAGTGCAGTTTGTGTCTAAGGTCATACCACTCTGAATGCACTGGATCTCATCTGATCTCGGAAGCTAAGCAGGGTCGGGCCTGGTTAGTACTTGAATGGGAAAAGTGCAAGTTGGAGCCCTAGCTACACTGCTCTTCTAATCCAGCTTCCCGCTGGTGCATTCTTGGAGGCAGCAGGTGATGATTTAAGGACTTGCAAGATCTGATGCAGTTCTGTGCTCCTGGCTTTATCCTGGTCCAGCCCTGCAGGCATTTGGGAGTGAACCAGCATCTGAGAGATTTCTCTCTTTTTTCCCCCTCCTCCTCTTCCTCCTCCTCCTTCTTCTTCTTTTCTTTCTCTCCCTCCCTCCTCCCGTCACTCTGCCTTTCAAATACATGAATAAATAAATCTTTAAAAAATACCAGGGATCATAAAAGTTGGTTTAAAAAAGACCCAACTATATGTTTTCTACAAGAAATCTACTTCAAATATAATGACATAGATAAAGTAAGAGATGGAGAAAGACCACAATAACACCAGAGTACCTAGATTAACTTCAAAGAAACACCTCACAAAAAGAAAACAAAAAATTTTAAAAGATTTATTTATTTATTTGAAAGTCAGATCGCTTCTCGGCCTTTTGGCTAAGATCAAGTGTATTTGAAAGTCAGAGTTACACAGAGAGAGAAGAGGCAAAGAGAGAAAGGTCTTCCATCTGCTGGTTCACTCCCCAGTTGGCTGCAATCCGGAGCTGTGGCAATCCGAAGCCAGGAGCCAGGAGCCTCTTCTTCTCCCACACAGATGCAGGGGCTCAAGAACTTGAGTCATCTTCTACTGCTTTCCCAGGTCATAGCAGAGAGCTGGATCAGAAGTAAAGCAGCTGGGACTCGAACCGGCGCCCATATGGGATGCCGGCACTGCAGACGATGGTTTACCTGCTATGAAAACAAATTGAAAGAGACACATTACAAAATGACAAATGAATCAAGTATCCTAGAAGATATAATAGTACTTAGCAAGTATGCATTTAACCAAGTGCAAAATATAGTAAAAAAAATATGATAGAAGAAATCCACTATTAGAGTTGGAGATTTCAACACCCATGCTTAGTAACTGATAGATCTGGCTGACAGATAATTAATTAGCATATAGCTGACCTGAATAGCACTATCAAAAACTTGAAAAAATTGACAATTATATAATACACAGAAGCAGAATCCACAAATCATTTCAAGCTTATGTGAAACAATCATCAAGATTGGCCACAAAACACACTTCAACCAATTTAAAAGAATGAAAATCGTACAAAGTAGTTTTTCATTCCACAACGGAATTAAATTAGAAAACCATAGTAGAATAACTGGAATCCCTAAATTCTTAGAGACTGAGTCAATAATATTAGCTTCTAAACTAACATGAGATTATGAAGAAATTTCAAGAGAAATGCAAACACATTTTGAACTTAAGGAAAACAACTTATTAAAATGTGTGATATATGGTAAAAATAGTTTTAGGAAGAAAATTTATACCATAGTTCAGAAGATAAAAAAAAGATACAAAGTTAATAATCTGAGCACCCACTATAGGAAACTGTGGAACAAAAAATTTAAGCCTGCAGCAACCAGAAGAGAAGAAGTAATCAAAGCTAGAGTTAGAAATCAATTAACTGGGGGCCAGTACTGTGGCTTAGTAGGTTAAGTCTCCACCTTCAGTGTCTGCACCCCATATTGGTGCTGGTTTGAGTCCCACATGCTCCACTTCCAATCCAGCTCCCTGCTAATGGTCTAAACAAGCAGTGGAAGATGGCCCAAGTGCTTGGGCAGCTGCACCCATGTGGGAGACCCAGAAGAAGCTCCTGGCTCCTGGCTTCTGATCAGCCCAACTCCAGTTATTATGGCCATTTTGAGTGAAACAGTGGATGGAAGATCTCTCTCTGTCTCTCTCTCCCTCTGTCTATAACACTTTCTCTCAAATAAATAAATAAACTCCTTTAAAGGAAGAAAAAGAAATACATGAAATGAAAAATAGGAAATTAATAGAGAAAGATCAATGAAACTAACAGTTGGTTTTTTGAAAAGAACAATAAAATTGGTGAATTTCCAGCTAGGCTAACAAAAAAAGAAGTACACAAATTATTAACAGCAGAAATGAAAGAGGGGCATTATTTATTTATATTTATATTCAATTTATTTAATCTATAAATGTATTATAATAATATATTTATATTATAATATAATATTTATTATATAATGCAATAAATAATAATTAATAATAAATATCATTAATAATTACAAGTATATTTATATATTCATATATTTGTGTACTTATATATTTATTATTATTTATTGCATATTATTATTAATTATTATTCAATATATTGTATATTATATATGATTATTTGAATATTTATATTATCTATTTTATCTATTCCTTACATATTTATATTACATTATTTATTACATATTTAAATAAATATGTTATTTATATAAATATAGTATATAATGTGTTATATAATATATTTTATATAATGTATATAACATATATAACACATGATATATGATATATGTGATGTATATGTGATATATGTGTATCATATATATGATGTATGTGTGATGTATGATATATATGATATATGATATATGCATGATATCATGTTATATATGTTATATACATTATACAACCTATATAATATGATATATGGTCATATAAATAACATATATATCATATATCATATAATGTATATGTTATATACATCATATAGAATATATTATATAATGTGTATAATATATGATGTGTATGATATATAACATGCAATATATACATCATTAAATATATAAAGTAATGCATATTTTGGTGTATAATATTATATTTTATAGTATAGAATATATCTTACATATAATTTAAATATTTAAATATATTATATATAATATATTCATATAAAGGTATAAGTATTATAATTATTATGAACATTATGTATATAATAGAGAGAATTTCAACTAAATTAGGGAGGGATGAAGGAGTATCAGAAACCCATTGCTCTGATATTAAGTACTTGTACTTTGCCTTGCGAATAGCAATTGTTAATAAAACTGTATGCATGGGACAGCTTTTTAACTCAATAGAACACCTGTACTCATTATTTTCCCATAACACTGCTGTAAAATAGATTATTATTGGAAATAGGAAGAAACTGAGACCTTAGGAAGTAAAATCCATTATTTATGAGTCTATACCTTACTGGCTAAACAAGATCTAAAACTCAAGTTCCAACCAATAACTGCTGTACCTTCTTTCCAGAGTGAGAAATTATTCCAGATGTTGTTTGATCTGATCTGGAACCAAGGTTAGATGAGATGTGGGACTTAAGTAGAGCTTATATTCACCACACTTATAACTAAATCATCCTTATTGTATCTATAATTTAATAAGGCTCTAATAAGTAATTCATCTGCTACAATTATCATGTAAAGAAGCTCTGCTGTTGCCATTGAAAACATGAAGTGAAGCTCAGATAAGTGAAGTGACTCCCCAAAGCCTCTCACCCAGTGTGGAGCAGAGCTGTGTTTATCAAGCACCACAGCTCCCTGCCCTCTCTGAAAACTGCCCAGCTCTCTACATGCACCTGTGGGGCTTTTATTCATGAATGCCTGTAGGCCGAAATTCAGGGTATGGAGTGGGGTTGGCAAAGATATTTCCAAGGATAGACCCAAATTTGACTCCAGCTCTCTGTGCCAAACTGGAAAGTTGCAGAGAGGTGTTTATACAGAATTCCATCTTAAAATAATTTTAAATGGTTCAGCAGGTAAATTTGCCACCTATAGCACCAAATTCCCTTATGAGCACCTGTTGTGTCCCAGCAGCTCCAGTTACAAGCCAGCTCCCTGCTAATGGCCTGGGAGAACAGCAGAAGATGGCCCAAGTGTTTGGGTCCCTGCACCTACATGGGAGACCGGGAAGAAGCTCCTGGCTTCAGTCTGGTCCAGTCCTGGCCATTGTGGCCATCTAAGGAGTGCATAGCCAGGGCTGGGTGCAGGCCAAAGCCAGGAATTAAGAACATCATCTGGGTCTCCCACATGGAAGTACTGGGCCAGAACCTGCTGCCTTTCAGGAGTACCCAGGGACTCCAACCAAGCACTCTGATAAGGAATGTGCACATCCCAAGGCCTGGAGTGCTTAACACGCTGTACCACAAAGTCTGCCCCCAGGGCTTTGTTTCTTATGAGAACTGATGCTGTCCCCAAATCTTGCAAATGTTACCTTCTACAACTAACTTTTCCCTTTTGATATGTATTATTTCATTCATTCGGACCTCCACTTTCACACTAGGTATATGTTACACTGTGATCTGTCATGTACATTTGTCATTTTATCACACATTTGCACTAGTCATTTGAAATCTTTCCAATGTCCTGTGGATTTTTATATGTGCTTCACAGTTCCCTACACAAAATAATCAGGGAAAATTGTTCACTGTTCAAACACATTCTTTCTTTTCTTTTGGACAGGCAGAATTAGACAGTGAGAGAGAAAGAGACAGAGAAAGGTCTTCCTTTATTCCATTGGTTCACCCCCCAGATGGCTGCTACAGCCAGCATGCTGCGCTGATCCGAAGCCAGGAACCAGGTGCTTCTCCTGGTCTCCCATGCAGGTGCAGGGCCCAAGCACTTAGGCCATCCTCCACTGCCTTCCAGGGCCACAGTAGAGAGCGGGACTGGAAGAGGAGCAACCAGGACAGAATCCGGCGCTCCAACCGGGACTAGAACCAGGGGTGCCAGCGCCACAGGCAGAGGATTAGCCAAGTGAGCTGCGGCACCGGCCAAAGATATTCTTTCACTTGCTTCTTTTTCCCTATTATATTCATTCATCTTTCATTGGCTTAGCTTTACTATGATCACAAAATATAAAAGCCAAGATCTTCTGGGTCTCCCACATGGGTACAGAGGCCCAAACACTTGGGCTGTCCTCTGCTGCTCTCCCAGGCACATTAGCTGGATAGGAAGTGTAGCAGCTGGGACTCAAACCAGCACCCATATGGAATGACAGCATTGTGGGCTGTGGCTTTACCCATAACACCACAACATTACCCCCAAAAAACTAAGATCTTATTCTTAAAATACAAAATTTTGAAAATGTTTGTTTCAGGGGACTATTAGTTCAGACCAAAGGAGGAGATATTGAGTCTATCAGGAGGAGTTTTCTATCTACTCTTTCTTATAGAATCTTCCATTTAAGATGAGTTCTTTGAATGAGAGAGATAAATAAGGCCTGGGAACATGGGCAGAATCTTATTTAAGTTCCCATAAAAAGAAAAGCTAGAAGCTTTGTATGGGGTGACCTGTGGACTTTGCAGTTCAATCATGTCAGCCGGTGGAAGTGCCAATGTATCCTTGAAGGACTTCATTTTGTCTACTGTTATTAGAGTCAGGAAAGGGCAGTGAGGATATTTGCCGAGATGAAATGTTTCAACCTTTGCCTCAGAAACATAAAGTCTTCCATGATTCTATTTCTGATTAGATTTATTAGTGGAAATTTTTCCTGCATATTACTTTTATATCCTATTTTTTCATAGTTTTTGGACAACCTTCTTAGGTGAGTGGGAAACTGATTAATTAGTTCATGACAAGTATTTTCAACATATCCCTAAACTTTTACTTTCATGACAGTGGCTATGTTAAAGTTTGATCTGAACACAGTCACTGGCACTGGGCACCTCGTGGGAGTGTTGAAGTGCAGCAGGGAGGATGGCCCGAGTTCAAATCTGTACAGTCTTTGTCTTGCACTCTGAGGGAGAATTAGTATCCTAGTTCCCAAAATACACAACACAATCAAAGAAATCCTTTTTCTTCTATTATTCAATATGTTTGAAAGTAGGGAAGGAAGATGGCCCAACACAGATTTATCTGATGATCTGAAAATGTAGCTTTTAGGCTAAGTGGAAAGATGGTTGGGACAAGAGTCTGCCCTGGCTCTGCCTCATATGCTTCCCGGTCCCAACTCCTTGAGAACAGTGCAGTCTTACAAACTGTGCACAGCACCAGTTCAAGTCAAGCTTTCACCTCTCCCTAAGGATGACATCTCTCTGTTCTCATCTCCCTTGAGTTCATAGGAGATCTTAAAAAAAAAAAAAGAAATATCCTGATGCTATTCACCCAAACTGTATACCTGAAGAAAGAAAGTTAAGAGTCCAGTAAATGTTAGGAAAGAAGCTGGTTTGTAGGAGTAGTTAATGTTTCTAAAATGTGTTTAAAATAAAGCAATGCAGCAATTTGTGTTTCTCCAGATTGATATGAACTTGGTATATTACCTACAACAAACCAGAACAAATATCCAATGTCTAAATAATAATAATACCAATCTTAAACCTGAGGGGATGGAGGGGACTCCTCCCATGGGCTGCCATAGCTTTTGTGTATGCTGATGGAAGATCTTGATCAGCCAGAGTATACAGCAGGACTGAGAAGAACATTTGAGCCATGGGAATCATGGCTGCAGAGTCCACAGAATCAGAGAACTGAACACAGATTCTGCTGTTCTACGTCATTTTTGGTGCACACACTGTTACCTGGAGCAGCTGCCCTGGAGTTGCCTCGTGGAGTAGTACAGTGCCTGTGCATGCTCTCTCAGAGTGTGGCAGAAAGAGTTCAAAGACAACCGCATTCTACATGTCTGTGAATTATTTCATCTCAAACTGGTCACTGTGAGCTGCTTAGTCCCTTTTTACACACCTGACTTCTTTATTTTCAATCTCATTGACTCTACTTCATTGAAGTGATCTCTATCTTCCAAAAAACCTCTTGGAAATCCTTTATCAATCCCTGGCCTTTCTCCACCTGTCCAAATGGCCTTTTTATGCATCAGGCAGAGGAAGAGGCAAAATTTTGCTCATTCTTAACCTTCAGCCAGAAGGGGAAAATTGGGAAGAAAGATACTTTGTCAGTGCCTCCCTGTGGGAGAAAAGAGGAACAAATATCCCAGACAAAGGGTACCATGGAAGGAGAATTGTTTTAGTAACAAAGCTACAACTAAATGATATGTGATCAGTACCCTTAATTCTAGAAGTGCAATAGAAAATGTAGTACATTTCAAATATGTTTTGGATTAAGCAGGTTTCTGGTACTTAAGCACTATTTATTACAGCATTTCAATGGGAAATATCACAGATATTATAAAAATAACTGTAATAAATCAGGCATTTTGACACTGAGAAAACCAGAACTTATAAAAACATCAACAAGTCCACTCATTTTTCAGCTGCAATTGAGAAATTTTACTCTATGAATGAGCATGCCATTTGTAAGTCTGAAGCGAAATGCAGCTGGTACAGCACTCATTACCCTTCAGTATACCATCACTCTCTATCATCTTTCCAATTCAAGGCTCATCTACATCATGGGTTTATAAAGGCATTGGACTGTGGCTTCATACCTAGGACCCCACAGCTATTCAGGCAGAACCTTGTTTCCTCTAGTGGGGCTATCTTTCTACCTGCTCATTAATTTCTTCTTTGAAGTTTTTAAGCAGGTCACATATGCGATGTGCAAAAATAGAATTCCTAGCAGTTCCTCATCCGGGTGTTTTCGGTCCCCAGGCACAGGCACTGAGTGTTGGGCATTGGGGGCAGTCTTCTGTAAACACTCAGGTACAGTCTAAGGTGATGTGGGCCTCCAATAGCCAGATATCCACTACTCCAGAACCATGCACCTGCATTTGAGCCTGAATCCAATTCTGAACCAAACTGCATAGGTATCATCAACCAGGGTCCTGACTGCAGCCAGGGTGGCCTGGAGTGCCAAGGGAACAAGCAGTAGGGACAGACTCAGTGTGAAAGTTATACCGTGAACTGAGGCAGTCCACACAGCCTCCTGAGGGAAGAGCATGCACTGTGCATTCTGGGTAGACAGCAGTGCTGAAGGACTCTGCGGGGACTCTGAGGCATTGAGTAGCAGTGTCTGGGAGTCAGTCGGTGATAGGCATATGGGCCATCTTTTAAGAATCTAGGCAGATGGAGCAGAGCACAGGAGGGAGGTCTCAGCAGCATTCACAGTAGTTGCAACAGGAGCCATGCCTTCTAGGAACCTTCGAGTTATGCAGGACGAGGGGAGGGGACTCTTTCCCTTTCAAGAAAGCAGAAAGATGAGCATAGCCCACAGAACTTTGACCATCAGCCACAAAGGAATGGATGGGAGGACAAGGCACTGCCATCCTGCCTTGATGTGCCCTCATGGGAATTTCTGAAACGTATAGGCATTGCTCACCGCAGACCTCATGTATTTTCCTGGGGGTGTGTTTCAGAAATCCCCATAAGGGCACATCAAGGCAGGATGGCAGTGCCTTGTCATCTCACCTATTCCTTTGTGGCTGATGATCAAAGTTCAGTGGGCTATGCTCATCTGGCCATTAATGTTCAGTTGCACATAAGCTGTGGTCTTACTGGCCTTCCACCTTGCTTCTCTTTTTTTTTTTTCCATTTTTTTTTATTTATTTATTTAATGAATATAAGTTTCCAAAGTACGAATAATGGATTACAATGGCTTCCCCCCCATACCGTCCCTCCACCCACAACCCTCCCCTTTCCCACTCCCTCTCCCCTTCCATTCACATCAAGATTCATTTTCGATTATCTTAATATACAGAAGATCAGCTTAGTATACATTAAGTAAGGATTTCAACAGTTTGCTCCCACACAGAAACATAAAGTGAAAAATAATAGATGATTTTTTTTTAATGATGATGAAATCAGATCAGACCTATTGTCATGTTTAATCCCAGTGAGAGTCAAGTTGGGAGTTGATAGTTTCTTTTCTTTTTTTTTTTTTTTTTTTACAGAGGATCAGTTTAGTATGCATTAAGTAAAGATTTCAACAGTTTGCACCCCCATAGAAACACAAAGTGAAATATACTGTTTGAGTACTCGTTATAGCATTAAATTTCAATGCACAGCACATTAAGGACAGAGATCCTACATGAGGAGTAAGTGCACAGTGACTCCTGTTGTTGACTTTACCAATTGACACTCCTGTCTATGGCATCAGTAATCTCCCTATGCTCCAGTCATGAGTTTCCAAGGCTATGGAAGCCCTCTGAGTTCTCCGATTCTTATCTTGTTTAGACAAGGTCATAGTCAAAGTGGAGGTTCTCTCCTCCCTTCAGAGAAAGGTACCTCATTCTTTGAAGACCTGTTCTTTCCACTGAGATCTCACTCACAGAGATCTTTTGCCAGAGTGTCTTGGCTTTCCATGCCTGAAATACTCTCATGGGCTTTTCAGCCAGATCCGAATGCCTTTAGGGCTTATTCTGAGGCCAGAGTGCTATTTAGGACATCTGCCATTCTATGAGTCTGCTGAGTATCTCACTTCACATGTTGGATCACTCTCCCCTTTATTTATTCTATCGGTTAGTGTTAGCAGGTACTAGACTTGCTTATGTGCTCCCTTTGACTCTTAGTCCTTTCATTATGATCAATTGTGAACTGAAATTGATCACTTGGACTAGTGAGATGGCATTGGTACATGCCACCTTGATGGGATTAAATTGGAGTACCCTGGTATGTTTCTAACTCTACCATTTGGGGCAAGTCAGCTTGAGCATGTCCCAAATTATACATCTCTTCCCTCTCTTATTCCTACTCTTGTGTTTAACAGGGATCACATTTCAGTTAAATTTCAACACTTAAGAATAATTGTGTATTAATTACAGAATTAAACCAGTCATATTAAGTAGAACAGACAAAAAAACTACTAAGAGGGATAATGTATTAAGTTGTTCATTAACAGTCAGGGCTATGCTGATCAAGTCACCGTTTCCCATAGTGTCCATTCCACTTCAACAGGTTTCCTTTTTGGTGTTCAGTCAGTTGTCACCAATCAGGGAGAACATATGGTATTTGTCCCTTTGGGACTGGCTTATTTCACTCAGCATGATGTGTTCCAGATTCCTCCATTTTGTTGCAAATGACTGGATTTCGTTGTTTCTTACTGCGGTATAGTATTCTAAAGAGTACATATCCCATAATTTCTTTATCCAGTCTACTGTTGATGGGCATTTAGGTTGGTTCCAGGTTTTAGCTATTGTGAATTGAGCTGCAATAAACATTAGGCTGCAGACTGCTTTTTTGTTTGCCAATTTAAATTCCTTTGGGTAAATTCCAAGGAGTGGGATGGCTGGGTCGAACGGTAGGGTTATCTTCAGGTTCCTGAGGGATCTCCAGACTGACTTCCATAGTGGCTTGACCAGCTTGCATTCCCACAAACAGTGGGTTAGTGTCCCTTTTTCCCCACATCCTCGCCAGCATCTGTTGTTGGTGGATTTCTGAATGTGAGCCATTCTAACCGGGGTGAGGTGGAACCTCAATGTGGTTTTGATTTGCATTTCCCTGATTGCTAATGACCTTGAACATTTTTTCATGTGCCTGTTGGCCATTTGGATTTCCTCTTTTGAAAAACGTCTATTGAGGTCCTTGGCCCATCTCCTAATTGGGTTGTTGGTTTTGTTTTTGTGGAGTTTCTTGATCTCCTTGTAGATTCTGGTTATTAACCCTTTATCTGTTGCATAGTTTGCAAATATTTTTTCCCATTCTGTCGGTTGTCTCTTCACTCTCCTGACTGTTTCTTTTGCTGTACATAAACTTCTCAATTTGATGCAATCCCAATAGTTGATTTTGGCTTTGACTGCCTGTGCCTCCCGGGTCTTTTCCAGAAACTCTTTGCCTGTGCCAATATCTTGAAGGGTTTCTCCAATGTTCTCTAGTAACTTGATGGTGTCAGGTCGTAGATTTAGGTCTTTAATCCATGTTGAGTGGATTTTTGTGTAAGGTGTAAGGTAGGGGTCTTGCTTCATGATTCTGCATGTGGAAATCCAATTTTCCCAGCAACATTTATTGAATAGACTGTCCTTGCTCCAGGAATTGGTTTTAGATCCTTGATCAAATAGAAGTTGTCTGTAGATGTTTGGGTTGATTTCTGGTGTTTCAATTCTGTTCCATTGGTCTATCCATCTGTTTCTGTACCAGTACCATGCTGTTTTGATTACAACTGCCCTGTAGTATGTCCTGAAATCTGGTATTGTGATGCCTCCAGCTTTGTTTTTGTTGTACAAGATTGCTTTAGCTATTCGAGGTCTCTTGTGCCTCCATATAAATTTCAGCACCAATTTTTCCAAATCTGAGAAGAATGTCTTCGGTATCTTGATTGGTATTGCATTGAATTTATAAATTACTTTTGGGAGAATGGACATTTTGATGATATTGATTCTTCCAATCCATGAGCATGGAAGATTTTTCCATTTCTTGGTATCCTCTTCTATTTCTTTCTTTAAGGTTTTGTAATTTTCATTGTAGAGATCTTTAACGTCCTTGGTTAAGTTTATTCCAAGGTATGTGATTGTTTTTGTAGCTATTGTGAATGGGATTGATCTTACAAGTTCTTCCTCAGCCATGGCATTGTCTGTGTATACAAAGGCTGTTGATTTTTGTGCATTGATTTTATACCCTGCTACTTTGCCAAACTCTTCTATGAGTTCCAATAGTCTCTTAGCAGAGTTCTTTGGGTCCCCTAAATAAAGAATCATGTCATCTGCAAAGAGGGATAGTTTGAGTTCTTCCTTCCCAATTTGTATCCCTTTAATTTCTTTTTCTTGCCGAATAGCTCTGGCTAGAACCTCCAGAACTATATTGAATAGCAGTGGTGAGAGTGGACATCCCTGTCTGGTCCCAGATCTCAGTGGAAATGCTTCCAACTTTTCCCCATTCAATAGGATATTGGCTGTGGGTTTTTCATAGATTGCTTTGATTGTATTGAGGAATGTTCCTTCCAAACCCAGTTTGCTTAGAGTTTTCATCATGAACGGGTGTTGTATTTTATCAAATGCTTTCTCGGCATCTATTGAGATAATCATATGGTTTTTCTTCTGCAGTCGGTTAATGTGGTGTATCACATTGATTGTCTTGCGCACATTAAACCATCCCTGCATACCAGGGATAAATCCCACTTGGTCTGGGTGGATGATCTTTCTGATGTGTTGTTGCATTCTATTGGCGAGAATTTTATTGAGGATTTTTGCATCTATGTTCATCAGGGATATTGGTCTGTAATTCTCTTTCAGTGCTGCATCTTTTTCTGGCTTAGGAATTAAGGTGATGCTGGCTTCATAGAAAGAATTTGGGAGGATTCCCTCTTCTTCGATTGTTCTGAATAGTTTGAGAAGAATTGGAGTTAGTTCTTCTTTAAATGTCTGGTACAATTCAGCAGTGAATCCATCTGGTCCTGGGCTTTTCTTTGTTGGGAGGGCCTTTATTACTGTTTCAATTTCTGTCTCAGTTATGGGTCTGTTTAGGTTTTCGATGTCTTCCTGGTTCAATTTAGGCAGGTTGCATGTGTCCAGGAATCTATCCATTTCTGATAGGTTTTCCTGTTTGCTGGCATACAAGTCCTTGTAGTAATTTCTGATGATTCTTTTTATTTCTGTGGTGTCTGTTGTTACATTTCCTTTTTCATCTCTGATTTTATTGATTTGGGTCTTTTCTCTTCTTTTTTTAGTTAGTTGGGCCAATGGGGTGTCAATTTTGTTTATTTTTTCAAAAAACCAGCTCTTCGTTTGGCTGATTTTTTGGAATGTTTTTCTTGATTCAATCCTGTTGATTTCTTCTCTGATTTTAATTATTTCTCTTCTCCTACTAGATTTGGGTCTGGTTTGCTGTAGGTTTTCTAGATCCTTGAGGTGAATTGAAAGCTCATCTATTTGGTGCCTTTCCAATTTCTTGATGTAGGCACCTATTGATATAAACTTTCCTCTTAACACTGCTTTTGCTGCGTTCCATAAGTTTTGGTATGTTGTGCTGTTATCCTCATTTACTTCCAGAAAGTTTTTGATTTCTCTTTTGATTTCTTCTATGACCCATTGTTCATTCAGGAGCATGTTGTTCAATCTCCATGTGTTTGCATATGCTCTAGGGATTCCTGAGTTGTTCATTTCCAACTTCATTCCTTTATGGTCTGAGAAGCTGCATGGTATGATTCTAATTCTTTTGAATTTGCTGAGACTTGCTTTATGGCCTAGTATGTGGTCAATCCTAGAGAAGGTTCCATGTACTGCTGAGAAGAATGTAAAATCTTTAGCTGTAGGATTGAAAGTTCTGTATATATCTGTTAGATCCATTTGGGCTATAGTGTCGTTTAAATCTACTATATCCTTGTTGATCTTCTGTCCTATTGATCTGTCTATTTCTGAGAGTGGAGTATTGAAGTCCCCCAGTACTATTGTATTGGGGTCTAAGTCTCCCTTTAAGTCCGTTAACAAATCTTTTAGATAAACCGGTGCCCTGTAGTTAGGTGCATATACATTGATAATTGTTATATCTTCCTGTTGAATTGATCCCTTAATCATTATGTAGTGTCCCTCTTTGTCTCTCTTAACGGTTTTTGTAGTAAAGTTTATGGTGTCTGATATTAAGATGGCTACGCCTGCTCTTTTTTCATTTCTGTTGGCATGGTATATCTTTTTCCAGCCTTTCACTTTCAGTCTGTATGGATCTTTGTTGGAAAGATGTGTTTCTTGTAAGCAGCAAATAGATGGGTTTTGTTCCTTAACCCAATCAGCCAATCGGTGTCTTTTAACTGGACAGTTCAGGCCATTCACGTTCAAAGTGACTAATGATAAGTGGTAACTTGGTCCTGCCATTTGCCAAAGATAAGTTCTAATATATGCTTTGAATTCCCTGTGATCTTTTGCTGTGAGGTTTCCTTCCTTTACCTTCTTTCATATTGATGACCGTGTTTCTTTGTTTCTGTGTGTAACACATCTTTAAGCATCTTTTGCAGGGCTGGACGAGTGGCAACAAATTCTTTCAATTTCTGTTTGTTATGAAAAGTCTTTATTTCACCTTCATTCACAAATGATAGCTTTGCAGGATATAATATTCTGGGCTGACAGTTGTTCTCTCTTAGTACCTGGGCTATATCTCGCCATTCCCTCCTAGCTTGTAGAGTTTCTGATGAGAAGTCAGCTGTGAGTCTGATTGGAGATCCTCTGAGAGTAATCTGACGTTTCTCTCTTGCACATTTTAGGATCTTTTCTTTATGTTTCACTGTGGAGAGTTTAATTACAACGTGTCGTGGTGAGGATCTCTTTTGGTCGTGTTTATTAGGGGTTCTGTGAGCTTCCTGTACTAAGATTTCTCTGTCCTTCTCCAAACCTGGGAAATTTTCTGCTAATATCTCACTAAAAAGGCCTTCTAATCCTTTCTCCCTCTCCATGCCTTCAGGAACTCCTAGAACCCGAATGTTGGGTTTTTTAATAGTATCCTGAAGATTCCCGACAATATGTTTTAGATTCCTAATTTCCTCGTCTTTTCTTTGGTCTGACTGTATCCTTTCCTGTTCTCTGTCTTCTAAGTCTGATATTCTCTCTTCTGCTTCTCCCATTCTGTTTGTAAGGCTCTCTATTGTGTTTTTCATTTGATCTATTGAATTCTTCACTTCAGTCACTATCCCAGTTTCCTGTTGTACTAGTTGTTTCGTTTCATTTTGATTCCTCCTTAATATTTCATTTTCACGAGAGAGATTTTCTATCTTGTCCATTAAGGATTTCTGTAGTTCAAGAATTTGTTTTTGAGAACTTCTTAATGTTCTTATCAATTTTTTGAGATCTGCTTCTTGCATTTCTTCTATGTCATCATCCTCATAATCTTGAATTGGGGTGTCTTTTTCATTTGAGGGCTTCATGGTGACTTCCTTGTTTTTATTACCTTGGTTTTTGCGTTTGTTATTTGTCATATTGGAGATATTTTGTTTCTTCACTGTGGTGCTTTTTCTTGTTATACTATGACTCTAGATTAAGTGGACTATCTGTTTTTGATGGAGCCTTAGGGCTTGAGATGGGTGTGGCCTGAGAGCTCTGGTGTGCCAAAGGTGACACTCCCAGGTTGGGCGTGGTAAACCTCTCTCTCTCTCTTTCTTTTTTTGATTCAAAAGGGAAGTTATTCTGCACAGCTGAACGAAGTTGGAGGTAGTTGGCAGGCAAATGATATACCCACAGGAGCCAGAGATTGGAAGCTCTTTCCCAAGGACCACACAGGGAATCTGTTCGGCCCTCAGAGTGGGCTCAAATTCTCCTTCAGTCTCCCACTGGGTTGCCAAAGTTACAGAATTGTAGCGTCTCTGGAGAGTGCTCACGTGAATTCCGTGAGTTCTCTCCCCCACCATCTCTTTTTTCACAGTCTCAGTTCAATAGCACCACGAATTTACTAGGTCCTAATCTCCTGTTAATTCTCCCCGCCCAGAGTCAGGTTTTTCTGCTAGGCTCAGGGCCGGTGCAGAACTGAGGTCGCTCTGCTTATGACGTATGTCCAAGATGGCGCCTGCTCTTTGTCTTGCTCGCCCTTGAGAGGTGAGTGGAGAGAGAGAAACCCGTGTCCATACCAGTCACCTTTTTTTTTTCCCCTCTCTCTCTCTTCCAGTTAGCTTGGTGAAGTCCCCCCCCGGGGGTCGTTCCCTCTAGTCTCCTCTCTCTGCTTGCCTGCCGGTGTCTCGGGTTATTGAGGTTCGGCTCACCTCGCGTTCCAGCGCTGGTGTGTTGAGTCTGCCGCTGGTGTCCCGAACTGTGGGCTCCCACGCTCTCCACGCAGGTCTGCTCCCCTTCCAGCGCCGATGTGTGGACTCGGAGCCCTGGACGTCCCAAGTCTCCCCGCTGTTGCACTCCCCTTTGAGCACTTGCGCGCAGACCCTGCAGCTTGCGCAGCTCAGTCCCGCGGCTCGGCTTCCGCGGCTCGGCTTCCGCGGCTCGGTCCCGCGGCTCGGTCCCGCGGCTAGGCTTTCATGCGCGGTGGGCGACCTTGTTCTCCCAGTAGGTCCTCCGATTTACGCCCACTGGATCCAGAAGAGTTTCGTCTGCAATATTTTCCTGGTTCTTTTTTCTGAGGCTACCGTAACTCCCCTTTTATTAAACTAAATTTTCCCGGACTATCGGTGCGCGCCCTCACTATTCCGCCATCTTGGCTCCGCCCACCTTGCTTCTCTTTTACATGCTGGATTCTCAGCCCCAGTTCATGGCTTACAACAATCACAAATCCCATCTAATTTGACATTGCTAGTGCAGCAGTGATTCTCAACCTTAATTGCACACTGGAAACTCCTAAGGAGATTTTAAAACACTCTGCTTCCAGACTGTACCAACTCAATTTGAGTATCTGTCAGAAGGCATCTAGACACTGATAGTAAGGACCTAAAGCTGTAACACACATTTTAGAAATCCTGGGTGGGGGTACTGTGGTATAGCAGGTAAAGCCACCGCCTGCAGTGCTAGCATCCCTTATGGGCACCACTTTGAGTCACAGCTGCTTCACTTCCAATCCAGCTCTCTGCTATGGCCTGGGAAAGCAGTAGAAGATGGCCCAAGTGCTTGTACCTGTGCACCTGTGTCGGAGACCTAGAAGAAGCTCCCAGCTCCTGGCTTCACATTGGTGCAGCTCCAGTTGTTGTGGCCATCTGGAGAGTGAACCAGTGGATAGAAGGCAAGGCCTCTCTTTCTCTCTCTGCCTCTGCCTCTCTATAATTCTGCCTTTCAAATAAATAAATAAATCTTAAAAAGGCAAAAGGACCAAATCAGAATCTTTCACTGAGTAAAAATTAGTTGTTATTGATTTAACAATGTAGCTAGGACACAGTTTAATGTCAATATTCAGGCATGAGCAATCCAGAAACTTTGATCAAGGAAGCTGAACATAGGCGTCCTGACTCTGTACAAACATGGCAGGAGCAGGTTAACAACGAGTAAGTGTCAGGGGCAGTCAAGAATTCTAGTCCCTGGTACACCTTATAAACCTTAGGGAGGCAGTTATATATACCAGGGTACTTCAAAAAGTTCACAGAAAATGCATATTATGAAAAACCATGTTTAAAAGTTTTTGAACAAATATTAACTTATTATTTAGTTCCATTTTCCACAAATTTTAAGATTTACTCTTATATATAAAATTTCCCTTTAAAATTGATGAAACGCCAGCATGCTTTTCCCATAAGACTGGCACAGCTGTGGATAGGTGGGTAAATTCTTCATGAACCTGGGGAAGTTGATGCATGGAGAGTCAATTCAACAATTTCACCTGGGAACACTCTACCCAGTGACCGAAAGTAAAAGATAAACATCCATTAATCCTACTGATATAAACAAGTGACTGAATAAATAAACAGTTAGAGGAGAACTGGCAAATCTCTCATGCAGAAGGATTTAGAATAAATTATGTAGAAGTTCAACTCACAGGCAGGACAGGCATTGCTGATCCTTAAGTGTAGGCTGTGCAGAGAAATCTCCTTTTCAAAAAATGCAGTATGTGACAGTAACTTTACTGTGAAGAAATCTGACAACACTACACAGCAGTGATGAATCATGTGGCAGCAGGTACCTTAAAATATCAGGAGAATGGCACTTTACCTCTGTGGCCTTCCTCCCATGAAACCATAACTCCAATCTAATAATGAGAAAAACATCAGGCAACTCCCAGGAAGGGCAGCCTATGAAGTATCTGACCAGTACTCCTCAAAGTTCTGAAGGTCATCCAAACTGCCAAGGAAACTAACTCTAAAAGAGACACAATGGCTGAATGAAAGAAGTATCCTGGATGGGATACTGAAACAGAAGAGGAACATTAGGTAAAAACTAAGGAAATTGGAATAAAATATGGACTTTAATTAACACTGATGCATCAATCTGTGTTTATTGATCACAACAAATATACCACTTGTTAATAATGAGAGAAACTTAGTACACTGTAGATGGGAACTCTTTAAAATATTTGTATAAATCCAAAACTGATCTCAGACTAAGAGTTTACTTCTAGTATTCTACTCAGTGTCCTGCTTTATTTTTCTCATCCCATTAACCATGAATTTAGGCTCTCCAAAATAACTCACTTGCATCTATGTCACTCTGAAAGCGAAGGGTCCTAGGCAAGGTGGATGTACTGACCACGACCGAGAGGAGACGGGGAACATATGCCCATGGAACAGCATGAACATAGCCCAGGTTATAACAGGGTACAAATTCTGTGGGAACACAAAAAGACGAACTCCCACTGTGGGACCATGGGAAGTTCATGGAGTAGGTGACCAGGACTTCTACCACATCTGGAAGAATTTGAGAGGTTTCAGCAGGCAGAATTGAGCATCTGAATATGATTTAGCCTAACTTTAGAAAGAGTTGAAGAAACTAGGGGTGCAATATAGAGTTGGAGATTTCAGACTGCATATTTGCAGGATGCTTACATGGAGGAGGAAGCATTTCTGTGTCACACCAGAATCGGCCAGAGAACAATTCCAGGAAGTATATCTGAGCTCCACCAAAGAAATACCTTTATCACAAATTAGCACCAAAATAACTTTTGCTCCAGGAGAAAAAGGAACTTTCCTTGAAAACTCATGATGGGGGGGCCAGCATGGTGGCACAGCAGGTAAAGCTGTAGCCTGCAATGCTCGCATCCCATATGGGTGCCAGTTCAAGTCTCAGCTGCTCCACTTCTGATCCAGCTCTCTGCTGTGGTAGATGATGGCCCAAGTGCTTGGGCCCCTGCACCTGCGTGGGAGACCTGGAAAAAGCTCCTGGTTCCTGGCCTCAGATAGGCTCAACTCCAGCTGTTGCGGCTACTTGGGGAGTGACCAAGCGGATGGAAGACGTCTCTCTCTCATTCTATCTCTCTCTCTCTCTGTCTCTCTCTCTGTCTCTCTGTAACTCTTTTAAATAAATAAATAAATCTTAAAAAAAAAAAAACTCATCCTGGATCCAACAGATCAAAGATCCAAATAAGGATATCCACACTGAACCAGAGACCTCATTTCACTCATTCCTTATAAACACAATGACTAAGTCAGAATTTTATATATATGTTTTAAAAATATTTTAATTATAGAAATACTGAATATAAATAGCACATCATAGTATATAAAAGGAATATGTTTCTTCCCAAGAGACAAATAAAACATATAGAAAAGAAATTCAGCCAAAAGTTATTCAGATAATCAATTGTGAAGTCTCATAAAAGCAAAATAAGAAGGAAACTGAATTTGAATGAGTAAAAACCCAATAGCTTGCTGCTTTGATAACAAACTCAATAAAAGTGTGTCATACAGTGATGTGACAGCCCAAGAGCAAACCTGACAGAGCAATTTAATGTCCATGTAAGCCAGCACATTCTATTTGGGGAACAATATCTCACGGCCATCCAGTTAAGTACCACCAACAAGTATATTTCATAAGGATGACAAACTCATTAATATTGAGGCAAAATATATTGTGTATTATCCACTGTGTTCCAGTAAAGTTCTGACATATTCTAAGCACAGGCCTTGTCACCATTCTTTGCACAAAAGGCACTAACTCATTTTTTTTTCCAATGAGTTAGCACAAATTCCTTCTCTCAGAAAAAGCACAAATCAGCTTTCCTTTATATCCAACTTGTTCATCTTCTTCCTTTCCTCGCAGAGTCAGCCTCCACTCAGTAGGCAACTGTCTTGGGCCTTTTAAGTCTCCAGACAAATCCACAACATTGGAAATCTCAAGGCACAGGCATGCAAAAGAAAAGATCTGGTCTGTTTGGTGTGTTGTCAAACAAGATGCAATTGTTTGGTAATGTTAAAGAAAGAGAACATAATTCTAACTTAACTTCTGCCCTTATGCTTTGCAGAAAATTCATTTATAGTCATGGTTCTCATCCAGGGATAGTTATACCTCAGGTAACATTTAACAATGTTTTCATTGCCCTGCTATCAGGAAATCTCTGGCTTATGTTTTATTCCAATCATTGACAGCCAAACAAATACATTCTCATTCACACCTGCCGCCTGCAGGTGACATACTAAGCAGCTATTCATTATTCATTGTGTATCTTCTTGTTCTTCTTTTCTGGTGTCAGCCTGTACTCGCTTCCGCCAAATGCATCTCTTCACGCAGCAGGAGCATGTCCACACACTGGATAGTTCCCTTGAAGTGTGACACAACAAGCTTGTCCACTCATCCTTGCCCACCCAAGGAACCCTCCCACTGCCTCATGTTGGATGCCTGGGCATGACCAGACCAGGCTTCCAGGGAGGGGAACAAAGCATAGAAATGTTGGTGAGAAAATGGAAGGAGTAACCAAGTTGGTTCCTATGTCCAGAAAGGAATACTCTTTCTAGGTCCTAGGAGACAAGGTAGAAAAATGAGTTTCAGATGCCCAGCAAAAACCTTCATGCTATATCATATAAGCAAGCACTGGGCCACCAGGAGTAATTTCTAACTAGGGAAATGGTATTGAGAAAAGTGGAAATTTTATTAAAAAGTCTATTGTTATAACCCAGTTCCTGAGACTGAATAATTTATCAAGGAAAGTTTATTTAGTGCATGCTTCTAGAAGCCAGAAACTCAAATTAAGGCAGCCACAACTGGCAAGGACCTTGTGCTGTGCCAGTAACATGGCAGAAAAGCAAAAGACCCAACATAAGGGTCGGCCTTGCGTTATAACAATCTTCTCCTATGTAACGGGCCCAGTCCCATAAGAATTAACCCACTCCCATTAACACTGCACTAATTTCCATTAACAACAGAATCATCTATTTAGGTATCACCTGCCAACACTGCATAATCCAATTTTAACACGAGTTTTGGGGAAGATAGACCATATTCAAATCCAAGGGCAAGCAAGCAAGGTGGATCTGTTTCTCTTGGGTCACAGTTCCCTCCACCTACTCCCATGTTAGCAAACATCCATCCTAGGGAAAAATAGATCTTTTCTTCAACAACACAGCTAACAATTTAAGTTAAAAAAAAAAACAGGAAGAGTTTATTTTCTTTTCTTATTCATTCAAACCAATATATTGTCCTTTCTTTGTAGTTCACAATCAGCATAATAACCAAACAAGAAATTTCTCTTTGCATTCTATTTGATAGAACTGAAATTAGGAAATTCAATGTATTAAACAATGCCACAGAATTATGTCATCTTAGTCATTCAAAGTGCAAGTAAAACTACTTCCTCACTGAAGCCTGATGATAAATAAACCAGGATTTATTTTGCTTTTGCTTTTGTCCAGTAGACACGCGACACTTATTTTTAACAAATTTTCAGACATCTAATTTTTTCCTCCTTAATAATTGTATTTAGTTCAGCCAAAATCATTTTTACTACTTATTAAAATGTTTGAATGACATCTAATTCATAAAACAATTTTGATAAGAAAAAATTAACAATAGTACAATTTAAAGAGTCTAACATTATTTTAAAATCAAAGGAACACTAGAGCAAGCTAAACGTTTTTTTTTTTTTCCACAAACCCCTATCATTGTTGTCCAAGCACTTGCTAGTTCTACAGTCTATAAATCTCTACATAAGAAACAAATCTGAGTCACTAGCATTCACAACCTCATAATTACCCTCTGGTGAGAGAAGTCATTGTCTTCATGGAAACTGAGCATCTGGGCAGCATGTGGTGAGTGCTGGAAATGGAGGCCAAGTGAGAATTACAGGTATTAAAAGAAGACAACATAATTTTTATCGCATATCCACCATGCTGCACACGAGTTTTGAAACACTGCGGTTCTTCAGTCATTACAGCTACATGATGAAAATCAACTGCTTAAGGCTTAAGAAATCACTTGTATATGCACCTTTTTTTTCTTCAAACTGTACATTTCTTAAGGATATATGGCCAGCTTCCATACTACAAAGGCTCTTCAAAAGTTCTTAGAGAAAGTAGATGTTTGGCTTAGTGGTTAAGATGCCAATTGGGATGCTTACATCCCATGTCAAATGCCTGGGTTCAAGTCTTGGGTTCACTCCTTTAACATGTACCTTGGGAAGCAGAGAGAGAAGGATCTTCTATCTGCTGGGTCACTCCCCACATGGCTACCATGGCCAGGGCTGGGCCATCTAGAACACTATCTAGTCCCTGCCATGCAGGTGGCAGAGCCAGGATTCAGGAGCTTCTTCCAGGTCTGCCTCTCAGGTGCAGGGGCCCAAGGAGTTGGGCCATCTTCTACTGCTTTCCCAGGCTATAGCAGAGAGCTGGAATGGAAGTAGAGCAGCCGGGACTCGAACCAGTGCCCATATGGGATGCCGGTACTGCAGGTGACAGCTTTACCTACTGTGCCTGGCCCATCTTTTCACTTTTTTACTAACAAAAACTAACTACTTATCTTGCAGCTTCTCTGTGACTAGTCTTATGATTTACACTGTTCACCTGAGAATTTCAAGATGCACTGTCTTCCCAGACCCCGTACAGATATCTTTCTCCTTTACACATTTCTTAAGGATATATGGCCTATATATTAAGAAATGTGTAAAGGATCCGATAACATTAGGAGATAAGTCTTAAAATGTTTCTTATGCCTCTGACAAATCTGAGTACTACAAATTTAGAACTAGAAAAACCAGGAAAATGTTTGTATGTTATATAGCCAAAACCCAAACATTTAAAACATCTATTCAAAAATATGCTTAAGTAAAATATAAATAAAATACTTAAAATATTGAATTGTCATGAGTTCCTGGTAATTTTTAAGTGAAAGACCAGGAGAATGTAGTGGTAAAACATATCTAACAAATGCTTGTTTCCCAAATACAAAAAAATTCTACAAATCAACAATAAAAAGATAATTCAATAGAAAAATGGATTGAACTGACACTTCACAAAAGAAATGCTACATAAGAGTGTGTTCAATACCATGAACCATCAGAAGGATAAATTCAGAGACATGCTACTTCTCTTCTACTAGAAGGACTAAAATGAAATGCCTGACAACACCCAACATAGGCAAGCATCTGCAGTTACTATAATCCCCAGGCACCGGGCCAGTGCTGTGGCGCAGCGGGTTAACGCCCAGGCCTGAAGCGCTGGCATCCCATATGGGTGCCGGTTCTAGTCCAGGCTGCTCCTCTTCTGACCCAGCTCTCTGCCCTATCCAGCTCTCTGCCCTATCCAGCTTTTCCAATGGTCTGGGAAAGCAGTAGAAGATGGCCCAAATGGTTGGGCCCCTGTACCCTCATGGGAGATCCAGAAGAAGCTCCTGGCTGTGGATCGACACAGCTCCGGCCATTGCAGCTATCTGGGGAGTGAACCAGCAGATGGAAGACCTCTCTCTCCATCTCTATCTCTCTCTGTGACTCTGTCTTTCAAATAAATAAAATAAATCTTAAAAAAAAAATCGCCAGGCTTTGCTGGTACAAGAATAAAGTGATAGAATCATGGTAGAGAAAGTGTTTAAATTTTAACTGAAAAGTGATCCCTGTTAAATATAAGAGTGGGAATAAGAGAGGGAGGAGATGTACAATTTGGGACATGCTCAATCGGACTTGCCCCAAATGGTAGAGTTAGAAACGTGCCAGGGGATTCCAACACAATCAAGGTGGCATGTACCAATGCCATCTCACTAGTCCAAGTGATCAACTTCAGTTCACAATTGATCACACTGATAGGTCTAAGAGTCAAAGGGGTCACACAAACAAGACTAGTGTCTGCTAATACTAACTGATATAATCAAAAAGGGAGAGAACGATCCAACATGGGAAGCGGGATACACAGCAGACTCATAGAATGGCAGATGTCCTAAACAGCACTCTGGCCTCAGAATCAGCCCTTAAGGCATTCGGATCTGGATGAAGAGCCCATGAGAGTATTTTAGGCATGGAAAGCCAAGACACTCTGGCAAAAAAAAAAAAAAAAAAAAAACACAACAACAACAACAAAACAGACCTAAATGAAAGATCTCTGCAAGTGAGATCCCAGTGGAGAGAATGGGGCCACCAAAGAAAGAGGTACCTTTCTCTAAATGGAGGAGAGAACTTCCACTTTGACTATGACCCTGTTGGAATAAGATCGAAGTCCAAGGCTTCTATAGCCTTGGTAACTCATGACTAGAGCCTAGGGAGATTACTGACGCCATAAACAAGAGTGTCAAATTGTTAAGTCAACAACAGGAGTCACTGTGCACTTACTTCTCATGTGGGATCTGTCCTTAATGTGTTGTCCAATGTGAAGTAATGCTATAACTAGTACTGAAACAGTATTTTTACACTTTGTGTTTCTGTGTGGGTGCAAACTGAAGAAATCTTTACTTAATATATGCTAAATAGATCTTCTGTATATAAAGATAATTGAAAATGAATCTTGATGTGAATGGAATGGGAGAGGGAGCAGGAGATGGGAGGGGTGTGAGTAGGAGGGAAATTATGGGGAATAAAGCCAATGTAATCCATAAACTGTACTTTGGAAATTTATATTTACTAAATAAAAAAAGAAAAAGAAGTACAGAGAGTATTAAAAAAAGAATTGACTGAAGAATAAATTTCTCTTTAAGTAAGTAATGTATATTTTAAATTCTAATAAAAAATACAGCTCCAAGGAGGTTAGAATATGCTGAGAAAACTGTAGATGCCTAGGGTATACAGAAAAGCAGAAATCTAACCAGATTGCTGACCTCAAAACCTAACCCAGAGAAGGAACTACACTTACTGAGTTCTTCCTGTATATTTCCATATATCTGCTCATTTAGTTCACAGAGCAACCTGTGAGAGGTACTTATGTACACTGAACTGATAAGGAAACTGAGCCTCATGCTAGCTAAAAAAGTTACCCAACATCAAAAGCTGCTATGGTAGACTCATAGAATGGCAGATGTCCTAAACAGCACTCTGGCCTCAGAATCAGCCTTAGGGCATTCGGATCTGGCTAGAAAGCCCATGAGAGTTTCTTAGGCATGGAAAGCCAAGACACTCTTGCCAAAAAAAAAAAAAAATGACCTAAATGAAAGATCTCTGTGAGTGAGATCCCAGTGGAAAGAACAGGCCATCAAAGAAGGAGGTACCTTTCACTGAAGGGAGGAGAGAACTTCCACTTTGACTATGACTTTGTCTAAATAAGATTGGAGTTGGCGAACTCAAGAGGCTTCCATAGCCTTGGCAACTCATGACAAGAGCCTCAGGTGATTACTGACGTCATAAATAAGAGTGTCAATTGTTAAATCAACAACAGGAGTCACTGTGCATTTACTCCCAATGTAGGATCTCTGTGCTTAATGTGTTGTACTATGTGAATTAATGGTATAACTAATACTCAAACAGTACTTTATACTTTGTGTGTCTGTGTGGGTGCAAACTGTTGAAGTCTTTACTTAGTATATACTAAGTTGATCTTCTGTATATAAAGATAATTGAAAATGAATCTTGATGTGAATGGGATGGGAGAGGGAGTGGGAGATGGGATGGTTGCAGGTTAGAGCAAGGTTATGGGGGGAAAAAGTCGCTATAATCCAAAAGTTGTACTTTGGAAATTCATATTTATTAAATAAAAGTTGAAAAAAATAAAAAAGCTGCTAAGTAGTAGGAATAAAATCCAGGTTAATCAAAAGCTCACATTAATGTTTATTGTTTCAAGATGCCAAATGTAAAGTTAAATATGAATGTTTAAAGTTTTTTCCTTTTTTTCAAAAGATTTATTTATTTATTTGAAAGTCAGAGTTTCACACAGGAAGAGGAGAGGCAGAGGCAGAGAAAGGTCTTCCATCTGCTGGTTTACTCTCCAATTGGCCGCAATAGCCAGAGCTTTGCCGATTTGAAGCCAGGAGCCAGGAGCTTCTTTCAGGTCTCCCATGAGGGTGTACGGGCCCAAGGGCCCAACTCTTGAACTGGCGCCCATATGGGATGCCAGCACTACAGGAGGTGGCTTGACCCACTACCCCACAACACTGAGTCCTAAAGTTTATCCTAACCAAATGTTAAAACCGAGCATGATTTCACAGTGCTGCCATACTAGACCAAGAAAAGATGTGTTCCCTGAGCCATGTAGTGTCCTTGCAACCCAAGCAGCAGGGGCGTATGGGTGAGTCCTGCATTGTGTGACAAGGACAACATATCATGCTCCCCTAGGCCTGGATTATGTTTGCTTGGCTCCAATTGTTTTGTCAAGAACCCACTTTCTGTTGCTAACCAGAACTTTTGAAACTAGGAGCAGGGAGCCAACTGTGCATCTCAGAAGTCAACGTGTTTCACATCAAATCGCTGTCACATCCAAACTGAGTTGTTTTCTCACTCAGTATTAATTCTTTTTTGAGAAATAGCAAAACTAAAACTATTCGACTCTCCCCAAGTTTACAGTGAAGGAGCAGGAGTCCACCAAATGTCTTCCAAGCCCAGCGACTCACTGCTGCCTCAAGTGCATTCATCCAAGTGAAAAATCTGAGCTCACAGGACCAGATATGAATAGTTTTCTTGTGCTGCATGTATCAAAAACTTATAGTTTATTTACCTGAACTTTTTTTTCTAGGTGCAGCAGATAAAGCCATCACTGAAGCATCCCATATCAGAGTACTAGTTTGAGTCCTGGCTGCTCCACTCTTGATTCAGCTTACTGATAATGTGCACAGGAAGGTACTGAAAGATGGTTCCAGTGGTTGGGTCTCTGCTAACCATGAGGAAGACCCAGATGGAGTTCCTGACTACTGGCCTCTGCCTGGCCCAGGCTTGGCGGTTGTGGCCACTTGGGGAGTGAAACAGCAGATAGAAGTGCTCTTCTTTCTCTCTCTCTCTCTCTCTTTCTCTCTCTTTCTGTCTTTCTCTCCCTGTCATTCTATCTTTCAAGTAAAGAAATCTTAAAACTAATTTTTCTATTATAATAAAATATGCATAATTGCCATTTAAACTGCTTTTAAGCACACAATTCTATGGTGTTACACACTTTCATATTGCTGGGCAACAACCATGAATATCATTTTCCCCAGCCTCTGGGCAGGCACCATTCTGCTTTCTGTCTGAAAATGACTATACTAGATAATTCATGTCAGTGAAGCCGCACAGTATGTGTTGTTTCATGACAGTCTCATTTCACATAACATGTCTTGAATGGTCATCCATGTTGTAGCATGTGCCAGAATTTCCTTCCTTTTAAGGCTCAGTAATTTGCCAGTGTTGTATGTACCCCGTGTTGTTTATAATTCATCCACAGGCACAGACTTGAGCTGCTTTCACATCTAGTCTATGGTGAATAATGTTGCTATTGAAGTGACACCTTGACAGTATGGACTCCATTTTGAAGCACCTGAGACTCCATCTTGAGAAACCACCCCCCCCCGCACCCCCTCCCCCCCCCCCCCTCGTGAGACTCTGGTCTGAAACTACGATCTAAAGCACGCAGACAATAGTAGCCCAATGCCAGAGTCCAGCCAGTTCAGGGGTCCCAAGGTATGAGAGATGTCGGCACATGAAGAAATTAGAGACACTCGCAGCAAGGCTGATGGCATGGCTCTAGCTCTCAGGCACCAGACTTTATTTCTATATCATGTCACATAATGATTCTTTCTTCTTATAATAACAAGTCTGTTGTCCATTTTCATCTAGTTACAATTTCTTTGATTTTCAAGGGCATATTCAGAGCATGGGTTACAATCACAGGTGCGAGATAATGATTTTCAAAGGCATGTTCAGAGCATGGGTTACTATCACAGTTAATCCAATACTTGGATTAATGTCAAGATTATAATTAAAATTGTTAAGATTGTAACTGGTATTGTTAAGATTATAATTGACTTCTCTCTGTCTTTCTCTCTCATTGTCTATAACTCTACCTGTCAAATAATAAATAAAAAAAGATTATAATTGATATCAGTTTCCCATAGGTCTTAGGTTAGCTTGACCCTGGTAACCATGTATTCCCCCATGATCCTAGCAACCATGTATTCCCCTCCTGATTTTGTGGTTTTCACCTTTGTAAACCCTGTTGCTTTGGACTTTAAGGTTTAGACTTCTTTAGGGCATAAACCCACTCTCAACTGCTGGCAATAAAGAACCATCAAATTTTATTAGTGTGTGGTACTCCTTTGTTTGTACTTGCTCAGGTACAACACTGTGAATATCGGTCTAAGAATGAGTTTTAAAGTGTTCATTTTGAAAAAGTTCATGGAAAATACGTATTATGGAAAAATATATGTAGATTTCTAAAAAAAGAAGAAAAAAACTTGTGCCAAAATAAATACATTTATTTTAAAAAACTGCTGATTTTCATCAAGGCAAGTAAGAACTAAAAAGCATCCACATTTCAGTGGAAGATATCAAGAGATGAGAAACATTTGCATGCCAAGAACCATATTTTAGATTGTAAAGATTTCAAATGGTTTCCCCAGGACTCTTACTAGTCCTTTTGTTGTATGGCAGTACTTCAAAAGGTTCAAGGAGGGGCAGGCTTTTGTCCTAACAGTTGAGACAGATTAAGACACCTATGTCCCATACTACAGTGGCTAGGTCTGATACCCAGCCCAGGGCCCCAACTTCCTCCTAATGCTTGGAGGAAGCAGTGACGGCCAAAGTAACTGGGTTCCTGGTACCCACATGGGAGTGTTGAATTGCATTCCTAGCTTCAGCCCATCCCAGCCCTAGCTGTTCCAAGCATTGGGAGTGAATCAGTGGATGGGAGCCCTCTCTCTCCATCCATCTGTTTCACTCTCTCTGCTTATGAAGGTTTTTAAAAGTTCATGGAAAACTGAGTTTAAAATTTTGGGGGATGTAACTGTCTTTGCATATGAACTTTTAGAAGAGCTCTTGTATTATAGCCTCTTACATCCACCTCAGTAACTGTCATTCTACTTCAACTTTTGGCTGCCTTCACAGCTCCTACCAGTACTGGACCTTTGGCAGTGGTGGAGAGGGGTGGCTGACTGCATTTCCGAAAGCAGGGCAGCCACTAGAGCAGGCATGGCCTGACCTGGTGTTGGCAGCTGAGGGAAGGATGTGCCCAGGGGTTTCCTTCCAGCCATAGCTCTGCGATGAGCCCACTGCTCCTCTGTCATCCATCCTTGCTGTTGAACTCCTAATGCTTAGTTACTTCCAGTAAACTCCAATTAACAGCTTATTTCTAACAACCAGCAGTAACCAGAAACTGAACAAAGGCTCTATTTTGGTGTGAGAGTTTGCCTGGGGAGGGACAGCTGGTGGGTGGCTTTTATTTAATTTATTCTATTTTAAAAATAGAAATACTAAAGGAAATGAACCTTGACTTTCACAAAATCCATCTTCTTAACATCCTTAACTCAAAAAGTAAAATGTGAAGCTATGTGTGGGTTTCAAACATATTTTTGCACCACAATACTCTTATTTTTTAATTCCATTTTTCATAACTTTTTAAAAAAGATTTATTTATTTGAAAGTCAGAGTTACACAGAATGAGGACAGGCAGATAGAGACAGAGAGAGAGAGAGAGAAACAGAGAGAGACAGAAAAGAGAAAGGTCTTCCATGCGCTGGTTCACTGTCCAATTTGCCACAACAGCTGGAGCTGCACCTATCTGAAGCCAGGAGCCAAGAGCTTCCTCCAGGTCTTACACATGGGTTCAGAGGCCCAAGGATTTGGGCCATCTTCTACTGCTTTCCTAGGCCATACCAGAGAGCTGGATTGGAAGTGGAGCAGCTGGGACTCAAAATGCGCCCATATGGGATGTCAGCACTGCAGGTGGCGGTTTTACTTGTTACGCCATGGCGCCGGCCTAACTTTTTGAAGACCCCTTGTAGGTTGACATCTTAGAATCCCATTACAAACCATGAATGAGGTGTTGTTTGGCCAGGCCTCTCCCAAGTATGCTTACCCTGTTTCCTGATGTCTTGAGCCCTGAGTCTGTGCCAAAGAGACGTTCAGATACAAGAACTGCTTGAATGCAACACTTTGGAAGTCTCTTGTCAAATGCATTGTGTGAAAAAGAGAAATCTCAAGACTATCATTTGTGGGAAAATATACTGGAAACACAATGTAGGACGGAGATCACCCAGCTAATGAAGAACCCTATGGAATTTTAAGATTAGATTGCAACATGCTTATCCATGTGCTCTTGAAGAAAATGTACACATTTTTTTTCATCACTGATAAATCTAACACTTTTTAATCACAAAAATCTACAAGCAATCAAAAAAGTACACTGGTTCAGTCAATTTTAACTTGTTTTGAAGATAAGCTTTATGCCTATGGGAACTGCTCCTTATATATTTATTTCAGGTTATAAACTTCAGTGTTAAAATATAATAAAAAATTTTATTTTCTCAGTTTCTCTTTATGATCAATTTGGCATTATAGAAAATCCACTGGAGAACTGCATGTTTTATTTATACCTTTCTGCATGTATTGCACATTTCAAAAATATCTTGGTCCTCAATCATTTTTAGTCTCCTATTTCACTATGTTTTAAAGCTAGCAAGAATATAAATATAAAGATGATGCAATGCTGCATCTTAAAGCTCCCAGGGAAACACTCTCCGTTGGATTTACACAGCTGCTGATATGGATTGAGTGGCAAACCAACTTACCACTGTGTAGACAGGTCACTGTGCAGCACAGGGAAGCTATTCCATGAAACCCAGCCAGTCCTCTTAGTTCAGGATATGAAAAGTTTATAGGTGTAAAGACAAAAATAAGCTGAATATATTTTATATTTATATTATATAGGTATAAACTGCAAAGATGAGAAAATTGCCCAAGGAAATTTAAGGAGGGCAAAGATTTTTCTATTTCATGGGAAAAAAAGTTTACTTGTTCCCAATGTTTCTCCCCTAGAAGACATAAATAATAATGTGGTTAAATTGTAACTTTTGGAAAGCAGACAAAAATAGTGATAGCAGATTCCCATTTGGTTATTAGCACACTTTCAGGTGAGAGGTGTTCTCCAGCCATCAGTTACACATTACAGCCCATGGAGATGCTCTTTTCCTGTGAAATGAGCCCGTCACAACATCTGCATTAGACATCTTCTTAAACCATTATTGTCAAAGGAAGGAAGAGAGGGAGGGTGGAAAGGAAGAAAGATTGCTAACCATAAACTTTAGGATTTTCCCTACAGAGTTTATTAAGGTTTACCCGTGACTACCTGGTTTCCCTAGTTTAATCTCTAAATTAAAAAAATGGGGTTTAACTTAACACTTTACAGTGCTGGGCTCCAAGGACAGTAAGATTATAGCCTTTCAGATCTCATGGTAATTTAGAGACAGTGGCCAGGAAGCAACTGGGGGCTGGACACGGCTGTTCTCTGTCACATCACCATGATGGATCCTTGGAAATGCCAAAAGTAGTGAGATCTAGATCCCAGTGATTTTTCAGTCTGCCTGCCCCTCATCACGGCTAGGGCCATGGGCTCAGTGAGTTGGAGACCAGAAAGAAGGAGGTCATGCGCCTTTGTGGAGCAAGACTCAGAGTTGTGCTGTTCCCAGAACTGATTCCTGGGTCTCCAGCATCCTCAACAGAGGCTGTGACTCTAGATGTGTAAACAAAGCCTTGCACCATTCCAGACAGATGAACCCACAGTAACTATGCTCTAAGAAACTTCATGGGATCATCTCTCATTTCTGAAAAAAACTCAAGCCATGAAATTCACAGGAAGTGGAATTAAAAGATAAGTTTATTTTCGTGCAAAATAGCCTTGAATCTATGCATACAGGGAGTCTTTAAGAAGTTGATGAAAAATGTATACTATGAAAAAATTGCATGCCTTTCAGAGGTTTGCTAAGTGGAGAACACCGGTGTCAACACTACAGCTGAGTGAGACACTCAGTGTCACTGGAGTTAAGTCAGTGCCAGGATTGCAGGCTCCCCTCTTAAGTGATCAGAGAATCAGAGACAGAGGCTTTTTCTCCAGCACTAGCAGTCCTGTCTGGTCAGGGAGGCACAGAAGTTCCCCTCTAATATGATGGGCCATGGCTGCCCCCAGAGCTGTGGTAAGACAAACTTGGCTACACATGCAGCAGCCCCTGGGATCCCACATGTTGTGGATACTCCAGGACAGGGTGACCCCAGAGGGACATTTATGTACTGCTTTCTGTGATCCCAAGGGAAATATGTCACACATAAAGCACAAATCCCAAAAGGGAAAAGCCCGCACAGAACTCTCCAAGATTTGAAACATGACTGTTAGTCTTAGGACATAGTCCACTGGTAGAATTCATTCATTCTGTTAAGGAGGCAATCCCTTGACAGGCCCTCTCTGCTCCACAGAGCAGAGGAAGGTTCACTCAGAACCAGAACCACTTAGAGTAGAAGACAGATGCTCAGCATAAGGAAAAAGGCTGAGACTTCTCTGCTCCAGCTTGAGAGCAACATGCAGTCCCCTGGATGGAGCTGAGCCCTTCCACCAGATGCTGCTCAACAGCTCACTGCCCATGGGAGAGAGATCAGGCCTTCAA